>NW_026695065.1:5820000-7020000 GCF_021218885.2 Marmota monax | reverse complement strand
GTTGCTAGATTTTTATTTCTATGGTAACCATGATGTCACTGGTGCCTGCAATGCTTAAACCTCCCATCTCTAATAACTTGAGCTGATCTGGTAGGACCGAAATATAAAATGAAAAAATTCTAATTAATAGAATGTGATTGCTAGATGCAACAATACAGATAATGTTTGGAAATGTAAAAGGCTGAATATCTTGGTTGGGACTGAAAGAAAACTGTAGCATAGAGTCTATTTTATTAAAAGGAAAAGCATGGTTTTATAAAAAAGGTAATGAATATGATGAGTGTAAAGGAGATTTAAAAATACAATACAGAAGGAGCTATCTAATATACAATAGCCTTTATGATTGGTAGCTACAGAATGGGGGGAGATCATGCTTTGGGAATTAACATTTAATTTCTGTTAAATTCAGAGAATAAGTAACATGTATATAGTCAACCAAAAGACAGATAAAAAGCATATTAATTATTTTGTTATATAGAATTATTGAATATCTACTCCTTTTTCTAACTAAACTACCTTCATTTTCTCTCTAGAGCTACAGGAAGCTTTCTCTTTGCTATTATTATGAACTATCTTTGGCAAAAAAAATATGCAGCCACTTGCTTGCTGAGCTCTAATCTATCCTCTCTGGGAGGAGTGAACTTCTTACCCACGTAGGCACAAGCTGGCAAACAAAAGCTGTATTGTGCCCATGTTCTAGGGGAGAAGAAAAATATTGGAGGCACTAATAACAACCAGAAAACTCCCAGAGCATTTACAAAGGGGATCCTTGAATGACTAGGAGTAGGACTCTTTCTCTATTTTCTTCAAAGTGACCTTTATTATTCTTCAGCAAAGAAGCTTTTTACAGTCAAGACAAGGGGTTGGAGGAATAAATAGAAGTCTCCTGTGCCTGTCCTGTTTTACCCTCAGAGACAAAAAGCCTGGTTCTCTTTTCTATTCAGACAGGGAGATTGTCCTTCCTGCTTGACATCACCTAGATGACCCCATAATAGCAGAGGGCTGGGAGGTTGTCCTAGGTAGGTCAAAGTTTTAAGACTGTTTCCTAGGTTAATTTTGTGAAGCCCCTTTTTGGTGCTAGTTTTATTAGTTTCCAAATTAATGAAACTCATTGTTTGAGGTCTAATGTTTTAAATATTTCACAGGGGACAATTCTTACCCATTAGATAGATATGACTTCCTAGCTTGATCATATGCCTGCCAGCACTATTACTTTTCTATTGTTATCTGACTACAGCTATCAACTATATAGACATTAGAGTGATAAAAATTCATCTGGTTGACATATAAGCTAAAATCCAGCTATGAACTCTGTAAATCTCTGCCTTATAAACACTTGTATCCTTGATAACATATTGCGAGAAGAGACAAAATGAGAATAACTCTTTGTACTGCACTGACAGCACAAAGTCATTCAGCTTTCAATGGGCAAAATGCAACATTTCCCTAGAGAAAATATGGATTTATATTTCCAGGATTGATGTCGTATGACTTAAATTACCTCTCACTTATCATTTACATATTTATGTATCCTAACAGTGGAAACAAACTATTTTATGCATAAAGAAATTGCTAATTGTACAATGAAAAATACCTTATATTAATAATATTGAATGTAGCTCACATCCATTTATCATTATAAAATTGTACTTTGCAAACACCAGGTGCCTGAGATTATATGCTTGGCAAAATACAGAGAAAATGACATGGACGTAATCCGTGCTCACACTGAGAAAAGATCTAAAGAATTTCTAGGATTATTTGCATAAAATATCATCTAGAAAGGAAAATTAAAGCTTCTCTTTCATTGCATCCTCTAATGATATTAACATGTGGTGAAGTACTTTATGTGATGCAGTATAGAGTAGAGGTTAAGAGGATGCCCTTTAGAGATGACCGCCTGTTCCAGCACCACCTCTGCCAAGTATCAAGGACACTTTGACCTTGGTGACAATCTTAAAATGAGGTCAGTGGCAGTGCATATACCAGAGCTTTGTTTTGGGGATTAAATATCCACTTGTAAAATCCTTTAAGGATGTGCCTGGTCTACATTTAGTGCTCAATAAATATCAGCAACATTTATTAACTCTTACCATTTCATTGGGTTAAAATTACCCAAAGTCAAAAACCTGGAAGGAGGGGGGAAGTAAAGAAAGGAAGTAATAGTTCATATATGAAAAAAATATTATACTGCTGCCATATGTAGTGGTACATGTCTGTAATCCCATGTACTTGGGAGGCTGAGGCAGGAGGATTGTGAGTTCAAGGCCAGCTTTGGCAACTTATTAAGACCCTGTCTCAAAAATAAAACGGGCTGGAGATGTAACTCAGTGGTAAGCACTTCTGGGTTTAATCCCAGTACTATAAAATAAAATTATACTGTTATTTTACCCTTAGTATGTTAACAAGATTTTAGAGAAAAATTTATTAATTTTTTTTATGTGGTGCTGAGGAAAAAAATCAGAAACTTCTGGTTTTTGTCCTCTGCCCAGAGCTTCCAAAATTATTATTTTGTTTAGCACCTCCAATCTTAAATATGAGTTGGTTCCTACTCGTAGCCATGTGCTTCCTATTGCTGAGGGATGGAAATAATGAAAGCTCTTTTTCTAGCACTTTATCCTTTGACCCTTAATCTGTTCCAAGCAGCTCTGTCCATGCCTGACAGATACCTCAACCATGTAACAGTGCTATTATTGCTAGTTCTTGAGAGTGATTCTTCAAGGGCAATATTTGCTATAGATGTTTGTGTTGTATCATTGCCATTTTTATGACTTTCATATAGTGTCACATGCTTCTAGCTACCTCTCCTATTATTAGCTATTTGATGGAAAAGAACTTTTTCTGTATCCCAAATCTACTTCATTGTCAATCATTGTTTTGCAAGTAAACTTACAGAAATCCTATACAAATTTCCACCAAAGATGACACTTACTGGCCCTGGGGAAGAAAATGATTAACACAGGAGAATCCAAGATAAAGAGAGATAAAGATTAACACTTAGAATCCAAATTTGACTCCATCACTTATTAAATGATTTTGTGTAAATTAGCTAACCTCTGAACTTTTTATTCTATAAAATGAGTTGGTGATCATTCTTATCTTTAGAGTTGTTATAGGCATCTAGTGAGATGATTCTTAACAAACTGATTTGTGGGGCTGGGGTTGTAGCTCAGTGGTAGAGGGCTCGCCTAGCACACGCGAGGCCCTGGGTTCGATCCTCAGCACCACATAAAAAATATATATAAATAAATAAAAAGAAACTGATTTGTAAGCTAGGTATTTTTGGACAATTATTTACTGTGGTGGTGATAGTGATTTATAACTTAGCCTACAAAGGAAGTGACAATTCTGTTAGATTTTGGTGACCAGTCTCCTTTTTGTTTAGATGATGTTCCACTTATATGTTGCTATATAACAAAAAGACCTTAGTGGCTTGAAACAACAGCAACAGCATTTATTTTGCTTATGAATTTGTGATTTGGACAGTGCTTTAGGAGAACAATTCATCTATGTTCAACTGGGTATCAGTTCCGGGAGGTTTAGAGGCTAAAGTCATCTCAAGTCTCATTCACATGTCTGGCAGTTGTTCAGAGAGAGAGACAAGAGTAAGAGACAGAAACAGGCAGGAGCTGTATTTGCTTTCTTATAACCTCTGAAGTCACGCTGTCATTCATATAATATTGTGATAAAAGAGAGTTACTAAGGCTCACTCGTATTCAAGGGGAAATGTATGTCTACATTTTGATGGAAGGAATATTCAGGAATATGTGGACTACCCTAGACACTACCACCAACACCTTTAACACTACAAGCTGCCATTTTTTGAGTGTTTAGAATATGCCAGATAATATACAGTTATTTAATCCCCACAAAATATCTCTGAGGTAAACATCAGCTGCAGAAAATGATGCTCAAATATTAAATAGCTTGCCCAAGGTTACTAATGGTAAGATCCTGGGTTAAATTCAAAATCATGTTAACTACCGCAATATATATTATTTCCCTTTGTGTCATTGCACTTGTGTGATGATAGAAATACATTTTTTTAATGGAGTGTGACTGCTAAGTTATCAATCAGTGAGTAAAATTTGTCTAGCTCTGTTGTTCTGACAGAGGAACAAATTTGATACCTGTAAATAGGTGTTGCTTAAAAAAGTTATAAGAACCTGCACTCTGAAATGAGTGCCTAACTTTGGTCAATGAACAACAATTTAAAATTCTTAAAATCAGCACCCTTTTAATAATTGGCTCTCAAGAACTTCTAAGATTCTTGATGTTAGAGTAGATAGCCTAGAGGTGTCTAAGTCAGAAACCCTTGGGAGTGTGTAGTTCAAAGAATGATTGAAAATTGAAGTTAGTGGCCCAGCTTCTTGGTCACTCATTTGATGGGTTCTGTGCTTCAGCAATTATGGCAAGTGGAACCCTTCATGAGATGATGGCCAGACACTTTGGATGCAGTGACTGTGATTTATTTCTATGACCAATGCTATGTGATTACAGTGATCATTGCCAATGTCATTCAACTTTTGAACTCTGCCCAGCCTTGTTTATAGAGCTAACAGGTTGCATACTTACTTGTTGATTTTTGGAAAATCCCAACAGTTTATCCTTTCCTGAATTGCCTTGATTGACAGTATGATATCATTAATTTAACTTAATAAGTGCACAGCTCTCTGCTTTTCTTGGCTCTGTCAGCATAGTCTCATGGAGGGTGGTAATGATATGTGGGAGGCAAACAGCTGTATATCATTGTCCTTGAAAGTGGAATGGTTTGGAAACTAAAAGAGACCCACAAAGGAGAGAAATGTGAATTGCTAAGCTTATTGTCTACCATACTTAATGTCAAACGAAATGGGTGAAATGAGATTGATAGCATCATTAGTTAGCCATGACTTTTGGGATATTAAAATTCAAAAATACAAAAAGATGGTTGCACTTATAGAGTTACATATTCATATCCATATCATTGCTTTACTAAGTTAGATTAAACTATTGTTATTGTTTAGGTTTGTGGTGTCCCCCAAAAGCTCATGTGTGAGACAATCCAAGAAGGAGGTGAAATGATTGGTTATGAGAGCCTTAATTCAACCTCTGAATTAATCTCCTGAGAGGGATTAACTGAGTGGTAACTGAAAGCAGGTAGGATGTAGCTGGAAGAGGTGGGTCATTGGGGGAATGCCTTTGGGGTATATATTTTGTCCCTGGTGAGGAACTCTTTTTGTGCTTCCTGGTGCCATGTTCCCAGCTGTTTTCCTCTGCCACATATTTCTGTCCTGATGTTCTGCTTCACCTCAGATCTCACTGAGAAAGAAGTAGGCTGCCTATGGACTGAGACTCTGAAGCCATGAGCCCCAAAATAATCTCCCTTTCTAAAATTGTTCTTGTCAGGTCTTTTGGTCACTGCAGTGAAAAAGCTGACTAGAACAATTATATTGTTGGCTGCAAGGAATGTTGCCTTTTAAAAAGATTAACATGTTAAAATAAGTGAAGCCGGGCACAGTGGTGCAGGAGGCTGAGATAGGAGGATCATGGGTTCAAAGCCAGCCTTAGCAACAACAAGGCACTAAGAAACTCTGTGAGACCCTGTCTCTAAATAAAATACAAAAAAAAAAAAATAGTGCTGGCTGGGCATGTGGCTCAGTAGCTGAGTATCCTTGAGCTCAATCTTCAGTAGCCGAAATAAAAAAAGTGAAATATTTAAGGTACAGGACAGATTTCAATTTTTCTGTATTTGTTTGCTTTTTTGATGTTTAAGGGAAATAAAATAAAATTCTTTCATTCATGAGATAAATATTTTTGGTCCATGAGGTTAATTATTAAAGGCCATTTCCTTAAGAGTATGTTTTGTTTTAGTGGAATGATTGTCCCAGTTTGGGCAGAAACATTCCTAGAATAAATTCAATGAGAAGAAATTCAGTGCATACAAAATGAACTTAAGATGCTGTGAGTAGCTATCCATCACATTTTTCTCTTGCACAAACCTTTGTTTTTTAGAAGAGGGAAGTTTATTGAAAGGTTAAATCCATTGTTTATAGGCCTACATAAATTTTTATTTTTTTATTTTTCTTTTTTGGCCTGCTAAGTGTGAAACACTTCCTTTGTATTGTTTGTCAAGTGAAGGCTAAAATGGGCAGTTGTCCATGAGAAGGACACATGTTTTACTCTACAGAGGCAGATATTTGATGAGAATATGAGCATTTGGCGAGCACATAATTATCTTATAAACATTTGTTTTGTGATGATTTGAACAAAAATACTTCTTTTAAAGAGAACAAGAGAAGGGTGTTTCATTGTTTATCACTTTAAGCATATTATTTCATGCCAAGATCAAAGAGGCAAAAGTTGATATTGTACCTGTTAAGCCATAACTATTTATTTCAAGATGTTTCCTGTTTTGATAGATTTTTCAAGAAGCTGAACTCATTTTTCACTGTATCTATATAACTCTACATATCTAACACTTGAGTTTCAGAAGTCAGGGCCAGAGAATCCAGATTACAGGTTTAATATCATGGAAAATTTTAGATGTTATTAAATAGCAAGCAGATCTTAAATTTTCTCAAGGTTTATGAGTATAATAAATGAAAAATGGGGCACAGATGAGGTGTTTACTAGTATATGCTCTCTGCACAAAATCAGCCAAGGTGTGTATGATCATTAAATGTTTCATCCCACAAAACGGCTGTACTCTAAAACCTATATTATTTTGATTGATTCAGAACTGTCTGAAGAATTCATGACATTGAGATTGTGCTTCTCTCAAATCTGGATAAGATTTCTCTACAAATGTTTTATTAATGCCTATAGTGTGTATGCTGTAAGCTGAAGAGAAGATCTGCTATTATATGCTAGATCAGTGAATTTGGATGCAGAGCTGGGGAGAGGGTAGATATATGGAATATTCTAAATTGTATGTTTATGGCCCAAGTCTAAGCTTATTGAGTATAGGTACCTGTCTCAAAGAATTTTAAAATATTTATAAAATTTGATAAAAAATAGTCTACTTTGTTATCTTTCAGAATCCACAAAATGGGAAGAATTAGCATGGCTATCTGAGTAACTGAGTTTCAAATATATGCTTCCTCTTGGTTGTTTTGAAAATGGAAAAACCATGCATTCAACCCACAAATATATTCTGAGTGTCTAACATGGGCCATAGTTCATTACATTGAATTATAATTATTGCTTACCAATAGTTTTCCATGACTGGACTATTTTCTTTAGGAGAAAAGAGATTATGCCATAGTCTAGTGAGAACCTCACCTTTGCTGTGTATTATATTAAAAGAATTTTTTTAAATGAAAAAATTTAATTTAGTATAGGTCAGTTTACAATGGATAGAAACTTTTTAGCATGTAAATAATAAAAAAGCAACGTTCAATGATTGATAGAGTGAACTTTATGAAATATCATAAATATTTGACTACCCCAAACTAGCAGGAATCAATTAAAAAGACAGGACAAATTAGGAATATAAATGAGGCAGATGAAGGGTTAATATCTATAACAGACAAAATTCATACATTTTAAGGGGAAATTGACTGTAACACTCCCACAGAAAAAGAGGTAAGGAATACAAATAGATAATTCACAGAAGACAAATTAAAATGGCTGATAAACATGACAAAACACATTCTATGTCACTAATCATATTTGAAAAACTACAAATTGAAACAATAAGGCATCATTTTTTGACCCATCAAACTTATTGTCATTGTTGTTTTTTTTCTCTTACATTTAAAAATGTGTATCAAGCTTTTCAAATGGATTTACACCACTTAAAAAAGAATTCCACTTCTAAGAATATATCCTAAGGAAATAATAAGAGCTTAGGACAATGATTTATATACAGAGTTGTTCATAACAACATTATTCAAACTGCAAAAAATTAAACCATTTTAATATTTGACAACAAGGATTTTGTTAAATAAATTATGGTCATCCATGTTTTCTCATTATGAAAATCATATTTTTGAAGTTTTTAAGGGTGAGGAAAAATGCTCTCAAGAAGATATATTACC
Organism: Marmota monax; assembly: GCF_021218885.2. NCBI lineage: Eukaryota > Metazoa > Chordata > Mammalia > Rodentia > Sciuridae > Marmota > Marmota monax. Next base: position 7,011,979 of record NW_026695065.1, on the reverse strand, counting down.
AACAAATTTTAAATGAGTCATAAGTCCATAAATAAAAAATGTGAAAAGTAATACGAGAAAGAAGTACACCAAAATGTTAATTGTAGTTGTTTTTCGGACTTGGGATTTGCATAATTTGATGGATTGATTGATTTCAAGCTAATCAGAGAGTACTTTTACCCTTCACCTACATGGCCTCATGAGATTCTCCCAATTACACAATAAGGTGGATAGTATTCAGATTATTATATTGATTTTAGATGAAGTGAAACTGGGATTGAGCTATCAAGAGACTTATGCAAGATATTACATTCCTTCTGTATTACATGGTACAAAGTAAGCACTCACTACGTATTATTTGTGTGCTTAAGTGTGCCCCTAATCCAGGTTTTCTGACTCTTAGCTCAAAACTATTTCTACAAATATGTCTGTAAGGTCCATTTACTATAGCCCAAACTTCTAAAGCAACTCATTGTGGTTTGGGCCTTCAACACTTGACCACTTCTGGCCACTCTTTATGAGATATTTCAACACTTTACTTACATTCACAGAGCATTTAACTAGAACCAGAAATATGAAGTGCCATTATGTTTCATCAGTTTGCTTTGGTATTATAATGATAATGTGTTAGTGATTTAGAAAGTAATTACCTCAAGATCAGAGGCTGTGCCTTTTCTATGTCCAGGTCTATAGAGAGTTACTCAATTGTCCGTGGCACAGTCAATTTGGTAGTTTAGACCATCTTAATGATTGCTTGTGCGGCAATCCATCAGATTGAATGTGCTTTGATCCGATTTGATTGTTAAAATGGACAAAAACACTGGATTGACTGTGCCATGGTACATTTTTTTTGGGTCTTAGGCAATTTCCTGCAAAACATCTAACATAGTGCCCTGAACATTAGAACACTTAATAAATATGATAATGATGGCAAAAGCAAACTTGACCACAATTAGGATAGTTGTTTCTAAATGATCAGCAGTACTACTTTGAAAACAGAAAAGTATGTATAGCTTTTTAAAAACTCTTTAATTTACATCTTCAGAAGCCACAGCTGAAAAACTAAGTTTAATACTTAGTATTTTAGCATTTTGAATTATTTTTTGTTTCCTTCATTAGTATGGAAACATGTTATATTAGCATACTTTAATTTTGTAACCTGGTCCCTATGGAGTCATATTAAATTTCCTCATAGTCTTATATCATGATAGCATTTATAACACCATCTCTATATATTTCTATTTAAATTATTATGAGACTTGTATGCATTATTTATGTCAAAATGTCTACTGTCAAAATGCTTATGGTTTGGAGAAAATGTTACATTATTTTTATAATTTAATGCAAAAGTATTACAGAACCAAAAATAATGTATTTTATACCAAAGTTTTTACTTGGATGGCTACTAAAAAGAGAAATGTTACAGTGAGGGAAGTAACATGTCAATATTTTAGCATAATGCAGGGAGTACTTATCATAATGGTAATGATGTTTCCATCCAGAATGTTATAGACTGAATTGTATCCCATTCAAATTCTTATGTTAAAATCTTAACTCCCAATGTAACTGGATTTGGTGAGGGCCTTTACAAGAGTTAATTAAGCTTAGATAAGGTCATAAGGGGGAGGACCAAATCTGATGAACTGGTATCCTTATTAAAAGAGGAAGAATGAAACAGACATTATTACTGTATGTATATATGTGACTGCATGACCGGTGTGATTCTACAGTATGTACACTCATAAAAATAAGAAATTGTGTTCCATCTATGTATGATATATCAAAGTGCATAGGTGCATTCTAATGAAATGTCTAATTAAAACAAATAGAATAACCTATGTGATTCTGCAACCTGTACACTCAGAAAAATGAGAAATTATACCCCATCTGATTCAAATGTATGATATGTCAAGATCATTGTACTGTCATGTGTAACTAATTAAAACAAACAAAAAAAATAGAAAAAAAATTTTTAAAAAAAGAGGAAGAGTCATGGAAATCAGTTATGTGTGTATGTGTGTGTGTGCGCTCACACATTCACACATACAGAGCCATGTGAGGACATCATGAAGAGATGGCAACCTGCAAGCCAGGAAGACATGTTGCACCACAAACTAACCCTTTAGCATTTTGATCTTGGACTTTCAGCTTCCAGAATTGTGAGAAGATAAATGTCTGTTGTGTAAGCAGCGCAGTCTATGGTATCTTTATTGTGGCCTGAATTGACTAACATAGGATTTGTTTTAAATAAAAATCACCATCCCCAAATGCATGTTGAAAATCAGAATTTTGCTTTTATCAGAGTTTTTTTTTAACCCATTCAAACTATGAATCACATTCTTTAAAGATGGATAGAAGTGTGCCAGCAAAATTTTTAAGAAATTTTTTTATCTTCAAGAAAGCCATAAAATACAATATGTTATTAGTGAGGAAGAAAAGAGGAAGTGATGTAGGTTTGCAGGAAACCCTCCAATGCGTTCCAATTTGAAAGACATTTTTAAAACTAGGAGGAGCTTCTAAGATAGAATGACAAATATAAGAGGGGTACCAAGGCTTTTTAATGAAGTTTTTTTGAGATGTGCAAATTACTCTTTTTTGTTACTTTTACTTGCACTAAGAGCCAGGGTTGATACTAGGTCATGTACTCTCAGAAAAATGAGAAATTATGTCTCATCTATGTATGATACAGCATTCTGGCTCAAAGCAACTATTGTAGACAACTCTTCTAACTACACAGTATCAGTGCCATACTTATATATTTTAAAAACTATAATCAATACTTAGAGCAAGAAGAATGAAAGCTGAAGGTTCACTGAATAGTCAGGTGGGTAACTTGACCCAGAAAGCTGACTTGGTTGGCTTCTTGATTCTGTTTTCTCTGCCAAAATAAATTATCATGAATATATATATGACTGGAAGAAACTTGATGTGAGAGAAATATGCTCATTTGGGGGATGGAAGCTCAAGCCTATGGCAACAAGTTTATCTATAAGACTTTGTTACTCTGTTCATCTAATCTTCAAAGTCAAAGTTATTCCACCATTGAGAATATCCAACAGATTGAGATAGCAGGGCCATAAAAGGAGATTCAAAATGATCATAAACAACAGAAGTATTGCTTGTTTTAGTAAATGCAGAGCTTTCTGTGATGATTGCTTTAAAACAAGGCAACACTTAATAAAATAGTTGAGTTGTTCTACATGTTTGTTGAAAAAGAACTCAGACTCAGTATTGGAGCTAAAATTTTTAAAATCATTCATTCAATGATTTGTTGAATGATACATTGGGTCACACACCTCTGATGGTAATTAAAACCCAAAACTACCTCTGAAGAAGTTTTTTATTTAGTATAGTGATGATTAAAGATTGATTATTTATTAAAGAGTGATTCATTAACTATTGAAGAAAGCAGGTAGCAAATTGTAGGAATGGATGCCTTGCCTAGACACTCTTTTCTTTTTGGATTGACATTAGTGATAAAAATCTAAACTGCTTTAGTTTAAGAGGTCAGGAGAAGAAACTCTAACCCAGCTCCTTTCAGTAGAAATATAAGCCATAAATAGAATTATATTGTGCCATTATACATTTTCCAGTCACCACATTAAACAACATAAAAACCAACTGGTGAAGTTTATTTTTACATGTAATGAATACCAATTACTAATGAAATATTTGCATGCTTTTATAAATCTTCAATCTCCTACATGTATTTTACATTCAATGAACACTTCTATTTCCACTAGCCATATTTTGAGTGCTCAATATCAACATACAGCTAGTGGTACCATATTGCATAGCACTGATCTTAGTTCATACTCACCCTGAACTGCTCTGGGAGTTTTTAATCAACTGTGTTCTTTCCAAAACTTATCTGTTGGATGACCCCAAAATAAACTTTTCTGAGATGTTACTTTGAGCTTATTAGTTCAATTGGTTAATGTGTTTAGATTTCATCCCTACAAAGAAATAGTATTCCAGTCCTTTAGCATCACTGTAACTCTCCAGGAGCCTTATTATAAATGCCCCCTTTCATGCTCCACTGGTTAACCTTTCATTATAGCATTTGTAAAACTTCAGGGTGCTTATTGAATAAATATGTCTCCTTCTATGTGATGCAGTATAACAAGGTACGGGGTTATAGGCCCAAGATTTCAACCTGGGTTCTGATTCCAGATTTGCCACTTGGGAAGTTCCTTAAACTCTCCAAAGCCTTACTCATATTTAAAATGAAGATAGTAATACCTACCTTACAAAGTTTCTGTAAGGAATATTAGATATAATATTTATAAGTTCATATAAAACCCTTGGCATGGTGAATCTTACTAGTAAGCATTCCATAAATAGTATCTTCTATTATTGTTAATAATATTACTAATAAAACTTTGCCATCTTAATTTTAGTATTCTTTATGCCTATAGTATAGCAGGCTTTCAATATATTTTATTGACTTAATTAGTTAAGGCTCACCAGATGATATATAAACTTGCTCAAGCTTCTAACTTTTACAACACAGAAACCTAAGAATTATTACTGATAAGCAATTCAATTGAATAGTCTTGGATTAAAGTCTAGAAAATTAGTCATAGATTCTATTATTTCTTGAAAACTCCAGAAAACAATTTTAGAACTTATTTCTTCAGAGAAAGTCACTGGAACATTCAAAATTCTCTGAGCCTGCCATGGTTTCAGTGTACATTCAGGATCATTTGTGGTTCTTGATCTTTTCCTATTGTCTAATGGAAATAAAGATGAATCTTTGGTAACTTGCTACAAAATAGCTGGTTAAAGCAAAAGGACTCAGAATGGAAAATCAAAAATCTTTACAAAGAATGTTCTCCTTTCTCAGAAATAAAGTCACTTTGGGAGAATAGAGTTTAGAATCAAAAGACGCCAAGGTCTTTTTTACAAAAATCAGGCACACCCACACCATACATGCTACACATTCATTCAAAGACACATGTGCAACATATCTGCTGACAATTCATGCTGGAATTTTTAATATTTTCAGCAATCATTAAGCAATATGGCAGTCACTTAGAATAATCCAATGTCTTAGTGATTTGAACTTCTAGATTGAGTCACTGATAAATTTATTTTATTTTACCCTCATTACTTTTACTATCTCCCTAATGATCTCTTCTACAGTAGTAAACTCAGAACTGCTATTAGCAAAGGAAATGGCATGGTCTTAGGTGGACAGCAGCCACTTTCTAAGAATTGCTCATTCAAATAAGGCTAGTCTGGGAATAGACAATTGACAGTTGAAACAAGCAACAATAATACTGGTTATTCCCAAATGGAAAAATGTGAGGTACAATTCTACAGATTAAAAAGGATATTATTTTTAAGGACAAGACACTGGGATTTTCTTCAGTTAGCACTGGGTGCTTTTGCATTAAACTTTTTACTCTGAGATAAATTGTCAGAGCTGTAGTTTTGTTTGATTCATGTTCCCATATTAGATTGTTAAACCCATAAGAATAGAGAATTCCCAAGTAACCAGAATTCCCTATTCTTAATTTTTATGGGATTCCTATTGCAGATTAAATAGGACTGAAGAAAATGAGTCTCCTTGCCACAGTTCATAAGGGGAAAGACTTAATAATATTTGCAGATAATTTAAGGTAAGATAGATATGAATTTAATCATGGCTACACCACTTCCTAGTTCTGTTACCTCAGTTTATTCATCTGTAACCTGAATGTGGTAATACCTTATGAGTTTCTTGTGATTGTTTAATTTTATTATTTAATATTGTTATCATTTACCATTGTTATCATTACTGTTACATTGTACATACATTTTCTCTGTTCCTAATAATTAGGGAGTATGCTATAGTCAATTATGGCTTTAAGCAATTAGTAAAGCCTTGAATGTTGTTCCAGAGAGCCAAGCACACTAGAACAAATGTAGTAAATGTTGACAATTAATAACTCTGGTGAAGGGTACATGGGAGTTGTACTATTTTTGCAACTTTTCTGGAAATTGTAAGTAGAGTTTTTAAAAGTTAGAGGTGCCTAGCAAGGCATTTTGTCCCACACCTGTAATCCCACTGACTCAGGAGCCTAAGACAGGAGGATCACCAGTTCAAAACCAGCCTCATTAATGGAGAGGTGCTAAGCAACTCAGTGAGACCCTGTCTCTAAATAAAATACAAATAGGACTGGGGATATGGCTCAGTGTTAGAGTGTCCCTGAGTTCAATCCCCGGTACAAAGAAAAAAAGTTAGAGGTACCTAAACATCATCTCTTTGAATTCTCACAATGTGTTTGCCACCAGTGAATGACCCAGGTATCATGGTGGCCCTGAAAGTTTGTGATTCATTTTGTCATAAATAGTCTAGTGTGAGTATATCACATCTATTGACTTTTATGTTTATGGTTACATCTGTTCTATTGTGATAACTGCCCTAATACTGAGGAGCAGGGGAATTATTAGATATTAAAGTAGTATTAATTATAAGCAATTAATGTACTCTGGCACCAGGACTTAGAGTAGGATGATGATATCAGCTGGGGGACCTCTCTGTGGTGTCTGTGAGTATTTTCTACCCAGGAACTCTCTAGCTTTTCCTTTGTTTGCCATTGTTTGTTTTATCCTGCCTCTAGTTAAATCCAAGGTTCCCAGTAAAAAGACTGATCATGCAGTGTCCTTTTCCCAGCCTCACTGTCGACTAGAAAAACATTGAAGCTTTTCAAATAAATTCTCTTCCAGCCCGGAACTCTTTACCTAGGAAAGTTTTATAATCTATTATAGAGTTTCAAGAGTAAATCTAAAACAACCATGAAAGTGCCTTTACATTGCAAAGAAAGCCTTGGGTAAACTTTCATGTACTTCCAAATTCCCTTTCCTCAATAAATCAGATAAGGGCTGTGAAGGTTCACAAACATGTCAAGGAAAACTATGTTGGTTTGATTTCACTTTTGAATTTAAAATAGGATCATCCTTGGCCAGGAAGGCCAAATTCCAGACATGAGGCCCTTTGGAATATCTCCAGAAAGGCAGAGTTGTTGAATTGGTTACAAGAAAAAGAACCAACTGTTAGTTCTGTCAGTTTCTGTGACAAAGTCACTTAGCTGGTTGATTTTTTTCCATCTGGGAGGGATAATCAGACTTGTCCTTTGTCCATTTGGAAATAGTTTGCAAGGACAAAGAATATATAGATGTTTTTGGTATTTGCTTTCAGAAATATATAATGCAATTTCTAAATTTCCACAGGTTTTGAAGCCTCGGTAGAAAGCCCATGCAAGGAAAGTCAATACAGAATGTATCCAAAACTTTTCCCACAGAAGTGTGGCTTCTTGATAAGAAAGTTTCCTGAACTTTTGTCAGAAGCACCACAATTCTGATCATTATATTATTACATTTTTATTGCTCACTGGGGATAGAAAGAAATTCCCTGGTATTATATAATTGGGAAAAGGAACTGGTGTCTTTGATAAATCCTTGAATCCCCCTGGCCACACACACTGACAGCCAGCATATACTAAGTCTTGCTAAATAAATTGATACTTTATCAAATGCACAAGTAAATAAGCACTGTAAAGGCATAAGGTTTATGGATTTTTTTTTCCAAAGCCTGTGGTGCCCATGTGACATTGATGGCAAAGAGCACACTTTGAAGTTTGGATTTCAGCTTCTGGATTCTGAGTGATTTGCTTTATACCTTATTGGGGAGGAAAAAATAATGACACCTCGATCCTATATCGTTCTCAGTGAACATAATGTACATTCTGTTTTAATAGTTTTTTATGGTCCCCATTTTTATTAATGCACCCTGAATATGCTATGCTTTTTATTGTGAATAACCAATAAAGACTGGCTGTAAAAATAGTCATAACACTATACTATTTTCTTCCATACTTTTATCTCCCACTGTAAACTTAGATGCTGCTCAGAAATGCAATTAAAGTAAAATGAACTCACAAAGAAAACATGTAGGGCTATGACAGCCTCTTCAGCTCCCATGGCTTCTTTGACTGGACATACCCATAACAGCCCAGTATTCACTTGGCTCATTTCTCTAAATAGTCTTCCTTATTTATAGTTATATGATATCATTGATTAAAAATTGCACATAGAATTTGAAGACAGGCATTTCAAAGGCATCTTAACTCCTGAGAGCCTGGTTTTTATTAATTACAGTGAAACTGAAAGGTTACTTGAGATAAAAATATTTCCAAACTATGGTACAATCCCTTGGGATGCATAGTATTTTAAATGATTCCTGTCTAGTGAGCTACACTATCACTTAAACATGGTATCAGCAAGTACTCATTAATTACCTATTATGTACAATGCATTGTTCACAGGCACAAAGAGGTATAAAACACAGCCCCTTGTTGGGGGAAGACAGAACAAAATTTAGTAAACAATGAATTAATATGCATAGGCAATAATTGTTTAAGACTCACAGAAGAGAAAGAATAATGCTAGGCTTATTTTCCAGGGGAGGTTTCACTAGGAAAGTAGGATTTAAGCCAAATCTGGAAGGATTCATTGTGGTAAGAAAGATGGAGAGCTTTAAATGGACTTTACAAGTTTTAAAAGAAGACAAGGTTGTGTTTAGGAGGATAACATGTAAAACTTTTTACATGAGACATGCTTTAAGAAACAGAAGAGATTGGAAAAGAAACTTAAGCTAGGTTGTAAATATTCTTGAATGCAAGGGTGACCAAGTTGGGCTTCATTCTGTAGCAGATAGAAACCTTTAGAAAGCTTTTGAGCAGAAGCATAACATGATAGAAGAAATGATATCATTCCACATGATGTGTGGAATTTATGGAAAAGAAAGAAACTAAAAGTGGAGAGGCTAGCAAGGGTTGTACTACCATCCTGAGAGCATGCACCAGGGCACCCAAAGGATAAATGAATTAAAGAATACAGAGTAGTCTCTGGCACTTGGGATCCATATGTGAAACATCTTCTACAGCTAGTGTCTTTATGTTTGGGGACAATTCTTTGCTGTATCTCTTGACCTGTTCTTTGGGGGTAAAATGATGGCATCTGTATAACATATTTGACCATGCAGCCACTTTGAAGGTTAGAGCTACAGAACTGGTTAGGTAACAAAAACTTTTCAAATCTTTTTTTCTAGATGGCATGAATGACTAGTTTCTTCCCCAGGGAGATATTATTTCTCAGTAATGCCCACAAGATGTTTTCTTGATTTTTTTCATGTTCCTGTTCATAATACTAAAGGAATTAATGGATTGGCATGCTATTCACAGGAGTTGCACAATGCAGCTAAAGAACATTTTGCAATATTAAACAATTCATATGCCTTTAAGTACATAAAGGTAGATCTAGAGATATCATGCATGAAGCATTGATACTAATAATTTACATTGCTAATTGTATGGATGATAGAAATGTAATATGGATGATAGAAATGTAAATAGTTTATGTAAACTAATACATTCAGTTCAATTTTCAGAAAAAATAAAAACTGCAGCTTTATTTAAATAGCTTTGAATTAATCATAATTAGTATTTAGCAGTTTAATAGATAAGTCAGAAGAAAAATAACTGCCAATACATATTAAAAATAATTTCTTTTTTTATATTTTAACTTTATCATATGATATTATATGTTATATGATGAAATAATTCAATAACTCAAATACTATATTTTTAATCCTTCACTTCATTACCATCAATAGATTCAACATATATAAACATCTTTATTATAGAATCATAATAATGTTGCTGAAGAGAAGTCAAGAAAAGCTAATTTAAGGATTATATAGTACATATCAATTTATGATTTTCGTATCACTTCTTCATCTTACCACTCATCCAACATTCCTGGCCCATTAAGGGATCACTCAGATATATATAGTAACAAGTTATCAACTTTGTGGTTCTATCATCTCTCGGTCATATGGAAATCATAGCTTTATACATTTTTATCTCTCCACATTTTTAATTGGTGCATTAAAGTTGTACATAATGGTCAGATTTGTTGTTACATATTTGTACATGGACACAATATAATTTGGCCAATATTATTCCCCAATATTTCTTGCCACTCTCTCCTTCTCCTATTCCTGTGGTCATTTTACATATTTTTTGTTTTATGATTTAGGTCTATTTGTTGATGTAGGAAGATAGAACATAGTTTATTCCAATTTTTAACCTGATTTACAGTGTAAATATTTAGACATATGTGATATGGGTCTCCATTTGTTCTCTTGTACTAGGTTCCATGTTAGAGTTGGCCTGAATTAGGGATTGTTGTTGTTGTTATTGTTATTATTATTATTATTATTATTTGGTATGGGGGATTGAACTCAGGGGTCTTTAACCACTGAATCACATCCACACCACTTTTTTTTATATTTTTTTTTAGAGACAGAGTCTCACTAAGTTTCCAAGGCCCTCACTAAATTGCTGAGGCTGACTTTGAACTGGCAATCCTCCTGCCTCGGCCACGGAGCCACTGTATTACAGGCCTGTGCCCTCACATCTGGCATCCTTTGAAATAAAATTTCCTTTTGTTCCTATTTGTGTTTTACTTATAGCGTATGTGAAGTTTTTGACCTATAACTCACATAAAATAAAGAACATAGAGTTTAAATGTTCAGTTTGGCAAGCTGGACAAATATATATATTCAATACAGCAAAATCAATATGTAGAACATTTTCATCTCCTCAGAAAGTTCCTTTGGGTCTGAAAGTTCCTCCCATGCCTCCCCACCTTCATTTCTGCCAGAGGCAAATGCTGTCCTTATTTCTATCACTATAGATTAGTTTTGCTTCTGGAATTTAATATAAATGAAATCATAGAGAACTGCACTTTATGTATAGCTTTGTCAGTATAGTGTTTTTGAATTTCATCTTTGTTGGTGCATGTAGCACTATAAGTTCCTTTTTTGCTACTGAATAGTATTTCATTTTATGAATATTGAGTAACTTTCTTTGCCATTTAGTAGTTCTCACACACATTTAAGTTCTTCTAGTCTGAGGCTGTCATGAATAAAGCTGCTATGAGCAATTTTGCATTAACTACATTTTGTGTATATATGTGGATATAAGTTTTCATTTCTGTTGAGTAATTTCTTAGGAATGTATCATAGGGCAGATACATGTTTAACTTTATGAGAATCTTTCAAATAATTTTCCTATGTCATTATAATTTTATAATTCCATTAGGATTACATGGAAGTATTAATTGGTCTTAATCTATGCTAACATTGATTTTTTTGGTATTTTTAATTTTAGCCATTCTAGTAAGTGTGAAGTGATATCCTATTATGGTTCATAATCTACATTTCCCTGATGTATAATGATGTCGAACACTTCTATATCTGCTTATTATTCATCTGTGTATATTTTTTGAAGTATACATTTCAAGTTTTTTTCCCAATTTTTATTGGGGTATTTGTATATTCTTATGGGTTAGGAGTTCTTTATAAATTGGTTTATACCCTTTTCCCGATATGTGTATTGCAAATATTTTTGCCTCATATGTGGCTCCCCCCACCTCAGTTTACTAATGGTGTTTTTTGATGAGCAAAGGAGAAGTATGAATTTTAGTTTTAGTTTGATGAAACTTAGTTTAATTATTTTCATTTATGTGGTGCTTCCCATATCCTAAATAAAGGTACATATCTGTTTTGGTTTGAATATGAGGTATCCTCTAAAAGTTCCTTTGTTAATGCAGGAATATTCAGAGATAAAATGACTGGATTATAAAAGCTCTAACCTAATCAGTTTATCCTAGTTTGAATGGACTGCCTAGGTGGTAACTTAGGCAGGTGGGAGAGGGCTGGAGGAAGTGGGTCACTTGAAGTGTGCTCTACATCTTACCTATGGCATCTTCCCCCACTCTTCTGCTTTTTGACCCCCATCACGAAGGGAGCAGCTTCCCTCTACCATCCCCTTCCCCCATGATGTTCTACCTCAACTTGGGTCTAGAACAATAGAGTTAGCCATCTATGGACTGAGACCTCTGAAATCATGAGGCCTAAATGAACTTTTCCTCATGTAAATTACTCTTGTCAATTGTTTTAGTCATAGTGACAAGCTGACTAAAATTGTACCTCAACATCACAGTAATAGTCTCCTGTTTACTATTTTAAGAAACATATTTTTTTAGAGTAGCTTTTAGGTACATAGCAAAATTAAGAGAAAGATACAAAGATGTCTCACACATTCCCTGTCCCCACACATGCAGTCTCCCACACTGTCCACATCCTACACCACAGTGATACATGTGTTACAATTGATAAATCAATTCTGACACACCATTATCACCTAAAGTCCATACTTTACCTTGGTGTTCAGTCTTGGAGGTATACTTTGTATGGATTTGGATGAATTTATAATGGAATGAATCTGCCAATATAGTATCAAACAGATTAGTTTTACTACCATAAAATTCCTGTGTCTGCACTTTTCACTCAGTTTTCCTGCATATCTAAAACAACTCTTAAAATTAAGATAATAACAAAAAAAAAATAAGTCCTTTATGGAAGAAAGTATGGAGGCTCAGAAAGGCTGAGTGGTTTTTTGTTGTTGTTGTTTGTTTGTTTGTTTTGTTTTGTTTTGTTTTTTACAGTGAACATTAACAGGAGATAGTCCCAGGACTCCCACTAAGGCTGAGGTTCCCAAATATGGGGTTGGTTATTCCATCCCCTTAAGTGCCCTGTTACCTGACCTTAATACTTCTTTTGTGGCAATGTAAGGAATTTGATTTGAGGGCTCAATCAGATCCCAAGGCAAGGATTTAGGAATATTATCTCTACTCCTGTCTGTGGATGTGAAAATAAAACACAAGTCTGAATTTTAGCAGCACTTTCACAAAAGGTAACACCATGATACTGTTCTAAGAAAGATGAGTAATAACTGCTGGGTTTGCTCATCTTCCCCTGTTTTTCTTCTTTTAGCCTCCTTTCCTTTCTTTACATGTTTTTCTTTTTAGCTTCTTTAACTTAATTCACGAATCCATTTTTAAAAAAATCTTTGCATTCTACCTGCTAATATTCTAACCCCTGAAAACCACTGACCATTTTATTATCCCCATAGTTTTGACTTCTTCAGAATGTCACATAGTTAGGTTTAGTTTAAAACAATAGCTTTCATACTATGTTGAAATGTCCCAATAGTCAATTAAAAATATGACTTAAGGACTTGACAAATATTCAAGATTATTAACATACACATATTATTATTACTGAGTATAAGAACAGTCATTTCTTGAACTCATGTGAAGTGTGGTTAGTATGTTTAACCTTTTGTATAAGTGACATAATTAGTCAGCTGTGCATATGGAAAAATCTGCTATCAAAGCAACTTTTCTTTATGATTCATGATAATATCTTAAATTGTATTATTAGGATTGATTCCTTTGATTAGGTCCTCTCCCTTGTTAAAGTGCAAAACTCCGTGTTTGCAGTTGCTACAGTTTGAATGTGTCCCCTTCAAAATGCATGTGTTGGAACTATAATCCCCAATGCAAGTGTTGAAAGATGTGACCCTTGAGGAGTGGTTTATGTCATAAGGGATATGCCTTCATGAATAGAATGGATTGGTGCTACCATTAAATGAGGTTGTGGGAATGCATTCTGTCTTTTTCATTCCTTTGCTATGTAAGGACACATTTGTCCTCTCTTCTCCTTCTGCCTTCTGACATATGATGACACAGCAAGATGGTCCTCACTGGATGACAGTACTTTGATCTTGGGTTTCTCAAGTCTCCAGAATTATGAGAGAGTAATTTTTGGGTCTTCATAAATCAGTCAGTCTCAGCTATTCTATTATAGCAGCACAAAATAGACTAAGATACCAAGCAATATAACAAGCTTATATTTCTCAAAGTGTGTTCTTTGGGACACTATATCTATAAGCTCAAGTTGTTATTCAATAGTAAAAAAATAAATAAGCTTTGTAAACAGTAGTTTAAATAAAACCAAACATGTTTCTTTTCTTGGGGACTTCTCATACCCTGTAGTAATATATTATGTGTCCTGATACATCAAAAAGGTAAAGTATGTAATATTTTCAAAGCTTATTTGACCATGATACTTTTCTAAAATAGATCATCTATTATACTTCCATTATTTAAATATAGTTTTAGAAATTTCTTATAATATAATTTCTCACTGACAGTATCCTAAGAGAGAAGGTGCTCAAAACAGTTGTTAATGGATAAGTCATAGGATAAGCAAGAGAAATTGACATATTTATAATCAGATCATATAGCACTGTCTGGTCTACCTTAAGCTTGTAAAATTGCCCTGGATTGAGTGGCTAGTGGAAAAGATGAGAATTGGAAGGCACATGGGAATATATCAGTTATACCCTTTGGAAGTATCATTTTCAGGTATTAGACAACTAGTATAGATGAGTGAGTAGTATTATGTAAATCCTCTATAGCTTTTCAATTTGTAAGTATTTTAGAAATATTCCTGTTGCAGTGACATTCTCCAAGTATGTTCTTTCTAATTGGCAAAATTGGTATGGAAATAATTCATATTAAAGAACAAAAATTCTATTTTTATCAATGAAACCATCATTCTCCCAGTAACTTAGCCTTAAAAGTTTGAAACCATCTATGATATTTATGTCTCCCTTACCCCCATATTAAATCTATCACTGAGTCCTGCTTCATTAATTTTCTTGCATTCTTTCACAAATTTAGCATAGAACTCCCTCCCCCCATTCAAAACAGTTCTTCATGTTATGGTCAGCTTCATCTTCCTAAAAAATCTACCTTGGTTTTTCATTGATAACTAGCCCTTGCTCAGGCACCTTCATGGATACAGTATCTGAACTCTTTCAAGTGGTATTCAAGGACTTTGATTTCCTATCCCATGCATACTTTTAGGATCCTGTGTTTTACCTCCTAATAGATCCCTTCACTCTAGTAAGAGTTATCTGTTAGGTGGCTATGCACACTCTTCCTATTCATTTTCTACTTTCCCTTATAGTCCTCATCTATCTAAAACTAACCCATTCCTATACACTCAGAATAAGCCCTATTATACTAGGAGGCCTTCCACAACAACATCGACATGAACGATATCTACATATTCTGGACTAATTGAATATTTACCATCTGTTCCTCTGATTTGGAACTCTCATTATTTTTGTATTTTTAGATCTTATCTCCTTAAGTCAATAGTATGCTCCTTGAAGTTAACGATTATGCCTTGTTCTTATTTAGATCCTCTAAAACACAGACCAAGCTTTTGAAGAATTCCAGTAAAAAAAATGGTTTTTCTTAAATGAAAATGCTTCAAGTGACCATGTCTTGATCTCTGAAAACACATTGAGAATAATAAAAAGAGCTTCAGTCTTTCATTCTTCAAAAATTAAGGTTTTATCTGTACTCTAATTTTATAACTGTACTTAAAATTGCATCTGTTTCCCCCTTGAAATAGTATCTATATGTATGATTTGCATCCAGGAGAAAGCATCTGATTTCTAATTAGTAACATTCCCATTTTTATCAGATTTTTTTGTTGTGAAAAGAATAGTGAAACATCATTATTTCTGTTGAATTTTGAAAGAGATGCTGTGATGCTTTCAAAATGCTTATAATCTCTCAGACTTAGCACTTCCCTATCTCAGAGAACTTCATATTTCCCTAACTGCCAAATGAATAATTCATATTTGTAATAAGCAGAGATGTTATTCTTTTTTGGGAGAGAGAGTACCTCATTTTTGATGATCCTAAGTTGTTTATCAAAACCACCTTGAAAGTGTTGCCTTGATTTCCTTATTGACTAATTATAATTTGAACATGTTTTGGCACAGTCTTATGGTACGGATCTGATTGCAGACGTCTAGTATAGCAAACTTGTCCTTTATCATTTTCTTTAAAGTAAACCTTTTTGAAAAATGCCAGCAATTGGGGTACTTATTTCAAGAAAAACTAACAGGCAACTAATGTGTGTGTGTGTGTGTGTGTGTGTGTGTGTAGGTGAGGGGGTGGGTGGGAGGAAAGAAGGCTAAATAGTAATGTACAAGGCTCTAGTGCAATAGAGCTTACCTTAAAAACAGGAACAGTTCATCATTAATATGCATATGAGACAACATCATGGTAGTTGCATGGATACAAATAAGAGGAAGTCAAATAATGAAAGGACTCTGATGCCCCAGTGAACCAAATTGAACTTTAAAACTACTAGAAAAATGGATAGCAACCAGATTAGCTTACATAGTTCAGTGCTTGAAAATAGACTTTTTAAAAAGAAAAAAAAAAAAGCCCTTCCATTTAATTTTCCTGTCACCTTAACATATTTTCCCCCAGTGGGACACTTAGAAGCAGTATTAATTTGCCACGCCAAAGAGTTTAGCAAAATATAATATTAAAGCCTGAAATAAATGCTTTACAAGGCCATTTGAAATGATGTAAATGATAAGGTATCTCTTAGGATAGACCTTTTCATTATACACTTAGAATGTCAACCTGATATACTCGTATCCTATTGAGGGAGATGCCTGTAAACTTGACAGTTTAAAGAAATGCTTAAAAATTCCTTGTAATGGCAACATGAAACAGAAATGACTTCAGAAAGTTCTGAGTGAGTGATACAATTCTACTCTGTGGTTTTCAATGGAAGACACAAGAAAATCATAGCATGAGATGAGAGGGTCCCTGTGGCTAAATGCCCTTCCTGGTAAGCACAAAAGATACTCCATGTATCAGACTTGACAGGGATAAGAAAGACAAATGCATATGCTTTTATAGAAGCACTATATCATTTCAGCATGAGAAAAAAATAAGTGAAGTAATAGACCCAGGAATTCTAACATTTTATTGTTTAAAAATAAAACATATGTGTGGTGTTGTTTTTAATGTTATTTATTTTTTTAAGTACTAGAAACTTTAGGACCAATACTGATGCATTTTTTGCCTAGTGTCATATGAGAGACTACCAAATGATTTATTCAACAAGTATTTGTTATGAGACTCTGTTGTGTTCAAGGTCCTAGGTAGAGAGAGATATAAAACTACTAAAGCTGTAATAAATGAAACTTGGAGCTTATAGCCCAGTGGAGGAAAAGGAATATGCATCATTCATTAACAGTACAATTATATGCTATAATAGAACATTTCACAATGCTTTTCAAAACCACAGAAGAAATAATAAATTAGTATCTATGGGAGAATTAGCAAAATATTCACACAAAAGTATTTCAGGTAGGTTTTAGATGATTAACAAGAGATTTTTCCCTGAGACAAAGAGGAAGTATATGCCAGGCAAAATAAAGTTATGAATATAATTTTCTCCATCTTTTCTTTTAGAAAGGTTAGGGTTTTCATTTTTAAGTTTAGGTCTATCATCAGTTTTGTGTTCATTTTTACATGTGATGTTAACCCATTTTGACCCATCGCTCCAGAGTGATAAACCTATAAAAATTTTAACTGAGCAACAAATATACCACTAATGGTAACTTATGTTAACTTTGAAATAATTATTATGTTTTAGAAGTCTAGTCTTTTGAGAACAGTAATAGATGAATGATTAGAGTATTTGAAATATATATATTATATATATATATATATATATATATATATATATATATATGAAAAATATGTAAGGTATATATAATCTCTAGATTATGATTTCCAACCTATCTAAGTGCACCTGTATCAATTTCACTGAGGTAGTCACATAATTGAAAACTTGGAACTCAATCGGTTAAGTAAGAGGCAAGAGCATGTTTAAACATATGTGCTTTTACTTGCTTATTGTTCTTAAACACTGTGTTGAAAAGAATATCCCTTCCATTGTATGGAAAAAGAAAATAGAATACTGATTCCTAGGGTCTAGGAAGAATACGAAAGAGGGAGGAAAGAGGAAGTTGGATAATGTACCTAACCACAGACAGACAGGAGGAATAAATTCTAATGTTCTACAGCACAGGAGGATGAATGTAGTTTACAACATCTCACTATAAATTGTATAAAGAACTGGAAGAAAGGAGTTTGTGAACTCCAAACACAAAGAAATGATAAATGTTTAAGAATTAAATTTTAAATACCCTGCTGTGTCCATTAGATGTTGTATACATGCATAAAATTATCATCATTTCCCCCAGAAATATGTACAATTATTATGTGTCAATTAAAGATAAATTAATAAAGAAAAAAGGCATAGAATTCTGCAAATAAATGAGGTGACAAAGAAGTGTGAAAAGGTATAGCTGAAATGTTTTTACTCTATGGTTGTACCTATTGTAAGCAGTGGCCTCCAAACCTGCTGATCATCAGAAAACTCATAAGAGCTTTATAAAAATACAGATTACCTGATCCTAGAAATTTGTTTGTGATAGATTTGAGATGGAATAAATATTTTTAAAAAGAGTCCCCAGTATTATCACAGAGATTAGCTAAATTTGAGAAACTGTGGTCTAAAGTGCTACTTAAATTTCAGTGTGCATAGAAAGTACCTGAAGACCTTGTAAAAATGCAGATTCACATCCAGTTGGTCTATTACGAAGACTGATATTCTGCATTTCTAATGTTTCCAGGTGGTAACGTTGCTGCTGGTTTGTGCACTAATAGCAGCAATGTTCTAAACCACATTATGGAAGTAAGGGAAATACTGAGTCATAGAAATTTTTTAAGCAGGGAAGTAACATTGCCAGCTTTGCATTTTATAAATCTCACTCTGGCACTATTGCAGCAAATGGATTTGTGTGGTGGACAAGAGTAGAAACTGGAAAAAAAATGAGTAGAAGGCTATTGCCATAGTTTGGGTAAGAGCTAATGATAGAATAAAGTATAGAATTGGCAATGATGATGGAAAAAAGAACATAATGGAAAAATAAGTTTGATATTCACAGGAAGTTATGACTGGATGGTATTTGGGAGTAAATGGTAAGGAAATGGGAGAAATATGTAGGGAAATGTGTACATTTATTTGGATGAAGATATAAGAAAATAATTTATTTGGAAAGATAATTGTTTAGGGCATGTTACATTTGTATTAGTGAGTATTTTCCAGAGAAACACAAGCAATAGAGATTTATCTGTAAGAATTACATATTTGTGAAGTCTTAGTCTAAGGTATGATGAGGTTAGCCAATAGACTGGAAACTCATGGAAGAATTGCAGTTCAAGTTCAAAGGCAACCTGCTGGTAAAATTCTTTCTTGCTGAGGGAAGGTCAGTCTTTTATTTTATTTTATTTTTTTTGGTACCCATGATTAAACATCCTCCTATAAAATGCACAGGTCAGCTAAAAGAGCAAATAAAAGACATGGAAATAAAGCCATGTAACTTGAAGACAGAAAAACTACAACCTTCACATTACCTTAAATTGCAAAAATAACCCAGGCGCAGTGGTGCACACCTGTAATCCCAACAATTTGGGAGGCTGAAACAGGAGGATTATAAATTCAAAGCCAGCCTCAGCAACTTAGCAAGGCACTTAGCAACTCAGTGAGACCCTGTCTCTAAATAAAATACAAAATAGGGCTGGGGATGTGGCTCAGTGTTTGAGTGCCCTTGAGCTTAATCCCCGATACAAAAAAAAAAAAATCAAAAATAAATCCACAGTCAGCAAATCTCTCTCTGAAATTTACTGAAGTCTTCTTCAGATAGTGAGGGGACTCTGGGAAAATTATGCAAAAAAAAAAGAGAAGAGCAAAGCTCAAATTACCCCACAAATTAGAAAATCTACTGAAAATACTGAAATGATAACCACTGGACTTTTATCTCAGAAAAGTATAATAAATGTTTTTAATGTTTTTAAAGAGATAATGTTTTAACAGAGGGTTTAAATACCCGACCAAAGCCAGACAGTAGGCAAGTGCATACTGTTGTACATCATGGTTTCTATCGATATATCAAGAAAATCTTGGAGAAGGAAGATGGCGGCAAGGGGAGTGCATTGCCCCTGTGTGCTGCTTCCCTGTGTGGGAGTATGACAAGTCAGGACGGCTAAAGGATATCTTGTTAGGAATTTCCAGCAATAGTGGGGTGCTCCGGAACCTGGAGGAAGGATTTCCATCGCACAAGGATCGGCTACGGGGACTCAAACGCGAGAGGTTTGTTGCACGGAGGGTAACACTGCTTATTCAGCAAATCGCCCCGCGGCTAGAGTCTGCAGCGCGCACTGGGAAACGAGGAGATAGCGACGCAGGGATACAGCGCTGCAGTTTCTGCCAGCCGTGCAAGCACCGTACTCAGGGCTGAATTCTGGGTTCGAGATGGGGGAAGGAAGCGGTCCATCTCGGTTCTCCACACCAGTCAGACCACAGAGGAGGCCAGCAGCCACCATGTTGGAAAGCTGACGTCACCATACCTGTTTTCGACTGACCGCAGCTCATTCAGCCATAGAACAGGTAATTTCAGGCTGCAATTTGCCTGCGGCTTGCAGACAGATTGCTAGGGTTCAGTGCCTGGGTGTTTCTTAGAACCTGATCTTATTGGAGCGAACACCGAGCGCGGGGCGGCCGAGTTCCGGCTCCCGGAACCATCCCGGAACCGCCCTGGCCCAGGGCCACGGAGCCTGCGGAGGCTGCTTCTTGGACCCTGCTCCTATCAGAGCATACACCAAGCACTAAGCGGCCGAATTCCGGCTCCCGGAACTGAGCCCGCAGGGACTGCTTCTTGGAGCCTACACTTATAGGAGCTTACACCGAGCACAGAGCGGCCGAGTTCCAGCTCCCGGAACTTCCCTGGCCCGGGGCTAGGACCCCGTGGAAACTGCTTCTCGGTCCGGGTCCTGCTGAGGGCCGGTCAGGACTCACCCGTTGCTTTGGTTGTCCGGCAAGGGGAACGAAATGCTGCCATTCGCATAGGATACCAACATCGCAGAGATCTGATGTCATCAGAAAGCGGCGGAGGAGAGAACTTCATCAATACCAGCGGTGACATAAACAGTTGGTCTCCTGGTAGGGGGGGTGAGGCACAGACACCCGAGTCTCCTCAATCTGTCGTCGAGCCAGAGGGGAGGAGCCAGGCAGCCGCCAGCGCCCGGAGCAGGCCCAGCGGCTCGCCAGCGTGGTGACCGCATGGCCCCAATTGGAGAGGGGGCGGAGCGGAGCCGCCACCTGCACCCGCAAGGTGGGCAGACCCGCGACCCAGTGGTACATGGGCATGGTAGTAGGGGCAGGGCAGAGCCGCCGTTCGCGCTTGCAAGGTAAACAGACCTGTGACAGCCTGGCGGGTCAGGCCCAGTGGCCTGCCAGTGTGGTACACACGTCACCCCAACTGGAGTAGGGGCAGAGCAGATCCTTCTCCCATGCCCGGATCAGGCCCTGCCGGGGTGGTGGTCACGTGACCCCAATTGGAGTGGGGGCGGAGCGGAACCGCCACCCATGCCCGCAGGGTGAGCAGACCTGTGACCAACCTGCAGATCAGGCCCAGGGGTCCACAGGCGTGGTAGGAGGGGCAGGGCAGATCCCCCGCCCGCGCCTCCAAGGTAGGCAGACCTGCAACAGACCGGCGGATCAGGCCCAGGAGCCTGCTGGCATGGTACACACACCACCCTAATTGGAGTAGGGGCAGAGCAGAGTCGCCGCCCGTGCCGGGAACAGGCCCAGCATCCTGCAGGCGGGGTAGTCACGACACCCCAATTGGAGTAGGGGCAGAGCAGAGCCTCCACCCGTGCCCAAAAGGTGGGCAGATCTGCGACCGACCAGCGGGACAGGCCCAGTGGCCTGCCAGTACGACAGACACGTCACCCCATTTGGAGTAGGGGCAGAGTAGAGCCGCCGCCCGCGCCTGCAGGTAGGCAAACCTGCAACCGACCGGCGGATCAGGCCCGGTGGCCTGCCGGCGTGGTACACTCGTCACCCCAATTGGAGTAGGGGCAGAACAGAGCCTCCGCCAGCGTCCAGAACAGGCCCAGTGACCTGCCGGCGTGGTAGCCACGACACCCCAATTGGAATAAGGAGAGAGCAGAGCCGCCGCCCGCACCTGCAGGAAAGATACGCAAGCAGTATGAAAAGACAAGGAAAGAAAGGACCACAAGCAATGCACGTCAACGCAACTTTAGAAGAGGTAACAGCTGCAGCAGATGGAATGTCAGATAAAGAATTCAGGATATACATGCTTCAGATGATCTGGAGTATCAAGGAAGACATTAAACAGCAAAATCAGACAATGAAAGATCACTTCGACAATGAATTACGCAAACAAATCCAGGAAGCAAAGGATCAACTATACAGGGAGATAGAGGTTATAAAAAACAAACAAACAGAAATCCTAGAAATGCAGGAAGCAATAAACCAACTTAAAAACTCAATTGAGAATACTACCAGCAGAGTAGAACACTTAGAAGATAGAACATCAGACAATGAAGACAAAGTATTGCAACTGGAAAAGAACATAGACAGCTCAGCAAGATGTTAAGAAACCATGAGCAGAACATCCAAGAAATATGGGATAACATTAAGAGACCAAACTTAAGAGTCATTGGGATACAGGAAGGTACAGAGCTCCAAACCAAAGGAATGAGCAGTCTATTCAATGAAATAATACGAGAAAACTTCCCAGACTTGAAGAATGAGACAGAATCCCAAATCCTAGAAGCCTACAGGACGCCGAATGTGCAAAATCATAAGAGACCCACACCTAGACACATTATAATGAAGATGCCCAACATACAGAATAAGGAGAGAATTTTAAAAGCTACAAGAGAAAGGAAGCAGATTACATTTAGGGGTAAGCCAATCAGGATAACAGCTGATCTTTCAACACAGACTCTGAAAGCTAGAAGATCCTGGAATAACATATTTCAAACACTGAAAGAAAATGGGTTCCAACCAAGAATTGTGTATCCAGCGAAATTAAGCTTCAGGATGGAAGATGAAATTAAAACCTTCAATGATAAACAAAAGTTTAAAGAATTTGCAGCTAGAAAACCATCTCTTCAAAACATCCTCGCCAAAGCATTACAGGAAGAGGAAATGGAAAATAACAATGAAAACCAACAGTGGGAGGTAGGACAGTAAAGGGGGGGGGGAAATAATCAAAGAGGAAAACAAACCATGTTTAGTAACATAAATAAACAAATATGGCTGGAAGAACAACCCATATCTCAATAATAACCCTAAATGTTAATGGCTTAAACTCACCAATTAAGAGACACAGGCTAGTAGAATGGATCACAAAACAAGACCCAACAATATGCTGCCTACAGGAGACGCATTTGATAGGAAAAGACATACATAGGCTGAAGGTGAAAGGTTGAGAAAAATCATATCACTCATATGGACTTCGGAAACAAGCAGGAGTGTTCATACTCATATCAAATAAAATAGATTTCAAGCCAAAGTTAATCAAAAGGGATAAAGAGGGACACTACATACTGCTTAAGGGAACCATACACCAACAAGACATAACAATCATAAATATTTATGCCCCAAACAATGGTGCAGCTATGTTTGTCAAACAAACTCTTCTCAAGTTCAAGAGTCTAATAGACCACCATACCATAATCATGGGAGACTTCAACACACCTCTCTCGCCACTGGACAGATCTTCCAAACAAAAGTTGAATAAGGAAACTATAGAACTCAATAACACAATTAATAACCTAGACCTAATTGACATATATAGAGTATACCACCCAACATCAAGCAGTTACACTTTTTTCTCAGCAGCACATGGATCCTTCTCAAAATTAGATCATATATTATGTCACAGGGCAACTCTTAGACAATATAAAGGAGTAGAGATAATACCATGCATCTTATCTGATCACAATGGAATGAAACTGAAAATCAAGGATAAAAGAAGGAAGGAAAAAGCATACATCACTTGGAGAATGAACAATAGGTTACTGAATGATCAATGGGTTATAGAAGACATCAAGGAGGAAATTAAAAAATTCTTAGAGATTAATGAAAACACAGACACAACATATCGGAATCTATGGGACACATTGAAAGCAGTTCTAAGAGGAAAATTCATTGCTTGGAGTTCATTGCTTAAAAAAAGAAAAAACCAACAAATAAATGATCTCATACTTCATCTCAAAATCCTTGAAAAAGAAGAGCAAAACAACAGCAAAAGAAGTAGAAGGCAAGAAATAATTAAAATCAGAGCTGAAATTAATGAAATGGAAACAAAAGAAACAATTGAAAAAATTGACAAAACTAAAAGTTGGTTCTTTGAGAAAATAAACAAAATCGACAGACCCTTAGCGATGCTAGCGAAGAGAAGAAGAGAGAGAACTCAAATTACTAGCATACGGGATGAAAAAGGCAATATCACAACAGACACTTCAGAAATACAGAAGATAATCAAAAACTATTTTGAATCCTTATACTCCAATAAATTAGAAGATAGTGAAGGCATCGATAAATTTCTGAAGTCATATGATCTGCCCAGATTGAGTCAGGAGGATATAGACAACCTAAACAGACCAATATCAATTGAGGAAATAGAAGAAACCATCAAAAGACTACCAACTAAGAAAAGCCCAGGACCGCATGGGTATACAGCAGAATTTTACAAAACCTTTAAAGAAGAACTAATACCAATACTTTTCAAGCTACTTCAGGAAATAGAAAAGGAGGGAGAACTTCCAAATTCATTCTACGAGACCAACATCACCCTGATACCTAAACCAGACAAAGACACTTCAAAGAAAGAAAACTACAGACCAATATCTCTAATGAACCTAGATGCAAAAATCCTCAATAAAATTCTGGCGAATCGGATACAAAAACATATCAAAAAAATTGTACACCATGATCAAGTAGGATTCATCCCTGAGATGCAAGGCTGGTTCAATATACGGAAATCAATAAATGTTATTCACCACATCAATAGACTTAAAAATAAGAACCATATGATCATCTCGATAGATGCGGAAAAAGCATTCGACAAAGTACAGCATCCCTTTATGTTCAAAACTCTAGAAAAACTAGGGATAACAGGAACATACCTCAATATTGTAAAAGCAATCTATGCTAAGCCTCAGGCTAGCATCATTCTGAATGGAGAAAAACTGAAGGCATTCCCTCTAAAATCTGGAACAAGACAGGGATGCCCTCTCTCTCCACTTCTGTTCAACATAGTTCTCGAAACACTGGCCAGAGCAATTAGACAGACGAAAGAAATTAAAGGCATAAAAATAGGAAAAGAAGAACTTAAATTATCACTATTTGCAGATGATATGATTCTATACCTAGCAGACCCAAAAGGCTCTACGAAGAAACTATTAGAGCTAATAAATGAATTCAGCAAAGTGGCAGGATATAAAATCAACACGCATAAATCAAAGGCATTCCTGTATATCAGCGACAAATCCTCTGAAATGGAAATGAGGACAACCACTCCATTCAAAATATCTTCAAAAAAAATAAAATACTTGGGAATCAACCTAACAAAAGAGGTGAAAGACTTATACAGTGAAAACTACA
Source organism: Marmota monax (assembly GCF_021218885.2). NCBI lineage: Eukaryota > Metazoa > Chordata > Mammalia > Rodentia > Sciuridae > Marmota > Marmota monax. The sequence goes on along the minus strand of NW_026695065.1, from coordinate 6,986,664 downwards.
GAACCCTAAAGAGAGAAATAGAAGAAGATCTTAGAAGATGGAAAAATATACCCTGTTCATGGATAGGCAGAACTAACATCATCAAAATGGCGATATTACCAAAAGTTCTCTATAGGTTTAATGCAATGCCAATCAAAATCCCAACGGCATTTCTTGTAGAAATAGAGAAAGCAATCATGAAATTCATATGGAAAAATAAAAGACCCAGAATAGCAAAAACAATGCTAAGCAGGAAGTGTGAATCAGGCGGTATAGCAATACCAGACTTCAAACTATACTACAGAGCAATAGTAACAAAAACAGCATGGTACTGGTACCAAAACAGGCGGGTGGACCAATGGTACAGAATAGAGGACACAGAAACCAATCCACAAAACTACAACTATCTTATATTTGATAAAGTGGCTAAAAGCATGCAATGGAGGAAGGATAGCATCTTCAACAAATGGTGCTGGGAAAACTGGAAATCCATATGCAACAAAATGAAACTGAATCCCTTTCTCTCGCCATGCACAAAAGTGAATTCAAAATGGATCAAGGAGCTTGATATCAAATCAGAGACGCGCCGTCTGATAGAAGAAAAAGTTGGCTACGATCTACAGTCGGTGGGGTCGGGCTCCAAATTCCTCAATAGGACACCCATAGCACAAAAGTTAATAACTAGAATCAACAAATGGGACTTACTCAAACTAAAAAGTTTTTTCTCATCAAAAGAAACAATAAGAGAGGTAAATAGGGAGCCTACACCCTGGGAACAAATCTTTACTCCTCACACTTCAGATAGAGCCCTAATATCCAGAGTATACAAAGAACTCAAAAAATTAGACAATAAGAGAACAAACAACCCAATCAACAAATGGGCCAAGGACCTGAACAGACACTTCTCAGAGGAGGACATACAGTCAATCAACAAGTACATGAAAAAATGCTCACCATCTCTAGCAGTCAGAGAAATGCAAATCAAAACCACCCTAAGATACCATCTCACTCCAGTAAGATTGGCAGCCATTATGAAGTCAAACAACAACAAGTGCTGGCGAGGATGTGGGGAAAAGGGTACACTTGTACATTGCTGGTGGGACTGCAAATTGGTGCAGCCAATTTGGAAAGCAGTATGGAGATTTCTTGGAAAGCTGGGAATGGAGCCACCATTTGACCCAGCTATTCCCCTTCTTGGTCTATTCCCTAAAGACCTAAAAAGAGCATGCTACAGGGACACTGCTACATCAATGTTCATAGCAGCACAGTTCACAATAGCAAGACTGTGGAACCAACCTAGATGCCCTTCAATAGACGAATGGATAAAAAAAAATGTGGCATTTATACACAATGGAGTATTACTCTGCATTAAAAAATGACAAAATCATAGAATTTACAGGGAAATGGATGGCATTAGAGCAGATTATGCTAAGTGAAGCTAGCCAATCCCTAAAAAACAAATGCCAAATGTCTTCTTTGATATAAGGAGAGTAATTAAGATCAGAGTAGGGATGAAGAGCAGGAGAAGAAGATTAACATTTAACAGGGATGAGAGGTGGGAGGGAAAGGGAGAGAGAAGGGAAATTGCATGGTAATGGAAGGAGACCCTCAGGGTTATACAGTGGAGGGGGTAGAGAGAGAGGAGGGGAGGGGAGGGGAGAGGTGGGGAGGGAGAGTGGGAGGATGGGAAAGGCAGCGGAGCACAACAGACACTAGTATGGCAATATGTAAATCAATGGATGTGTAACTGATGTGATTCTGCAATCTGTATATGGGGTGAAGGTGGGAGTTCATAACCCACTTGAATCAAAGTGTGGAATATGATATGTCAAGAAATTTGTAATGTTTTGAACAACCCACAATAAAAAATTAAAAAAAAAAGAAAATCTTTCCATAACATTAAATACTTCTATTTAAATATAGAAAAGCGTTACTTCTGGGTGTGAAGAGGTTAAAAGGAAAGGAGAGGTGCTATTAGGAGATTTAATATTGAGGGTAGGAAAAGAATATTTAGAATTCAGAAAACAAAAGAACTAAATAATTAGATGACACAATTTTTCCACTGACCACCATCAAGCACCAGTAAACCAAAGTTATTCATTGAAAATTTGCTTCTGCCGTAGTGGAAGTGTAGGTTGTGATTGGACTAGGAATCTAATAAGCCACCCCAAACTTGCATCCCTGTTCATGAAATTATGATGTGAAAATCAATTTATATTCATAAAAATTTATTATAACAACACACTAGAAACTGAATCAAAACATTTTAGGTACTGACCCTGACATCCTCCCAAACCCCCACCACCAATAAACAACCATAGAGTAATAGAAAATTAGATACAAATAGTTCAAATGGTATAAAGTATCCTCAGCCACTTAGAGAAATAAAAATGCATCTTGAATCAGAAATTAAAAAACCATAAACAGAAATAAATGATAGGAAAAAAATAAAATGAGTTGATCTGGGCTCATGAAAGAAATCAAAGGAAATACAAAATCATGTTATACAACTGAATTTCAGGCATTTAAGCAATCTGAATGTCAAATAATATGGTACTTAAAAGTAAATAAATAATGGCATCTATTGAATAGAATATATGGGACCATTAAATGCAATGTGGTAGAACAAGATTTTCAATCTGCTCTGTGAAGGCTTCTAAATCACTCAATGTGATTTAAAAGGTTTCCAATGAGGGCTAGGGTTATAGCTCAGTGGAAGAGCACTTGCCTACCATGTGTGAGGCACTGGATTCAAATCTCAGCACCACATACAAGTAAATAAAATAAAGGTCCATCAACAACTAAAAAATACATATTAAAAAAGAAAGGTTTCCAATGAAAGATAAAGACAAGTGGTTAGGTCCCTTAAATACCTGTTCAAGAGTTCAATCCCACAACTCTTTTCTTGGTCTGTTTTATAGATAGGAATATTTTGAGACTTTTAAAAATAATGTATGCAAAGGCTACCATTCTTCATATTTTACAAAGATACAAGTATTTATTTTCATGGAAATCTTACATCAATAAAAAGCAAAATGTACAACAGTATAGACTTGTCATGTGTCTGATTTTGGGGAAATATTTAAACCCTCTGTTCCTCATTCTCTTTATTTAAAAATGGGGTTAATAATAGTACTTATAGCATTGTGAAGATTAAATTATCTAATTAGTGCCTGGGACTTAATAAGTGCTCTGTAATAGAAAAGGTACTCAAAGGAAAGAAATATACCAAATGTGCCTACAGTGATTAATCGAATTATGATATTATAAGTAATTATTTGTTCATTGGCTAATGTTAACTTTTTCTCTACAATGGACACATACTATTATTTAATCAACAATAACATAATGGATAATGTTGAAAAGAATGAAGACACCTCCATAAACAAGCTGTTCACCTGATAGTGAATGAGTTTCTATAGCTATCATGAATTGAAGCTATTTCTTTGCCTTCTAAGCTCTGAAATAGCAGTTTCACTTGTGATTGAAATAAACAAAAAGGGCCTATCTGCTACAGTTGATGGTCATGTCTTTGCAGTGTGCTTCAGAGTTTGTCCTTAAACTAGACACAATCAGCAGAGCTTTTAACTTTGTGGCATTCGGTTTCTATGTAAGTTTTGTGACAGCTAGTTGGTGAAGGATCTCATCATTCTTATTGGAATAGGTTGCATGGTCAGGGAAAAAAGAAAGTTCCCCCTTTCAATGAATTTTAGTGTTTTCATTACTACTTTTCATTTTTAAGACTCTGTTAATTCTCATTCTCTATCTGGTCACTTGTATTTTAAGCTTAAGTTGTATGCTTTAGATTTTCTTGAACAACGGTACTGCCAAAAACAAAACAAAAACAACCATATTTATTTCATGTGTTTATTTGTCACATAATTCTCAGGTAAGGATTAGGTAAACAAGATTACAAACGAAACTTATGTATAAACATAACAAGTCTCACCATAGTTTTATATTAAATTTTGTGTAGTTGGGTTCCATGTTTTTGCTGTCTCCTCATTTCAAGTCTGTAAGACCTACAAACTGGCGATAGTTGAGGGCTCATCCACTTTTTAATGGTTTCTAATATAATTTCATTGTGGCCAGAGAACATACTTAGTATGATTTAAATCTGTTTAAGTTTAATGGGTATGTTTTGTGTCCCAGAACATTGTCTATTCAGTAAATGTTCTCTAACATTTGCAAAGAATTTGTATTTGCTGCTATTGAGTGGAATGTTGTATAAATGTCAATTAGGTCAAATTGGTTAATAGTGTTGTTCAAATTTACTATATCCTTGATGATCATCTGACTATTTAGTCTATCAGTTATTTAGAGAGTGGTGTTTTAATCTCTGACTACATTTTTGGTTTGTTCCTTTCCCTTACAGTTATATCTATTTTTGTGTCCTGTAATATGAAGTTCTGGTAAGCTCTATTATAAGATATATAGACATTTAGGATTGTTCTATCTTGATGTTATTCTGTTGACAATATCTTAATCTCTCTGTCACTATGAAATTATGTTCTTTAACCCTTTTGATATTCTTTGCCTTGAAATCCACTTTGTTCATTGTTAACATAGTCACTCCAACTTTCTTTTTGACTAGGGTTAGCATGTTTTATCTTTTCCTGTCCTTTTCAACTTTTTTATGTGTGCCTCTTATAGGCACTATATAGTTGGACATTGCTTTTTTTCATCCAATCTAAGAAATTCTGGCTCTTAAGTGTTTGACCTTTATATTTAATATGATTGTTGATACTGTTAAAGTCGAACATCTTTATGTAAGATTTCTCTTTGTCACCTCTGATCTTTGTCTGCTTATAATCCTTATTTGCTCTCTTTGAGATTTTTTTTCTGTGTATTCTTTTTATCACCCTTGGCTTACTAGAAACAACTTTGTTTTGCTGTTTTAGTGGTAGTTTTAGGGTTTAGAGTATGCATATTTAATTTTTCACAGTCTATCTTCAAGTGATATTATACTTTTTTACATATAGTATAAAATCTTTACAATGGTACACTTTAATTTCATGCCTCATGCCTTTAGTGATTCTTGTTAGATATTTTTAATTTCATAACATATTCTTAATTTGTTTAAATGGTCACTTATTTTTTTAAAAGAATTGAAAAATACTTTACATTTTGCCACTTAGTTATCATTTCTAGTGGTCTTCATTCATTTGTATAGATCTATATTTCCATCTCTTGGCATTTTCCTTTTAAATAAAAGAATTAGCATTATTTGTAGTGCAGATATTCTGGTGTTCAACACTTAAAACTATTGTATGTATGGAGACATTTTTTTTTTCACTTTTTAAGTTATTTTCACTGGGTTTAGAATTCAAGGTTGACAATGTTTTCTTTCATTACTTTAAACATGTTACTCTACTGTCTTTTCACTTGCATGATTGCTATCAATCCATATGCTGTAATATTTGTATTTTCCCCCTCTATACATAATGCCCATCCCCAGCTGTTTGAAAACATTTTTCCCCTTCATCACTTACTTTGGATCATTTGATTACGATGTGCCTTGGTGCAGATCTCCTCATATTTCTTATACCTGGGCTTCATTGATTCTTGGCTCTATATAGGTTTAGACTTTTCAACAAAAGCTACTTGAAGTTGTCCTGTAGATGATTAATACTCTTCATTTTTAAAAATAATATTTATTTTGTTTGTGTTTTGTTTCTATTGTTAGGTTTTCAACTTGCCTAATAGTTTCTTCTGCATTTTCTAATCTGATGTTAACCTCATACATTATATTTTTTTGTCTTATACATCATAATTTTCATCTCTAAAAGCCTTATATAGGTCTTTTAATAATATATTTGCATCACTCTAACTATTTAGACTCATGGAATAAACTTGTAATATCTCCGTTAATGTCCTTCTAAGCTAATTCTAACATCTGTGTAAGGGCTGGTTCATTTTCAATTGATGGCTTGATTTTTCTTCACATTATTGGTGTATTATCTTTTTCTTTTGCATATGTGTGTGTGTATGTGTGTGTGTGTATACACACACATACACACATACTAGGAATTGATCCCATGAGTGCTTTACAACTGAGCAATACCCCCCCAGTCTTTTTTATTTTTTATTTTGAGGCAGGGTCTCACTAAATTGCCGAGGGTCTTGCTAAGTTGCTGAGGCTGGCCTGGAACTTATAATCCTCCTGCTTCAGCCTCCTGAGTCACTGGGATTATAAACTTGCACTACCACACCTGGCTGCTTTTCTAATTTTTGATTGAATGCCAGGTTTTGTGAACTTTCATCTTTTTGGCTATTTGACTTTTTTTTTACTCTAAATATTTTTTAGCTTAATTCTTGGATGCAGTTAAATTATTTGAAAACAGATTGATCCTCCCAGATTGTTCTGGATCAAACAGTATTCCCACCAAATTTGTGTCTACCTGAAACCTCAATGTAGCCATATTTGAAAATAAGGTCTTTGCAGTTCTAATTTGTTAATATGATGTCTGCTGGATTCTGGTGGGCTCTAAATACAATCAGTGTTGTCCTTATAAGAAGGCTGTATGAAGACATATAGGGAAGAAAGCTATGTGAGAATGGAGGCAGAGACTGGAGTTATACAAATACAGGCCAAGGAATGCCAAGGATTATTAGCAACCACCAGAAGTTTTAAGCCACGTTTTTGTGGTAATTTTTATGACATTCCTAGGAAAGTAGTACACGAATCTTGCTTCTAAGATTTGTTAGGTCAGATCATGACAGTATTTAGTATAGGGTTAATTATCCCCCACTAGTCAGGCAATACCCTTTCGAGAACTCAATGACCCAAGAATTATGAGATCGTACATCCTGGTTGGTGTGAATAGATACCATTACTGGCTCTTTAGGAAGTTTTACCCCCACATCTTCCAGTTGTTTCTTTACATTGAAAGGTCCAGAAGTATTCTCTGCAGAATTTGGGGATTCCCTTTCTGAGTAGCTCTCTACTAAATTGGTACTATATTTCATGAACTCCAGCTGCCTTAGGTTCCCTGGACTATGAACTGTGAGTCCTTAATTCAGGAAGACTTTTAGGCTCCACCTTTGCTTCTACTTCTTGGGTCATGCCCTGGAAGTTCTTTCCAGGCATTAAACTAGAACAATCATATGGCTTACCTTATTTGTTTATCATTTTCACAGATCACTATCCTTTGTTGCCTGATATCCAGCATCATTGAAGCTATTATTTCATAGATTTTTGCCTCTGGTTTTGTTGTTATTTCCAAACCCTGTTACTGCATGTTGTTTGGAAATGGAAATCTGCCTCAGCCAAAATTATGACAAACCTATAAAAACATTTTAAGTATTTCCTAGTAATTGAAAGGAAGAAGAATAAAATAACTGTGGTCAAGTATTTAGGTAGCATTGGTTTCTCTGGCACCCAGATGTTTATACTATGCAGCTTCTCAGAGGGTGGTAAGAAGGCATAGAGGTAGGCAGCATTGCTAAGAGATCTCAAATCCATCGTTCTACTGATGAGCCTTGATCCTAGGTTATTGACCCAGTGTTAATATTATGTCAGGTGTCCCTGGGATAGTTTTGAAATTTAAATTAGTCGAAACATGTTAAGTTCTTAACAGGTCATCTATTTTGATATCACAAAATTTATTTTCTATGTGTAAGAGACTTTATCTTAAGTGACAGCTTATTCATTTTCCCTGAATATTATAAAGATAAAAAACCTCCAACATTTTGCTGTCACATCATTTCTACCAAATTAATTATTTTCTTTTTTAGATATTTGGGCAAAATTCATGCCAAGTAGAGGAACACTGAGTACAACACCCTGAAGCAAGAGAATTTTTGGTGTCTTCTAGCAATGTCAAGAAGACTAGTATGGATAGTGTGTGGTAAGGTTAATGCATTGTGGAAGGAATTTGGCTCACAGAGGTCACTTTGGGGGGTATAGACAGCAGGTTCACTAACAAAGCCCAGTAAAACCAGGCTAAGAATTTTAGTTTTTTTTCTGAGATAAGGAGTGAAGTAACATTATATGATTTTTATTATATTTAATAGAAATACTCTGACTATTGTGTGACAGAAAAAAATGAATGGGTAGTAAGAATGAAAGCAAAAAGTCCTTTAGGAGGCTATTGAGGAAATTCAGGTGTTAGGTTTTAATTGTCTGGTCCGCGATGTTAGCATTGTGAATAATGAGAAGTGGTCAGATTTTGAATACATTTTGAAAATAGAACCGAAAGAATTTGCTGATGGATTAAATATAAAATGTGAAAAGGAGAGAGAAAGGAAATGATTATGAACTTTTTTATCTCAGTAGCTGGACAAATGGAATATAACTTTCTGTGATTAGGAAAGAGAGACAGTTTTGAAATGGGGCATTATATTAAGATGCATATAAGACATCTAAGTGAAAATATCTAATTGGTATTTGGTTATACAAGTCTGGACATCAGGAGGACAAGAAAGGAAATTTTAGTAAAATAAAGAGAACCAAGAGAGAAGAGAGTCTGAGAAAGAATGTGGGGGAAAAAAAACGACCATTCAAAAAGGGAGTGTCAAATTATACTGCCAAACCAATAATTTAAGTGTGATAGGAAACAGAAAGTAATCATTGTATTTGTCAAAATACAGTTCATTGGTGACCCTAAAAATACTAAACAGAGTGGGAAAGCCTGTTTGGAATTAGGGTCAAGAGAAAATTAGACTTCATAGTTGGTTGCATAAATACAGATGTATCCACAAGTCCTCAAAAAACACTACAGGTCAACAAAAGAGCAAATTAAACTACACATAACTCATTTTTCATCACAATGAGAAGACAGAATATGCTGCAAACATCAAATTGCAAAGGAAAAGGAGTGACATTACATGTATCAGAAACATGTCAGACATCACCTGAACCAAGAGTACTACCACTACTAAAAATGCATAACCTAGATTTATTCATAAGAAATCATTAGGAAAGCTAAAACAAAGCAAATTCTCCACAATGACAAGCCTGTATTCTTTAAACATTTAAAGTTGAATAAAAGGTAAGAATGAAAATCTGTTCTAGACTAAAGGACACTAAACAATACAATGATAAAGTGTAATACGTGATCCAGGATTGGATCCTGGGGTGGGAAAACAAATAACTATAAAACACATTAGTAAGCCAGTTGATGAAATTTGAATATGGTCTGTATATTAGCAAATAGTACTTTATGTTGCTGAATTTCCTTATTTTAATAATTGTACTGTCCCTATATCAGAGAATGTCTTTGTAGGGAATGCACACTGAAGAACTTTGGGATAAAAGTCAATTATGTTGTCTTGCATTTCTCCAACTACTAGAGATGTTAAACATTTTTTCATATATTTATTGATTGAATGTATATCTTCTTCAGAGAAGTGTCTTTTCAGCCCATTTATTGATTGTGTTGGTTTTTTTTTTTTGGGGGGGGGGTTAAGTTTTTTGAGTTTTTTATATATCCTGGAGATGGATACTCTATCTGATGTGCATGTGGCAAAAATTTGCTCCCAAAATGTAGGCTCTCTCTTTACCTCATTGATAGTTTCTTTTGCCGGGAAGAAGCTTTTTAGTTTGAGACCATACCTTTTATTAATTCTTGATTTTATTTCTTATGCTTTAGGAGTCTTGTTAATGAAGACAGGACCTAATCTGACATAATAAAGATTTGGGCCTAGTTTTTCCTCTATTTTGTGCAGGGTCTCTGAACTAATTCCTAGGTCCTTGATCCACTTTGAGTTGAGTCTTGTGCATGGTGAGAGACAAGGGTTTATTTTCAAATACTGGTTTGGAAAAACAATATATGTTTATATGTATGTGTGTATATACATATATATGCAGTATACAAGGAACAAAGCAAATATGATAACATGTTAACAACTGGTTAATCTAGTGAAGAATAGAAGGGACAAGGAACATTTTTGTACTTAAAATTTTAGTAAGTTTTAATAAATTATATCAGCTTAAAGAGTTAAAATTAGGGAAAGAAAGTAAAGATAGCAAGTATAGGCAAATCATTTGGGAAATTTTTGGTGAAGAGGAGCAGAAGAAATGACAGTTATTGAAAGGAAATATAAAATAAAGGGAGATTTTTTAAAATGGTACTAATACAATACTGCTAACAATAATAATGATGATGATGATGCATTTATTAAACTCTATATAAAGTTCTAAGTGGTTTCCCTATGTGAACTCATTTAAGTATACACATGTATGTGTGTGTACACGGACACAATAATGCAGATATTAATGTTATCTCAGTTAACAAATGAGAAAATTAAGGTACAGTTCAGTGAAATAATGTGCTAAAGTCCACACTGTAGCAGTAGGTAGGAAGGGGCATACTATAGAATGTTTGTGTAGTTATGGAAATGATCTAAAAAGAGGAACAGACAAGACCATTGGGTGATAGTAAGGATGGAAAAAGTAGTTTTTGAGGTTTAAAAAAGTGGATGGTGTGACAATCTCCAGGGTGAGTCAAAGAGGGAATTGTTCAGGGAAATGTAGTAAGAATTGCAAAGCAGCACTAATGGGCCACTTGAGGTTTTATACCATGAATTCAAAGTGAAATGAATTGTTATACATCAGATTTACTCTAGGCATGTCCTCCAGTTGCCCAGTAAAGCACAGAGTAGGGGCACAATCATGACTTTTTCCATTACTACAGTAGAGGGAGAAAAGAGCAAGAGATTTGAGCATGTGTGCAGTGGACCATGAAATTTAAACTGCATAAGCAGAGAAATGAGGATATGATGGTGAAAGACTGGAAAAAGGTGGTAGGACAGTTATATCCCAGAGAATAAAATGATGGTTATTTTAAGTTAGTTCAAAAATGTTTAATGTCTTTTGCATGGAAAAATAAAACCTGAAACTTTTTAGTAAAGAGTTGCCTTTATGGTATTATCAAAAGTGATCACTTAAACACTAATGTCAAAATGTAAATTCAGGGCTGGGGTTGGGGCTTAGTTGTAGAGCGCTTGCCTAGCCATGCAAGGTGCTGGGTTCAATCCTCAGCAACACATAGAAATAAATAAATAAACAAAAATGTGTTTTGCCCAACTACACCTAAAAACAAGTTATAAAAAATGTAAATTCAGACGAATTAAATTGCTCATGTAAAAAGTATGTGGCTTGAATAACTTGCAAAGGAAAGGAAGAAGTATAAAATAAAGAATAAAGCTGGCTAAGATAGTAACATCTAAATAAACTTAGGTAATCATAATACCAAAGGTGCTGGATGGTTCTTATTCAGACTCTATTAAAGAAGATATTGGATTATACTCTCTAAATTGCAGGGAGCTATTTAAAAAAATTGATTTGGAAGAGACTATTTCTGATAAGGACATTGTATAATATGATATTTTTTTTGGCTTTGTTTGCATTAAAGGAGGACAATGTTGGATAAAGAAGTTAGTTGTTCCAGAGGAAAAAAGGCTAAAGTCAAAAGGGGGAAACTGGAAGTAAAAGAATTGTTTTTTTCTCTAGGAGAAAAAAATGGCTATATCTCTTAAATGACATGTGCTTAATATCATGGTGAGGTTTTAATGGTTAATTTGATCCATATAAAGCAATATTAAGTATAATACCTACTATGGTAGAGAAGGATTTTTAAGTTACAGAAGTTAAAATATGGTCTTTATCTTTGATATACCTTGCAATTTAAGGTACAAGTTAAGATATTGATGACTGGAAACATTTACTTATAAGGACCAAGATACCTGGAAATGCTGTCTACAGAAAACTACCCTAAACTGTGGAATTAAAAGCCTAAAGGTCTTAAGGCCTTGAGTAGCTGATTTAGTCATACATAGTGATTCATATTTTAAGGCCTCTGACTGTTCTTGTGTTTCAATTACTTACAAAAAAGCAAGTGCCATTTTTTTTTAATTACATTCATACTTTTACTTTTTGAGTGCCTCTGAAAATTACCTCCTTAAATGAGGTATGCATTTTATGTTTGCCAGCTGGTTCAATAAACAGGGGTACATTAGATAAAAATTTGTAGAGCAAATAAAAAAGAAAATCTATGGAACACCTATGGGTAATGACCTAGAATGCAGCTTATGTATTTATTTACATTGTATTTCAAAGTTTACTTGTAAGTTATGACATCAGCTTTTAAAAAATCAATTAAGAAAGAGGAAAATACTCTGTCTTATTTTCTGCTTAACAATACAAAAAGTCACCTGTCTGGTTCATAAATTGTCACTGAGAAAGCTCATCTAAAAATGCCATCTATACTTAAAGATCCCTAGTTTTAAATATGCTAGGTATGGTTGAAGGATTAGTTAACTAATTAGTTACCTGGAATTTAGAAGACCTAGCATTAGTTGTTTCAATAATATGTTGAATGGCATTAAGAAAGTCACATATAGTATTAGCTTTCATTTTTCACATTGGAAAAAAGAAAGGGTATAACTACATGATCTCTAAGGAATTTTGTAATATTTTCTGCTTCCTCAGTTATCTGCAAAAACTTTGTATTGTAATCCTTTTCATCTATACAACTTGACAGGGCATAACCATACTGGTTATCCATTTTATAGGAAGATGAAATGGAAACCAGGATGAAAAATAAAGATTTAAGGGCAACCATTGTAGCCAAAAATACAAGGGAAATTAAAAATTAATATATTAGTAAATGAAAGTGTAGATCAAGATTTACTGATTTGAAAAGATTCAATTTGGGACTGTCTTTCCTTTTTATCTTCATTCATGGGGTGATTTACTAGATCCTGAAAACACTAAATTATAGATTTACCATTTTTCCCTTAAATAAATTTCATTAAATTACTTTTGACAAACACACACTAATGAAGAAAAACATGGAGAACTACAATCTTCCCTATCTTTATGGGAAAAAATGATATAATCCATGAATTGGTGCTTAATTACTTAATTGCCAAACATCACCCAAGCTGAAACAGAATAAACAGAGCAAATCCCTATTGCCTTGTCGCTGGGTGTGACCAAATCCCATCTCATTCTCCAGCCTGGGCTTCTGAGTGAAGACAGTGAAAAAGGAATTTGGTCAATCCATTGAAAATAGTGATGGAATGTAAAAAAACAGATGTAGCCCATCTTATTGATATGAACAGGAAGTGTCCAGGGTGCAGAAACAATCTGTCTTGCAGCATTGCATAATGCCTTCCCATATATTGTTTTATTTATTTTTTCTTCCACCTACTTGTTTTTCATTTCTCTTCTTAATTTTCACATAAGGGTGAAATATTTTCTGGTCTTTAGAAAACTGACAGAAGAGAGAACATGTTACATGCTAATGAGTGATTTTAGTGTGTGTATATATATATATATATATATATATATATATACACACACACACACACACATATACATACATACACACACACGCACACACGGACTACATGTATTGATTCAAGTTTGAAGGTAATTTAAAATTTTCTTTTTTCAAAGGCCTTATCCAAGGCTATAGGTTATAAAAAACATGTCATCACTTTGCCCATGAGGGTTCCTTTTTGCCATATCCTTTTCATATAAACATCATGTGCATTGTTTCATCTGTTTTTCTTTCTTTCTGACTTCCTGACTGTTTTTTTTAATTTCCTTCTATCATTCAGGCAAAGTGTCTTGAGTTGGCAGATCCCATTTTTCTTTCTTCATTTTCCTTATTCCCTACATTTTCTCCCTAAGCCTATGTAGCTCTTAGTTTCAATCAACATTTCAGGTCACAAGAAGAGTATATTTCTGCCTCATTTCCTTCCTTTATTGTTAAGTCAAAACATTCCTTTATATATTTCATATGCTTCTAAAGCTATTTTTTCTAACTTGTTCAATGTATGATGACTAAACATGGTGGATGGGGAACTGGGATGGAGAAAGGAGGCATCACAATGCATATCAGGGTGAGAGTTAACTATATGATCCCTGAGGATAATAATTTGGGACTAAGTATATACTTGTAAGGGTTTAAAGCATGTTTATCAAACACAAACTGCCTTTGTATTCATCAGATTCTCCATAGAAACAGAAAAAATAGGCTGCACACACATACATGCACACACATTTATCTAAGAAATTGGTTTATGACATAATGGAGACTGAGAAGACCCAAGATATGCAGGGAAGGTTGGCAATGTGGAAAACAAAAGCATGTCAATGGTTTAGTTCTAGTCTGGGTCCAAAAGCCTGAGTACAGAGAAGGCTGATTGTGCAATGCTAGTCCAAAGGTCAATAGACTTAAGACCCAGAAAGAACAAGTATTTCAGTTTGAATTTGAAGGCTGGACAAAAATCCATCACTGTCTGATAAGTCAAATGAGAGTTACGATGTAGTATAATTTGTCCAAGACCAAACTTGAAGTTAATTCCATCTGAGCTGTCCCTCAGGGAACTTGAGAAGGCAACAGATAGGCCCAAAGAAGATGCATACTCAGAAAAGACTCAAGAAGACCTTAAGCATTCACTTTCAATTAATCAGTATACCCAGCTAATTAGTGAAGGACTATCCAAACACAGAGCCAATCTACAAAGACTGAACAGGTGGCTGATTTCTCCAGTGCCCAGTCTTAAACAACAAAATCAAAATCACACAAAGAAATAGGAAAAATTGGTTCATTCAGAATAGCATAATAAATCATGAATTGACCCTGATGAAACAGAAACATCAGATTTACTAATAAAGACTATAAAACAATTGTTTTAAACATGCTCAAAAGCAAAAAGAAAATACAAATAGTTAACAGATTCAGGAAAATGAAATATAAAATGAAAATTTCAACAAAAAGGACAGAAATTACCAAAAGGAACAAAAACTTTTTGGAGCTGAAAACTATAATAAATGGAGATTTCTTGGAAAGCTGGGAATGGAGCCACCATTTGACCCAGCTATTCCCCTTCTTGGTCTATTCCCTAAAGACCTAAAAAGAGCATGCTACAGGGACACTGCTACATCAATGTTCATAGCAGCACAGTTCACAATAGCAAGACTGTGGAACCAACCTAGATGCCCTTCAATAGACGAATGGATAAAAAAAATGTGGCATTTATACACAATGGAGTATTACTCTGCATTAAAAAATGACAAAATCATAGAATTTACAGGGAAATGGATGGCATTAGAGCAGATTATGCTAAGTGAAGCTAGCCAATCCCTAAAAAACAAATGCCAAATGTCTTCTTTGATATAAGGAGAGTAACTAAGATCAGAGTAGGGACGAAGAGCAGGAGAAGAAGATTAACATTTAACAGGGATGAGAGGTGGGAGGGAAAGGGAGAGAGAAGGGAAATTGCATGATAATGGAAGGAGACCCTCAGGGTTATACAGTGGAGGGGGTAGAGAGAGAGGAGGGGAGGGGAGGGGAGAGGTGGGGAGGGGGGAGGGTGGAGGATGGGAAAGGAAGCGGAGCACAACAGACACTAGTATGGCAATATGTAAATCAATGGATGTGTAACTGGTGTGATTCTGCAATCTGTGTATGGGGTGAAGGTGGGAGTTCATAACCCACTTGAATCAAAGTGTGGAATATGATATGTCAAGAAATTTGTAATGTTTTGAACAACCCACAATAAAAAAAAAATTCATTGGAGAGGTTCAATAGATTTGAATAGGTTAAAAAAATCAGTGAACTTGAAGCCAAAAAATTGATATTATCAAGTCTAAGGAGAAAAATTATAAGCAATGAAGAAATGAACACATTCATTATTGGTATTACAAAGGGAAAAAAAATGGAAAGGGATAGAGAGATTATTTGAAAAAAATAACAGCAGAAAACTCATCACATTTTATTAAATGTAAATATCAAAGTCCAAGAAACTCAAGAAATCCCAAGTAGGTTAAACACGAAAAGGTCCACATTATAACCGAATTGTCCAAAGATAAAGAGAAAATCTTAGAATGAAAGTAACTGGTCATATCCAAGGGAAACTCGGATGATCACTGGATTTTCAGCCAAAAATGTTAGAGGACAGAAAGCAATGATACAATATGATTTTTTTCTTATATATTGAAAAAGAAAAAAAAAAACTTGTCAAATGGGAATTCTATATCCAGCAATAGCATCCTTAAAAATTATGCAGAAATTAAGACATTCTCAGAAAAACAAAAGCTATTGGAGTTCATTATCACTAGACCTGCTTTATAGAATTGTCCAAAGAAATTATTTTAGGCTGAAATGAAAAGATGCTAGACATTAACTCATAACTATATGAATATATTAAGATCTTCAATGAAGGCAAACACATAGGCAATTATAAAACTCAGTATTAATGAAACTTTTTTTATTTGGGAGTATATTTTTAAATGTTCTACAGGATTTAAAAGACAAATTAATAAAAATAAACATAGATCTATGTTAATGGGTACATGAGGTATAAAGATAGTTATTGACATCACTAATATAAATGGGAGAGGACAGACCTGAGTAGGAGTAAATATTTTGTAAGTAATTGAAATTAAGTTAGTATCAACACACAAAAAAATATTTTTACAACTTTAGTAGATTATATATAATACCCAACAAGCTACAAAAAATATCAACAAAATAAATATATGCAATAAGAAATGAGAAGGGTATCAAATATTTAACAGTACAAAAATTTAGCTAAACACAAAGGATGGAAGTCCTAAGAGGAAATGAGGAACAAAACTATAACTATAAGGAATACAGAAAACAAATAGCAAAATGGAATAATAACTCCATGTCAGTAATTATTTTAAATGTAAATAGATTAAGTTACCCAACTGAAAGACATGGAAGGAAATAATGGATTTTAAAACATTATCCAACTGTGCCCATCAGCTTTCTGTTGCTCTAACAAAAGACCTGAGAAAGCCAACTTAAAGGAGGAAAGATTTATTTTGGTTCATGATTTCCGAGATCTCAGTCCGTGATCACTTGGCTCTGTCACTGTGGGTCTGTGATGAGGTAGAACATCATGGCAGAAGGATGTGGAAGAACAAAGCTGCTCACTTCATCTTAGCTAAGAAGCAGCAAAAAGAAGAGAGAAGAGGAGGAATGGGTTGGGGGACAAGGAATATCTTCCTCCAACTAGGCCCCACCTCCCAAAGTTTCTGCCACCTCCTAATAGCCCATTTAATTCTGACTATATCAATGGGTTAGTTCATTGATGAGATTAGATACAATTACCAATTGATCCAATTACCTATCACATCTGAACACTGCTGCATAAGGGACAAAGTCCTCAACAAAATGAGATTTTGAACATTCCAGATCCAAACAATAACATTAGCTATAAGCATTTTACAAGAGATTCATTTTAAGAATACAAATACGTTGAAAAGGAAAGGATGGAAAATATTGCAAACAAACATAAGAGATGCAAAATATATGAGGTAACTATTGACAGAACTGATGAAATGGCTATACAATAATATTTGGAGACTTCAATTCCTAACTTTTAATAATATGCAGAACAAGCCATCAGAAGATCAGTAAGGAAATATAGTACTTGAAGAACACTATAAACAAATTGTACCTAAAAGAACGCTGTACTCCATATTTTCCTTAAATGCCTATGGAACATTCTGCAGGACAGACCCACAAAAGAAGTTTTTTTTTTAATAAAGCATTTTTTTTCTACACAATATCTTTATTTTGTTTATTTTTATGTGGTGCTGAGGATTGAACCCAGTGACTCACACGTGTGAGGCAAGCACTCTTCCACTGAACCACAACCCCAGCCCCTAGAAGTTTTAATAAAGTTAAAAATATTGAGACAATACCAGGCAGTTTTTGTCACTATGGAATGAAACTAGAATAGTGGAAAATTCACAAATAAGTGGAAATTTAAACAATATGCTGTCAACCAATTGGTCAAATAAAAATCATAAGAGAAATTATAAGACATTTTCAACCTAATGGAAATTAAAACACAATATACCAAAATCAGTGAAATGTAGCCGTAGCAGAACCATATGGAAATTATAGCTATAAACACATAAACTAAGAGGAAAATCTCAGCAAGCACCTGTCTTTATGACTTAAGGAACTAGAAAAAGAAGAATAAACTATACCCACAGTTTGCAGAAGGCAAGAAATAAAAGATTACAATGAGTATACATAAAACAGAGAAGATAAAAATGGAACAGAAAATCAATAAAACTAAAGTTGGATTTTCAGATGATCAACAGAATTGATAAAACTTTAGCCAGAAAGATTAAGGGGAAAATTAGAAGATTCATATTACTAAACTCTGGAATTACATGGAAACGTTTCTACTGATTTTAGTTATTATTTATAATGGATGATAAGATAGTATGATGAATAATTTTATGACCACAGAATATAGAAAACTTGTGTGAAATCAATAATTTCCTAAAGATACATAATATACCAATATCCTGAATTAGATATTCCAAAGAATTAGAAAATCCAAATAGATATATAATAAGGAGAATGAATCAGCAACCAAACATACCCCAACAAGGTGAGTCATGAACTAGATGGTTTTATTGATGAATTCTACTAAATATTTAAAGAATTTACACCAGTCTTTTTTTAATCTCTTTTTTATGGGGCTGGGAATTGAACCTGGGCTTGCTCTACCACTGAACCATATCTCTAGTCCTTCAATTTTTTTTTTTTTGTTTTGTTTTGAGACAGGGACTCACTAAGTTGCTGAGGCTGGCCTTGATTTGCCACCTTCCTGCCTCAGCTTCCCAAGTTGCTGGGAATAAAGGTGTGTGCCATGGTGTGTAGCCATACCAGTCTTTTCCTTAACTATTCTTAAAATTTGAAGAAGAATGAGCATTTTGTATTAAATAATAAAATGTGAAGTTAAGACACTAAATAAATTAAGAATAAAAATTGTCATATAAGATGATGATTCCCAAAAAGATGGTTTTGTCTTTGGGAATAGTACAAATTGACAAAAGATTTGAGGAACAGCCAAATCAGTTTTGATGCAGTGGCTCAGATATGTTGAGTAGATCTGTGCCCCCCCTCCAATAAAAAAGAAAGAAAGAAACCAACTCCTGGAATGTATTGTCCAGAAAAGGTGTTAAGTGGATAAATAGAAATGAACACAAATTTAATAGTCTCCTGCTGTGAAACCACCCAATCAAACAGTATGTGTGCAAGAGATGTGCTGGCATATATGGAAATATGTCATCAAATAGCTTAATTTGATGTGTAGGTGAAATGAACAGCTTGTGACAGTTCAGAGGCAGGCCATTGTGAACTGTAGCAACAACAAAAATTAGTTAAATACATCTGAAATTAATGCCATCCAGCATGAGATAAAATAAATTTTGGATTTCATCATATCATAAATGACAAGGGCCCCAATGGTAATGAATATATCCTGGAACAATAACATCGAAGAGCTGCCAGTGACTACAAATGAAAAACATAAACTGTTGTAGGTCTTTTCACTTTTTAGGAAAATATTTTGACCATATGTAAATTTAGCAATACTAACCAAATACATATTGAATCTGAATGTTTGGGGATAAGGAATGCTACAACCCTCATGATTGATTCTCTTGCATGTTAGTTTCAGAATCAGTAAAAGGACTAGTGTTTACTACTATTGTACATAGTTTATTGCCATTATAGCAACCTCAGTTTGGGTTCACAAACTCAAGAGTTAGAAATTGGGCAGATATCTAAGAGTGTGGTCTGGGAACCATTAACATGGAAATTATATGAATGCTTGTTAAAAATTTAGACTCTGGACTTCATCCTCAGTTCTGCCCAAACAGTTTCTGTAGGAGTACAATCCAGAAATCTGCTTTTAACAAGCTCCCAAGTGAATTTATTATATTCTGAATTTTAAGAGCCAGTGATTGAGAATGATTCCCCAGCTTGAAAAAAGTATATGGCTAAAAGGAAGGAAATAATTATAGGCCAAAATCTTAGAACTCTAAAGAAATGGATACTGAGCTAAAAGTCTAGATTCCTGGATTTTGGCCTCAGTTCTGCTATATATATAAATATATTAGGTAAGTCACTTTCCCATTGTAAACCAGTTTCCTAATGTGTTAAAAGAACAGGAAAAATAAAATGTATTACTTTATGTACAGCAATATTTTATATATTTTATCTCATCTATTCCTCAAAACATCCTTTGAATTAGGTATCATTTTACAGAAGAGGAAAATGAGTCTCCATGACATCAAGTAATTTTCCCAAGGTTGACTATTTAACAACTGGCAGAGAAGTATTTTGAATATAAGTACCTGACTCCAAAGCCATCTTGACTTCTGCTCCTTTAGTTGGAACTAGAAATGATTTACTGTAGTCCCTTCAGCCTCTAACATTCTCTTTTCTTATGCAATATTGCTCTGGCTGATATTAATATGACTCAGATAATAATAGTCTAGCTAGTGAGTTTTACTATGACTATTCAGTTGTTACTATGACTGGCATCTGTTTTCTTTCAGAACCTGAACTATATTATTCCAGGACCTCCTAGCTTTAAAGGTCTGGGTTGAGAAATCAGTTGAGACTTGAATTGGTTTTCCCCCATATGTAATTTGATTTTTTTCTCTCACAGCCCTTAAGATTTTATCTTTATTCTCTGTGTTAGTCATTCTCAGTATAATGTGTCTTGGTGTGGGTCTGCTATAATTTTGTACATTTAGGGTCCTGTATTTGATTTTCCATTCCATTCTTTAGGTTTGGGAAATTTTCTGCTATTATATCATTGAAAAGATTGTGCATTCCTTTGGTTTATATCTCTGCTTCTTTCTCTATTCTGATAATTCTTAAATTTGGTCTTTTCATGTTATCCCATAATTATTGGATGTTCTGTTCATGGTTTCTTACCATCTTCTCTGCATGTTAAACTCTACTTTCAAGATTATATATTTTGTCTTCATTGTCTGAGGTTCTGTCTTCCAAGTGGTCTAGTCTGTTGGTGTTGCTTTCTATTGAATTTATAATTTAGTTCACTGATTCCTTTGAGGATTTCTACTTGTTTTTTTTTTCATGATCTTTAATGCTTTATTGAAGTTGTCTTTCACTTTCTGTATTTTTTCTTTGAATTTGCTCCTGATAATATCATTAACTTCTCATATAAATTTAAATATATACAATCTGAACTCCTTCTTGGACATTTATTCTACTGTGTTATCAGTAACTTCTGTTGTTAAAGCATCTTGGTTTGTTTGAGTGCTTTATTCTCTTGTTTTTTCATGTTGTTACTGTGTTTTCCCATCTAAAATTATGCATCTATGTCAGGATAAAGTCTACCCTGTTGACCTATAGTGTCCCTGAAGGTTTCCAGCACTTTGCCTTATTGGTGAGATGATTATCAACAGCACCCAGTGTACATAATACATAGCCTTAAACCTAATAGCTCCCACTAAGGTGTCTACTGCTTTCTGGCATTAAATCAAAATGATGAATTCAATAACTATCTATAGTACAAACAGAATATTTATTAAAATGATTTACAATTTCAAATGGTGGATGAGAGAATAGAGGGAGTGAAGTATGCGATATTCACAAGGGAGGAAGAGAGAAGCTAGAAGTAAAAATTACAGGAAGAGTGGAAGAGGAGCTGACAGAGATTGGCTATTGGTTAGAGAAAAGTTGGAAAGAAAATCCAAGAAAATAGACAAGAGATAGGAAGAATATGAGCAAAGAGAAAAAAATTAAAGACATAGCAATATAACAAAAATTCAAAATACCATTCATGTATCATTGTCCTTCACATACTGATGCATAAAAAACATCCTGTTCCAAATATGGTAGAGAGATTAGTGAATCAAAAATAAAATAAATCATGCTAGAAAGTTGAACTGTCTCTGTCAGTGTTCAACAGTTTCTCAGCCCTGTCTCTGATGTCTCTTGGAATCACCAAATCCAGATCAGCCCTCTCAAACCCAGTCTCTATCCCACTGATCTTGGCTTCATATATCTCAGGCTTGGTCATGCTGCAGTTCCAAGATCTCAGTGCTGTTCCTACTTGCAGAGAGACCACCAGGGATACACTCATGCAAAGGAGCAACCCGGAGATGCAGCAGCAAGACAAGGGCCACCAGCACTCTCAGCTGGAAGACCCCAGGCTTCTCCAAATCCGAAGATACCCCACACTGGACCTGCAGGTCCCAGCTGGAGTCCCCAGACAGAGGCTCTTGTGGTGATAAACCTGCTGGCACCTGTAGGAATTCTGTGTTTGGGATTGAGGTCTACAAACTTCGTGATTGTGACATGCTTGATGAATAGGAAGTTTCTGTGCAAAGACACAGAATGTCTAGATGGTAGGTAATACCTGGTGACAGGGAAACTCCTGTGCAAAAGCATGGCTGCCATAGCATTTTCCTTCACAAGTGTACCCTGCTTCCCAGACCTAGGATGCCCAGCCTCCTCCCTCTGAGGCTATTAAGAGAACTATGCAGGTGTACTACCTGGTTTCCATAGTAATGTCCTTAGGTGTAAGAGTCCCTTGTTTGCATTAACCTGGACCTTATCTCACTCAAGTTTAAAGGAATACTTGTTAGAGTATAGTCATTGGTGGTGGGTAATATGTAAGCTTTTTTGGTTAATAAAGATGACGGCAGAGGGGAGTAGGTACCCTTTTGTCTGCCATCCTTCTGTCTGTCTGCACCTTCCCTGTGTGTCTGTGTCTGTCCTTTGTTTGCCTCCTCCACAGGCACCCAGGCCCCAGGCCCTGGCTGGTGTCCCAAAATGGGTACAGCCACGTGCAACCAAACCTGGAGTCTTCCCCAAAGCAGTCTTCTAAGCCATGGTAGTAGTGGTAGTGGTGGTGGTTGTTGGTAGCAGGTAGTGGGTCAGCAGTAGAGGCAGCTGCAGCAGCAGCTACAACTGTAGCTGTGGGGGCAGTGTCATCAGGTGATCTCTGGTGGTCAGCAGCAGTGTCAGCTTCACTTGCATCCAGGGCAATGGTTTCTTCTGTGGCAACAGCATCCAGAAAGAAGACCTCCAGGCAACCTCAGGCTGGCAACAGTGGAATCAGAGACAGCAGCAATGGTGGTAGTGGTGCAAGTGGTGGTTGATTGACAGGAGACTTCCAGTTCAGCTGCAGCGACCACGGAGGTAGCATTGGAATTCCTGATCAAAGTAACTGAGGCCATGCCCAGAAAAGAGACCTCCGGTATGGCAGCGGCTTCTGCGGCAGCCCAGAAAGAAGAATTCCAGGTGACCTCAGGCTGGCAGCAGCGGAATCAGGGGCAGCAGCAATGGTGATAGCGGTGCAGGCCCAGCTTCTCTGGTACCCAGAAATATTTGTCTAGACCATATGTCCTTTTTCTCTCTTCCTCTGCATATGCACTTGTGTATAATATCTATAAACATTATGAGGAGAATCACACCTTAACTGAGAAAAAGCAAGATATAAGAAATTATAACAGGTTGTAAGGATCAGGATATTACAAATTTAGTGAGGCCTATCAGGCAGTCAAAAACAAAAACTATGGAGCTGGGGTTATGGCTCAGTGATAGAGAGCTCACCTCACACGTGCAAGGCCCTGGGTTCGATCCTCAGCACCACATATAAATAAATAAAATAAGGTTGAAAGAAAAAAAAAACTTTGAGGACATGTGGTACTATTGCATAAAGACTAAAGGCCTTAGTCTTTATTTCTACTCATACACACTAAAGATTAACTGGTCTATACTATTTGACTCTAGTTATAATTTTTGGTGCATAAAATAATAAAATCTTATGTCTTGCAATAGTGGGAGACTGTAAAAAAGGATAGTTATACATGTGAAAGGAAGAACATTTAAAAATGATTTACTTAGGGGCTGGGGTTGTGGCTCAGTGGTAGAGCATTCACATAGCATATGTGAAGCCCTGTGTTCAATCTACAGCATCACATATAAATAAATAAAATAAAGGTATTGTGTCCAACTACAACTAAAAAATAAATATTAAAAAATGATTTACCTTGTCTTCTCAGTTCCATTTGGAACCAAAGTCGTTAAGTAGAAATAATATACATATGTAGACATGTATACCTGTGTTAGTATACACACATATATTTCCTTGCTTTGCAAGCAAAGAGGGTCCAGAGCCATAAAACTCTAGTAGCAATGAGTACACCTAACTAGCACACAGATCTCAGTTTCTAATGTAATTCTCTAATAGAAAAAAATAATGCTCCTTAGATAAATGGTGGAATCTATGACAGGGTCAAGAATTATATAAGATGATCCTGGAGCATCCTATACAGCCAGAATATAAGGAAAAATGATCAAGAAAACCCTTCAATGATGAGGGTATGTCAAAAGGATAAATGAGCCAACTGAAAGAGCTCCCAAAAGCCAAAGCTGGAGCAATTTGAATAAGACAATAAATATAGTATTTTTAAGTTATAACCTAAAGGATATAATTAATATGCATGAGGCCATATTAACATAAATAAATAATCAAATAATTGGGGAAAAGAGACAAAAGTCCCATGAGGAATTACATCAAATAATTTATGCAGATACTCTATAATCAAGGATGTGGAGCATAACTCCACTTTTCTTAAGTGTTTGTTGTACATACTGACTTCCTTCTAAAGAAGAGAGTATGGCATTATGGAAAAGGGCAGCAAATGGATAACCCTTACAGTGTACAATCCTGATAAGCACTACTTCGCCATGTAGTCAAGGCTGACATCATCAGCAAAAGGTCATGTTGATAGTATGTACTTGCACTATGATGTGATGGGGATAGCACTTGAACTTTGTGATCTTCCTCTCCCAAACCCAGAACTCTAATATAATAATAAGAAAAACATCAGAAAAATCCCAATTGAGGATCAGCACAGTGGTACATTCGTATAATCCCAGTGACTAGGTCATTGAGGCAGGATGATTGCTGGTTTCATGCCATCCTTAGCAACTTAGTGAGACCCTGTCTCAAAGTAAAAAAAAAAAGGTTAGATATGTAGCTTAGTGGTGGGGCACTTGCCTAGGACGTGTGAGGCCCTGGGTTCAATTCCTAGCACTGCAAGAAGAAGAAAAAAAATCGAGGGACATTGAGATGACATCAAAATATTTCACCAGTATTCTACAAAACCATCAAGTTTATCCAAAGTAATGTCTGAAAATCTGTTATAGCCAACATAAACCCAAGGAGACATAATGTGGTATTGTGGATGAGATCCTGGAACAGAAAATATATATATATATATATGTAAAAACTAAGGAAATGTGAATAAAGTAAAGACTTTAGTTAATGTATCAATATTGGTTCACTAATTGTAACAAATGTACCATCCTAAGATATTAGTAATAGGGAACACTTGTTGTAGGGAATGTGGTCATTCTCTGTGTCATCATCAGTTTTTCTGTAAATGTAAACCTTTCCTAAAATAAAAGGATCATTAAAAAATCAATTAGCCATAAAAAAGTATTTGAAAAATGTGGCTAAGTTTACTCATAGTAGCTTAGTTGTGTATTATAGTTTCCTTCAAAATGAAGAGAATAATTTGTCTAGGACTTTCATATGCATCCTCTAGTGTGAACACCCATCAAGACATTGTGATACATATTGCTTCCCAATTTTTGATCACTTTAACTCAAAGAACATGTGATAATAATTATATAACCTGCCTCTCCTGTCAACTTTACTTCCATCTTCATTGTGAGTATACTTTGTTCAGTAACCTTGTGTATTTTGTCGCTATCTCACTCTATCCAGCTTATAGGTAAGCATTTCTCTTTTGAAAAGCCTACTTAATTTTTTCTATAATTTCTCAGAATCTTCTATGAACCATCATCTTGATGACACTTCATTGTGCAGTACTCTTGGATATAAAGCAGATTAACGTTACTTTTTTTGAAAAAGTCTTGGCCCTACTTTCATATTCCTATAGCCTACTTCTCAGATGAGAAAATGTAGTCCTAAAAATAGGCCAGAAAGCAAGTTATTTCTTGTGTTTTCAGAGAAAAACATTAATTAATACACAAAATATCTCTATTTAAGTGACACCTCTTTTGACCAAATGGTCTAACAGTAAAAGTTGTAAATTCCAGTAGACCACATTCAGGTTACCAGAGATTAAGTGTATCTCCATTTATTGCTGTGGAGCATTAAGAGAAATAAGATAGGTTGATTCTTGGAATGGTATCTGACAGAGAGTAAATGCTACCTGAGTGTTCACCATTAATGTTATTGTTACTATGAAGAAATTTATGCATCTCAGTTACATATAGGCACACAAACACAAATAATGGTCATTGGCTGTGTATAGCTGTTCATACTGGGAAAGTGTGCTGATGGTGAGCTTCATTGTCAGGGATCTTGAAGGCTCAGAAAGAGCTGATTCATGGCAGGCATCTCAGATGATTCCATAAAATGAATGCCAGGTGATCAATTCCCATAATTAAAAATCTCTGATTAGTATTTTAAATATAATGAGTCCCAAATTGCAGAAATATTAGTTTCCTTTTGAGCATAATTCATAACAGCCTTTTCAAACACTTAGAGTTTACAAAACAGTATCTAATAAGTTTCTCATTTGATCATAACAACAAACCTATGCAGTAAGTAGAAAGTGAAAATAGAGTAAAATGCTGGTGCAACTGTGAGGAACATATTACCTGTGTTATGATTTCTGCCTTCCCAGTTTAGTAAAAATTTAAGGCTACAATTGGATATTTCCCTTACATTTTATGTTAGCATCTTGTGACAATTTATGAAATTACATGAAAAGAATTTGCTACTTCTGAATTTAATACAACTAAAATCCTGAGAGTTTTGAAAATATTGCTGTATGTTCAGTAATATTTTTTTACTATTTATAAGTGCCTTCTCTCCAACTATGGACAAAAGTGTTCATCCTATAATTAAAAAAGTCATGCTTTATCAGATTGTAGGTCAGAAACAAAAGCCTAGTCCATCAAAGCCAGAGCAAACCAGAACATTTATCAGATAATTCAGAATCACTCATTCTTCTCATACTCATATTTTTCTGCTAGAATGGCATGAATGATAATTTCAATTCCTATTATAGTTCACTTGAGTTGGGTTTCTAAATACCTTTGTTTACTCCAAATGTGTGGTACCTAGATTCTCTGACTCAATCTAAATAATCAGTATTTATTAAATGAGTTTGGATGTATCAGTTCATGAGAACTTTAAGTATAATTTTTCTTTTTCTATTTTTTGTACTGTGGATTGAACCCGGGATGCTTTACCACTTAGCTAATTCCACAGCCCTACTTATTTTTTGAGATGGGGCCTCACAAATTTGCTGAAGGTCTCACAAAGTTGCCAAGGCTGGCCTCAAACTTCCTATCCTCCTGCCTCAGCCTCCCAAATTGCTAGGATTATAGGCATTTGCCACCACACCTGGAGTTCAAATTGTAAAGAGGTTCTTAATCACTAAAGAACCATTTTCATGGTTTTTCTTGAAATTACATGTAAAATTGCAGCACATATCAACGGTGGCCGGAGAAGGTCTATACCTTTCATCCTATCTTTCAGAGTCCTTCTATTTAAAAAAATGTTAAGAACAAATTAAAGGAAACAGATCTAATCCAAAGTTATCCCTTTTTTGTGTTGATATACGCCAAGAAGGAGGAAACCAGTGCTACTTTGGTAACATTTTTTAGAGTTAAGTAAGTTGATGTTTTCTTTTTCATTATTTTCAAATTTATATTCAAATATTACTTTATCAAAGAAATCTCTCCTGATAACATTTCATAAAATAATACTGTTTTCACTACCTTACTATTACCCCACATTATTTTTTGTAGAATATATCAGCAACTGATACTTTTATTTATTTGTATTTTCAAATTCTCCCCTTCATTAGAATACATGACCATGAGAATAGTGGGTTTGTACTGTTCACTTTTTTTATCTTCAGAGCCTAAAAATATGCCTAGTTAAAAGCATATGATTAATACTACTAGATGAATAAGTAAATTAATTAATACTACAAAATAAACTCTTTTATTCTTTTTTCCCCCCTGCTGTGGTACTTGAGACCAAACCCAGGGCCTTGCACATTCTAGGCAAGTATCTATATCCCCAGCTCTAAGGTTAACTCTTAAGCAATCAAATGTATTTGAAGCTTAGCTAAAAGTCATGAAGTAACCAGTAAAGTACCATAGTCTATCAAAAACAATATCACAAAGGAGTATTATATATTTCAAAATGTGCATGAAATGGTTCAGCAGCACCACTATGTTCTCTTGTAGTTATAGAGTTTGGTGGTGTAGCTCACTAGGGGAGCCATTTTTAGATCTTTCCAAGTTTAAAATTGCTTTTAAAATGAAAAGAAAATGGTTTTTAGATAAATTCTTGTACCGATGTTGTGGGGTCACAAAAAATGCAGAATTGAGTATAGAACACAGGGAATGTTTGACTCAAAGAGAACTCTAACTTGAAGGGATACAGTACTGCTTGAATAATGATATGATTTCCTGGAATGAAAAGTACCTGCAGCAAGAATTTTTTCAAGCATGTTAAAGAGTAAAAATTCAAAATAGATATAGCCAGTGGGTATAACTAGAAACGTACTAAGAGTATACTAAAAAAATCTAAATTTTGAACTATTCCAGGTCAAGATATTACAAGAAATTGTGAAATACACAGGTGTAACCTTAACAGTAAATGTATAGAGTCTACATCTTGAAAATTGTGTTAGTGAGCTTTACATCACAGTGACAAAGTACCTGAGAAAAAAAATAATTAAAGGATAAATGATTTATTTCCACTCATGGTTTCAGGGGTTCAGTCCATGATTGGCAGGCTCCATTATTATTGGCCTGTGGTGAGGCAGTATATCATGATGGAAGGGCAAGGTGAAACAAAATTGCTTACCTCATGGCAACCAGGAAGAAGAGAGCATAAGGTAGGGACATAGGACAAGATTTCCCCAGTGAATCCCTTCCTCGAATCTGGCCCCACTTCCTATGGTTTCCACCACCTGTCAATAATGCCATCAAATCATGAATTCATCAATGGATTAATCCACTCATATGGTCAGCACCCTCATTATCCAATCACTTCCCAAAAGCCACATCTCTGAATATTGCTGCTACATGAACCAATCCTTTAACACATGAGTCTTTGGGGACATTTCAGATCCAAACCAAAGCAAGAATTATAAAACTTTGTTGAAAAACAAGACAAAAATTGAATAAATGGAGAAACATAGTCTGGTTTCAGTTTTGTGAGTTTTTGCTTCATGTATTTTGGAACTCTATTTTAAGGTACATAAGCAATTGGAATTATATTATCTTCATGTTAAATAAAATCCCTTTATCGTTATAAAATACACTTCTTGATCTTTGGTAATGCTCTTTGTCCTGAAACTGACTTCTTCTGGTTATAATATAGGCACTCCAGTTTTCTTTTGATTAGCATTGGCATGCCATAGCTTCTCCCATTCTTTGATGCTTAATATATTTGTTATATTTTAATGTGTTTATTTGTAGGGAGAATATAGTTGGGCCTTTTTTAAATCTAATCTGATAATCTTTGTTTTTGTATTCAATGTAAGTATTGACACAGGTTTAGAATTACCATATTGCTATTTTTTCCCTATTTGCTTAATCTCTTTCTGCTTTATTTTAGGTTAATTGTCTGAATTAGCCTTTATTTTGCCTTCATTTTTTCGAGATATATTCATGGAGTATAGAATTCTAAATTGATTCCCCGCCCACACTTAGTATTATAAAGGTATTACTCCCCTGTCTTCTCACGTGCATTGTTTCTGTCATGAAATTGTCTGTCATGCCTGGCAAGGTTTCACCCGTTAGTGATTAAGAACCTCTTTACAATTTGAACTCCAGGTGTGGTGGCAAATGCCTATAATCCTAGCAATTTGGGAGGCTGAGGCAGGAGGATAGGAAGTTTGAGGTCAGCCTTGGCAACTTTGTGAGTCCTTCAGCAAATTTGTGAGGCCCCCATCTCAAATATATATAAAAAAAAAATCAGGAGGCTGAGGCAGTAGGATCTCAAGTTCGAGGCTGGCCTTGGCAACTTAGCAAGACCCTGTCTCAAAACAGAAAGTGAAAAGAGCTAGAATGTAGCTCAGTCATGAAGTGTCCCTTGGTTCAGTCTCCAGTACCAAATAAAAAAGAGGGAAAAAGCAGGGTGGGGAGAGAAGTAAAGAAAAGAAAAGAAAAGAAAATTGTCTGTTACTCTTATCTTTGTTCTTAAGATGTAGCATTCTTTTCCTGACTGCCTTTGAGATTTCCTTATCATCACTGCTTTTGAACAATATTTTATAATGTGTCTTGTTAAAGTTTTCTTCATGTAATTTTTTACGCTTATGGCACACTGAGCACTTTGCATCTGTGGGATTACAGTTTTCATCAAATTTAGGAACTTCACAGGAATTATTTCTTCAGATATTATGTCTCCCTTCAACACCCCCAATTTCACATATTTTGGACACACAGTTAATTAATGGTTGTTGATTATTATTATTTTTAATTATCTTTACTACCCATGATGCATTTTTGGATAATCTTTATTGCTATATGTTTAAGTTTAATAGTCTTTTCTTTTATAGTATCTAATTAAACATGAATTGATCTAATGTATTTTCCATCTAAAATATTGTGGTTTTTCATCTCTAGGAATTTAACTTGCATCTTATATTATCTTCTGCTTGTTGTTAACTTTTTGTTCATATGGAATGCAATTATAGTAACTATAGTAACTATTTTATGAACTTATTTACTAATTGTCTCATCTATGTCAATTCTGGGTTCATTCCATGGATTGATTTTTTTGTTTTGATTCACAAATACATTGACTAATGGTAATAATGGTCAAATCAAGATAATTAGCATATCTGTCACAACCTTTTATCATTTCTTTATGGTGAGTACATTTAAAATTCTGTCCTCTACTTTAAAATGCATTATTGTTAGCATATTCATCCTATTGTGCCCTAGAACATTAGAGCTTTTTTCTGCTGTTAAATTATAACATTGTGTCCATATTCCTGGTAATATTTGATTGAATGACTGATATTATGAATTTT
The DNA here is from genome assembly GCF_021218885.2 of Marmota monax. NCBI lineage: Eukaryota > Metazoa > Chordata > Mammalia > Rodentia > Sciuridae > Marmota > Marmota monax. Next base: position 6,955,805 of record NW_026695065.1, on the reverse strand, counting down.
ACCTCTTACTTGATGAATGTTTTTAACTTCCCTACAAATCTTCTTGAGCTTTGTTTTAGATTGTAGTAGTTAAGTTGCTAAGAAACAATTAGATGTTTTGTAAACTTGCTTTTAAAGTATTTATCAGTCAACAGAAGAGCAGCTTTCAGTCTGGGGATAATTATTCCACACTACTGAAGGAAGACCCTTCTGATTACAATCACCACTAATTCATAAATCGTGATATTTTCTTATCTGGCTAGTGAGTTTAGGCACAATTTTCCATCATACATGTGTGCCATGAATCATTACTTCTAATCCTTTATGGTATTCGTTTCCCTATTCTTGTATAGTTTTTTAAACACGTGCATTGATCAATTTTGCTGAATAATTGAGGAAGATCTTCTGTAGATCTCTAGGGTTTTCTCTCTGTGTAGCTTTTTCATTTCCAGTACTCTGTTCTGACAACTCAAGCTGCCTGGGTTTCTCTAGGCACTCAGCTCTGTTTCCTCAACTTACAGAATTAGCCAGGTTTCACCTTTATTTCCCCTGGTAGGTGCTACAGTTCAGATTTCTCTCAACCAAGTGAACTGGAAAACTCACAGAGCTCAATGAGTTTTCTCCTTATCTCTCAGGGATCATTGTTTTTCAATGCCTGATGTACAGTATCTTGATAATCATCATTTCCTATATTTTATACATTTTTCTTAGAGTTGTTTCAAGTAGAAAGGTAAATCCAATCCCGTTACACCATGTCAGTTGGAAGCAGACATCTGATTCTGTTAATCTCACTTTTAATGACATTGAATTTATATTTCTTTGATTAACTATTTTTCTTCCAATGATAAAGATCATTAAGGCTATTCATTTGACTCTACAGATGGATTTCACCAAATCTCATGTATTTCATTTTTGTGTCATAATTATTTCATTTAAGAGATTAATTTTTGAACATCAAAGTTCAGTTTTTTTTAATATTCTAGTTTTATTGATTTCTAATCCAATAATGTGACTTCAAATTTTCTACTTTTTACTTTTTAAAGATGCTCTTTGTTGCTTAATATAATAATAAGGTAAAGTTTACTAGAATTTAACGAATCTTAACAAAGTATCAACTTTAGTAAACAGCCAAGTTTGAGTTAACTTTTGTACTACTGCATACATTTCTTATTTAATATTTCATCTTCAGAACCTTTGAATACACCATCATAAATATGTTGCTGAAACTCATGTTGCAAGTTTATTGGTTGCTTCTCCATTTCTCACATAAATCGTACTGCCACACATTATATGACATGTGTATAGCTTAGAAATGACATATACTCCAAAAGCTCATGTATGAGACAATGGAAGAATGTTCAGAGGTAAAACGATTGGATTATGAGAGCCTTAACCTAATCAATGCATTAAAATCCTGGTAGGCCAGGTAAGGTGGTACATGCCTGTAATCCCAGCTGCTCAAGGCTGAGGCAGGAGGATCACTAGTTCAAAGCCAGCTTCAGCAAAGGTGTTAAGCAATTCAGTGAAATCCTCTCTAAATAAAATACAAAATCAAAATAGGGCTGGGGATGTGGCTCAGTGGTTGAGCGACCCTGAGTTCAACACCAGTACCCCCCCAAAAAAAATTCTGGTGGATTAACTGGGTGGTTACTGTAGATAGGTAGGGTATGACTGGAAGAACTAGGTCACTGGGGGCATGCATTTGGAGTTTATATTTTGCCCCTGGGGGGCTGAGCTCTCTTTCTTCTTCCTGATTTCCCTGTCTGGAGCTGTTTTCCTTCTTCACAACCTTCCACCATGATATTCTGCCTCACCTGTAGAGCTATGGAATCTATGGACTGAGATCTTAGAACCCCAGCCCCAAATAATCTTTTCTCCTTTAAAATTGTTCTTGTCAGGTCTTTTGGTCACAGCGCAAAGAAACTGACTAAAACAACATGTGATTTGTATATGGTTACCTCACTGAAAGCTCTGATTGAGGGGCTGAGGTTGTGGTTCAGCAGTAGAGTGCTTGCCTGGAACGTGGGTTCGATCCTCAGCACCACATAAAAATAAATAAAGGTACTGTGTCCATCTACAACTAAAAACTATTTTTTTTTAAAAAGCTCTAATTGAAGCTAGTCAGCATGTGCAATCCCTCAGGCAACACTGATTGGTTCAGGGAATGGTGATTCAGATCAATTTTAAGTAGTACAATTTCTGCCAGAAAGGATTCTTCCACTACCCTTTGATAGCAAGGATTAAGGTTATGAAACCTGCAGTTGCTGCATTGGTTTTGTAGCTATAAGGCAAGAGTCTGGGTTTGATTTGATAGATACAGTAGTTTTATTATAGAGAGTGAGTATAAAAACTACAGTACAATATGGAGTAGAATGAAGAGAAATGTATATAGGTGATATCATTTTAGCCAGCTGATCCAATTTTGCCTGAAGCCAGCCCACCTTCAACTTTTTCAGTAATTAAAGGAAACAGATTTCTTTCCTTTTTGTCTGAAGTACACTTGATTTGGGCTTTTTGTCACTTTCAACTAAAAGTATCTGAATATAGACCCTGACTGATGATTTCAATCAAGATTATCATGCATATGCAGGGCAAAACAGGTGAGCAATACCCATTACAGAAAAATGATGGCTGCCTGGGGTTTGCAATACATTACACATGCTCTAATACTTGTGCATTTTATAAATATTCAATTTCTTCAGATTCTTGTTTAGAGTCTTTTCCCTTCTTTTAAAATGACAAAAAAGCTTCATCACCTGGTTTCTAAAACCATTAGCAGAAAAGATGCTACAAATGAGGAAAGGGAAGAAATACCATTATAGACAAGCTCTCTTGTCTATAGAAGTCATCGTAAATTTTCTTTAATTCAGGAAGAGACAAAAAATTTATATAGCACAGTAGTCTGGTAGAAGCGAACACTCTGATCCTGTTAAATACTCCTTGAATTTGCTAGGGTGACCCTGAATTATCATGAACAGTAACATTATATTTGATATAATTTAAACATTGTCTTTATTTAGTATATTAATTTAAAAAGCACATTTAGTAAACAAGAGTTGAAAACACAATGAAGTTCTAAATAATCAATATTTTACAGAGTATGAATTTTTAAAAATTTGATTTTTCCCCAGGTTATTTAGGATATAAGAATAAAAAAGAAAGATCCTTGGCCATTTAACTATGACTAGGCAAATTTCTTTAAAACTTTCTGTAAAACTTCTATTCTGTCTTTTGCTTATGTGTTTGCACTTTTTTCGTTTTCTTTTTAGATTTATAAGGGATATTCTAGATAGCCTTATCTTAATGAAAAGAAACAAAAATATTAAATATTCATATTAAACTGTTTGCCAATGGAAAAGAAGGGGTATATTTTTCCTTGAAAAATACCTAAGAAAGAGTGCTTCAGAGTTGTATTTGCAAGATACTTTTTAAAGTGGTATTGTAATAGTAGTTTGCATGTTTTTTAAAAAAGATATTTATTTTATTTTATTTTTGGGTCAATCTCCCATAGAACTCAAAAGCAGCAGAATACCATATTGAATATTCATTATTTCACAAGTAGTCTGGCTTTTGCTAAGTCCTAGGAGAAAATAATCTAGGATAAAAGAAAAACATTTCTATTTTTCTTTTGTTCTCTTGGTTGTTTTATGTATGTTTGTTTTTCCCATGGAAAACATTCTGTATTCTTTCCAGAGAGCTGACCTCAGGTCTTTGGAGCTGTCTCTAATAGAAGAGATGCTGCATATCAGTCATAATTTCAAGTACCATTCATGTATGTGCATTTCTAACATAAAAAGCGGTGGGGAAAATGGTAGAGAAATATTTCAGATGTAAGTTATGGAAAGCATGTGTGTATTTTGAAAAGATTAAATAGAAATAAGCATCTTAGTGATAAAATTGTCTCAGAATGCCCAATAAATGTTTTTACAAAAAGGGAAACAGTCAAAATGGGTTTCCACTGACTCTTAAGGACATAATCTATTATACTGTTTGATTGCAATATCTCTCCAAAAAGACGGTTATCTACTTAATCAAATAACCATTTTTCATTTTAACAATAGTGCATAAGGGGAATCCTGTTAATATAATGGGTTTTCTTTCTCCTCTGTATAGACTTGATGGATACAACCATGGTTGAAAGTACAATCAATTTTCTCAGCAAGTTGGATGGCTTTGCTTCACTTCTTGGTGATGGTGGATCAGGATAATGATCTTTTCAAATTGTTTTTTTTTTTCCTTCAGGGTATTGTTTCTAGAGAACCTGAGGAGATTTGAAGGAACTCATTTCTTAGTTCCTTAGATGGCCCAATAGCTTGAGGTCACTAACAAAATCGTTTATTCCTTAGGCTGGTCTATGTGTTTAATTCTGTGTAATAAACTGTGAAACCATTGTTTTAGAACAAAAGTTCCAATTTGCTTTAAATCAGAGTCATGTTTAGATGTGATCTCACTTTGTTTTTGACCCCTATATACTGACTCATATTACAAAGACATTGTTTGTAGGTGTGAGTAATATGTCATCTCAATTAACAGGCAATTCGACAGTAACAATCTCTGTCATTTTCATTTGGAAAAATGTTTATAGACTATATGTGTGTGCCGATATCTGTATCAGTCATGATTCTCCAGAAAAAGAAACAGCCAATAGGACATATCTCAATTTCTGTCTAGCTGTCTAGTCAGTGAGATAGGTAGTTAACTATCTGTATATACGTGTACACACACATATGCAGAGAGAGAAGAATAGGATGGGGGGAGATAGAGATTATTTTAAGGGTTGGCTCACATAATTATGAAGACTGGCAAGTCTGCAATTTGTAGGAAAGGCTGCCAGGCTAGAAACTCAGGCAAGAGTTGATGCTGCAGACTTGAGGCAGATTTTTTTTTTTTTTTTTGCTAGGTATCCTATTTTTTTCTTCTCTCTCTTAAGGCCTTTCAGCTGATTGGATGAGACCCAGCCACATTATGAAAGGTTATCATCTCTACTTCAATCAACTGATTGTAGATGTTAACCACATCTACAAAGTACCTTCACCTAACACCTTGATTAGTGTTTGATTAAATAACTGGGTATTATAGCCTAGCCAACTTAACATATAAGTAAGCATCACAATATCTTCTAAAGGCATAATTCTTCATTTTAAGCTTTTCTGAAATTGATCAGTTTCTTAAGCAATTATCCATTAGAGAAATTGCTCTTTTTCTTTAAATCACTAAGTGAATTTTCTTCTTCGAGATTAAGTTTATTATCTCTAACATTTTTCTTCCTGGGAAGAAGCACTACCACACTTGTCACTGTTAGCTGACAAGATTTTTTTTTTTTGTCTCTCACTTACTAATCCAATATAACCTGTTTCTGTGTTCACATTTTTGCAAGATTTTGGTAGTTGTCTTAGTGCATTTTAGATATGTACCCTGTCTCCAATTTGGCTAAACAATAGCTTATTAGACCTGAAAGGGCAAGGGATAGTTTGAAATTGTCCACAGAAGAAACTTATCACATGTTCAAGCACATTTATTTTTTTTTTTATTTTATTGCCATTTTCAATACTAGGGCCTGCAGTAATCCATTAAAAGGTCATGATTGTTACAAAAATAAGTCTTTAGCATTTACTGACCATATTTGTTAGAAATCTCTTCTTGTTCTTTTGGTAATAATAGTAGCAAAAGTAACTTAATATATAATATTAGCCTTTGTCTGTTTTATAAAACTCTTGATATATTTTTGGGGGGTACCAGGGATTGAACTCACGAGCACTCAACCACTGAGCTTTTGTATTTTTTTAATTAGAGACAGGGTCTCACTGAGTTGCTTAGCGACTTGCCATTGCTGAGGCTGGCTTTGAACACTCAGTCCTCCTGTCTCAGCCTTCCTCGCTGCTGGGATTATGGGTGTGTGCCACCATGCCCAGCCTTAAAACTCTTGATCTTTAAGGCATTCTTGTGAGCATCTATCTCATTTTGGATTGTAAATTATCCCAATAGATTGTGTCCCTTAATATGGCCAACAACCAAACTAACATCTAGCAGATATGGAGAACCTCAGGCTATTTATAGTTTGTAGCTAACTGGGACAATAATAAATAGTTTACTCTTTGACTCCATTGAATAAGTAATTAAAAGTCAAATTATGAAAGATGTAGATGATATTCCAAAATATATCTTTCCCCTTACTTCTTTTTAACCCAAAGATAAAAACCTTCAAAATGGTCTGGAACTAGTTTCTCATAAGTCTGATAAATGAAATTTAAAGGGTAAAAAAATAATATTGGACATTATTGAATGCAGGCAATTCCCTTTGGGAAGAATTGTATCAAATTGAACCAAAGTATACAAATGTATAAGCTTTAAATTTTAAGACCTTTAGGTCAAAGTTATATCCACTAATTCATTTTAATGTTTAAAAGCCCTAAAAATGCATGCACACTCTAGATACCTGTTGTGATCAATTAGCTATGATGGTATTTTTCCAGAAAGTGCTTGCTTTCATGAATAAGCAACAAATCTAGCAACTCTTTTCTTTGAAGCTGTTAAGCTATACCCCAATTTTAGAATTAGTGTTTCAGAAGATGATGCTACAGGCATTCTGAATTTACAAATCTAGTCATGATCGTTAAGACTCCATAGGACATCCCAAGTCAATAGTGACCTTTAGTATAATTTCATACAGTGTAAGTAAGGAAATAGTTCTTTATCTGGAAAGAGTTTGGAAATAAAGTACTTGGTTATATTGGTATACTTTGTCGGTTAGATAGTATATCCATTAGTGACACAGACATAACACAGGTACCTTTGTAGCATGCTGTATGAAAGAGTAAAATTTTGTGTGATATGATTTAATCTCAGGTCCTGGTTTAAAAATGGTTAGTCAACAGATATTATAGTCTCATCTTCACATCTCAGTTCATGTGTAGTTTGATTTCATGCATGCCACCCATAAAAAGCAAGAATATAGTAAGGATTCAGAATTGAGGGTATTAATGACTATGTGATAAATACAGATCTGAAAGTGGCAGTAGTGGCAATAGAATAATTAAATTACTTTCAGAAAATTGTACAACTGTGCTCAGAAAAAGAAAAAGAAAATCATCAACCCCAAGGTTCAGCCAAGGTGCTGTTTGATCCGTGAACTTCTATACAACCTTGTCCTATGCTATCTAGAAGAAGATTAATGCATCAACTATATCTTTGCCTTTTAACACTGTAGGAGAAATTTGTTCAAGCTTTTAGTATATACAATACATACAAAATAATCTACAAAAAAGGGAGAAAGGAATTAATATTCAATTCATTTACAAAGCTTATATATAAGTAATAAAGGAAAAAACATTGTCAAGTTATAGAACTGATGAACTATAATTAGAAACAGGACCTAAATTATTTCTTATACTAAAAATCCAGGATGCAGTGCATTTTTCTATATTATGATAATAAACATTATGGTAAGCTACCTTCTGTATTTAATATAAGTGAAGACAAAATAAAATAACTTCAAATCTCTTAAATGCCCCAGAGATTTTCAAGGAGCTAGGAAGGTGAGATTGTTCATTTTCAGGTATGCAGTTCCTATGGCATTGGGAGGAATCCAAATGAGTTTTCCTCATTATTTTATATGGATTATGTTGACTGTTGTGCCAATTGCATTTTTGATCTTTGAAGTATAAAAATATATTTTTTACAGTAAATAATAAAACTGTTCTGAATTGATTCATAGAACAGCAGCAATTCATAAAATCCTCATATTGCTTAAAGGTTTACTATCTCAGCCAATGGACTGGGCTTTTCCTGATTGTTTCGACTAAGGAGGCAGTGTCCACTATTTGGTGACACCTGGGAGAGTAATTTGACTTTCAAGGTCACCAAGCTTAAATTCACTCAAATTTTATGAACTGAAATGACATCATTCCAGTATCTATGCTGTGTGTAGAAGAATTGAAACACAGCAAAATTATAAGGTAGGTTAGGTTAATCTTCAATTGTCTGCTACCTGCTCATTCAGGACTCCTTTCTCTTTTGTGGTAACATTCTAAGATTCAAACAATAGCATATCTAGTAGTATAGGAGACATTTTTGCACTTTAGAGACTACCATATACTACTACAGCTTCACTGAGAAAAGCTCCTGGATTCTACACTGAGTAGTCCCTGATAAAAACCATTAAAGGTAGTTTTACTCTAAAGTAGCATGCATTATTATTATTGTTATTATTTGTATGAATCACTTTTTCATACTTGAAACTACAAAATATATAATTCACATTTCCTTTAGCATATATATTACAAAGTATGTAAGACAAAACAACTCCTCAAAGAGACACAGTAATTATGTTATTGGTGTGGGCAGGGAAGCACATAAACAAAAATCACTGAAGATGTGCATTCCAAATACACAAACCTCTATATTGTTAAGCGATGACCTCCATTATTTACCTTTAGAAATAAAGTTTATATAGATTTGCAGAGCAATATGGGTTTCAGGATGATTGCATACTTTAAAATGAGAGTAAATCTTTAAAAATCCCTACAGTAAAATAAGTAGAAGGCATCTATTTCACAGTGACTCCATTTCTTGAAGTCTTAGAAATACTATATTATACAATGATTAACTGTTCATCAGAGCCAGGGAAACTCAAAATGCATTTGGTAATGCCTTTGCCGCTATCCTGAGCAGTTAAAACATTTTGGCATATCTCCTGTTCATTTTTGGTCCTTACAGGCATCTCCCATTCAGAGAGGTTTTTCTGTATGAATATTCATGCCTTCTACTGGCTTTCCCTGTTCTTTCAACTGATGTCTTATTAGTTGACATAATGAAAAGAGCGAATTGCCTAATCAAGCTTTTTATAGTACTAAAAACTGGAGAAAGATTTTTTAAATTATATGCATATAATGCATGTCATCAAAATCAGTGGCATTGTTAATGAGAATGAGCTCACCACACACTTGAAGAGAGGAACTATGCCCCCCCCACCATGATCATCACACAGAATAGAGAAAAAACAAAAACATGCAGACTTTCAACATCTGTAGAGTGAAATTTCCAAATTTATAATGGAATTAATGCTTTTGAAGTTATAAATATCAAAATGTAGTTCTGCATCTGCTAACTCATGCTTTTTGACAATAAGCCGTGCTGAAAAGCAGTCTGTTGGTATTGCAAGCAAGCACTGTGGGCTGAGGGGTTGCAATTTGTTTATTGTTTTCTGATACACATTCTTGGGCCATATGGTCAGGGTCTTCATGGAAACAAATTGTCCATCATTTTCTTCCAGTGTGAGGACAGGATAGTAAAAGTATTTCAGAACTATAGAACAACCTCAACAAAATCTGTTAATTATATTGATTATGTGAGGGTTGGACAATTTACCCATCTCATTGAGTATCTCTGCATATATTTCACAGGCCATCGCCTATCTCTGCATATATTTCAAAGGCAGGTATACTAATGCAATTAGTATATCAGATATATTATGTTACTGTCTTTATTTTTATTTTTTATGTTACCTTCTCTATGACTGAAATATATCCTCCTCCATCACAGTGGGAACTGTGTAGTATACCACTTTTTGTGCAGCCAGATAAAACAGCTACAGTAGTTGTTTCTCAGCAAAATTAGCACTCAAAGTATATGTACTTCTCTGCCACAATAGATTTATGTTTTCATATTTGTTTTCTTTTGCATTTGTAGTTGTATGTTGCTGATACCACCAATTCAGAGCATTAACCTGGAAAGCCCAGTAGCAATAACATTTCATTTTAAAAATCCTTCCTAATTCAAGTGCACCTTTCTGATTCTAACTAAGTGCACCTCATCACAATGTAAGTCAACAAGAAAAGTAGGGACAAAATAAAGACCAAAGCAGAGGCTACATTGCACATGGATAGAGAGATATATATCATGGAGATCAAGTGCTGCGATAAAAAAATACAATGTTCTTAATCTTCAGAGAGAATAGTGCTTTACAGTCTAGAGGTACTCAGCTTTGTGTCATTTAGTCAGAGTGGAATGAGGCTGTGTGCAAAATCATTTCCATTACTTGTGTCTTATGACCTGTGGCATACAATTGTAAGGCAGCCAACTAATTAGAAGCACCCTCTATAATTAGAACATGAAATGAAACCAACTGGCCATCTGGGAATTTGCCCCATGGTGTGAATCTTCTTAATACCATGCTCTAACCAATGCAGCAAATAAGTTCTAACTCAAAAGTAGAAATAGAACATACGTTGCCTAAATTATTCACTATTGCTATGATTGTGATTCTGAAATTCTAGTTCTGGTGAATGAAAAAATGAAAGAATTAAACATTATGTGAAAGGCAAAAGAGTTTTTACTTAAAGTAAAATGAAAGGTGAAATAAAAAGATGGTACCTTTATTTTTATGGTACTCAATAAATTATTTGAAATGAAGATTATTGAATTGACTGAAAATGGATCTGATGTAATTGTCTGTAAATGCAAAGTATTGGGACAGTTGCCTTGACTTGACTGGAACAGCATTAAGTTAAATGTACCTTCAAGCTCTTGCTCTGCAGTAGAAATTCTATGGCCTTGTAATCACTGCAGCCATTCCCTCTGAAAGACCACCCACAGTTGGTAATAGCAACTGTTTCACAGTAAAAGGATGTGTGGATTTTCTCCTTTATTTAACTTGGTCTTAAAAGGATTTGAACAGTACTTTCAACTAGTAAGTTGTTACAACACATTTTATATCACCAGGCACATTCCTATGCCATTTAAATTTGTGGTGAAAAAAAGTCAGTGTGTCCTTGGATTTGACTGCAAGATAGTATTATGCTTATCTAGACCACTTAGGTTTGATAACATGAGCTTAATAGCTCAATCTCACAAGAACAATATCCCAGGAGATTTCCAGATTGTACAACAGTGCTCTTAGCTGTGTGTCCTGTAGGAATTGACTGCATTGTACAATTCATCCTGGTTTTACCTGGCAGAACCATGTAATTTCTAGAACGACCATATATTTTTAGTCACCACCTCTGATATGCATATATACTTCTTCCTGTACCTAATGTTAACAGTTAACTCATTACTAGTTACATACATAATAGTTTATGATGGTAGAGAGGGTGAGTTCATTTATGGTGGAGAGAGGTTTATGTTTCCATGTTTATCTTTTTTTTTTTTTTTTTTTGGTACCAGGGATTAAACTCAGGGGCACTCAACCACTGAGCCACATCCACAGCCCTATTTTGTATTTTATTTAGAGACAGGGTCTCATTGAGTTGCTTAGCACCTTGCCATTGCTGAGGCTGGCTTTGAACTTTCAATCCTCCTGTCTCAGCCTCTCCAAATGCTGGAATTACAGGCATGCACCACCCTGCCAGGCTCCATGTTTATCTTAGATGTTGGAATCCTGGATAGAAAAATCAAGTAGTTAATAGCAGTAGCAACTAAAAACTTATTAAAAATGCTGCAGCAGATAAGGCACTGTTATCATGTACTAGCAACAAAGAGAAATATTGGACCTGGAGGTTTTAATTCCTCTGGGTTCTTGTTTCACAAATTTTGAAGAATAAAATTCACAGACAATCACAGAAAGGAAGAGTAGATGGAGCAGGATTTATTTAAGCAAGAAAAGATACAGCTCCCACCATGTTGATGCAGGAAGGGGCCTGATAGCGTGCATGGGCGCGCGCACACACACACACACACACACACACTCTCACACACACACAAAAAAACCCCTTTGGTATTTCAGTTAAGGAGTTTATATATGTTCTTGTGTAGAGCATGGAGCAAAATGTATGTAAAAATAGGGATTCAAAAAGTATCAAGGCTATCACCTTCCTATAACTTCCATCCCATTTTAACCCCACTTTTTTTAGTAACTTCCATGGGGTTCATCCCCACCTTCTGTTTTCCACCTCTTGGACTAAGGAGTTGGCTGGAGGTGTGCCCACAGGTGAGCCTCAGGTCTTTTACATTTGAAATAGGCCTTGGTAGTGCTCATTAATATGTCTACAGATTAGCCTCCAGGTGTGGTTCCTGCATTTGAATAAGACTGACCATTGATATTTTTTTTCTTTTTTAAATTTTTTTAGTTGTTGATAGATCTTTATTTTATTTATTTATTTATATGTGGTGCTGAGAATCAAACCCAGTGTGCCTCACACATGCTAGGCAAGCTCACTCTACCACTGAGCTACAACCTCAGCCCACCATTGATATTCTTATTCAATATGTATTTGATTGGAGGGTATTATAAATATCAAAATATGTATTTATCACATGAAGGTTTGTGATTAAATTGGAAGTTGCCAAAAGACAAGCATAGACAAGCAGCAAAGAATGGTGGGAAAGCATGAAAAATATAGTTTTCCAGTCTTGGGGAATGACAGGAACAAAATGTGAGGTTACTTACAGCCTAACCCAGCACTTGAAACAGGTGCTAAGAAAGGCTTTGTCATGTTGATCTTGCTTTTAATTACATGTGTGTATGCAGTTCTATAAAAGCAATAGTCCGATTGACTACAAGGTGCTATTATTATTCTTTCAAATAGAGTTCTTTTTGGGTGAGAATTATTATTCTGGCAAATGCTGTTTATATAGCAATAAAGAAAATGTACCTACTTACATTTTTTGTATTTGCATTGTTTGCTTCTTGATAGGAGCAGAAAGGGAGAGGAGGAGAATTTAGCTGGAGCTGTGGTGGTTCTAGTTCTTTCACTCACTACCTCATAGCCATTACTAATGCTTCCTGAATTCTCAAGCAGTTCTAATACCTACTTCTTGACCACACAGAATATGTAAAAACTCAATTTCCATACTACCTTCCAGAACAAAATGTGTACAAAACAGCATATAAAAAACAGACCAATTGGCTGGGGTTATGGCTCAGTGGTAGAGTGCTTGCCTAACACATGTGAGGCCCTGGGTTCCATCTTCAGCACCACACAGAAATAATAAAATAAAAAGGTATTGTGTACATCTACCAAAAAAAAAAAAGACCTATGCGTTCAAAAGGAAGGAATAAGGCATTGGGATGAGGTAGCTATGGTTACCTACATGAAACCTCCCTTGCTACCTTGTGCTGCCACCCTCCACACATATTTTGCCCTCTTCATTTTCTTTCATTGCTGTCTGAAGTGCTGCTTTTCACTTGTTAATTCAAACAGATAAAAAAAAAAATCTAGGCATCAGCTTCTTTCTTCCTGGCTCACAGCTTTCTTCTACCTTTAACAAAATATCACCACAATAAAAAACGAATTATGAAGTCTCCTTTTCATAGTAAGACTTTTACCTGTTCCTTGAATGTAATTGCAATGTCCCTGACCTGTGATTTCAGAAATCATCCTCCTTTTTGTTCGCTAAAGCAGTGGCTGGCTACCAAGTGCATTAAGTGTTCAACAACAGGCCATACACTGGAGTGTGTGCTGGGGCAGGGAGGGAGGGTAGGCAGGTGCTCTGCTATAGGGTTCTGTAATTAGATAACTCCATCATTTGAATTTGACTGGCCTCTCTTTCATTCCTGACAACAGGAGCTATTTCAGCTGTGTTGTGCCATTGCATTAAAAGGTCACATTTCTACTGCCAGAGAGAAAAGCAAAGAATTGAAGAATTAAATTAAATAATCCAGAGTCGGATTTTCCCCCCATTTTTTCCTAAAATTACCCAGGTAATTATTCCATTGTTTTTTGACCTCAGAATAAAATTATTGACAAGGAAATAAAAGTTAAATATTATCATGGTATAAACAACTCTGTTGCCGTCCCTTGTTACAGCCAGGTTTAAAATGTAAAATGGATCTACGAGATAGAGAAAATCTAACATAAATACAAGCTGTTAAAATGGAATGCTATTATATTTAGTAGACTGTTTGTTTTTCATTGTGAATAATATTTGGAGAATTGCATCTTTCTTCATTCATGTCCATCATGATTTTACCAAAAAGAGGCCCCTGCCTCTATGCCCCCACTGCTGACAATGTAGGTGATGGGAAATTTTAACTGACCTCTTCTGTATTTGTCTCAAGATCTTCTTTTTCCTGTTTGATTTAAGCCATAAAGAACTGAATGCTGATGAGGCACTGGGTAGAGCCTCCAGCCAGGATTCCCCCCCCACCCCAATTTGGGCTAATTTGTTTCAGAAAGTTAGAAAGTTAAGGCACCTATCTTGTTCTTAATCGGAACCTCTAAGGTCAGTTAAAATCATTTCCCATAGCTAAGAAGTGCTTGTGGCTGCCTGACCAGGTGAATAGGTAAACATTTCAGTCATTGCTCATGAGAATAAATCACCTTGCTTAGTTGAGGCTTGGACAGAGAAGTTGAATGGAATGCCAGAGTCTTAGCTGTGGCTGTCTCCTGGCTTGGTGGAATGCCTCCATCTTTTGTGATGCAAATAGTAATTTATTTCTTCCCAACAGCAGGTCAGCCACAAGGATTTAGTTTCCTTCCAAGGTGGGGGAGCTGATTTAACCTGCCGTTATGCTTTTCTACAAGATTCTTATTTACAGCGGTTTCTTAATGAGTTATGTCAGAGTAGCTGCTGGTATGATCCTCTTGATATCAGGACCTGTGAAGCAGAATGGTTAATGATGCACGCCTTGCTAGTTCCAGTGGAGAACATTACAGATTGACTGTATAGCAGTGTGGACTTGATGCCAAATTCATAATAAATGGAACACTGCCACCTTTTGGTCATAAAGTAGGAACACAAATTAGAATGGCTAGGATTCTGCAAGTCAGAGAGGTTATTTCAAACTATTTGTGACTGATTGGTGGTCATGCAATCTGCAAATAATAGTAAAATAATTCTTTGTCTCTTCTCCGCCCCCACTGTGACAGCATCTATAATTTGACTGTATGCATTTCACATAATAAGGATGCTTCAGAAGAGACTGAATTATGCTACATACTAATTATGTTTTGCACAGGAATGAATTACACATGCATTATGCAGATAATATGAAGGATACCATGGTTACCCTTGTAAACATGGCAACTTCTTTTATACAGTGACAATTAATCTAAGGAAATATTTGGGAAGAGTTTTGAAAGAAAAAAAGCTTAAATGAGCATTGTGGTATTTGTCTAGTATTGTACATTGAATACTGATTCTAATTAAAAAAAAAAATTGGGGGTCTGCTTTGTTCCTTCCCTACTTAGCCTTTCTCATGAAACAATAAAATAGCAATTAATTGGAAAATAATTAATCAAAAACATTCACACATTAAAATTGATTTTTCTCTACTCATTTTTAAAATAGACTTTATTTTGTTCAAAAGTTTTAGGTTCATAGGAAAATACTGAGGAAGGGACAGATTTTCTGTGTCATATTTCCTGCTTCCACATATGCATACTCTCCTCCCTCCATCATTAGCATCTATAACCAGAATGCTATTTTTGTTACCATTGATGAGTCTCAGGGACAAATCATTATCACCCAAAGTCCACACTGTACATTAGTTTCACTCTTGCTATACATTCCATGAATTTGGACAAATGTATAATGACTCATGTCCACAATTATAGTATTTGTATTCAACTTTTGGAAGAAAGTGGCAAATCACAAGAAAACAAGGTGATATCAGATATTTAATTAGAAAAGAAAATCACTTGTTATATCCTGATATATATCTATAAATATTCAACCTAATCTCCTATGCCATATACAGGTCAGCCTAATGGTGATTGACATTCAGAACATGCAATACCCCAATTCTAGAATTCTATAAAAATATGTCCACTTGGAGCCAACTGGGAGAACAATATTTTTTTAAAAAAAATTAAAATCACAATCCTAAAAGAATACTATAACACTGACTTGTATTTCCTTCTTTCACAATTCTTCCTAAATGTTTTCTCATGTCATTGTCACTGGATAAAAGATGTTTCCATGTATATTGAAATGTTTTTCAAGGAGTTTGTAGCTTTTATTAAATAAGAAATTTAGTCTGTATTTTAATGGTGTGCAAAATAGAGAGTCTGGTGGTTTTCAGAATATAGTATTCAGCATTAATTGGATCTAATTGTAGCGTTTCCCTTTTGCCTACCCTAATTCTAAAATTAGCCAATCGCAAAGATTGTAACCTGAACTCCTCCAATCAGAATGAAGGGCAGCGCTACAGCAGGCTAGAAATACGAGTAGGCAGACTCCCTACCCAGGCATGCTGGCTAGCCAAGTTCTAGTAGAATACCCTTCTGCTGGAAATAAAAGTTTTTGCCTTGCTTATCCACTTTCGCGCACGTATTTGATTTCTGGTGGCACCTTGTTATTTCTAACAATGTTTATTACTGGAAATAGTGTTTGTCAACCTGAAGTGGAAGTTCAGGTATTTCAGCAAATTTGGTTAAAAGATATTATTGAAAGGTTGTGCCTCCCCAGCAGCAAAACTTATTCAACTAGACATAGGAAAACACATTGCAAAGTGAAAGAGGATGAAGACTGTTGGGGGTGGCCAAAGAGTTGGCCTTAATTGCTGTTATTGGAATGCTACATCCACCTTTTGCCTTCTATGATATTAATATGCTTACTGATCACCCATGAGCTGATTCTTAGAACTTTTCCACACAGACTCTGTTTTGCTGTTATCCTTCCAGATAAAGATTGGAAATGGGCAGAATTTTTTTTTTAACCTCTCTTAAACAATCAATACTATGTAATCCAGCATGTTTCCTGTTGTGCTTTTATCTGCTAGAAAGCAGGAAATTTCAGAACATTTAGTTTCTCTAGATCTCTTTGATATTTCCTTTTTTGTGTTAAGTCTGGATTATTTTGAATTTCTTTGCATTTTATTTTGATAGTGATTTAATCATATTGAGCTGCCACAACAAATTACCATAGACTGAGTGGTTTACACAACACAAATTTATTTTTCACAGTTCTGGAGGCTGAGAAATCTAAGATCAAGGTAAGGATAAAGGTTTCATTCTGAAGCCTCTTGGTTTGCATTTTCACATGATCTTTTATTTGTGCTTATGCAAGGGGGAAGGGAGAGAGTTCTCTAGTGTTCCTTCTAAGGACACTAATTCTGTCATGAGGGCCCCACCCTCAAGACATCATCTAACCCTAATTATCTCCCAAGGTCCCCATCTCTAAATACCATCACATTGGGAGATAGGGCTTCAATGTTTGAATTTTGGATGGGCAAAAGCATACACATTCTGCCAATAAGGAATTGCTTCTTCAAATCCTTTAGGAAATAAATAGTGCTTAACTATAAAAGTATAAATTAAAAATCATACGTGTAGTACATCATATTAGGCATTTGAGAGGAAAGAAATATTATGGTTTTTATTTGACATTAGAGCAAATACAAATAAGTAGATTTCAGTTGCTTTGTGAATTAAACTTACTTTCCAAAATTAACATTTATAAACCAAATAAGATTTCTGTAATATTAAAACCAATGAAATACATTTCAAATGGAGTTTTTATCATTTACATATATAAAATGTGTTCAGTGTAATATGTTTGTATATAGAAATGTTCTTAATATTGCAGGAAACTGAATATATTTAATTTTTTCTCTTCTACCTTGATTGGAAATACTACAAACTAGTTTCATTCATTATCTTAATGTAGTTGTAACATATTGTTATATTTGATATACTTTGTGCATAGACATGATAAACTGTATGATAGATCAAAGGTAATGAATTTTTGGTTCTATGAAAATGTACCAAATGATGGAAATTAGGAAGATTAAATATACACTTCTCTTCAAGTCAACATATACTTAATTAAATTTGACATTCTACTTAAGGAAACTGTCAGGTTTGAGAGAATATAAGATTTATGTTTTGTTGTTAAATGTCTTGAAAATTCTTGTTATTTTTTCTGGGTGTATTTCTTTTACTTTTGGAGGAACTTACTTCAAAGCCTCCTTAAAAGTGACATTTACTGCTTTTCTAATGTATTATAAACAAAGAGAATGTCCTTTCCTCAAATATGCAGGGCTCCTATGAGATGTCACTGGTGTATCAAACAAAAATCAAGAGCTTGCTCTTTTATCAGCATTATCAAGCCCCATCCAGTAGTAAGGACTTGTGGCAAAGGCACATGATAGGCCACAATTTAGACTTATTTTACCCGATTCACTCAGCTCAGACTTCAAGGGACAAAATGATACACCAGCAGAAACTAGATTTCTCTCTGCTTTTATCTTCTTTCCACTTCTTGAGCCATGGTTTCTGCTAGTTCTGGGTAGAGACTGCTGTGTCTGCTACCATGGTTCACTATCCAGGTTCATTGCATGGTCAGAGATTTACAAGGTCTTCCTCACTCCAAATAACTACCCCAACTGGCCTGATCTAGTACCTGATAAAAAAAAAGACCCCTGCTTCTTGCCTGACCACTGAAGTGTAAAATAGGATATCCTTTAATAATCATTTATATGTTTTTCAGATTAGCTATATGTAAATCTTGAAAATATCATAGAGGACAGAGCAATGAAAAGAATACTGGAAGGAAAACTTTCAGTTTGGGGGGATGACTACTTGGTGCATAAAGGCTGACTCTAGGAAGGACATGGTTTGTTTTTATGAATACAAAATTATTATCTATTAAAAGGCCAGTGATTTGGAAGGCTGAGGCAGGAGGATCACAAGTTCAAGGCCAGCTTCAGCAGCTTAGTGAGACTGTGTCTCAAAATTAAAATTAAAAAAGGCTGGGTATGTGGCTCAGTGATTAAGTGCCCTTGGGTTCAATCCCCTATACCAAAAAAAAAAAAAAAAAAAAAAAAAAAAAAAAAAAAAAGGAAAAAAATAATCCTACTGATGTAAGCCAGCATTTTTCTGCATTTATTAATATATTTATTGAGTATATAATATATGCCAGTCACTGATCTAGGCTCTACAAAGATGGCAAGATTCCTTTTTTCAGTTACATTCTAGTAGGGAGCTTACACAGATGGTATGGAGGGCACTTTACTCAGTTGTCCTCATTTATTCTCAGAGCTTACTATAAGATAGATTTGGCTTCCTGTATTGTTCCTGTGTTACATTTCCTTTTTTTTCCCAGTGCTACTTTTGTTGTGCGAATTAGCCTTGGGGACAGAGAAGACAATCCAGGAAAGCCCTAGAGATACCATAAAAATGTCCCATTCTCCCAGCAAGCTGTATTTACAGAATATTGGCAATAAAAAATAATTGTAGGCTACACCTTAAGCAGTCATTCTTAATCAGAACACTTCTTTCTAATAGTTGATCTCCTAAGATGATCAACACCTTCCAAAATTATCAGCTCTTAATATTTACCTCAGTATCACAGATTGATGTTCCATGTGGAAGCTAATGCATGGTCTGCATTGGGTTTTCAGGAAGCACAGCTGCTTCCAGTCAGCAGTAATAAAGTAATCCCTATACCCAATTATATAGCCACACAATTAGCACCAGCCTGTGTACTCAATAAATTGTTGGTTGGTTGCTGGCTCTATTCAGAAGTTGGGAATGGTAATTATGGCAGTAGCATATTTCAGCTAGTGATACAACAGGCAAGATGTGTAAGGCATTTGTTTAGAGCAGCTGGTTCTTTGGATGGACAGAAACCCAGATGGATTAGTTCTGAGTCACTGAGCATTAGTAATGTTATGTACTGATCTGGCACACAGTCTACTCTGCTTGAGGAAGATTCAGTTGATCATTACCAATAAAGAACTTAGATCAAGAAACTAGAAGGCAAAGAAGACACTCGGAGAGTGAAAAGTAATTTGAAAAACAAATGAACATTTCCATTTATACCAGTCATGTCTTAAAATTATTTTGGCACATTCCCGTTTTTAGAAAGTATAAGTAAAATGTATTGTAAATTAGGTTTATAGTAAAATTCATAGACTTATGTTTCATTTTATTATGGTCACAAATATTAGACTTTACATTTGTTTGTTTGTTTGTTTATTTATTTATGTTTACATAGGATTGAACCAGGGATATTTTACAAACGAGCTACATCCTCGGGCCTTTTTATTTTTTATTGTGAGACAGGGTCTCACTAAGTTACTGAGGCTGGTCTCCAACTTGTGATCCTCTTGCCTCAGCCTCCTGAGTTGTTAGGATTACAGATGTGCACCATCATGCCTGGAATCTGGTTTTTATTTTTAATGAAATAGGCTGGAAACCAAATCAGAATTTGTTTAATGTGTATAAAAAAAAGAGTAGCCATAACATAGTGATCCCTCTAACTCTTGTTTCTAGATATTCTTTTTGGATAGCTTTTTGGGGCATGATTTGGTGCCCAGGGATAGGGGTAGTATAAGAAAACTACTTTTGTGCATCAAGAGCTAGGTGGTGTCTCTTAATCGCTGAAGATTTCATATAAAATAGGGTATTCTTTTGAGAGAATTTAAAATAAGTCCAGAAAATATATATTACTGCAAGGAAAAATAAATGGCTATCATAATTTTAGACACCCCTTGTGGACTATCATGCTATCCCCTGAGTATACTAAGAGGGTTTTGTTATGTTTTGTTACATTTATTGATTTGTATACATTTATTGATGAATGAATTGGTCATCAATAAAGCACTATTAATGTGAATTAAGTAGTTAGGAATAAGTATATGGTCCTGTTATTTCTTAAAAAGTAAATTCAAGCAACTACTTGACCATACAATCCTTTGCTTGGTGATGAACCATAACAATAATTGAAATATTGTGCTTGAATTTCATTACCATGAAATCTACATTCTAAGCATGTGATCACCTTAAAAAAGAAACAAGTATTTACAAAAAATTATGCAGAAAAGTGATATAAAAACTGACTTCTTAATTTAATAAGAAGTTTATTTTGGTTCACGGAATAGTATCAACACAACTAAAATGAGATAAATTTGATTAGGCTAAAAGCCCTATAAAGTAAAAAAAAAATGAAAATTTCATAGCAGTAAATTTGTTGTTGGCATCTTTTCATTCCCCATGTTCACCATATTATTCTTAGCCAAATCTAGAAATATTGCCAGGTTAAATATTGTTCTTTCTTTCATATACTCACTTTCTCCATGTCTCTCATAGAGTACCAATATTGAAGACAGTTTCAGTAACAATTAGTATCTTTTTTCAGTTACATAAACTTTGTATTTCCTAAGTCCATATAAAATGTGAAGGTAAAACTTTATTTGGTGTTTCTACTCCTTTTTGGAGGAGGGTGCTACTTGAATTCTTTGGCATGCCTCTCCCAGTTTCCACACACTGTGTATTTTTTTTTAACCAGACAACAGGGAGGGAACTGTCCGTATTCTACTGACTTTCTTGACAAAATAGTTGTAATTTATGGAATATTTGTGTACATTTCTCAAATGATTTTAATGGGAGTTTTGAATGTAAGCAATTGGAGTAGTGTGTGTGTATGTGTATGTGTCTATACCTGTGCATATGTATGCTTTTAGAACTCCCCAAAGAAAACCAGGACATTAGTAGCATTAGGACAATTCTCTAAATTTCAGATTCTCCAGAGGACTGATGATTCTGATAGCCATGAGACCCGACATTGTGATTTATGCTAGACACTGACTTAATTGCTGTTTTAGTCAGCTTTTGCAATACTGTGACCAAAATACCCAACAAGAACAACTTAAATGATAGAAAGTTTATTAGGTGCTCACAATTTCTGAAATTTAGTACATGATGTGTGGGGTCATTACTCTGGGCAAAAGGTGAGGTCAAACATCATGGCGAAGGACAATGGTGGAGGAGCACTGCTACATTCATGGTGGCCAGGAAGCAGAGAGAAAGAAGAGCGAGTGGCCACAGGGAAGATCCACCCTTTCAGGACACATTCCAGTGGCTCACCTTCTCACGCCACACCCCACCTGCCTACAGTTACCACTCAGCCAGTTCATTCAAACTAGGGTGGACTGATTACATTAAACCTATTACAATCCAATCATCTCACCTCCAAACATTTCTACATTAATACAGGAACTTTTGGGGGCATTCCATATCCAAACCATAATCGTTGCCAAAGATACACCTTGTCAAAGCAGCATGCTAGTATAATACCACCTTTAACTTCACTGGGATAAAAGGGCAAATTATTCATGTAAACTATGGTAGATGGAATTATAATTTATAGTGCTTAAAATATTACTTAAATACTTTTTTTCTTTCAGGATATTATGTCACTAGTAGTTTTTAAAAGTACTTTAATAAGCCCAAAATATTAGTATTCTTTTCCACAAATCCTTACTTATAAAACATGTTTTCTCTGTAACCCAGCAAAAGTCTAGAGCAATAATTTGTAAAATTCAAAGTAGTTTTTTGGTTTCCCTTGATTCCATTTTAGAATTGTCACTATTTGCACGTAACATAAGCACCACAAATGAGGTATATCAATCAGAGCAAATTAGAGACAGCTATGTATCAAAACACTGAAAAATAATTTGTAGATATACTGAGAATGATAGCAAAATCCATGACTTTGAATTCCAAATATCATATTTTCTTCACTAGAAAAAAACCCAGAATTTCAAGATTGACAGTGAATTTTATTGGTATATGTATGCCAATATCTAATGATTTGGTACATATCTCATCTTTTTAATATCTTTAATTTGGTTTCTGATATCTTTCATATGCTGAGAAGAGAAACCTGCAGACACACTATTCATCTACACTTGAAATTTGATTACAGAATATTCCAGATAATCCACCATTAACTATAAATGGGTATCTGAATTCCAATAAGTTCTCTTTTCTAAATCAGAACTCCTTTGTTTTCCAACCCTGTAGAGGTATTGCTTTCATATTCAGGACAACTGACTATAATTTATAAGACAGTTATCAGTAAAGCTCAATGCTTCTGTGGTCATACTGTCTGCAGCCTATAATTTTCTTATTAGTGAAACAACAACACCTGGTCTGTTAACTAAGTGGAGAAAATAAATTCAATGGGTTTCTAGTTTTGTGCCAAGATTGTACTGTTTTTCTAAGATTGACTGTCAGCTTTGGCATTTGGCTGTTCTCCAGGTATCTTTTTGATAGATACTATTTTACATGAAAGAAAAAGGATATCATTACACCACATCAATATATGATGGAAAGTTTGCCCCCAGGAATTTTGTTCAGCTGCTAAGTTGGGGTCTGATCTTATACTGCTTACCAGATTCATTAAAAGAGGAGAAATTCCATTGTTGAAAATTATTAAACGTCAAGTGTATACAAAAGAATATTTATAAATTTATGTAAACTACATTGGACTGTAATGAACACTGTTCTCTCACCCATTCAATTTCAGATAAAACAATCATCATTACCTTTTAAAATTCAGTATGCCTCATCCATTCTCTCCTTTCATTGAGGTAGTCTGATCCTGAATTTTGTGTTTACTGTCCTCTTGCTTTTCTTTATATTTTATGTAATTATCTCTTTAGTTTTTTACAGTTTAATGTTAGTACAAAAAAAATCATATCATGAGCATTCTTTTATGACATCTTTTGGGCTTTGTTTTTAAAATAAATATTGTTATTTAGATTCATTATTTCATGAAGTTGTAATTCATTATTATTTGCTATTGTGCAGAAAATTTCAGTATGTCACTATTCAAAATGTACTTATTCTATTGATGAGCATTTGAGTTATTTCTAAGTTTTCTTACTATTACAAAAAGAACTGTTATGAACCTTATTCTTATAACTGTCTTCTATGGCACAGTTTTAAGAATTTATTCAATACTTGTACCTAAGAATTTGATTACTTCTAGGTCATAGGACATATGCAACTTCAACTTCACTAGACAATGCTTTTTTAAATTATTTTTATTATTTTGTTGCTGTATTTGGACAGAGTGCCTTTATTTTATTTATTTATTTTTATGTGGTGCTGTGGATCGAACCCAGTGCCTCACACATGCTAGGAAAGTGCTCTGCCACTGAGCTACAACCCCAGCCCACTTTTTTTTTAATGTTTATGAATACTGGTGCCAGTTGCTCTGCATCTTTTACAATACAATATTATCAGACTGAGTTCTAATATGGAAGGTCATATCACATTTTATTTTATAATGTGGTTGAGCTTCTTCCATGTGCTTATTAGCCATTTGGGCTTCCTTTTGCATGAAGTGACTCCCTGAAGATTTTATCCATTTGCCTGTTAGAGTTTTGTATTTTTCTTACTGTATTTTTTTTAAGAAAAAACAGATTGCAGAGGGGCTAGCGTGTGGCTCAGTGGCAGAGCACTTGCCTAGCACATGTGAGGCACTGAGTTTGATCCTTAGCACCACATAACAAATAAAATAAAGGTATTCTGTCCATCTACAACTACAAAAAAATTAATAAAATAGACTGCAGACACTAATTTTGTCAATTATGTGTTGCCAATATCTTTCCTATGTTTATAATTTATCTCTTCATTTTTTGACATATTTCAATGAACAGAGGTTCAAATTTGATAAGCTTTTATTTTTAATTTTTTGATTTACATGGGCTTTAAATGAAATCTTCTCTAAAGTTCATAAAGATATTTTTTCTACACTGTTTTCTAAAAGTTTATGTTTGTGCTTTTTACATTTAAGTATTGTGATCTCTGTTGATTTTTTTGTTTACTTGTGGTGTTACATAGACATTTTTTTCTCATATAAAGGGCATGTTCTTGTAGAACTATTGATGCCCATCAAGTGCTTGTGTATATATTAGTCACTTTCTGGGTGTTTAATTCTATTTCTTTATATAATATGTTTATCCCACTGCCAATACTAAATGGTTTTAATTATTATAGCTTTCAAAAACTCCTGATAAGTGGTGTTTATATTTTTGGATTGTTATGTCTTTTCCTGGTCCTTTGTCCTTGGATAAAAATTTTATAATAATGTTGTTAACTTAGAATAATATTAACTTATACACGTTTGTTGGGTTTTTGTTCAGTATTGCACTGAATCTGTATTTTAATTTGAAGTAGATTGACACTACTATAATACTGAGGTTTTCAACAAATGGCCACAGCGTATCTCCTAATTTTTTTAGGTGTTTAAGCTATTTTTTTCTATCTCGTTAAGAATTTCACAATCTAATGTTTTATACTGTTGTTATTCTTTCATTTTCTAACAATGTTTTTTTCCTGGGATATTGAAGTATGGTTGGTTTGGGTATTTGTTTTCATATTCCACAATCTTGCCAAACTTGTTCTAGTTTTTTTATCTGTAGATTACTTTCATTTTCTGTGAAGATAATTTTATCACTTGTAAATAATGACACTTTTATTTCTTTATTCCTAATTATTATTCCCTACCTGTTCTTTTTTTTCTTACCTCATACTGACTAGAACTTTTTCTAACATGTTGGGTACTGTTTTTGAAAGCAGTTGCTATTTTTTTTAACATATGTTTTATTTCTTCTTTTTAGTTATATATGATAGTAGAATGCATTTTGACATATCATACATATATGGTGTATAACTTCCCATTCTTTTTTCCCATTCATTCTTTCCTTTTTATGGTTGTATGTGATGTGGAATTACACTGGTTGTGTATTCATATATGAACACAAGAAAGTTATGTCCAATTTATTCTATTGTCTTTCCCATTCCCACCCGCCCTCTTCCACAGGCCCTGTCCAATCCCATGAACCTCTCTGTCCTCCCCACCATTGTGAATCACCATTGCATATCAGAGAAAGCTTTTGACCTTTGGTTTTTTGGGATTGGCTTAGTTTACTTACCATGATAGTCTCCAGTTCCATCCATTTACCAGCAAAAGCTATAATTTCACTCTTCTTTATGGCTGAGTAATATTCCATTGCGTATGTATACCACATTTTCTTTATCCATTATTCTGTTTAAGGGCACCTAGGTTGTTTCTTAGCTTATATATTATGAATTGCGATGCTATATACATTGATGTAGCCATGTCACTATAGTGCTGATTTTAAGTCCTTTTGGTATATACTGAGGAGTGGGATAACTGGGTCAAATGGCGGTTCCATTCCATGATTTCTGAGGAATATCCATGCTGATATTCAGAGTGGTTGCACAAATTTGCAGTCCTACCATAAATATATGAGTGTGCCTTTTTCCCTGCATCCTCTCCAACATTTATTATTACTTGTATTCTTGATAATTGCCATTCCAACTGGAGTGATCTTAGTGTAGTTTTAATTTGCATTTCTCTAATTGCTAGTGATGTTGAAAATTTTTGCATATATTTGTTGACTGATCATAATTTTTCTTCTGTGAAGTGCCTGTTCAGTTTCGTAACACATTTATTGATTGGGTTATTAGTTTTTTTGGTGTTAAGTATTTTGAGTTCTTTATATATCCTGGAGATTAGTGCTCTATCTGAGGGCAGGTGGCAAAGTTTTTTTCCCATTCTGTATGCTCTCTGTGCACATTTTTTATTGTTTCCTTTGCTGTGAAGAAGTATTTTACTTTGATATCATCCCATTTATTGATTCATGGTTTTACTTCTTGTGCTTTAGAAGTCTTGTTGAGAAAATCAGTTCCTAAGCCGACATGATGGAGAGGGCCTACTTTTTCTTCTAGTAGGTGCAGGCTTTCTGGTCTAATGCCTAAGTTCTTGATTCACTTTAACTTGATTTTTGTGCAAAGTGAGAGATAGGAGTCTAATTTCATTTTATTACATATGGATTTCCAGTTTTCCCTGCACCATTTATTGAAAAGACTATCTTTTCTCCTTTGTATAGTATGAAATAACTGTATTTATGTGGGTTTGTGTCTGTGTCCTCTATTTTGTACCATTGGTCTTCATGTCTATTTTGGTGCCAGTACCATGCTGCCAAAACCATGCTGTCTTTTTTACTATAGCTCTATAGTATAATTTAAGGTCTGGTATTGTGATGCCTCCTGCTTCACTTTTCTCGCTGAGGATTGCTTTTGCTATTATGGGCCTCTTATTTTTCCAAATGAATTTCATGACTGCTTTTTCTATTTCTATGAAGAATGTCATTGGTATTTTAATAGGAATTGCATTAAATCTATATAGCACTTTTGGTAGTATGCCCACTTTTTAAAATTTAATTTATTTATTTTTATGTAGTGCTGAGGATTGAACCCCAGTGCCTCAAGTGTGCTAGGCAAGCACTCTACCACTGAGCTACAATCCCAGCCCAGTATGGGCAATATTAATATTTGACAATATTAATTCTGCTTATCCAAGAACATGGTAGATCTTTCCATCTTCTAAGCTCTTCTTCAATTTCTTTCTTTAGAGTTCTGTAGTTTTCATTATAAAGGTCTTTCACCTCTTTTGTTAGATTGATTCCCAAATATATTTTTTAGGCTATTGTGAATGGGATAGTTCTCCTAGTTTCTCTTTCAGTGGAATCATCACTGATGTACAGGAATGCAATTGATACCAGATGCCATATCTTGTTCCTTATCTTAAAGAGAATTTAATATTTTACCATTGACTACCATGCTTGCTGAAAGAGTTCTTTTAAATATCCTATATGAAATTAAAGAAGTTTCCTTCTATTTTAATTTGCTTAGTTGTATCTTGAATATTTATTGCATTTTTATCAAGCATTTTTTCCCTGTAGCTATTGAGATGATTTTTTTCCCATGAAATCATTATTTTTTTTTCCAATTAAGTTGTCAGCGTAGTAAATTATTATATTGGATACCACTGGCTGCACCTTATACCTTTCAGTCTACCTTTTCCTCCCTTTGTTGTGGTGGTAGGCAGAGCAGTTAGCTTTGTGTAGGTATTACCTGACAGTTCTCACTTCTAGTACTACTTATCTCTCAATTTTTGCTCCATGGATTTCTCTTCTTCCTCTAGAATGGCCTGTGTACCTACTTGGAGCTTATGCACAGACTGGAAGTGAGAAAGAGTTAATGCCCCATGGAGCAAACTAAGACAGTTAAAAATATATTTTCATTTTCTTGTTTTGCAATAGATAATTCTGACCAAGTTGCGGGTAGTTGAGAATTCTCTGTTCTATTGGCTTTTTCTCTTTATGAGTTCCATTTTCTCCATATAGTTACTTTCATGAAAATCTTTGTATATGGGCAGAGGGTGGAGTGGGTTAGGGATTAATACAAGTATATTGCTTATTGAGTATCAAATTAACTTCATTTTCCAGAATAAACCCAGTGTGGTCAGTGTCCAATTTTTTTGTACAGTGGATTTTACTGGTAATTTTGTTTATTATTTTGTATCAGTTTCATGAAACATGTTGCCTATAAATTTCCTTCTCTTTAAGGCTCTTATATCATGATTATGATAATCTCAGGGATATGATCCTGGGAGTGTTTCTCATTTTCTATACCCTGGACTAGTTTCTAAAAAAATAAAATTATTTATTTCTTGATTATACATCTTATTTATTACTTGATTGTAGACCTTACATAACCATATAGTCCTAAGGTTTTCATTGTAAGGATATTGCTAACTACTGATTTCATTTTTTTTAATATTGGGTGTTATCTTCATTCTTAGGATACTTTTATTCCTTTTTCTTAAGTTTTGAATTTGTGAGGATAAAGATATTCTCATATCCTCTTTCTATCTTTTATATCCAATATCATTTGCTTATGACTTTATTACCCCTTCCTTTTTGACTCTTAACCTTTTAGATTTTTATTTTTGATCAATTTTATAACTTTCTGCAAAATGCTTTGTCTTCCTTATTCTAAGTTTGCTTTCCAGATAGTTTATTTTCTTATATTTACATTTTCCCATATATTTTCTTTAGATTTTTAAAGTTACTAACCTTGATCACTTAAATTGGATTCTCAGTCCACTAATATTCAGACTATATTATTTTTAAATATAGTTATTATAGAGAATAAACTTCCTTCAAAGTACTGCTTTGGATATGTTACAGTCATGTTTCAGTCATCAACTCTGAATGGATCCCTCCTCTTCCTCTACATTCCTAGGCTTCCTCACAGTATTGTAGCATTCTATTAACTGAACTTATCATATACCAGCTCAGGGATTAAATAGACTGTAGCAGAGCTGCCAGTCCTCTTAAAAGTTAGGTCTGCAATTGGCATAGCATCACTTCCACCCTATTCTGTTGGCCAAAGCAATCCCAGTCCCTGCTGGGACTAGGATATGGACATCCCCATCCCCGACAGTGAAGGGTAAATAGACCCCATATTTCAATAGGAGGAGAATCACAGTATTTGAAGGCAACATAATCTGACACAAGCGGCATCCCTGACATATTAATATAGAATATTTTACTATTTAATATGTCACATTTTCTAATTTTGACCATGATTTCTTCTTTTACTTAAGAGTCACTTGGAAGTAATTTTCTTCATTTCTAAATATTGTTATTTTCTAGTATGCCATTATGATTTAGCTGTATTATTGTTTGAACTAATTGGTGGTTGGCAGAGTTTATCCACTACATCAGATTTGCTAATTATGTTTTTCAAATATTCTAAATCCTTATTGAATTCTTTGACTTTTCAGGATGTACTAAATATTGAAATAGAGGTTAACCTCAAACTATAATTGTGAATTTAAAAAATTTTCTTAAGTCCATTTTTAAATTAAAAATATATTTTTTGGTTTATATAATTTGAGGTTGTTATTGGTACATATATGTTTAGTATTGTTATATCTTCTCAGTGAATTGACCATTATTTTATTTTTGATACTGAGGACTGAACCCAGGGGTGCTATATCACTGAACTATATTCCAGCCCTTTAGGGCCTCACTAAGGTGCGAGGCTGGCCTCGAACTTGTTATCCTTCTGCCTCTGCCTCCTGAGATTACAGGTATCTGTCACAGTGTCTGGTATCAATTGACTTTTTGTCATTATGTAGTTAGTGAATAATGTTATGATAAAGCATAATTTATTTCCTACCAATACAGTGAAACTAATTTTATTTGAAATAGTAATTTTACTTACACTGTTCTTCCCCCTGTTTTATTTGCATTTTTTATGAACTAGTTCTTATGAATAGCCTGTAGTTAGATAGAAGAAAATGACATTTGTCTTCAATCAGAACCATTTAGTTTATATACAACTATCATAAGTATTAGTAAATTTGTTTTGATTTCTACTGTCCTGTTTTGTGTCTTCTATTTGTCCACCTTGTTTATATGTTTCTCTCTCCCTCCTTGAATTCTTTGGTTTGTTTATTTATTTATTTATTTTTACCCATTAGTGTTTTTTGTTGTTGTTGTTGTTGTTGTTGGCACCAGGGATTGAACTCAGGGTTACTCACCACTGAGGCACATCCGCAGCACTATTTTTGTATTTTATTTAGAGACAGAGTCTCACTGAGTTGCTTAGCACCTCACTTTTGCTGAGGCTGACTTTGTACTCACAATTCTCCTGCCTCAGCCTCCCAAGCTGCTAGGATTACAGGTGTTCACCACCACACCAAGCCCCATTACTTTTTTCTCTATTAGTTTAGAATTTATATACTTCATACCTACTCCTTAAATGATATCCACAGGAAATTTAACATTAATGTATTTTTAAAATGTATTTCCAGTTTATTTTATTTTTTATGTGTTCTAATTAGTTATGCATGACAGTAGAATGCATTGTAACACATCATACATAACTGGAGTATAACTTCTCATTCTTCTGGTTTTACATGATGTAGAATCACACCAGTTGGGAAGTCATATATGCACATAGGGTAATAATGTCTGATTCATTCTACTATCCTTCCTACCCCATCCCCTCCCTTTACTCCCATGCCCTTCTACAGATGAATGCATAAAGAAAATGTGCTATACATACACAATAGAATATTATTCAGCTTTAAAGAAGAATGAAATTATGCCACTTGCAGGTAAATGGGTGGAGCTGGAGATTATCATACTAAGTGAAATAATCCAATCTCAAAAAAAACAAAAACAAAAACAAAGGCCTATGTTTTCTCTGATATGTGGATACTAATTCACAATTGGGGGAATGGCGAGGGAAACAAATGTATTTTAATTCTACTATAACTCTGTGAAATATTATTATCGTTTTTATAGAATCATATTTACCAATTTACAGTTCTTTCTTTCTTGCATATTGAGCTTTTCATATGGGATAATTTTCCTTCTGCTTAAAGTATTTCCTCTGGCATCAATTTTGGTGATAGTGTATTACATTGGTTTAAACACTAATAACTTTTGATTAGCTTCAAATTGTCTGTATTATACCATTGTTCTTAAAATATATTTCTCTTAGGAATAGATTTATAAGTGATTTTTTTCTCAATACCAACAAAAATGTAATGATAATACAAATCTACTGTCTTCCAGTTTCCAATATAACCTTTTAGAAGTCACCCATCAGGCCTTGTGGCTCAGAGGTAGAGTGCTTCCCTAGCTTGTGGCAAGCACTGGGTTCGATACCCAGTACCACATAAAAATTTAAAATAAATAAATAAATAAAATAAAGGTATTAAAAAAAGTCATCCATCAGTTGAATTACACTTTTGGTCTAGTCTTTTGTATTCTGCCTGCTGTTGTGATTTTCTTTTTGTGGTATTTTTCACTTTCATAATGTTTTGTGTTGGGATAGATTTCATTTTAGGTATATTCTCTGAGATTACTGGTATTTATGATGAACTTGTAGATTATTGTGTCTTTTAACCTCTGGAAAATTCTCATCCAGCATCTCTTCAACCATCTCTGCTCCTTTCTCTCACTTCTGTTCATTTGGAACTCCAATTATGTGCATGGTAAAACTGTTCACTCCATATTCCATATCTCTTAAACACTTTCATAATTTTCATCTCTATATCTTTCCATGTGTCATGCCTTTAGATCTATCTTCCAGTTTTTTTATGTTGTTAACTGTACTAAATGATTTTTATCAATAATTGAGACTTTGAAATTGCTATGTTCTGAATTTTTTATTAGTTTTTAGATATGTTTGCCAATTACATTTCCCAGTCTCACTTTTATGTTTTGAAACATTAAACATATTTTCATTATGCATCTTATAGTTCTAATTTCTAAAATATTTTTGTCCTCTTTATTTTTTTATTTGTTCTAATTAGTTATACATGACAGTAGAATGCATTTGACACATCTTACATAAATGGAGTACAACTTTTAAATCTTCTGGTTGTATGTGATATACAGTTACACAGGTCGTGTAATCATATATGCACACAGTGTCATAATGTCCAATACATTCTACTCTCATTTCTCCCTCCTCTCCCTTCTCTTCCTTCTGTCTGATTCAAAGTACCTCTATTCTTCCCTAGTCCCCTCCTATTGTGAATTAGCATCTGAATATCAGAGAAAACATTCAGCCTTTAGTTCTTTGGGATTGGCTTATTTCATTTTAATTTCTAAAATCTTGATGGAGTAATATTCTATTGTCTGTTTCTGCTGGATCTCAGTCATTGTACTTTGTTTGCTGGTTTTCCTCTTTTGTTGTTTGGATGGTCATGATGGTCATAGTACTTGGGTGGTTACATAGTAAAGGGGAAGTTTATAATGTCTATTGATATTTTACAGGCATCTCTATTAGCATGTGAAAAGAATTTGATCCACCAATACATAACAGATACTTGTCTATATAAATGCATACTTATGTCAATTACATAATGTTCTCTACTTTTAAGATTTATTGATAGGGGAATGCTAGACAATGGATGGCACCTGAAATAATACTCTACTGATTCTAAATGACTTATAAATTGATATATTATAAAATTGAAACATCCATTGGGTTTAAAAATTTGGGGTTAAAATAAAATAGTTATTCTAAAATTTTGGAGACTAAGTTAGGTCTGCAGTTTTTTGTTTTACATAGAAAGCATACTGTTTAAAATACATGATAGCATATGCTATTTCCATTTTTTTTGTATGAAAAGGGGTGTGCTAACATCAAGAAAGTAGTGAAGATAAAGATCAGTCCTTCTTCAGGTAGATTGAAAAGTCTCTAAGAAAGGTAGCAGGGGATGAGCTGGTGTATGCTTAATCATTGCCAAGCATAGGGTGTGTCCTTGTAGGTTCTCTTCATTCCTTAATAAAGATCTTTGAATGTTCTGAAAATGAGACAGTGGGTAAATTGATCATATAAAATTGAGATTTTGTAATTTTACATGGACAAGTAAAAAACAGGAAACTTAGAACCATGGTCCACAGATTGGCATTTGAGAACCATTACACTAGAAGACAAAGTTGGGAATTTCAAATAAAGAAGTTAAATCCACATAGAAATCAGTTACCTTTCGTTGCTCATGTGTAGACTCTGTCCCTGATTCTGTCCATCACCTAATGCATGTTACTGGTTTCAAGATTACTGGTGACTAAATGTGGTTCAATCAGAGATAATCTATTGCTCCTAATTTAAAAATTAAGGAAATTCACTTGATTTTCACACCTCCATGCTTACTGATCAGCAATGTTTTTCCTACCTGAAAAATAGCCTCTTATTCAGTGAATATTGTCAATTTTCTTTTAATTTCTGGTGTTGGATACTCAGAAGCCTCAGAGTCCTGGTTATAACATAAACTTACTGTCCTTATTGCATAATGCAAGCTCTGGGAAAAGGGGCACAGTGACTTCTAACATTTCCTCACTATCCCTTGTAAAAACAGAATATCTAAAGTCCTTTCTGTAGTTGTGCCAATCCTAGCATTAAATGAAGAAACACACCTTTCCTTTCTTTCACTATCTTTCCTTCCTTCTGTACCAACAGATAGTTGAAAGCCTTCATTACTGTTGCTTCTTGTTTCTATGTTAAACTCTTTTCTCTAGAGATGCTGATACTACTCATCTTTCTTATTGTGGAATATAAAAGCAGGCAGATTGCTAGTTTTGAGGTTCTTATTTTCCAGCAATCTGATAAATAGTATTCAAAGTTTTATAATAATTATTTCCATCTTATTCTTATTACCCAGAGTCCTCTGGTACTGACACCCTTGCCCCCACCTAACTTCACTCCAGGAATCTGGAAAACATTTGTTATGTCCTAGACATTGATGGGAGATTTTGCTGACATTAGTTTTGCCTTTGTAATACAAATATAAGTAAGATTTTACCTCCTAGTGGGTAAAGACCTCATTAACTTTATTCTAATTGCACAAGTTTACTTCAGATACACTGAAATAAATGGAAACAACAAGAGTAGATCTAGCTGGACAGCAATGCTCATTTGGAATCAGAATTTAATTATTAAAGTTTTTCTAGGAGTTATTCAAACCTTTCCAGATGTGCAGTTAAAAATTATGTCAACATAGAAAAGACAAAAAAGAGACAGTATTCATATGTTTTAGATCAAAAAAGTTTTTAATTCATCAGAAAAAACTGAGGCATGTTGTTTAGCCATCCTATTTAATTTTATATAAGCCAACTGGCTTACTTCTTTTGTTAGGTAACTTAATCATAGCAACCTAAATGTATTTATAAAATTAGAAATTTGTCTAATGTAGCCTATGTCTCCTTCTAGATTGAATTGATTTTTTTAAGCATACGAAATCTAACAAAATTTGATTGGCCTGATAAGTCCCAAGAACCCTTGAAAAACAATTAAAATAAAATATTTTATGTAGATTAAACATATTAATTGGAATATTTTATAGTTTTTTTTCCTCCTTATCAATTACAACATTAACATGAGGGGTTTAACAATTCTCCAGATGTCTTAGCTATTCAACCAAATAACCTATTTTATTCTTCTTATGCCTCTGGCAGTGTTCCCTTTTCCAAGTTATATTAGCCTAGATCAGAATTTCTTAAAGGTTTTACATTACTTACTTAAGATGTTAATATGTATTGCATGAAAAAAAGAATACTGTGATCAAATAATTTGGGAAAGCACTTGGTTAGCAAATTAGCAAAACAGGATGCTTTATTCCTTTGTTCATTCATTCAATGTACATTTCTCTCTAGGCACTATTTTATCTACATTCAACAAGACAGAGCATGGCCTTGCCATTGTGCCACTTGGATTTTAGTGGCACTTGTATTTTATTGAATAATGTAGGTGAACACCAAATATATCAATATTAATACCAGATACAGAAAACTGACTTGAAGCATATAAAGGAGGATAAGTGATGAGGAATGATGGGGGATCCCTTTAGATGGGAAGTAAAGGAAGCCTTCTAAGACAAAGTATTATTTGAACAGAGACTTGAATAAGATAAGGAAGCCAACTATGCCACGATAGGGATGAGTATAGGGAATAGTTCAAAGGCTTTGATGTGGAATTATCTTGATGTGTTTCAGTAGTAGAATGAAAGATGAGTCGAATGATGGATAGTGCTAAATGATGAGATCCAAGATGCAGTGAAGCTCCAGATTGTTGAGCCTCTTAAACCATCATAAGGATTTTCAAATTTGTTACCAGGAGACTTCTCCGGATTTTAGAAATTATAATATGCTATTGTACATTGTGAAGCAATAAGAATAGGCCATACACAGTTTCCCCAAGTTCTATAGCCATGGATCCCTCCTTTCATTGAATACCTCTCAGATTAGATACTAAGTGTGCACCTCAAAACTTTCTTTGAGAAATACTGGTATTGGACTAGATGCTTCTAAATCACTGGTTGTAGATAGAACATGTGAATCACTATGACTGACTAAAGTGTAAAGTACAGGGAGCTCAATTCACATTTATATTTATATTCCTACATTCCAGTATTAGTATGAGTTCCATTTCAGGCCACTTTTCAAACTTAATTCACTTTAAATTTCCTTAGAAACAAATGAGCCAATTCATCTTAATGAGAGTTTTTAGAGGAAGAGAGACTTTGGAAGACAGTCTATTTAAATATTGAAAAACTTGCTATTTTTATTGAAATGCCTTTTCCTTCCTATTTCCACAGGCAGTTTAGATTCAAGAACCATGTAATGTCTTGTTATTTTTGTATTACAAATTAAAAATTCTTTTGATGCTCTCTAGAATGGTTTCTTCTTTTCCTTCTTCTTTTCCCTGGTTCTCCTAAAACAATTTTAATCAAACCATGAGTGAAAGTTACACTAAAATAATTGTGTCCCATATTCATTTATATCTCTTGTCCACCTGCTACTAAAGTCTCAACAAAATGTAAAGTCATAGGGAAGACATGTCAGAAATAAAGAATTTTTACTGTATATTTTACAGTCTATTTGTTGTTTTTGATGATGTTACTCTTCTCTTTAGCTGTGAAAAAGTAGCAAATTTACTACCATTGAGAGGTTGGGGAAAGCTAGTAGAGGGTAGAAGGATCAATTAGTTTGGCTTAAATCCATGTTCCCAGGAACCTCTAGAGAGCAGAAATTCAGAAGCTAAAGTTTCTTTATGGAACTTTGAGAGAAGCCACAGAGTACAGTGGTTTAATTTTAGCCATGTAAATTCTGATCACTGTGGGAAAAGCTGAAGTAACCTTAAGAATTCTGCCTTGTTTGTATTCTGGCCTGAAGCAGCCATGATTTATGCATAGAATGAATGAAAATTGGTTCTCTTGCTAGAAAAGGAGGTGAAAGAACTTATCCAGGTGGTAAGTTTGGCCTCTGCTGTGAGCTACACATTGCATATATTCAGCTGTTTATTTGGCATTGCATTGTCACTTGGATGGCACTAACTCAAACACAGATTCCAAAAATAGAATATGCAGGATCTCTCTAGCATGTCTCAAATTTGAGCCTTTTCACATGTATCCTTAATCTTCTGTTTTGTACCACCATGCATGTTGCATAAGCCCCAAACACAAAGTTATCCTTGATTCCTCATTCTGTGTTACTTCTACGCATAATCCATCACCAAATCCCTCTTCCTAAATATCTCCTGAAATTGCCCATTTGCTTCTGTCTCCAATTAACTAGACCATTCAAGCTATCATCAATTTCCCTTGGAATTAATAAAGCACTAACCTTCTAAAAGGATTCACTTTAATCAAGTCATACTTTCTTCCTCATTCATTCGTAATAGTCTAATCAACAGGAGAATGGATAAATAATCTGATAATGCATCAACATACATGAATCACAAATATGTTATGCTCCATGAAAGAAGCTAATTTGAAGATTATGTATTGTATTATTCCACTTATATGAAATATTACATGGGGACATGGCACCAGGAAGCAGAAAGGGAGAGTGCTTTTACTGCAGACAAAATATAAACCTCAAAGACATGTCCCCCCTACCCACCTCCTCCAGCTACACCCTACCTACCTATAGTTACCATCCAGTTAATCTCTATCAGTGGATTAACACACTGATTAGGTTAAGGCTCTTATAACCCAATTATTTCACTTCTAAACCGTTTTGAATTAACTCACACATGAACTTTTGGGGACACATCATATCTAAATCATAACATACACTATGAATATTTTCTCCATCATATTTTACTTCCAAACAAAGACATTTGGTCTTTTACCTGACACTTAAGAGGACATATGGAAAGATTTGAATATATCTTTGGAGTTGTGTTTTAGAAATACTCATTTTATGTTTGAATAGGCAATGGGAAGACCAAAGGAGAAACATTTGGAAGGGAAGTTTTATGTTCACCATGACTCACTATCAAAAGTACTAATAATTATACAGTAGGCAACAAGAAATATAAGAGTGAAGATCGGAGAGTTGTTTGGTCTGAAGAAAGAGATTTGGAAGTCATCCATTTTTTTAAAGAAAGTGATATAAAGCACAAAACAGAGTAAATGCCCTTTAAAAAGAAAAGTATGATGAAATGTGGAAAAGCAAAGGGTAGACCCTTAAGGAATAATCATGCTTCTGTGTGGGAGGAATAAAAGAATCCAGAAATGGAGATAAAATTTGGTTAAAGGTGAGGAGAAAGAGGGTATACTCCTTACCATACAAAGCTAAGTTTTAAGAAAGATGTATTTGTAGGACACTGTTCTATGGTACAGAGAGATGGAGGAAAATGAACATTAAGTAAAGTCTATTGATGAGACATTCACAAAACACTTTTTAACAGTGCCTCTGGATTCAGAGAAATACTGTGACCCAGGAAGATGAAGAAAACCTTTTCTTTTTTTCTGCTTCAATGGGACTTGAGCCTGTTGAAGTCAAGAATTGCTCAGCTGTCATCAGGGGCCACCAGCTAACACAGGGTCCTAAGTATATCCAAAAGCCGCTTAGGGAACTGTCATATCTGAAGCATAGCAGCAGCTGCTGCATGTTACACAAGGGAAAGTGTATGTTTCATTTTATTGCATTGACTGTGCCAGTCCCTATGTAGAGGGCAATTGAATGATATGCTGCTGTGAGATACTCTGGCTGTCTGGATTGGATTTTTTTGACAGCTATCCTAGTCTTCACTCAATAGTTTGAATTGTCAGGGTATAGAATTCATAATCTTCAAAGGCCCTCTTTTCTATTTTCCTCTTTTGGAACCCATTCTACCATTTCTTTACTTTTTAATAAAAAGGTGAAGGCAGTACTTATATTTGCACTGTAACCTATGGTATGATTAAGAGAAGATTTAATGTGATTATGGGTAATCTTTCATTTTATTTTATTTGGCTGGTATTAAGTTTTCTCCATCCTCTCTGCTCCAGATTGTTATATTTTAAGTACCGCTTATGGAAACTTGACATTAAATATGCGTAATTATTATAATGAAAACAAAGTACCTTCATTTTATACTATAATGAACTCTTTTCTGAAGTATACACTTAACTATCTCATCTGGGTGAATTAAAATGATACACGTTGGAAAAATTTTTTCAAATAGGGTATGAATTTCCACTAAATCATGTACACAATGGTGTTTGTAAAATAGTTATCTGGAATAAGACTGTACCTAGTCAATGGAGAATAGAACAAAGTTAGTTGGCCTATAATTAGTACCTTTTTTTTTAAAGAATTAGGACAATAGAATCAATTTTCTCTTCAAAACAACCACTTCAGTTCATTAACTGAACTGTTTTATAAAGATTTCAGAATCATTAAATCGCATGCATCCATAGGACTGTGATTTAGTTTGAATTTTAAGAAATCAGGATCTGGGTCCATAAATCTAATTTGGCACAATGAGAGTGTGTGTCTGCAGTATACATTAGCTTGAACATGTGTAAAAGCTAGAGCAGTTTTAAGCTAGAGCTGTTTTTGCACTTCAATGATATTCCACAATGTGTGGAGACAATTTTGATTGTCTAAACTGGGGGATGAGTGAGTGGAACTACTGGTATCTAGGGGGTAGAGGTCAGACATGCTTCTAATGATCCCAAAATGAATAGGACACCCACCTCCAACAAAGAATTATCCAGCCCACAATATCAAGTGCCAAGGTTAGGGAACTTTGGCTAAAGCCCTGATCTTTAGACATAACCCTCACCCCTTCACTGCTATTAATCTTTTCACAAATATATGGTATAAGTACTAGGGGCCTGAAGGTGTCAAGTGTAAATATCTTGTAAATCATTTCCATTAAAGGAAGAATTGGAGTTATACCAGAGGCAGTGTTAGAAAACCTGGCACTTATATTGAGCTCCCAGTATAAGTTTAACACTCTATTAGGTGCTTTGCCTATATTATCTCACTTAGTTTTCCCAAAGAAACCTTATGAGGTAGGTCATCCTGATAGATGTTCAAAGTGAGGCTCAGAGAAGTAAGAATAACTTTCTAAGGACAGACTGTTTTTCAACATAATTGCAATTTGCATGCCACAGTATGGGCTCTTTCCATTAAACAGAAAAGCCATGCAAAGTGCTCTATACAGATAGTGCCTCAATGGCACAATATTACTATATGAAGCCCTTCTCATTATTATTCAGGAAAAGTACTGGAGTACTGAAAAAAATTTGCTTGCAAAAACTGATTCAAGAACATATCAAATTCTGTCCTGTCTTTGACAAAAAATAAAGAGAGGCTGACAATCTTGCCTTTATAATAGAAAATTCATTGTTCAGTGAAAGTGAAGGTCTTTTCAAAGCACAATTTTCTTCATCTAACTAGATTGGAATAAATCTCATAATCTCTTTCCAGTTTTAAAACTATGTCATCACCCCAACTTTTCTTATTATCCAAGATTCTGTTATTGAAACCCTAAATTGATAATTTGGAAATAGTCAGGGTCAAGAACTAGTACTAAGAGAAGGAAAGACACAGAGGTGAAAAGAAAACTTATATATGTCTAAGAGAGTACTTTTAGAATATTTCAGGAAGTACCAAAGTGTGGCTATATGAGATATATTATAGTGAAAATTAAATTACAATGTTTTTGAAATTTTTAGAACTACTCTTCAATCTTACGATCTTGAAGACAAATGATAAAAACAACAACAAAAAGCTACTAGGTAAAATAAATTTTGCTATAATATGCCTTGATCCCCAGTTTTAACATGTATTTGTATGATGACTGAAATATATCCTCATTTTTAATACAGTTTAGTTTGAAAGTGTGGAATGAACTCTTGTCCTTATGATGAATATATCATTCAATTGATTTGCCAACTTCTGTGTGGGCAATTGTCTTGTTTACCAGCATGCCATGAGCTGACATGGGGGAAAGCCCATCTTCTCTGCCTCCCTCAAGAATTTCACTCATATCACTAAGATTATAATAGTGACTATTTTTGGCAGAGATTCTACCTAATGCATAATCCTAGGACCTATTCCCTGACTTAATTTTTTAGGCACATTTAACACTTTGTACAGCACAATTAGGAAATGCTTAAATTGGAGGTCTCTCTGAATGGAAAGTGGGGTGATTAAAGTGGGGGATAAGTGAGCAACAGAACATTATTTCCTCTCTCTCTGTTTCCACAGGACAAAACAGAAATGTGGGGTGATAGTTTTTCTCCATTTCTTTATACATGCAAAAAAGACTTTGGATGGGTATTTTTGGAAGCATATGCTTACACTAGGTATGTTAGTCCACCAGGGATCCATAAATGAGAAGTTTTAATCCCTAGACTGCTTTTAACCAAACTGCCCCAGGAAACAAAGCAAACTCTGGTGCACAACGCTAGCAAGGCCAAAGAAAGGAATGTTCTATGTAATGCTGGCATCCCAGTTCTTGAAATGAGTTTTTCATCTGGCTTTAAATTCATGCCGTGATAAAGGAAAAATAAAAACAGCATTGAAATTGGAATGTAGGAGATTGCATGGAGACTGCTGTTTATATTTTAGAGTTAATCTAATCTAGAGTCAAAAGAAAAGGAACACTTTATCGCTGAAATAATCTGAAGTCAAACAAAAAAATCATATATTTGAGTTCAGTTTTAAACACAGGGACAAAAAATATATAGATGCAAGACATGTGGTATTTCACTGTCCTTTGAAGCACTGCACTGAACACTTCTTTATAGCCATAAGGTTGGCCATTTATAAGGTGAAAATGCAGAGCCCATTAGGATCTTGTTTAAATCCTTTATGGTCTCTCTTTCCATTTGCATCTAGTTTTACAGTTTTAAATCCACCATATATACTGGTGACTTGAATTTGAAATGCAATTGAACTACTTTAAATTTTATTGGAATGAGACTTTATTAAGAGTAGGCATTAGAATTTTGGTATTCTTCTTATTGACCTCTAAAATCTGGGTAAGTTAGTGAAGGCAAGATGGGAAAAATGGCTCCTCCAAAATATTTACAAGATGAAAAAAGATGATCATGAAATTCACTGATGAAAAATGCAGAAATATCTATGCATTTTGTATTAATGTCATCTCCTCCTACTTTCCAGTGTGTCTCTATTGCTCTCAAGAGACCCATCTTTAAGTAAGGCTACACTGTGTCTGCAGAGTAATCTACAGCAAGCTGACAGCCTATTGAGGAAATCCTGCACAGTGAATATTTATGACACCTCTGATTATTTAAAAATGTATTGACTTTTAACTTTTACTATGATCCATGCAATGTAGGCTATGTACGTGCATTTCGATGGCATGGATGCATGCACATCCTTGTATATCATGTCACCTTACTTAGAAACAGAAAGTTCCATCTTTATTAGGGACAATGTAGTAGTAGATTATTTCTTGAATCTCACCAGCAGTGTTTCTGTGGAATGGAAATTATCATCCAAATGACTAAAACTCCCACAGAGATGATGTAAGATATTTGTTATGCATTTGACAGGTTAATTATAAAGACAAGGAGTATAATAGTAACTCTTGATTTGTCAATTTAAAATACAGGTATTAAACAAATACAAAGCATGTAATTAAAATTTGGAAAAAAATAGTCAATTAATGACCTCTAATGGTAATCAAAACAGATAGGAAGTTAAGTGTTATACCCTACAAAATTAAATCTGTAAATTGATTTTTGAATACTCTTCCTGATACTCAGTG
Organism: Marmota monax; assembly: GCF_021218885.2. Lineage (NCBI taxonomy): Eukaryota > Metazoa > Chordata > Mammalia > Rodentia > Sciuridae > Marmota > Marmota monax. Next base: position 6,913,734 of record NW_026695065.1, on the reverse strand, counting down.
TTCAAGAACCTGCTCAAGTAAAAGCAGCCACAAACAGAATTCATAAAGTCAAAATACATAATATGCATGCAGAATGCTTGGCTAATAAAGAAAACTGAGTGTGCAAAGGACTTGAACATAAGGATTCAAATGAGCCTTTAAAAAGTAGCCTAGGAAATAATCATATGTGACCATGAGGAAAACTTGAGATGCTCGTGTTACCATAAAGATATTAGAATACAGGCATTTGAAAATGTTCTTTTTTCTAGATGAGTCTATTCTCAAAAGTCTGAATTCCCACAGATCAAATTCACATCAAAGGAAATAAAGGTGTTTAAAGCAGCAAGTCTGCAGTCCCTCCGGCAGCATAATTCTGTGACAAAGAGTGCAGCAATTCCGGCAGCATCCAGACAGCTGCACAGAGTCCCAATCTGCCTAATGGTCTGTCAGCTCCCAGTGCTGCAGAGCTCTCTCACACACTTTGGCACACAGCTTTAGCAATGCCCATCCATGCTGGCTGCATGACCACCAGACAGAGACTGTGCTTTTTGGGCTAAGGGAAATGGAATCTGAAACTGCAGAGAAAAATATCTGCTGTATTTAAAAAGAAGTATTTTAAACCAATTCTGGTTTTGACTAATTTGAGAACTTATCACATGATTACCTTTGAAGCAGCGAGTGTTTTAGCATTCTTGTAAGGAGGCTGAATATTAAAGTATTCAGTGCTTTTCTCTTTATGGCTGTAAGTGCATTGAGGCATAATTCTCCATGGTTTGACACAGATGTGTATTTTGTAATGATAATGGTCAATCTTTGCAAAGATAGAGGATGTTGTCTGAAATACTGATGAACCACTTTAATTGATTCTCTGGCAGATTGTCGAATAGGTTGTGGCTTGTAGGTGGGGAAAAAAGAAGCTAAATAATGTGAATCTAGTCACTGAAAGTGAAATTTGCACTTTTTAAACGTCATGTGCTTGGTTACCACTACAGCCTTGATGCTGAAGGTATTTTGCTAAAACAGGTAACATTGACAAAAATGTTTTTCAATAGAGTTTTATGTTAGTGGTTGTTTTTCGCTAGTACCCAGGAAGTAGATATAAGTGTGCCAGTTTCAATAATAACCGGTGCCTTTCCTAAATTCAGACAAGTACTAGAATATATAAGGCCCAAATCAATGCTACTAAACTGCCCCAAAGCATAAATGAGTTATCATAATATTTTAGACTCCTCATTGCCTTTCATCTAAATTATTTAGATATTTCCTTTCTCTAAACCCTTGGCAGAAAATCTTGTAACAAGGGTCATTAATGAATGTATTTTTTATAATATGGTTCTGATACTGTATTCACACACACACACACACACACACACACACGCATGCACACACACACACACACACACACACCTCTATTTTAAAAGACCAGCATTTACCACTGACCCTTAGAGTACATGGAAACTACTCCACTTTTAGAAAAGTTCCATTTCAAATAAAAATAATGTATCCTGTAGTACAATAGGAGATTCTTATACCTATGTAATTATAACTATAATTGTCCATAACTTTCCCCTTTTTCTGTTGTAAGATGACTTCCTGATTTAGGTACTGAATATGTTCTCAGGTATTTTATATCCTTTTGTCATTACAGATATCAACTTAGAAGATAAGCACTTGAGGTGTGGAGACTGTGTTGAACCCTTCTCTGAATATCTGCACAACTTTACACTGTGTATCAATGGGTGCTGAATAAATATTTGTGAATAGAATGATCAACATATACTGAATAGTTAATGAGCCCCCACTAAGAGCCTAGCACCATGCTAGAAACTGAGAATAGATTGGTTAATAAGTAAGTTCCAAGTTTCAATGAATTTCATGTATGGCATTGAGGAGGGGTAGGGAGTAAATTTGTAACACTTTGTGATAAGGGAAATGAAGAAGGCAAAGCAGGGAATAAAATAAGTGTGATTGACAATGACTATGTCAGGAGGTGGGGAGTAACTTTAGAAAGGTCACTCTGAGTACCACGCCTTTGAACTGAGATCATTGTTTTTTAATTTATGGCGTTATTCTTGCCTGCATTTTGACCTTGTTCTTACAATTAGATTTTAAAATAAAAACACATTTGTATTTTCCCCCTTTTCCTATAATATTAAGTACAGTCTATAATTTTGTGTTTAAGTTGAATAGGAAATAAACAAATCTGATGTTTCTGGTGATTTGGAGCAGTGGCAAAAACACAAAAAAGAAAAACGATCATGTTGTTAAGGTAAGCAAACTTACATAAACTATGTTTTTTAAATGTGGTTGGTTTGAGGCTTAGACGAAGGTTCATGGCAGGTCTTATTTTATTTGAACAAGTTTGCTCTCCTTAATCATACACCTACAATACTTGCATACCAATAAAGCATATTTAATGATTTTTCTGAAGGTTCCATAGAAAGACAGTGATATATATTTCTTTCTAGAGCTCTGAAAAACTTTCTTTTCTGTCTTTTTTTTTACTTAGAAAGTACAGCAAACTTGGATTTGTTTTAAGGAGATGCTAAATTGTAAATTCAAATTTTGTTCTTTGATAAACTTGAAAAATGTGTCAAGTTCTAAAATGATAACATCACTTTCCTGATTAAAATCCACCAGTACCTGTAATTCCAGTGACTCAGGAGGCTAAGGTAGGAGGATTGCAAGTTCTAGGCCAGCCTCAGCAATTAGCAAGACCCTGTAACAAAATTAAAAGGATGGGGTATATGAGTCAATGGTAGGGCACTTGCATAGCATGTGTAAAGTCCTAGGTTCAATCTCCAGTACAAGAAAAACAAAAATACACTAATGGATCTTTCCTATCATTAGAATGAAATAAAAAATCTTTACTGTAGTTTACAAGATCCTACAAGACATGGCATCTACCTGCCTATTTTATGTTGTGCCTCTATCCTGTTTATTTGCTTTGCTTAGAACCATGCTGGCTGGCTTTCTGCTACTTCAACAGGATAAACTATTCCCTGCTTCAGTTTGCATATGCTACTTTCAGATCTCAATGCAATCTCATCCCTTTGTAAAGTTATGTAACCATTTTGTCACCCTCTATCAAATTGGTCTATTTCAATGTCTGATCCATTTTTATCAGTATATGACAGTATATTATGTATCTACCTGTATGTTTGTATATTGTGTGCTTTCTCTTTCTAGATGTGAGTGCATGGGATAGGATCCTTGTCCTTATTTACACTGTGTCATTTGTACTTAGAACAGTGTAGTACCTATAGTGGCCACTCAAGAAATGTTTTGTGAATGAATGTATGGATAAACAAGTTTGCTTGTTGCTTTGGACCAGTGTGTTGTGACACCACTAAATTTCATCTGTCCTAGTGCTCAGAAGGATAAAACTTCACAGTTGCTTCTTGCTTTCAATTTCATGGAAATCAGTCATGAGAAATCAATTTTAGGAAGCCCACAGGTTTGTAGACTTTGTAATAACAGAATTATATTGTAAAGAATGTTTTAAGAAAGACTGTTTGTTATGCTTAAGTCAAGTTGTCTTCGTGAAAATAGTTGTATCAATTCAGGTGGGCTTCTGATAGATTTTCTCATTAAAATGACATTCACAACATTGTATTTGCTTAGTTATATGGTTGCCTCCGTGGCATTAGTTCAGCAAACTTTGTGTGTCAAGCATCTTAGATATGTGCATTCAAAGATGAATAAAAAGTGCTCACAGTCTTGTGTCACAGAGATTAGTGTTAAATAACACTTAAGTACATTATAATATAGGTTATCCAATACTTTACTAACTAGAATTTTCTAATAATATGAATTCTTTCTGATACTAGTGTGAAGCTAGTACAATACAGTAGAATCTCTGAAGATTGCTTGATATTTAATTTTACCTCTGCTTCTTGCTAATGCTGACCTTGGACAAGTTGTTGAATTTCCGTGTGTTATATCTTCCACATTTGTAAAACTAGGGATAATAGTAGTACCTACCTCATAGAATTTTTCTGAAGTAATTACATGAGATAATCCATGTAAAAGTCTTAGCATAGTGCTGGACACATAATATTAAGTGATCACTCTTATGTGTTTGTTTGTTTGTATGTGTGTGTGTGTGTGTGTATGTGTGTGTTTATGGAATTGAACTCAGGGGTGTTCTACCACTGAGCTACATCGCCAACCTTTTTATTTATTTATTTTTTAAATTTTGAGACAGCATCTTGCTAAGTTGCTGAGGCTGACTTTGAACTCCTGATCAGCCTCCCAAGTATCTAGGATTATAGGTGTGCACTTCCACAACCCCACGTGATCACTTTTAATATGATTTATTTTTACTTTTTTTTTGTGTGTGCTGGGGATTGAACCCAGGGCCTTATGCATATGAGGCAAGCACTCTACCAACTGAGCTATATCCTCAACCCTCTTAGTATGATTATGATGACTATTTTAGAAGTTCTGACATTTAGACCATCCAATTAATTTGAATGGAACAAAGTTTCAGGAGTTAAAAGACTTTAATATGTTACTTGAGTTTGTAATACATGTCCCTAACACTTATAAACTGCCTTAGAGGTACAGTTAAATTGAATTCCATCAAAATAAACATGTTGGAAACAAAACATATGAATACAAATTCCAAAAATGCTGATAAATATTACTTCAATGTCCCTTCCTTCTTGATGAAATATAATATTAAAGATACTAAGGAAAACAACTAGCAAAAATGGATGCTTGTGATCCAGTGCCCACCACATCCTGTGACTAGATGGAGGCATATCTTTTATTTTGCCTGTAGTTGTCAGCCATATAATTTGCAAAAGCCCTTTCAAGCAGATATCTGAATTGCTTAACAATATTTGTGTTTTGTTTTGTTTGTTTGCTTTCATACAGTCCATTACATTTTAAAATAGAAAGAAAACAGCCATATCAGTTTGACATAGAATTTTGTAAAATATGTTTTAGGGATTTGTAAATATAGTTGGTTATAAAGTCCTTTCTTTTTATTCAGCTTAGGGTGGGGGAGTGAAGCACAAATCTAAAAATCAGAAAAAAGAAAGAAATGAGAAGAAGGAACCTCCTTTACAGGTGTGCCTTACTAGGGAGATGTGAGGGAACTTGCTATATTTTGATATAAGATCATTTGTACCATTTACCTGTATTTATAAATGGCTAAATGACCTTGCCTGACCAAATACCACACTTCTTCAAGCATCATGATAAAAATGTTTTTACTTTATAGCATTTTCTAGTAATGATGTTGGTAGATATTTGCTTAATTGTAAATGTGTGGTTTATAAATGCCTTAGTAAGTTGTTATAAAAGCCAACAACATATAAAATAAAGCATCTAATCATTTAGCATAAGAGCTGGCACATATGAAAATTTAGTAATTGTTAGTTAATGTGAAACTATTAATATTATGATGGCATTCTTGCCTTTAGGGAATTTTCTTAGAAATGAAGGAAAATGCAGACAGATATACCTACATAGAATTCATTTATTCAGCAAGCATTAATTACATATATACCATGTGCAAGTTGCTGGCTGAGAGGTAAGGAAGCAGTGAAGATCATTTGTAAAACATGAAATAATCAAAGAAGCTTATGGTCTAGTTTGTTATAGATGAAAGACTAAGAAACATTTATTGACCATCTTACATACTCGTTTAACTCTTAGAAAATTTATCAAGTAAGTATGACTATATCCATTTCACACATGATGAAATTGAAGCCCAGAGGGATAAAAGAGCTTATCCAAAATCACACAGGTAGTAAGTAGTAGAATCATAATTCCATCTCAGGTGTGTCTAAATCTAAACTTTACACTCTTTCCATTCTATACCAGTGCCGTACTGGGAGACAATGTGAAAACAGAAAAATTAGTATAAGGTAGAACAAAGTAGTGTGAGTATCATAAAAACATGAATAAAATGTTATAAAGATTCAGCTAAGGGCAAGATAGAAAAGGATAGTGGGTATATTTGAGGCCATTACTGATTTCACGCACATTCCTTGTGCACCATGCTAGGCACAAAATATAGCACCCATATATTATGCTCTAGATTTTAAGATTGGAATATTTGGTTTTGAATTAAAAATGTCTTGATGAGGAGTGGCTTTTTTTATTCAGCATCAAACTTCACTAAAAGCAAAGGGATGTAGTTAGAATAATAGTGAATAACTGAGACCATCTCTTTTTTTCTGACAAAAATATACCAAGAAAGCAAGTTTTCTCATCTTGAAAACTATCTGCTGTGAAGAGGAAGGAAAATACTAGATGTAGAGGAAAATCAGTTGAGAATACCTCAAAATCATCCATTGAAAACATTTATTTTTTTCTGGAAATAAGATGTGAAAAGATAAAGGGCCATCCTGTCTAATGAACATAAGAAGGAACACATCCCTACATTTGCCCTACATTTGTCTTCTTTGCAAAGACAATTGGAAATGGTGCAGAGTCTCTGGACGTTGGTGGTATGATAAAGTAATACACAAATGACTTATTATTTTTCAAAAATACTAATGTATGAACCTCACCAGAATCAAGAATATTGATTGACTATTTAACATTCTTAAATGGTTACCTAATCTCTGTGTACCACATACTTGGAACCATAGCCCTGTTCTGTCTGACATATCACTCAATCAATATAATTTATAGGACAAGAGCAGCAACAAGCAACTGCTATAGTTAGAGATGTGGGTATTTCAGATAGAAATCCTTAAGTATAGGTGACATTTAAAATTTGTTCTCAAATTTGATTTGGGTTGAAACATGCAAATTTCATTAAACAAAATAAAAAAATGGTCAAGATGATCATTTAACTACAGATCAGTCTGACTTCCATACTAATTCCTCCCTATTCACTGCATAGCCGTATATTTCTTAGTTGTGTTTTTTTTCTTTATAATGGAACATAGAGCACTTCTTTGTCATTTTAACTCCCTGTCAATTCGTGAATATACACAAAAGGAAGATGATTTTTATATCAACATTCCCCTCTCCCAGCAATATTTCCATTATCAGAGAGATTTATATGTTGTTTCTAATCATATTTTCCAAAAACAAAAAATTGCATCAGGAAGAATAAATTTCCAGAATTTCATCAGAAACACAATAGGCTACTCTAGTTTTTCAGAAACATTTTGATGTGCAGACAATATTTAATACCAATACCAATTATATTATGATGATCTATTAAGAACATGCTGCATTGATAAAATTCCATGAACTATCATTTTCAGTTAAAATTGTTAGGGAGAAACCATTCTGCAGTATCTGGTTATTAAATAATTTTTCATTTAGAAAGTGATTCAAATGATGATTTTGATTATATATTACAAATTTGCTAATGAATACTATTATTTTATTGAAAAGATTATTATACTAATTAAGATATCAAGTATTTTAAATTCATATATGATACTAATGTAAAATAATGTTTCATTGTTGTACATTGTGTACTTTAAAGTATGTATGTTTTATACTAATTATTATTGCATTTTCTCCTCTTTAAATATTATGTCATGAGTAATGTTTAGTGTTTCCACAGTTTAATAATTACTATAATTTTAATTTATGTTTAGTGGTTTATGGTGCTGATATAATATGATCTATTAAACTATTTTTCTAAGTTTATTCATACAGATTGCATTATGATTTTTAGTTATTTAAATAACATTACAGAGGATATTGATGCTTTTTAAAAAATATTTATCTTTTTTAATAAGAATCTATAGTAAATTTATAGGTCTTTCATTTGTAGGAAATCATGTTTAAAATACATTGAAAAGGCAAAGTATGTCAAATTGGCAAAATAACAGACAATACTGCTTAAGAGTTTTAATTTTATAAAATGCATCTCACTTTATCCTTTCATCAGCACTTTTCCTTCTACTTTTCCTTGGGCATAGCTGAAGTTATAGACTATACTATCATACACAAATTCTTTCTATTTGGAACATTGGAAGTTATTTTTATTTTTCAATGCAGAGTTCATATTATGTGTAAACATGGTATAAGGTACAGACTTCTGTGGCTGTGATATCAACATAGCTGTTGATCTGCATCAATTTAACTCCCCGCAAAATCTTTATCAGCAGAACTAAATTTACTCATAAATTCATTTTTCTTGCATTCTGTAACAAGTGAACTTGACCTTTTACAGTTGCCCCCTCTTTCTTCCTGCAAGTCTTCTGTTTCTTGTAGTTCAGATTTACATTAAAGTGTAGAATCCCCAAAAACTATAGTACCATCATCCAGATAATTCTCACTCCTTCTACACAGCAAGTAAATTTTGGGGTAGTATTGTTACTAGGGTTTGAACCCAGGGATACTTTACCACTAAACTATACCACCAGCTATTTTATATTTATTTTTTTTTTAAATCCTGAGACAGGGTCTCTCTAAGTCCCTTATAACCTTGTTAAGTTGGTGAGGCTGGCTTCAAACTTACGATCCTCCTTCTCAGTCTCCGGAGTTCTTGGGATTACTGGTGTGCACCATCACACCTGGCTACCCAACAGGTATTTCTTAGAGCATCTGTCATTATTCATGAGGAGCTTTTTCTCTTTCTCATATTTGTTTTCATTTGCTTAGTAATTCATTCAAGTTTTGCTGCTCTTGTTTAAGCCGCTCTAGGTTTGAGTTTCTTCATTTTTATATTCTCTTTTTTGCTTATTGAATGCCTCCTTATTGATTCTACTGAGACTTGAAAGCAAAGCAAATTCCATGGTAGCAGACCATGATGGATTGTGCAGTTCCTGAGCATTCTCTTAAGTTCTCTGGACTCATGTTGTATCATCTTTTGAATCTGGGGGTCATAGTCATAGTAATTACCAATCTGTCACTGCTGGATCTGCCTTTTCTTTGTCTTAAACAAACATAGGTAGAATATCCCTTAAGGTCTACTGGGATATCAGAAGATTCTATGTATATACAGTGTGTTCCTATACTGTGGCTTCTCTGTGTTACTTTTGTTCAGTAGAAAGACTTGTCTTCCAATATACACAGCATTCTCTGAAGTCTTGGAAAGCTGCAGGTTCAGGTTGTAGATCTCCTGGCCTACTTCAGAGGTGCACAGAAAATCTGTCAATGCTTTGTAAATGCCATTAAAGGGCCTTAGATGCATGAGATCTTCCTTCTGTATTCTTTTAAAGGCATTCTTCAATAGGAATTAGGATGGTTTGTAAGTAGAGTGAGATCCCAAGGAAGGATCTTCATACCAATTTATTTTTTTCTGAGAAAAAAAATTTTAAGCAGATTATGCTAAGTGAAGGTAGCCAATCCCTAAAAAACAAATGCCAAATGTCTTCTTTGATATAAGGAGAGTAACTAAGAACAGAGTAGGGACGAAGAGCATGAGAAGAAGATTAACATTAAACAGGGATGAGAGGTGGGAGGGAAAGGGAGAGAGAAGGGAAATTGCATGGAAATGAAGGAGACCCTCAGGGTTATACAAAAGTACATACAATAGGAAGTGAGGGGAAAGGGAAAAATAATACAAGGGGGAGAAATGAATGACAGTAGAGGGGGTAGAGAGAGAAGAGGGGAGGGGAGGGGAGGGGAGGGGAGGGGAGGGGAGGGGGGATAGTAGAGGATAGGAAAGGCAGCAGAATACAACAGACACTAGTATGGCAACATGTAAATCAATGGATGTGTAACTGATGTGATTCTGCAATCTGTATACGGGGTAAAAATGGGAGTTCATAACCCACTTGAATCAAAGTGTGAAATATGATATATCAAGAACTATGTAATGTTTTGAACAACCAACAATAAAAAATTAAAAAAAATAAAAAAAATTCTTGCTGCCATGAGATACAGAAAAGCCATAGAGGACTCTAACATGGCCTAGATGGAGGTTGTGCCTAGCTTGGTAGCCTTCACATGACCACTTAGCATGTCATCTTCTAACATCCATCTACTTGCTACCTGGGCTAGGGTCAGGATGCTGATGGCATCTGTGGTACTACAGGGCAGGATGTGAGTGTCATTCATGTAAAATATGGGGATAGTGAACCATAAGTGGAAGCCATTGTTCTTGAGGATAAAGTCCTAGTAATAGAATACCTAAGTCAATTTTAACATAATTATGACATTTGCTACAAGGATTTCACCAATTAGAAATCAATTTATACATCCTTTCATTTTATTTTTACCAAAGTCTAGCATTGCTACTTTTCTAGGTGTTGCTCCTTTCATTTTTGTAGTTCATTCAGTATAAATTTCCTGAGCATCTTTCACATGCTAGGTGCTGGGAATAGAAGTATGAATAAGACAGCATGTCTACCCTGAAATAAGTTATGGTGGACTGGGAAAGATAGTTATGAAAATAGTTTTACAAAACAAATGCTGTGATGAGTGTATGAGGAAAGTACTATATGCTTCTCCACAGATATAGTAATTAACCTCACTCATGAGATTTAACAAAGAATTGATATCAAGGAATGACCATTTGATGTGGATCTTGAAGGAAGAATGAGGTTGGCAAAGAAGGAGAAGTGTATTATCATCAGAGGTAATGACAGATCAAAGGCATAAACTTACAAGAAGTCATATACCTGAGAATAGGATATAAAAATCATCTGTTTAAAAAGCATTAGAAAACTGCTGAGGCAAGTTGAGAGGAGAAGGAGACCTTAGAGAGGTAAGCAAACATTGGGGAATCACTTTTTCCTCAGGACATTTTCCAAATCCTTCTATAAAAAAGAAACTGAGAATCAAAGAGGCAGAGAAGCTAAGAGGCAGAGAAGCTAAACAAAATTTCAGGCTAAAGAGAGAAAAATTAAAGTTTATGGATGCCAAGTCAGCCGGAACTTGAGAGGTCCAGATCCCTAAGTGAAGGTTCAGAACAGGAATATGAGCCTGACACTCCAGGATTTTTACTTTGTATTTGTTAAATCCTTAAGCTATGCAAGGTCAGAGGCTAAGAAATAAACAGCTGACCTCTGAAAAACAGAATGAAGTTTTAGGCATTCCTAGGGAACTGAAGGGACCAGTATTCTAGTTCTAGACCTGCCAAGGGGGAAGGACCCCATTAAGCATTTCAGGATTTCACTTTGGAATCCTGAAGGGCTAAACACTGGAAATGGAAGTAAAATGGGAATACTTTATAAAACCTGTAACACAATTTCAAGCCAACTCAGTTCCTAATATGATTAAGGTAATCTTTACGGACACTGTATCCACATACTAGTATATAATGTGAATTTTCTCTGGAAAAATATAGCAGAATCTAGTGTTTCCATAATTTTTTATTCACAATATCTGGCATTTAACCCCAAATCACTATGTATACAAAAACAAAAACAAAAACAAAACAGACAACAAAAGCTCATAGAAATAAATTTAGGAATGTCCTCACTTTTTGGAGTCATCAGGCATAAACATGCAAATAATAGTGATTAATAGCTTTAATAATATGGATGACAAGATAAAGATTTTCATAAAAGAAAAACAATTCATAAACAGAATAAAATGAAAACCATACACCTGAAAATGCAATAATGAAAGCCAATAACTAAATAAGTTTGATATCAGATTGGATTTAATAGAATATAGAAGTAGTGAAATAGAAGATATCATCAGGGGCTGGGGTTATACCTCGGTGGTAGAGAGTTTGCCTAGCACATGGGAGGCAATGGATTCAATCCTCAGAACCACATAAAAATAAATAAAGGTATTATGTCCATCTACAACTAAAAAATACTTTAAAAAGAAGATAGAATCACATGAAATATGCAGGCTGAAACACAGAGAGCAAAAAGGATGAAGCAGAAATGAATGTAAGAGATGTAAGGGCCATGGCAAAAATCTGTAATATACTTGCGGTTGGAATCCTGGAAGCAACAGCAAAGGTCAGAAGAAATGTTCAAAGAAATAATGGTAGGAGAATTTTCCAAAACATTAAAAGACATCAAGACACTATTTTAAGAAACTCTAAAAACACCAGGGAGATGAATTACAAATAAAACCACACTTAGATGTATATCAAAGAAAAATTGAATGTAATCATTAAATTGCATAGCTAAAATAAAAATAAAAATATCAAAACATCCAGGAATAAACATATCTTCAAATGAAAATACCAGTAAGTGACTTAAAAGAAATAATAGAATCCAGAATACAGTAAAAGGACATCAAACTATTAAAAGACAATAATGGTAATAGAAATCCATTGGACTAGACAAAGGAAAATGAAGGGAAGGGAATGGGGAGGGGAATAGGAAAGACAGTAGAATTAACTGGACATACCTTTCCTAGCCTTGTATTTGTATATACAACCACATCATGTACCACCACATAGAATAAGTTATAATTTATGTATGTATATTCTGCCAAAGTATATTCTACTGTCATGTATAACTAAAAATAAAAAGTAAAAATATTTAAAATAATACAATAATGACCTAATGTCAAATCATTATCAAATGTCTCTCACAAAAAGAAAAGAGAGTTCTTTAAGTGAAATAAAAATGATCCCAGTTAAAATACGGAATTTTTCTTCCATATTTCAAAAAAATCAAAAAGAAAAAAGTAACAAAGTATTAATATGTAATATAAGTAAATGCTGATTATACAGAACAATGATCATTTCTATGAAAAAAATGATTTCTTTAGGCTGGCAGGGAACTGAAACCCACTATTCAAAGATAAATTGGAACCATGCTGGCACATTTCATAAGGAGGGTTTTTTGGAACCTAGTAAGGAGGGTAACTTTCAGTTAGGCCACTGGAGGATCTTCCAGTTTCTCAAATATCAAGGGAGTATATATTACTCTGCCTTAATTTTAGGCCTTATGCCATGATGGCCCCCTTGATGCCTTCACATTAATTAAAACTTTGATGATGACTACAACTTTTAGGGAGTAGGATAAATGAGTTCCTCCCTAGGAAGTTAACTAGGCACTGGACCAGAAGACAGAAGATCACATGGTGAGGTAATTTTTGGAAAAATATGAACTTTAAGATCAGTGAAGCCAAAGAGGAACATGTGTGACATTGGTATAATTTAGATTCATTATTATTAGTAGTAATAAGGACATCCAGCTGGAGATCCAATTGCCACTTTTTAACTTAAACAGGGAGTATTTTGTAGAGTCTACTATGCTCCTCAATTAAATTTGCTGTGAGGGCCTCTATGGGAGATAGAGAGCCTGCTTCAGGAGCTCAGTATTGTGTAATCAGGGAAGTTAAATGAGTGCCTCAATCACTATTAGTAATGCCTGGAACACAGTAGGAAATAAGGATATTCTGGTAAGGTCTTTCATTATGGCCCTAGGATTTGCTGAGACATCTGTTACCATGATTTATATTTGTGAACATATTCCAGGCAAGAAAATTCTTTAGCCACTACAATGGAGGGGTCTCTGAGGGCTCTAATGGGAATACCTATTATGTTGCAATTTGGACAGATTCTGAAGTCTTTTGTTAGAGAAGACATCATTCCAGGGAGGCTGATTTACAAACAACAGTATAATATGGGCTTAAGGAAAATTTATAATTGGGGATATATATTGCCTGCAGATGCCAAAAAGGCCTAAAAGTTATTGGGTTTGTATTACCATTATTGGTGTTGACAGAATCAATAGCTGTTTTTTAATGGTGTCAGGAATTGAGCAGCCCTTGATTTACTGAAAAATTTTTAGGTATTTAATTGATAGAATCAGTAATTTCAATAATATTTTATATCAGGGTGTTAATGGACGTGACCATAGAATCAGGTTGCAGTATTGTACCATGAGGTGCCATTTGTTCTTTCCAGAATTCTGAGCAGGATAAATTAGGATGTTAAATGGAGAAGCAGTGGAGATAATCACCCCTTCACTAATTAAGTCTTAAAGAATAAATTTCAGTCCTTGAAGGCTCTCTTTTAATTTACTTTGGGTCATATTAACTATTTTATCTAGGTGGAGGATGTCAAGCCCATTTGTAAGTGCCAAAGATTTAACTTAATTTTAATTTATTACTCACTGAGATGCAGTATTCATGCCTGCTATGGATTATTAGAAGGCAATGGGTGCTATGAGAATGGGGAATTTAGGAAAGTCAATATTTCTAATGATTAAAGTGAAATATATACCTAGTTGTCCTCTCTGTTATATTCACTAACACCCCTAAGATATTGGTGGTACCATGTTTAAATTTAATGGGATCCCCGGGCATAACATAATTTGAGTCCCAGTATTGATTTGAGCTATGATTTGCCAATTAGTGAATCTCACCTGATGTTAAAGTTAATTCAGAACCTATGTTATAGAGAAACCAAAGCCATTCAGTGCCTTTTTATCTTTTTGATGTATAAATTATTTTAATAAATTTACAATTGCTAAGTGAATGTAACTGAAGACTTCTATGTCAGATTTTTAAACATTTTTCTCCATCGGTATCCAGGTTTCTTTCCTTCTTTCTTTATTTCTTCCCTTCCTCCCTCTCTCATTCCATCCCTCACTCCTTTCCTTCTTTCTTGGTAACTGGATATGCTTGGTGTTGGGAGTTCCTTCTGCCCTGCTTATATTTTAAAACTTTTCCTCCAGACAAGTTCAAGTCAGTATCATCAAGGGCACGGGCCTAACTTTATGGCAGTGGTTGTTTTATAGGGATTAAGTACCCTGGGATAAATCCAGATTGAATTTACTGTTTTTCTGTGCCACAGGGTTGCCATGGGTGTTTTTTCTTATAATTCCAAGGTTAGGGAGTTTTGTTGCAATAGAAGAGTAGGTAGCAAAGAGACATTAGTGGAAGAGTGCTGTACCCCACAATCCAGTGGTCTTCAGTTTGAAAATATCCTCTTGCTACAGAATACAAGTATCTTTTTTCCCCATCTGTCTCTTTTGCCTGTACCAATTCTTATAATATTTTGGATTTCTAGATGCATGGGAGTTGGCTTTCAGTTTCTGCCTCTGTCCAGTCACCCATGTTGTGGACCTTCTGTGAGATTATGCAGAAAGAGGTAGAAGCTTAGTGTCCTGTACTGTAATAAGCCACCTACAGGCAGTGCCAGTCCACCAGGGTTAGGGTCCACATCTGGTAAGCTAATTGATTTAAGGCCTAGGTGGTGACATCAACACCCATGATTACAAGATTAGCTCTTTTGCCTGCTGAAAGCACTAGTGGTGAACAAACCAATCATATTGGCTAGGGATTTTGCATTGGGTGAATAATTCATGGGGGGAGCATATGCTTTCCCTCCCTTTATATCATCAGTGCCTCAGCCATGGGCCATCATGAATGTGTATCTTGATACTTGTTGGGATAAGAAGAATGTGTGTGACAACAGCAAGTGAAGCATAGGGTGTTATCTTTGCCTGAATAACAATAACTCTTAGGCAACATTGGTGCCATGTTTAATTTTTCCTGGGATAGCAGTCTACTTTCTTTCTGAAAAACTTCACAAAAGATATTTTCCTCTGCCCAACCTAGAGTGCACACAATCACAAATAGTGTTTCCATGGCTCTGCCAAACAGCCAGGGACCATCACCTACCCCAACACGTGGTAAGCAGGTTTGAAGTTCAGAACAATTATGGCATGCATTGCTATTACCTTTGTAGGCAGGAGCCTCAAGTACAACCTGCCAAATATAGTTTAAACACAGTGGCATGGCACATAGTCAAATAATGATTTTTGTCTGGAGACAAAACCACTTTAGGATGGAAAGAGAAAGTACCACCTGATGAAGACAACAATATAATGCTGACCAGCTTGCTCACCAGCAATTGGTAATCTTATCCCAGACAACCTTCTCTGTATCATAGAATCAGATAAGCAAAAGCAAAAGCTGACCAGGTATCATTAATTAGAGTTGGGCCATCCTGTTAATAATGCCAATTATTTTAATCTCTTCCCATTCACCCAATTGGTGAGGAAGAGATTCTTATCCTAGGGTAACGAGGATGGCTAAATATTGGATGAACTTAATATTCAAAAGATTAGATTAATAGCAGTTTATTACTCACATATGCTCACAGCTTAGGGAGGAAAACACTGCATACCAGGGGCTATGGGACACAGACTTTGTAGTAACCAAAGGGTGAGGGTGACCCTTTACACATGGGAAGATATGATTGGCTTGCTTGAATGATTCTGTGGGCTGGAAGGAACAAAAATCAGCTATTCAGGAATAAACAGAACCATACCTAGTACATTTAATAATGAATGCATGAATTGGCTTGAAGACCTTTTATGTGGGAGCCTAATGGAGGGTAGTTTGCAATTAGGTCACTTTAGGCAATCCTAGTTTCTCCCAGATGTCAAGGCAGGAAATAACATTGGGCTTTAATTTTAAACCCTATGCCACACTGGACAATAAAGTTGACAATTTTGACCTAGTTGACAGAGAATCAATAAAGCAGAGATTCCACTGCAAACTGGTGCAGCCAAGAACATAATGCTGTTCCCTCATCCCCTAGTTTCTTGTTGATAGCTTTTATTCGGAGGAATGTCAGCATTTCTCATCCTGCTTCCCAGCTGCTTATTACTGATACTAATTTCCAGGTAAGTGCAGTAGTATGGCAAAGGCTCCCTTTTTCCACATAGCCCTTGTGTTTCAGAGACTCTACTAGGTGTGGGACCACTAAAAAAACCCCACAAGTCCCTGATCATTTTTGCTTGGCTGTATAAGGTAGTAATTTCATGTCAAGAGAGGTAGCCTGAGATCACAGGCTATAGTGTACCACACCACCTTCCTGTGCCATAGAACTCAGCTTTTTTTTGTGTGTGTGTGTGTGTGCGTGTGTGCGTGTGCACGCTAGGGATTGAACCCAGGGGTGCTTAACTGAGCCACATCCACAGCCATTTTTTGTATTTTATTTAGAGACAGTGTCTTGCTGAGTTGCTTAGTGCCTCGATAAATTGCTGAGGCTGGTCTTGAATTCACAATCCTCCTGCCTCAGCCTCCCAAGCCACTGGGGAATACAAGCATGGGCCACCATGCCCAGTATAACTCAACTCTTAAAAAGGGAGTGTTACTCAGGCAGAAGCATGATGCTGTCCCCAACCCAAGCTTCAGAACATGGCACAGAAATGTGGTAAGGATATGTAGGTAGGTAGAATAAAAGGCTCCTAATCACTTCCCAGAGAGACTGACTTTATTTGTAACAGAGCATGGAGAATGTGTGGCTTGAGAACACTCACAAGAAAAAGTAGAGGATGTGGTAAAAGATGATTAGAAGGAGATTCATAGATTCAATAAATTATAGGCTGAATTATAGGCAGTGTAGTTTTCAGAAGATAACCAGAGAAAGAGATAATTGAAAGGATCATTTCTGGTACCAAAACAATTAAACAGTGACATTTCTTTTAAGGAGACTGAATTTGTTTTCATAGTATGTAAAGCAATTTGGCCCAGGCCATTGTTGAAAACAATAGATAAATAAGTTGGTAATGAGTGGAGTGTAACACCTGGGTGTGTTCCGGAAAATACATGGAGAGATCCCTGCTAAACCCATGATCATCCCAGGGAAGGGTGACTTTACTAAAGAGCAAATTATAGATGCCTGGGGGCGAGGGTGAGAGACTTCACTAAATAATCCAGCTGGTCACAATATGCATAAGCAAGAAGATGATGATAATAAGCCTAGTTGATTTATGAGCAGAAACAGTGGAGGAAAAAAGCAGTGGGAAGATATATTCAAAGTAAATCCAGGCAGGAAGTATATTTATGAAATTTAAGAACACCAAGATGATGAAGAAATCTGAAAAGCCTTCAAAGTAGGAGAGAGAGACAGAGACAGAGACAGAGACAGAAAGAGAGGGGGGGCAGACAGAGAAAGAGACACAGGCAGAGAGAGAGAGAGAGAGAGAGAGAGAGAGAGAGAGAGAGAGAGAGAGAGAGACAGACAGGCAGACAGCATGAGCCAAGAAGGAAGAAGACTCAGAATTCAGAATGACATAAAATTTCTCAAAATCAACACTGGAACCTCAAAGACAATGAAGTACACCCTTCAAAATTCTCACAGTAAAAGAATTTCAATTTAGGAAGGGCACAGTAGTGCATGCCTATAAATCCCAGCAGCTTTGGAGGCTAAGGAAGGAGGATTGCAAGTTCAAAGCCATCAATTTAGCATTTTAGTGAGGCCCTTAGCAACTTAGTGAGAACCTGTCTCAAAAAAAAAAAAATGACTGGTGATGTGGCTCAGTGGTTAAACACCCTTTGGTTAAATCCCTAGTAGTAGTAAAAATAAAATTCAAACATGAAAGCAGAGCAGAGACATTTTCCTTCAAAGGAAAATGTTTTGATAACATTTCCCATCTTTCCTTTCTCAGGAAGCTATTGAAAGATGTGCTTCATCTAAATTATAAAGGACCAAAAAGGGTAAACCAAGACAAGGCATGGGAGATCTGGCACAGAAAAGGGTCAAGAGTGATGCCTAGAATGGTAGTGAAAGCAAATCCCAGGATGACAGCTGTGATATGGATTGAGAACAACTCTTCCAGATTGATTTAGAGAGACTAAGGGCAAAGGAAGGCTGACTGCACAAGGAGGAAAAATCTGGTAGATAACCTATGTATTTAATGCACTGGGATAATGTTTACATTTATGTCAGGCTTTGGATACATAATAAACCAGGCAAATGAATAACCAACACTATTATTAACTATAGGGGAAACAAAATGCTGTAAAAAAGAAGGAAATGCAATTGTAATACAGTACATGGATGCACTGTGAACAATATTTACATACTTGTAATGAGATAAACACTGAATATTGTTTAACCAATAATTATGATATATCTATATTGGGAAAAAATGGAAATGGAATGTGACTGTGTGAGAGAGAATGGTGGCGAGAGTATGTTTATAATAGCTAAATTCTTATTATCCATGGCACAGAATCATCAGATATCTAAAAATGAGAAATCAAGAACTTCCAGAAATAGTATATTATCTAGGCACATGGAGGTAAATACTGGAAGACACAGGCAAAGGATTTAAACATATATATCTCCAAGGAGCAGAAAATAGGATAGAGAGGTAAGGCAAGACACCGCTTATTTTAGTCACAAGCCTTTCTAGTACTATTTAACTTTGTAAACCACGTAAGTGTTTTACTTCAATAAAAAGAAATATAAAATATTTACAAGACCAGGACCCGAAACTGTACATGCATGGAATCCTAATTCTATATTAAAGAAGTGCAGAAATATGTGTTGTCATATTGTTGGGAATCTGTATCCTCAATTTCAGTTCTGTACTCTTTCCTGTGAAACTTCTGCCCTTACTGGGATTCCTCAAGATTCTGTCCCCACTTTTTCAATCTGTACCCCTCTATGGAGCCACCTGAATCATTCCCTGGCTTCAGTTTTCATTCATAGTATATAACTTCAGCACAGGTCTTTCTTCTGATCTTTCTCTGTGTGTCTCTACTTGGAAAACCCACAGGCACCTGATTATAAATCAGGATTCATTCTCTACCCCTCCCAAACCTGGTCCTTCAAGTTTGAAAACTAAAAGGAAAAGACAAATGTTATTTCCTTTCTCCCTTCATCTTCTACTCCAGATTGTGCTTTGCCCCCTACACTAACTACCTTGAGGGCCAGTCAGTTCATGTGGAGGAGAAATAGGGGTGAAGTGGTATGAATTAGAGAAGAGAGGCTGATTTTTTAATAAGCTGTACAGGACTGTTTGACTTTAGAAATATGGGTGGCTCTATCTTGATTAACATAATATATGGTTTCATTTAAAAAGAAATAAAATGTAAAGAGTGTCAGATATTAGTTTGGGAACATAATCAGAGCTTAGTTCAGGGAGCATATTGCATAAAATATTAAGAGTGTTGAAATTGATTCTGAAACTCATAATGGAATAAATCAAAGCTTTTAGGCTGAGGGTAAGGATAGGGGAAAGATGGTGGTATGGTCAGATTTACATTTTAGAAAGATTACTCTGGTGAATGATAGACTTGTGGAAAGTGACAGGGTAAGGCTAGAGTCAGTCAATATAAGTAGGGAGTTACTAGAAAACAGAAGAGATGTGAAGGCCTGTTCCAGAGCAAAAGTAGTTGGAATGGAGCAGAAGTCAAGTGCATAATTTCAGAAAAAGAAGTTTGAATTGGAATCAATAGGATTGGAACATTGGTACTGAGGTAGATATTAATTTAAGATTTGCCATATTCCTGTTACTCTTTTATTCTATTCATGTTAATTGTCAGCACATATTTACTCACTGTCCTTTTAAGAACTGAAACTTCATTTTGTACTTTTGAATTATTGCATTTAATATTGCATATGTCATATTTGATACAAATATTTCTTCCCTGTACTGCCCATTGGATTTTATTTTGCTTTTCTAATTAATGTGGACTTTTTTACATTTTAGGTTTGGATTCTCAACTTTCATTTACATGTCTCATTACTTCAAAATAGAGAACTGAATTATCCACAGAGGTAATAAATACTCTATTCTATATTAATTTTTCTGTATTTTAACTTTTTCTTATTTTAACTCTTTAATCTGTCCACAATGCATTTTATATGGTATAAAGATGAGTCTAATTCTTTTATTTTCCTAATTTACTATTAAGTTATCTCACTTTTTTTTATAAATATATATGTTGTTGATTGACATTTATTTATGGTGTTGAGAATCGAACCCAGTGCCTCACGCATGCCAGGCAAGTGCACTACCCCTGAGCCATAGCCTCAGCCCCATCACATCACATACTAAGCATTCTTAAATAGTTCTATTTTGTAAAACTTTATCATACATTGCTTTTACATATGGTATACTTCTTTTTAGGCTTTCAAGTCTGTTCCAATGATCTGTATCTTTATTTCTTCCCAAGGAAGAATTGTATTTCTTGGTATTTTATTCAGAATGTAAAAGAGATGTTTAAAAATACAATTGTGTTGTAACTCCAACCCCTATTTTCAAGCACATTGATTTTCAGTTTTCATAGTGCCTTGTATATTCTCATCATTTGTTTTTCCATAGAAATTTAAAAATCACTTCACTGAGTTATTACTCCCTAGATTTGATCCCTATTCTGCATTTTATGGTAATTATAGTAAAGAATTTGGGGTATACAGATATTTTCGCTTCATCTTCTCACCCAAGACTGTCAATATATGAGTTTATAGAGTTTCCTAAAAATTTTTATCCTTATTAATTATTGAAAAAAACACTTTGGACAAAGTTTAACAGAGTTTATTTGAGCAAAGAATAATTTGTGAATCAGTCAGGACTTAGAACCAGAAGAGGTTCAGGGAGCTCTGCTCCACAACCTGCACAGAAAGTATTTATAGACAGAAATTGAAAGTGGCCTACAGAACTAGCTTGATGACTTACAGATGGCTTTGCCTTATTTGCACATGGTCTGATCATTTGGTAATCTGTGATTGGCTGAAGCATGACTGCTATGTTGGCTCTGCTCAGCTATTTGTTAGAAAAAATGTACTCCTATATTAGGCTTTCAGCATGTTTATAAACACAATTAGATTGCAACTCTGATACATAGGGACTCAAGGGACATAAGAGGCTTCGGACCAAATTTACCTTGATTTAACATAATAAAGTCTCATGATTCATTATACTTTTTAGCTGAATATTATTGTTAGACAAGAATGTTATTAAGTTTTTAATATTTACTTATTTCTGGCCAATTTTATGTAGGATTTTTTTTGAAAACTTCCACAAAGTAAACTATTTGTTTTTTTTTTTTCTTGGCATATGATTCATTTGTAAGTGAATTATATATTATTGGTTTCTTGCCAATGTTTATCTCTCATTTTCTTTCATATATTATTACTTTAGAGACAAGTTCCAAAGCAATATTTTAAAATAGTAGTTAGGTATTCTTGAGTTTTTCTGAAGTTAAAGAGAGTGCCTAGAATTTTGTTATTACTGAGTTTTTATTTCATTTTATTTTGTGAAATGGGAATTCTATAATATATTGTTTCTGACAATGAATTTCTAATTATGACTTGAATCTTAAATGTCCCCCCAATCTCATATGTTGAGTTTGTCTTCAAAACAGCCATGTTCAAAGGTAAGACCTTTAGAATGTGGTTGGAACATAAGGGCTCTAACCTCATCAGTGGGTTAATCCACTAATGGATTCATAATTTAATGGTTTATAGGGAGGTGGTGAAAATATTGGAGGGAGAGCCTGGGTAGAAGGAGTCGATCCTTGTGGACAGGCTCTTGAAAGCTATATCTTGTCCCTAGTCTGTCTTTTATGCTTGTTCTCCCTCTATGCTTCCTGGTCACCATGAAGTGATCAGCTTTGCTCTACCGTATGCTCCCTGACATGATGCTCTCCCTTGCCACAGGCCTTGCCACCAACCATGGACTGAAATCTCTGAAACCATGAGTCAAATTAAATATTTTTCTCTTCAAGTTTAATTCCTCAAGTATTTTGTCACAGTAACAGAAATCTAAAAAATAACATCATTCCTTATTAGTTTTCTGATAGTTACATTATGTTTACACAAGAGCAAGTGATTTTATTTATTTGTTTGTTTGGTAAAAAATGAACATATGTACTTGCACATGTGTTGTTTTCATAAGAGAATCAATCCTCAATTGTGTGTGTATGTGTGTGTGTTGAGTTGTATTTTATCATTCTTACTTTCTAGCCTGCTAAATGTGTTTTCTGAGATGCTAATTATAGTTTCCTATATTATTCCTGAGTTTTAAAAAAATTGTAAAGGAAAAGATAATGTGAAGCTTTTTGATGGAGAGAAAGTTTTGTGTGGATTCAGCTTATTGCTAATTTTGTTGCAAGTTCTATGTATTTAGAACCTGTGTCAATTGAACTTTCCATGAGTTTCCTAGGTAATTTGATTAGGGAAGAATGTTTAGGCAGTTTCCCTTTCCAACATATTCACAAATCCCTGCTTTACCACAAAGTGATTGTTACAGGAACTTACTAGGACATAGCTTCTTGGAGGAAAATTTCACTTATGCATGCCCATAAGTTATACTCACAATAAATATGGCTTCTATTTATTGATCAGTTACTATGGATGAGGTGCTCTGTAAAATAGGGATACCTATTTTACTGATGAAGAATTCGAGACTTTACCCAAGGTCATAGAGCCAATAAGTAGAAAAGCTTGGATTCCTATTCATGCTTCTCTGAGTCCAAACACTCTGCTCATAACTCAATGTCATAAAGCATTTCATTTTCAGTGGCTGCAGATGCAGCACATCTTTGTGAGTTATTTTATCCACTGATCTACTTCACATTTCCTTTATCTTAGAACTCATATTTGGATATCACCTACAGCATCTCCAGATGCCACTTACTACTCTACCCTCTCTGCTTTGCCCTCAGTTGTCTTCATTTACTTCTGGGTCATGCTGAAATGTTTAGATCTCATTTCATTTCTTCATAGAAGGAAAGATGAGAAATTATTTGTGTGTGCATTATGAGCATGCACATGTGCGCTTAGGCTCATTTCTTTTTTTCTTCCATATGCTGCACTCCTTCCTATCACCCTCTGTTGGGTTGTATTGTTGTTTTTAACCCTTCTCTTTCTCGGAAATTTACATCTATTCCCCCAGCCTATTCACTTCCCAGTCAATCTGACCCCACTTAAAGCCCCTTTCTACCAAATTCCTATTGAAAAGCAATTTGCTGGTTTTGTCTACTGGCATAAGTCACATTGCATATTATATGCCCTTTTGGTTTTATTGACAGACTATGTATGCCAGTACACATTTAGTTATATATCAGTGTAGTAAAGAGGCAAGAGTTCAGAGAATTGAAATATTTTTCATCTCATCGAAAAAGTCATTCCATATTTAACCACTTCAATATTAAAATAATGGAGGTAAACTCTTGATAGCAGAACAGTAAACTAAAAAAAAGGCTCTTCAAAGCTTGATGCTCCATTTACATTAACTGAGACACAGGTTAATTGAATATAAATATTGCACACACAACTCTATAACCTTACACATATCTCACAATAGTATATTTTGATAGCCATTTCAGATTCTCAGAGTTCATATGCTAAATATATGATTAATATTCTCAGAGATGAGTAGAAATGAAATCAAATGCCAAATGTCCATAGTTTTGGTAAATCAACACATACTACTCCTCAAGCCTAGTATATTACTGGTGATACTACCTCTACATTAGAGCTATTTGTGATTTTATTGTAAGTAAACCATCCTCATCTTATGGAGTTAGAAATAAGCAAGGCTTTAAATCAGCAGTCAGCAGAGGAACTTAAAATCACGCTATTCTGCAGAAGTTTATTTATGCCCCTTGTGAATATTTATCATGAAATACTGAGACTTTTAAAAATATAAACTTGGTATTTTACTTATCACAATTTAACAGCTTGTGCCTGTATGGAAATGTCACAGTGGAACCCATCAATTTGTACAATCAATATGCGTTAATAATTACAATTGAAAAAAGAATTTAACAGCTTAGATCTGAAAGTGTGTCTTGTGCTCTTGGATTCCATGCTATCATATGGCTAATTGGTATAAAGAGTATTGAATGCCACTAAGGATCTTTAGCCTGCTTTCCTCCAAGTTCCAACAGTGTAGATGGTGACATACTTAGCTGTACATCACCTTGGCAATTCCCTGTCTTGATTAGATGGGATAGTGGAGCCATCACCTGGGTAGTTGGCCGTTTTAAGATAGTGTCCCACTGATAAACACCAAAGACTTATAATTACATGTGCTACTAACACTTTATAGTGCTGTTAGAGGTTTAATTTAATGGTGCTTGAAGAATCAAATGAGTTTTGTGTTAAGTGCTTGAAAAGGAATTATCATCAGTTTACAGTACCATATTAACCAGATCAAGAAATCCCTCAGTATAGCAGAAAGCAGGTAAAAATGGATCAAATTTACAAACATTTTGCAGAGTAGGACAAAAAGGAAATGTTCAAAATGTTTCTATTGATAATTTGATAAAACTTGTGAATAAGGCCACCTGAATTATCTTTAGTACTCTACTGCAATATTGCTATATACTTGAGAACAATTGCTCACATTGTATCTCTTTTACTACTGAGGCTTGTAGAAAAACAAATGGATTTTAACTGAAGCCGGAGCATTTTAAGTACGACATTTTTGAATGGAATCAAAATCCTTTAGCCTGGCATTCAAAACCCTCACAAACTAACCTATCAACCTTTCCAGGTTTTTCATCTGTTCTGTATTGAAATCTTCCATTTTGAAAAATAACTGATTTGTCCCACTGCAGATATCCTTTTTGGAATTTTATATCTGCATATTTGTACATCATAATAATTACCACTTATTAGGAATCTATAATAAATCCAGCATGTAGAAAGTACTTTTTATGCATTATCACATTCCATCCTACAATAACTCTGTGAGTCAGGTGTCCTTCATATCCCCCACTTTATTATAAGAATACTGAGGTTTGAAGATGTTAAACTTGCCCAATACCACAGAAACAGTAAATGGTAGAGTCAGGATTCTAATCCAGTTCCATTTCATCACTAAGATCTTGCTCTTAATTGCAGTACTATATAGTTCATATCATTCAGTCTGTGTCAGCCTTACCCATTTCATTTCTTCAAACTACTCAGCCTTTCAAATCAAAGTTAAGCACAAACCTCCCTGATGAGCCTTGCACTAATGATTTGCTGTATTTTACTCATTACTATCTTCACTCTTCTGAATTATAAGTCCAAATTAACTTTATCATGTTGACCTTAGATCACTCTTTACATGCTCCTTCAAATTATAAATAGTCATTTGCTACCATGTCATATTTGTATGAATTACAGAGACACTGACATTTGCATCTCTATCATCCACAGTATCTAGCATTTAATCATGTAGATAGCAGTAGATGCTGAGTAAATCTGTGAATGGTAAGCAATTCACTGCCTGAATGAATGAATGAATATATAGATTGGGCTGTTAGAATGCAACAGGTATCTCCTGGCCTAGAGAATTTATAGATGAAGGAAGAATTAGTGTCTTTAAGAGTAGAAAACTGACAGAAGAGATATTGGAAAAGCAGAGTGTTTTTTTTAATTGAATAAAGAAGTTACTGCCCAGGCAGTAATGTCCCTTGCTTCTAAACTTATTAGGAGGACTAACATTGAGTACCTACAAAGGCCTAAGCTTATATTCTATTTAATGAGTATTATGTGTATTTTTCCAACTCAATATGTTACTGTCATATTCATTTTACACTGATTAAAACATTAAAACTCAGAGTTTAAGTAACTTTTTTCAAGGTCAAACAAAGTTAGGGGTTGGAGTGATATTTGAACCTAATGTTCTTCATTCATCAGTCCATGGGTCTTACACTCCTCAAGTTTTGATTAATACTTGTGAGAAACAACTAGACATTTTATTGGTGGGAAAAGGAGTGATGTTTGACAATTCCATTGTCAACTATTTTTAAAGCTCTTTGTTACAGAAAGATGCCTGAGTTGTATCACCTGCTGCACTGCTACAGATAAGATTCATTTAAATATTACCTTTGCCTTTAAAAGCAGACATACTCATTTCAGTGTGCTTTCATAACACCTTGCTCATGCATCAATCATAGTATTTATCACACTCAATTATAACTAGACTGTTGTGACTAGACAATGATCCCCTCGAGAGGAAGGGCTGTGTCCTATTTGACTTTGAATCACCGCTACCTAGTATCCAATAAAGTAGCTAGAACAGAGAAGGTATTCAATAAACGCACATATGAAGGCTATCATTACTGAGCCATTGTGGTTGGTTGCTAGGCAAATATGAATAATACTGCTTCAAAGAATGTATGCTATAGTAGAAACCATGTGACTGATGAAAAATAACTATAGTGTCTTCAAAGAATAAAGAATGATAAGGTCAGAAGTGGGAGAGATTATGTCTGATTGGGTGGTGTTGGGAGATCAAGATAAAAAGAGACCTGAAAATATCATAGGCTTTGAAGTAATTTAGTCATCTTTCAACATTTACTGAGAACTTACTGTGTTATGTGTCAGACATTGTACTAGACCCAGTAGGGAACAAAAATAAGACATAGCCTTTCCTTTCCCAGAGTAGTCTGGGGGCAAGTTAACAACAACCTGGCAACACAGAAAGATGCACTGAGGGGGATTTGTTAAAACAGCTACAGTGGTAGCTCATATGATGATGTTGAGGGAGTTTCTGAAGAAAGTAATGATTGAGGTTAATAGAGTAGAGTGAGACTTGACCATGCTATTAATAATTAATGGCTGCATAACTTCAACATCAGCTGGGAAATGTATATGAGGAATCATTATAATTGCAGGATTGTTGTGAAAATCAAAATAGGTAAAGCATGTAAAATTGTGCACTTAGTAGATCCTACTCAACAATTAGGATTTCCCTGTCCCTTCTCCCTTTCTTCATATACACTTGTTGCTTTTGTATGTGAACATTTGTCTTTAGGTATAGAAAGAATGGTAGATGGATACTCCCACATGAAGTATACAGAGGATAAATTTGCTCTTCAGTAACTCATGCAATTAGAAATAAGCCAATCAGGGAAAGCTGTGGCAATTCTTAGATCAAAGATATTTAATTTGTTCTTCTTTTTCTAGAGTTTTGAGATGTTGTGTGAGATCATTTATTTTTCTTGTTTTAAGGAATGAACTCCATGCAATGAATTTTCCTCTTAGTAGTGCTTTCATAGTGTCCCAGAGATTTTGATACGTTGTATCTATGTTCTCATTTACCTCTAAGAATTTTTTAATCTCCTCCTGGATGTTTTCTAGAACCCATTGTTTGTTCAGTAGCATATTTTTTAGTCTCTAGGTGATGGAGAAATTTTTATTTTTTATTTTGTGGTTGATTTCCAATTTCATTCCATTATGATCTGATAAAATGCATAGTAGTATCTCTACTTTTTTATATTCGCTAAGAGTTGCTTTGTGGCATATTATATGGTCTATTTTAGAGAAGGATCCATGTGCTGCTGAGAAGAAAGTGTATCCACTTGATGCAGGTTCACATATTTATATATATATATATATATATATATATATATATATATATATATATATCAATTAAGTCTAAGCTATTGATTGTATTATTGAGTTCTATAGTTTCTTTATTCAACTTTTGTTTTGAATATCTATCCAGTGGTGAGAGTGGTGTGTTAAAGTCACCTGAAATTATTGTGTTGTGGTCAGTTTGACTCTTGAACTTGAGAAGAATTTGTTTGATGAACATAGCTGCACCATTGTTTGGGGCATATATATTTATGATTGTTATGTCTTATTGGTGTATGGTTCCCTTGAGAAGTATGTAATGTCCATCTTTATACCTTTTGATTAACTTTGGCTTGAAGTCTACTATATTTGATATGAGAATGGAAACCCCTGCTTGCTTCCACAGTCATGTGAGTGGTATGATTTTTTACCAACCTTTCACCTTCAGTCTGTGTATGTCTTTTCTTTCAGATGAGTCTCCTGTAGGCAGCATATAGTTGGGTCTTTTTTTTTAATCTAGTATGCTAGCCTGTGTCTTTTGATTGGTGAGTTTAGACCATTAACATTCAGGGTAATTATTGAGACATCATTTGTATTTCCAGCCATATTTGTTTATTTTTGTTATTTAACTTGATTTTCTTCTTTGATTAGTTTTTCCTTTAGGGTACTACCTCCCTCTGCTGATTTTCATTGATGTTTTTCATTTCCTCTTCATGGAATATTTTGCCAAGGATGTTTTGTAGTGCTTGTTTTCTAGCTATAAATTCTTTTAACTTGTGTTTATCATGGAAAATTTTTATTTCATCTTCAAATCTGAAGCTTAATTTTGCTGGATACAAGATTCTTGTTTGTCACCCATTTTCTTTCAGAGCTTGATATATGTTGTTCCAGGATCTTCTAGCTTTCAGGGTCTGTGTTGAAAATTATGCTGTTATCCTAATTGGTTTTCCCCTATATATAATCTGATTCCTTTTTCTCATGGCTTTTAAAATTCTCTCTTTATTCTGCATGTTGGGCATTTTTATTATAGTGTACCTTGGTGTGGATCTGTTGTGATTTTGTACATTTGGTGTCCTGTAGGCTTCTTGAATTTGGATTTCCAATTAATTCTTCATGTTTGGAAGGTTTCCTGATATTATTTCATTGAATATATTATTCATTTCTTTGGATTGGATCTCTATGCCTTCCTCTATCCCAATAACTCTTAAATTTGGTCTCTATATGCTATCCCATATTTCTTGAATATTCTGCTCATGGTTTCTTACCATTATTGCTGTGTAGTCTATGTTATTTTCAAGATTATATATTTTATCTTCATTGTCTGATCTCCTATCTTCTAAGTGGTCTACTCTGTTGGTGATGCTTTCCTTTGAGCTTTTAATTTGGTTTATTGTTTCTTTCATTTAAAGGATTTTTTTTTTTAGAAGCTCTATCTCCCTGTTGAGGTGATCTTTTGCTTCTTCAATTTGTTTATGTAGCTCCTTATCAAAGTGATCTTTCACTGCTTGTATTTGCTCTCTTATATCTTCCTTGAGTTCACAGAACATTTTAACGATATATATCCTGAACTCTTTTTCTGTCATTTTTTCTGCTGTGGCTGCCAATGATTCTAATGGTGTGGTGTCTTGATTTGTTTGTGGTAATTTCTTCCCTTGTCTTTTCATGTTGCTCATGTGTCTCCCTTTCCGGCCCTATGGGTCTGGGGTGTTATTACTCTATAGGTTTGTAGTGTTCTTGTAGGGTTCCAAGATCCCTCCTGGTACCTGGCCAGATGGAGATCACATCTGATAGCTGAGAGCTGCCTTCCCCCCAAATATGGTGAGAAAGGTTATCCAAGATGGAGTCGGTCTGCATCTAGTGCCAAGGAGTCTGCTGGGGTGGGGGGAACTAGGCGATGGCATTATTCTGTAGGTAGGTAGTTGCTGAGTGACCTGCGTGGGAGCGGAGTGCAGTCTGGAGTTCTGCAGAGGTGCTGTTAAGTGAGTCTGCTAAGCGGCTTGAGAGCTCTGCATGAGCTAGAACTGTGGGCTTTGGATTTTAGGTGCCAGGGTTCCAGAGTCCTGCTTGAATGATGAGGCCCTGAGCCCTGCATGGAGGTCACAGCTCTGGTGATATCTGAGAAAATCAGCTGTATAGGGGTCCTCTTACACTCTCTGACATGCAGTATACTGACTAGGTGAGACCTGGGTCATGGAGTGACACAGGATGCTGCCTGCCTCTGGCCCGCCATCTTGAGATTCCCCGAAAATATTTAAAAGTGAATGGGTGAATTGCATACAATCTATTATCTTCAGAGTGACAACATTGTTCTAGACTAGATTAACTTCTCTTTTATTACTTCGAAGATTCCTTACTTAATTGAGTCATTTTGCACATATATGACTGAATGAACCTTTGTGTGAAGTCTCAAAATGATTCATTGGCCCCTGAGGTGCACTGTTTTCATGGAAATTAAGAATTTTTATTGGACTTCATTTCTTTTTTTTAAGAGAGAGAGAGAGAAAGAGAGAGAGAGAGAGAATTTTTTAATATTTATTTTTTTAGTTTTGGGTGGACACAACATCTTTATTTTTATGTGGTGCTGAGGATCGAACCCAGTGCCCTGCGCATGCCAGGCGAGTGCGTTACCGCTTGAGCCACCTCCCCAGCCCTATTGGACTTCATTTCTAACAGAATATTACTGGGGTGTAAAGTGGAGATGGTGTCAAAAGGAAGGAATCTAAGCTGGGCCTGGTGGTACATGCCTATAATCCCAGTGATTCAGGAGGTTGATGCAGGAGGATCACAGGTTCAAAGCCAGCCTCAGCAATTTAGCAAGGCCCTAAGAAACTGTTCGAGACTTTGTATCAAAAGAAAAAATAAGGAGGGCTGGGGATGTGGCTAAGTGGTTAAGTGTCCCTGGGTTCAATCCCTGCTTCTAAAATAATAATAATAATAATAATAAGAAGAAGAAGAAGAAGAAGAAGAAGAAGAAGAAGAAGAAGAAGAAGAAAAAGAAGAAGAAGAGGAGGAAGGGAGGGAGGGAGGGAAGGAAGGAAGGATTCTGTTTTATTGAGAAGATAGTGAAAAGGAAAAGAAATAATTCCCTAGTCAAGCACTTCAACCAGTCAATTAATGTTGAGGCAGGGATGTTAACCTCTAGTTCTCTAACTACTCAGTGGTAGACTGATAATCTTCATTAGTGCCATTCTTTGGATAGGCTGCAAAAAGCATTTTCACCTTGTACATATGTAATAAAGTCTGAGGCCTCAAACCACACAGTGTTCATTGTAAGCTCTATGAAAGCTTGGTCACTGGGTCATAACAGCACGGTTTTCTGACAACTTAATTTGCAAGTCATTACCACGTGCAAATCAATCACAAAGGATCATTCAAATTAAAATAATGTGATGCAGTGAAAATCTTAGTCTTTTCATTTCAGTTATTTATCATAAATGGCTTTGTTTTAAATTTTTGTTTGAAACTAAGCAGTATATTGATTAGTTTTCAACAACTCGTGAATCACAGTTCAACACAAATTACCTTAAATTGAGGCAATCAGGAAATACAGCAGACCTATTTCAGCTTAGCTGCATATATTATAGGAAATGATGATACTAAAATTCTTGGCTTCATCTAGATGCTTCTGATTTTTCCTAAGACAAATGCCACATGCCCTACAATATACAAAGATGAAAATAGAGATTAAAGTTAAATGCTAGACTTTGGTGGTCTGAGAGGAAGTGTTGGAAAGGAACGTAGTAATGAGTTTGGAATTAATTAGCCTAGAATAAACAGAAGTGCATCTTCTCTGGGCTAGTGGAGAAGTGCAAATTTTAGTCATTAGAACAAAGATAATATGTACCTTATTTTCTTCTGCTGTTATTTCTGAGTGAAATCTGTGTCATTTTATGTGGGCACAAACTAATCCAAGAGCATAATTAGGAAGTCAACACCTGTTTCTTAAATGGTATTCATAATGAAATGATCCAAATGAATATTCAATGAGGTCCACATGTTACTGAGAGGGAAGTATAAACCCACAGACACTTTGATGTATCTGTGTTTGTGTGTGTGTGTGTGTGTGTGTGTGTGATTTTCTCTTGGAACAAATTCCTCTTTACATATATAATTCCCTTTATTCCATACCAAAATAGTCCAGAGTGACTACTTTGGAAACAGGAATGGGACATTATTTTCCAAAATCTATAGCAAAGTCCATTTTACTTTTCTACATGTATCTTCTGCTGACTTGGGAAAAAAAATTATGTTGTTGTTCATATGGCAGATTTTTTCCCAATCTTTGGGGAATACAGCACAGTTCTTACTGAGCCAACAGTTAGAAGTGAGTAGAGAGATTGCCTTTTAGCTTGAGAATATAGTGTCGTGAGATCTTGGCTATTCAACAAGTATTTATTGATTGTCTTCAAGATCAACCAAGTTCCCTCATCTTAGTTTCTAAAAATCCTTACTGCAGCAATAAATTATCTCAAATAGCCAGAAGCTATTCCTTGCAGAAGAGAATGTTCTATTTTTCTGACTTTGGCACTAGTGGTTGTGATATGATAGTGTTAATCCTGTCTTGTATAATACGTCATATTCTATTCTGTAGCATTTGTTGCAATTTTAAAACTACTACAATCCTATCTTGACTTCTCTCTACAATGCCAGATCACAAATTATCACAGGATCATATTATTGAGATATGGCTTCCTTTACCTTTTCAAGTTAGTTTTGTAGACTCTGGATTAGACCCTCCATGCTTAAAATATGGTCAACATCACCTGGAAGTTTGTTAGCAATGCAGAATTTTGTGCCCTTCCTCAGATCCACTGAATCAGAATTTGTTGTGCTGTAAAGCTTACTCATATGTACATTAAACTGTGAAAAGTAAAGGGGAGGATCAGTGTCATATAGTAGAGGCCAAAATAAAAATTTAATGGAATGACTTCAATAAAATGTTATAAATGAATATCTGAGGTTGTATATTATTTGTCTTAAATAAGTGTAGTCCAAAGGTTTGCAGTTTTTTTTTTTTTTTTAGCTTTTAAATAAACTTGGGCAATGGAAATTTGGAAATAAATATCAAAAGGAAGATAGGTTATTTTAGGAGACAAGAGCTCTTCCATTGCATAAAGGAAAACCAAATGAATCATAAATATAGGCATTGATCTTAGATATGAGATTATGTGCCCAGCTGCAATTTATAAATTATATTGCAAAGCAACAGTATTACTAATATTTCTTAAAATTATACAACTGTGAAATTAATAATTATAACAAAGATTTCTTGCTAAATGAAATCACAATCATTTAAATATAGAACTTTCCCTACTTCCATACAGGACCTAAGAGTGGCTCTTACCTTTTTACTTGTGCCCTGTACCTATTTCCTGATTCTGGTGCTGTCCTTGCTCCATAGGGACCAAAATCCATGGCATAACACTGTGACACTCAAGGAAAAGAGGACAAGCTTTTTATAAATAAAGATTGATTTAGAAAATTAAGTAAGTGATAAAATGGCATAATAAATAGGCAACAATTGATTGAGCCATCAGTAAAGTGATTTATTGTTAGTTTAAAAAATACACTGACAAATCTGATCAACCTGAAATCCTTAGTGATTATAAGTGAGCATCTGCTCTACTGCAAATTAAAAGGCAAAAAAGTAGTATGTTAAAATTACATAAAATTATTTTTATTACCAAAGAGTATTTACATTAAATATGGTTTAAAAATTTAAAATGCCACATTCCTTTGTTTGATACTTTTTAAAGGAAACTTTATTCAAAATGGAATAATTTGGATAAGCAAATAACAAATTATAATACAGTATTAACTGTTTTGAATCATTTTGTAGGGGAAGGCTGCTGGGAATCAAACCCAGGGCCTTGTGTAGGCTAAGCATGTGCTCTACTACTGAGCTATATCCTCAGCCCCAAACATTATTATATGTTGTATCTACAGATAAATGGTCAAAATAATTTAATGACTCAAACATTCTTGACTGTATTTTCCTAAAAATATTGATGTCTTTAGCAAGTTTTGTTGTGCTTATTGTGAACATTTTTCTTTTAAACTAAGAATTTTCCAATGGTAGATTACTGTAGGATTCACATTAATTGTTCAGAAAAAAGCCAGAAGCATAATTAAGCATTTTAAGTCTACCTTTATATGCTCTGATTTTTAAATGACTAAGCAATGAGAATTTTATGACTTCTTAGAGACTGTTTCACACAAAACACACATATAAGCTGTTTTGGAAATGTCCTTGTACAGTTTCACCTCATTACTCCTCTTGGGTTCCTTTCTCCTTGCTGTTTAACCTTTGCAAATAAATGTGCCCTTCTTGTCCTTATTTGGCAACACTTATGTTGACAGTTATGCATGTTTTCTAAATGTTGTAAATCTTTGATTGAATCTTTTGTTTAGTTTGCTTTCCTGAGAAAATGAGGGGTTAAATAAAAATGAACCATTTTATTCCCTAACTTGTTACTGAATATTTATTCATCTGTTCTCTGGTTCTAGAGAGCTCTCTCTGCCTGCTAAAGACAAGTGTCTATCTTTCTTTGGTTGCTGAATGATTTGTAGGACCATCTGAATATCAGTGATCCTTGTGCAACACTATACATTTAGAAGTATTTAGGGAATCAGGGTAAATTTGTACTGACTCTGGTATTTGATTTTGGCTCATCAGTACTAACATAAAGGGGTATATGTGTGAGAGAGGGTGGGGAAGGGGGAGGGGAGAGGAAGAAAGAAGGAGAAAGATTGAATCTTTTTTTGTACCAGGATCGAACCCAGAGGTGCTTAACCACTGAACTACATCCCCAGCTTTTTTTTTTTTTTTTTTGAGAGAAGGTCTTTCTAAGTTGCTCAGGGCCTTGCTAAGTTGCTGAGGCTGGATAGGGACTCATGATCCTCCTGCCTCAGCCTCCTGGGCTGTTAGGATTACAGGCGTGTGTCACCACATCCCTCGAAAGATTGAGTTCTAATCATTATTTTGTTTTCCATGTCTGGAGTAGAACTGGTATCCTTTCATTTATACATAGACATTTTAAAGAAAATATATCCAAAATTAAATATTCAAGCCTGCTAGTTAATAAAGATCATTTATACTTTTTTGGGCACTTAAAAGTTATTTAAAAAAATTCACAAACCAGTGTCAAATTTCGGTATTCAAGTAATGGTGTCTAAGAAGTTTTACCAAAGCTAGATAGTAACAAGGGCAGCACTTGTTACTTTGTCACACACCTTTTAATTTTTCTTTAGATATGCATTATCATATTCACTGTCAAATTTTTACATTTAAAGGGCTTTTTTTTTGCTTTACTACATTACAAGGGTGCTAATTCTACTCATTATTGTCTGTATAAATGACTGTTCAGTTTTATGCTTAATATCCTTATGGATTGAATATTATTCAGCAATAACTTGCTCAAATTCATTACCATTTCAATATTTTAAAATGATATTCTCTTTATTGTTTTTGTATTTTTCCATTTGGAGTTGGTCTAGTCCTGTTTTGATTTCATTGTTTTCTTAAAATTACTTGTTACTTTTCATTTAACTTCATTAGTTAAATTCCCCTTATTTCTTCTGGCTTTACCATTTTGGAAAACAAAAAAATATTTTAGATTGAATTTTTTTCAGTATGTACATAATATCTGTATCTAAATATTATGTGACAATTATATTGTTTTATAATATTGGTGCTTAATCTTTAAGAACATTAATCTATAGTTTGATATAAGAGATTTATGAACAGTAGTTTAGTCAATTTAGGGCTTCTTTTACTGTTTAAATATTCATTGGCTATTTTTTCTTTAGGATTTGTGGTGCATTTGCAAAGTCTCTTTATATTCCTTTTATAGTCCCCTTGACTTGAATGAACTCATTCTCTTCTTTCATATCTTCATGTAATACTCAGTATGCCTTGGAAATATTTAGATTGTTTATTACATTCCATTCACAAAACTAGGGGCAATGTCTAATGAAGATTCAATGACTTTACTATTTTTTAAAGTTTATTAGTTGCTATATTTTATAAGATTGGTTATTTTGTGTTTGTTGTTGACCTATTTGATTATTCCCATCTATTCTTTTTAAGTTTCTTCTTTTCTCAAAATGCTTCAACTTCATATGCCCTTGTTTCTGTGCTTTATAATAGCTCTAACTGTAAACCGGGTAGTCAGGGATCACTGAGTCTGAGCTTCTTTCTCTACATAGTCTCAATTGCTTCTCTCTTACAGTGATGAAATAAATTCAAGTTTTACTTCTTTTGATCCTTAATACTCCATTTATCCATAATTGCTACCTTAGCATTTTCTCATAAATTCTGCATTGAGTTAGTCATTTCTAGCACCTTAGTATTTTAACTGAATAGTATTTTCTATTCTCACCACAAGATTGTCAATGATATGGAGAATTCCCAAACTTTATATCAGCCATATAACGTCTAGCATAATAGTTCTGAATCTAGACACTTATGATATATAAGAGAAAAAATAGTCCATAGTGTTAGCCACATCATTGTGTAGTTGAGATAAGTATGATAGCAATTGAACCATGTGAATGTCCTTTTCAAACCACTATTTCAATCATACTTTAAAAAATTTTTCATTTAGTTAAGGAAAATATGGTTTGTACAAAGACAAATTGAAAGTTAATGGTATATGGAAAGAGAAACCCTGGATACCTGATTCTCCATGCAGGCTATTATTCTCATGAATAGAAGCAGCAAAATAGACCATAAAGTAGAAAGTCCCCTGACTGATACCCTAGGTGCCTAGGCTCTGTAGTCATAATCTGATCAATTCATTTCTATCTCTGAAATAATTTATGCAAGTACTTTCTAGCTTTAGAATTGTTTTTCCATGAGAGGCCAGGATTGGATAGGGTTTCAGGGATCAAACTTGGCTATGAGTTGAATAAATGGCTCACACAAATTCAATGATTATCAGATTTGTTAGATGGAGAGATCTAGAAGAGGTAAAAAAAATGAGTCATATTCTTTAGACAACCTCTTTTAGAATTTTTTTTTTAATTAAAATCTTAGGTGAGTTAAGAGCTATACACTCCTATCAGATAAATGTTTGCCTTCTGGAAAATCAACCTTTTAAATTAACTGGGCCTAAGAGTCATAACTCTTTTCAGTATCTCAATTAGATATTCTAAACTTCATAATGTTGCTGGTTGCTACTTCACAGATGTTATCATTCAGCCTGAGGGTAGATACATTTTAGTGTTAAATGAGCTGATCCCTTTAAAAATGATGAACTTAGGGGACTTATAGTTCTGTTGAATCTGTTACTGTGATTGTGATTTATTAGCCAAATTTATTTTGTATGCCTCTCTGGCTCATGACACTTGAAAAAGAATATGGCTACCAATTATTAAAATTTTATTCAACTTTACTGCTATATTTAGTATAGCCCAAGGAAAAGAAAGATTAGAAATGAAATGTGCATTGATGTGCTTTCTGATCCTTTCCAAAAAGGGCATTTGTCTTGTAGTGTACCAACCAGCTTATCAATATCAGTGTAGAAACTTTAATGGCAGTATCAGTTGCATCAGTATACATTCTGAGAGTCCACTTAGAAGCATTCCCACAATCTTGTTAGCTTTTGACAGCACTATTGAAGCAAATTGCTCAATTGAAAACTCCAATCTATTATGACATGATGTCATCCAATAGGTCATTGGAGCACTGAGTAGTTTAATATGAATTTCAAAAGCATGTTATGACTCTTACTAATTGAGTATCAAAAAGTTGACCTTACATGGAAGCTCTTTGCCTAGAAAAATAAACTTCTTATAAAACAAGTTTGGTTCTATTGTATTTAACATATCCCAGATTGATGAAATGTTTGGAAGTATCTTGAGAAATTAGAGTGTAGTTGACTATGATGAATGTGTGGCTTCCCTCGAAAGGATTCCAAAGAAGCAGGCAAGTTATACAGTGACTTGATGACATGAATAGAACTAATACACAAATCCATAATGCAATATTAAAGGGAATGACCAGAGAAGTATAGGATAAAGTCATATTATGTAAGAATAACAATAGCAACTGCAATAAGGAAATTTGGAAATGTATCCAAACTGTTTACGAATTGCACTGAACGGCAATGATAGCATTCATTTTGTGCATATATTGGAAAGAAATGTTAAGAGAGCCCAGAAATTAGAGGTCTGATATTTCAAGAGATTTTGAATAAATAAATTAGTAAGTATTAGGCATATACTTAGTCAGTAAACCAGGTAAGGAAAGATTATACTGTTTTCAGGTCCAAGCAGAATACAGCAATTAAAATCTGAGAACTAGTTTTAGTAAAAACTATTTTCCGATTACAGTTTTTTTTTTTTAAATTTTTTATTGTTGGCTGTTCAAAACATTACATAGTTCTTGATATATCATATTTCACAATTTGATTCAAGTGGGTTATGAGCTCCCATTTTTACCCCATATACAGATTGCAGAATCACATCAGTTACACATCCATTGATTTACATATTGCCATATTAGTGTCTGTTGTATTCTGCTGCCTTTCCTATCCTCTACTATCCCCTCTCCCCTCCCCTCCCCTCCCCTCCCCTCCCCTCCCCTCCCTTCTTCTCTCTCTGCTCCCTCTACTGACATTCGTTTGTCCCCCTTATATTATTTTTCCCCTTCCCCTCACTTCCTCTTGTATGTACTTTTGTATAACTCTGAGGGTCTCCTTCCATTTCCATGCATTTTCCCTTCTCTCTCCCTTTCCCTCCCACCTCTCATCCCTGTTTAATGTTAATCTTCTTCTCCTGCTCTTCGACCCTACTCTGTTCTTAGTTACTCTCCTTATATCAAAGAAGACATTTGGCATTTGTTTTTTAGGGATTGGCTAGCTTCACTTAGCATAATCTGCTCTAATGCCATCCATTTCCCTGTAAATTCTATGATTTTGTCATTTTTTAATGCAGAGTAATACTCCATTGTGTATAAATGCCACATTTTTTTTATCCATTCATCCATTGAAGGGCATCTAGGTTGGTTCCACAGTCTAGCTATTGTGAATTGTGCTGCTATGAACATAGATGTAGCAGTGTCCCTGTAGCATGCTCTTTTTAGGTCTTTAGGGAATAGACCGAGAAGGGGAATAGCTGGGTCAAATGGTGGCTCCATTCCCAGCTTTCCAAGAAATCTCCATACTGCTTTCCAAATTGGCTGTACCAATCTGCAGTCCCACCAGCAATGTACAAGTGTACCCTTTTCCCCACATCCTCGCCAGCACTTGTTGTTGTTTGACTTCATAATGGCTGCCAATCTAACTGGAGTGAGATGGTATCTTAGGGTGGTTTTGATTTGCATTTCTCTGACTGCTAGAGATGGTGAGCATTTTTTCATGTACTTGTTGATTGATTGTATGTCCTCCTCTGAGAAGTGTCTGTTCAGGTCCTTGGCCCATTTGTTGATTGGGTTGTTTGTTCTCTTATTGTCTAATTTTTTGAGTTCTTTGTATACTCTGGATATTAGGGCTCTATCTGAAGTGTGAGGAGTAAAGATTTGTTCCCATGATGTAGGCTCTCTATTTACCTCTCTTATTGTATCTTTTGCTGAGAAAAAACTTTTTAGTTTGAGTAAGTCCCATTTGTCGATTCTAGTTATTAACTTTTGTGCTATGGGTGTCCTATTGAGGAATTTGGAGCCCGACCCCACAGTATGTAGATCGTAGACAACTTTTTCTTCTATCAGACGGCGCGTCTCTGATTTGATATCAAGCTCCTTGACCCATTTTGAATTAACTTTTGTGCATGGCGAGAGAAAGGGATTCAGTTTCATTTTGTTGCATATGGATTTCCAGTTTTCCCAGCACCATTTGTTGAAGATGCTATGCTTCCTCCATTGCATGCTTTTAGCCCCTTTATCAAATATAAGGTAGTTGTAGTTTTGTGGATTGGTTTCTGTGTCCTCTATTCTGTACCATTGGTCCACCCGCCTGTTTTGGTACCAGTACCATGCTGTTTTTGTTACTATTGCTCTGTAGTATAGTTTGAAGTCTGGTATCGCTATACCGCCTGATTCACACTTCCTGCTTAGCATTGTTTTTGCTATTCTGGGTCTTTTGTTTTTCCATATGAATTTCATGATTGCTTTCTCTATTTCTACAAGAAATGCCGTTGGGATTTTGATTGGCATTGCATTAAACCTATAGAGAACTTTTGGTAATATCGCCATTTTGATGATGTTAGTTCTGCCTATCCATGAACAGGGTATATTTTTCCATCTTCTAAGATCTTCTTCTATTTCTCTCTTTAGGGTTCTGTAGTTTTCATTGTATAAGTCTTTCACCTCTTTTGTTAGGTTGATTCCCAAGTATTTTATTTTTTTTGAAGATATTGTGAATGGAGTGGTTGTCCTCACACACCACTTCTGTTCAACATAGTTCTCGAAACACTGGCCAGAGCAATTAGACAGACGAAAGAAATTAAAGGCATCAAAATAGGAAAAGAAGAACTTAAATTATCACTATTTGCAGATGACATGATTCTATACCTAGCAGACCCAAAAGGGTCTACAAAGAAACTATTAGAGCTAATAAATGAATTCAGCAAAGTGGCAGGATATAAAATCAACATGCATAAATCAAAGGCATTCCTGTATATCAGCGACAAATCCTCTGAAATGGAAATGAGGACAACCGATTACAGTTTTTGATTTATGTATTTGCATTTAGCATGATTGGTTACTATGAAATGTTAGGCTGCTGGTGATTTTAATTATTACTAAAGACTTGAAATATCTGAGGGGAGTTTTTTATATTGCTTGACCCTGCTTACCAGAAGATGATAGAAATCTGGGAGACAGGGTGTTGATAATAAAATTTTTATCTACATTGTATTTACTTGAGTAATGGCTAATATTTCTGCTTAGTGTTTTAGATGCTTGTTTTGAATAAATGGCGAGTACAAGCCTTTAGAAAAATCTCAGATTTTAAATCATAGCATAAGAATATAACTTTTGTTTCTAATTCCTGGAAAACCAATTTGACAATATAACTTATGCTTTTATTTCCTGGTAATGCATTATTATTTTGGGTCAATTACATTAGGCACACATGCACAAAATGAATTCCTTTGGAGTTTTGTTATGCTTACAATATCACTAAATATCATGCATTGGTATTAGTTTTTCATTGCTGTAGCAAAATAATTGAAGGTGGGTACTTATAAAGAAAAGAGGTTTACTTAGTTCACATTTGTGGAGGCTGAAAGTCTAATCAGCATTGCTTGCTCTTGTGAGGACTCCTTCCCATACCATAAAATGGTGGTTGACTTCATTGTCAGAGCATGTACAAGAGGGAGAGATCACATGATGAGAAAAGAAGCCAGAGAGCAATTCAGGGCTCATGGTTGCTCTTTTATAAAAACTTGCTCTCAAGAGGACTAATTCAGGTTCTCATAGGAACTACCTTAATCCCTTCTCTGGGCAGTTCCCATAACGAACCAATTACCCCCCAAAATCTAAGGACCTACCACTAGGCCCCCCATCGTAAAGATCCCATCACTTCTTAACATTGCCACACTGGGGACTACACTTCCAATATATGAAATCACATAGAAATTATTTCTTATGACTTATAATATTTACCTCTGATATTTTTTACCACAAATTTAGTCTCTTTTCAGAACATAAATTTATTATCTCACAGTTCTGGAGGTCAGAACTGTGAAATCAGTATCACTGCCAAAATCAAGGTGTCAACAGTGCTCAGTTCCTTCCAAAGGCTCTAAGTAGAAGAACCCGCTGTGCCTTGCTCCCCTTCTGATAGCTGACTTGTTTCTCTTGTGACTGCATCACTCCATCAAACTAGGAAAGTTCTTGATATTTAATAGCATGAAAGTCTTAGTGGTATATGATAGCATATATTCCATCATTAGATTTGAAAAAGAAACTATAGAATACCAGGAAATGCAGGTGTGTTATTATAAT
Organism: Marmota monax; assembly: GCF_021218885.2. Taxonomy (NCBI): domain Eukaryota; kingdom Metazoa; phylum Chordata; class Mammalia; order Rodentia; family Sciuridae; genus Marmota; species Marmota monax. Next base: position 6,871,909 of record NW_026695065.1, on the reverse strand, counting down.
TGTAGATGAATTATCAATGTTTTGTATGTGCTTATTTGTTATATACTTTGAAGTCTTTTTGATATAGGTACATATGACTTTGGATTACTTTCATATATATATATATATATATATATATATATATATATATATATATATATATATATATATATATTTTTTTTTTTCCTTATGGTATAATGTATTAGGTACCTGTGGTTGCCTGATACATGACCACAAATTTAGTAGCTTAAAACAACACAAATTTATTATCTTATGTCCCTGGGAGGTCAAATGGTTCTCACTAGGCCCATTTAGGATCTGGGAAGGACTACATTGCTTTTTTGGAGATTGTAGGAGAAAATTCATTTTATTGCCTTTTAAAACTTCTAGAAGCCACATTGATTCCTTGACTCATTGTCCTTTCCTCTGTCCTCAAAGCTATCAATGGCCAGTCAAGTCTCCTCCTGATATCATTTATCTTGTTCTGATTTTTCTATTTCACTCCCCTCCTTGTGTTAAGGACCCCTGTGATTACATTGGGGCCATTTGGATAATAAAATCTTATCTGAAGCTTGGCAGATAAGCAAATTCAATTCCCTTTGCAACATTAATTTCCCCTTGCTATGAAGTATGCATATTCTAGGAATTAGGATGTGGGTATCTTTGTGGGAAAGGGGGCATTAACTTGCCACAACAATATATGGGTTTCTGGAAGCTGCTGTAACAAACTACCACACATTTAGTCTCTTTTCAGAACATAAATTTATCATCTCACAGTTCTGGAGGTCAGAATTATGAAATCAGTATCACTACAAAAATCAAGGTGTCAACAGTTCCTTCCAAAGGCTCTAAATAGAAGAACCAGCTGTGCCTTGCTCCGTTTCTGATAGCTGACTTGTTTCTCTTGTGGCTGCATCACTCAAATCTCTGATTTTGTGGTCACATTGCCTTCTCTTCTGTGGATGTCAAATTTTCCTCTACCTCTCTTACTTGTTTTTGAATTTAGGGCCCATCTGCTTAATTCCAGATAACGTAAATGCATCTGCAAAATCCCTTTTTCCTTATAAGGTAACATTTACAGGTTCCAGCAATTAGCCCTGGATATCTTTGTGTGGCCATTATTCAGTCTACTACACACAGTCTTTGCACTTGTGGAGTTTGCAGAATCCAGTAAAGAAATGAGAAAATCTGCTTTAGAATATTCTGCTTCCTACAGTTTCAGTATCTTTTGGAAGCTTTTGACAGCCAAAGGCAATGAATATAAAGTAACTATATAAGATAAATTACTGACATAGAATTCTCATACAAATTGTTTCCAAATATCAAATATACAGGTTAATTCAAGGCATTTATTAGTTTTTGTTATGTCCCTATTAAAATTTTCCAAATACTATGAACTCTATCCCCCCCCTGAAAAGCATGACAAGGAGAAGTTTGGTTCACATTCCCAAACTTCCATTAGTCTTTTTGGCCTCACTTAATGGATGGAATGGTGTTTCCATCTTTCTCTGAACCTTCTCAGATCAGACCATGCCTATAATATGTAGGAATTTTGGCCGTGTATCTGTCTCTCTTTCTGTAAGCTTAAAACAAAATGGCATTCTCCAGATATTCTCTATGCCTTAGTAAAGCATAATCTTCCTTAGATTTTACATAGATATTATAAAATCAAGTCCTTCAGACAAGGCTCTCTACTTCTGGAAGTATCTACAATGATGGCAAGGTGGTGGCATCCAGTTTTCACTACTTCTTCCCAAGATTTATAGACATTTCCCCACAATAGCTCCTTCAGGACTCTATCTGATGGAATATTTCTGTTCTGCTTCTACTGTGGGCATAGATAAGAACATATGCCTCTCTAAACTATCTATATGTGTTAAATCCTTTAATGGAACATGGCAAGATGAATAGAAGAGGAAGTCTAGATTCTAGTTACATTTGTATTCTACTGGAGTTTGATCTTGCTGAGCTGTAGTAATATTGCTTTGCCCTATTACCACTTTTTACCTTGAATCACTGTTCTCTTTTTCAGTTATTCCTCTTAAACGAACTATGTCTTTTTTCTGCAATGCTCTTAACAACAGGATCAATCATGTTTACCCGTTAGGAAACAAACAAAAAGAATTGGAAAATTAACAGCATAATAGGAAACATATTACATGGAAGTAAATGATAACCTCTGAATATTTGTATGAATCAAACTACAGATTGGAATTAGACATGAGTAATAACAGGGATTGAATAAACTGCAAATGGAAATGTTGTGAGAATTAATGTAAAATTGATGTTAGACTATATTGGAAAGTCTCACCTGTAATGAAGCTCATTGACATTATGTGGGATCCTATAATTTCAAATCTTAAAATAGAGGTTGTAATCTGAAAAAAAAAGAATTAAGATTTCCTTATAGATCTCTAAACAGAGGTCTAGAACTATGCCTAACATTCTCTCAAATACTGTATATGAAATAACTTAAAGTTCTATTTATTTTATTTTTATATTCAATTGACATTTTTCTTATTTTAACTTCTTGAAAAGTTTTACCTCTTTTGTCACTGATGCAATACATGTAAATGCTACTCTCCTATTTTATGACACTTTTGATTAATTGCATTGATCTTAGTTTTAATATACTTTATCACTATCCACTTGAAAAATCCCAGTTTGAACAGATTTATTAATTTTTTTATCTTTAGATTTTAAACAAAGGACAGCTTATAGTAAAACATGTTAGAGCTTCTCTATTTTGCATTCTAATGAGAAAACTGCTCAATTTACTTTATTGGTTCTAGTACAGTCTTTAAAAAGTAAGAACCAATAATTTTGAAGTAGAATATGGGGGAAAATAGAATAACAGTAAAATACTGTGCTCTTTTGTCTTCTGCATGATAACAAGATAGTGAAAATGATAAGATATCTGATCAAATTTCCTTATAAGTCAATCAAATTATGGTGTATATTTTTTTTACAATAGGACAGAAAGGAAATTTTCAAATATGCTAAACTGCATACTTTCTGACCCAAGTGTACTACAACCATCAATAAAAGGTAAGATGTACCCTTACACTGCTCATCTTCCTACATATTTCTCTTTGTTACTGTCATAACAAGTTGATTTTCTCTCTCATTATTGTTGGAAAGTGGTTTGTTTGTTAATTTACTACCCATCAATGATTGAACTCTTTAGTCCAGGGATTGAAGTGGGGCATTTGATTGAAATGCCATAGATGCCAAAAGTAATAGCAGATGAACTCTTCCAAGAGAAAAGAAAAGGAGGGATCAAATTTAAAATATTCATATTTGGAAGTAGTTGCCAGGTATTTTGTGGGTCTTTTAATTTTCAGACTGAAAATTCAAAATGTTTTAAGAAATATTATTGTTACTAAGAAAAATAGTCAATTTTTATTTAGAAGAAAGACTGTATAAGAAATGAAGATAGGCTATGAAATTTAAAAGAATTTTATTTGTTGCTTAAATATTTTGAAATAACTGAATGTTAGGCTTTGGCAGTGAAAAGCAAAAATTATACAATGTCTTTAATAGAACGATGGACCTAGATATGAAGTATTCACTACTTTCATTGATGTGGGGGATTATAAAGATTATATTACAGAGTTCTTAAAAAGATTGATTAATCTTTTCTTCACAAGTAAATGTTCCTACTGTAGGGCATTTGTTTAGTCAAATGAAGCAAGAAAGAAATGCGATAATAGGACAATTTGTCATTCAAAGCTTAAACAGAATTGAAATTGTGAATTTTATGCTATTGCAGATGAATTTTATTAATAAAATGTAAGCTTGCAGAGAATTTCCAAGAAGAAAGCTATGAGTTTAGCAAATGCCAAGTATATTTGACTTTTAAATGAGTCTACATAGAAGAAGAAAAAAGCAAATTACTAGATTTTAAATGGTTGAAAGAAGTTATACAAAAGCAAAAGATACTAATTGTACCTGTGTGTCACTAAAATAAGATTATAGTGCAGGAAAATGTATGATACTACGTAGCATAGAGCATTCCAGTGAACATAAATACTGTATGTACAGAATTAGAATATTTTCTCTCATTTTTATATTAGGTTGCTCATATTCCCAAGCCCTAAATATCACTTTAAATAAATGAAGAATGTAGCCTTTGCAAAATTTCCGATTAATTGCAATCATTTAACGCATGTAGCATTAAAATTCTAGAATGATGTTGAATGGCTTAAGAATTTTCAAATCTACAGTATGAGAATATCTACCATATAACCTAGCCATGGTTGCAGGGATTTCTTTGGATATTTTCTTTAAGGAAGATGACATTTTCCCTGCAATGTGAAAGCAGTTTCCTAGTTGAAGAAACACACACTCAACTCACGGACAGATGTACACTCACGGACACATGTACACACAATGCTTATCTTTCATTGTCATTAGAATCTTAGTGTCTTGAGAATATTAAGGCTTGAATTACAAAACAAAACAGAGCAGAACTAGAGAATGCTGAACATGAATACTTTTCACTGTGATCTGAGGTCAGTTTTCACTGATCACGCTAATACAGATGAGAGTTTGGTATAACTGTGATTGGTCACATATAAACATTAAAATTATTTTGTTCCTATAAGCAGCATTAGTGATGCATGATGCTAATTCAGAATTTAACACTTATGCTTACTAAACATGATTCACTGAATGGCACGGATATTCTGAAAGAGTCTATATTCTACTGGTTTACCTAACTTGCTACCAGCATATGTGCAGATGACCAGAGGCATATGAACAGAGGCAGATGACCACTAATCCAGTGTCAGACAAGGACAGGGCATATCTATATCAATTAATAGCTGTCGTTTACTGACGACATCAAATATGACTTTCCTCCACTCTTGAATATAATTTAAGATTATGGTTTTTTTTTTTTTAATTTTATAAGAACACTCACCACTGTGCTTGTCTTCAGTGTGTTTCCATGATTGCCTGACTCATCTTCCAAATATTTCAAAACTCTCAGGTGACTATACAATAGGATAATATTATTAATATCCATTTAAAATTTACTGTGAATATGTTTTTCATTCATTTATTCTAAAGATATATGTTGAGTGTCTATTTGGTATCATACACTGCTATGATCTGAGTATGCAATAGTGATTATGACAAACACGGTCCTTCCCCTTGAAAAACTTAGAGTCTAGTGGAAGACACTGATACTAAGCTTGTAAACATATAGAGAAAAGTTTTAATTACAGTTAGTGATCAGTTATTAGGTACTGAGAAAGAATCAAATAGGGAAAATATTATAGAATAATGCAGTAGTCAGGGGTGGCAGCAAAAAACATATTATTAGATAGAATAAAATGGGGATTCCCTGTAATGAAGTGAGACCCAATGAGATCTTCTAAGTTGAAATCTCTAGGATAAAGTCAAAACTGGCTACTGGGGTTGGGAGGGATAGTATTGATGCTGAGAGATCTCCAGGAAGAGGAAAATACCCTGTCTAGAGACTTTGAACTTGTAGAGAAACTGACCCATTATAGAAGCTGAAATTCTACTAGACTTATGGCAGAGTAAACCAGGTAAGATGCTAGCAAGGGATGTGTTTGGTGAGGTAGACGGTTCTTCTATGCAGCCAGTTATTGAACAACATATATTAGCTGTGGGCATTAGTGCTTTGGGGACTTGTCAGAACAAGATATTTAAAAAAATAAACCATTTTTTCTGCTGTTAAGACATTTTTATATAACACATTGAGGTAAATTGCGATCTTACTTATCCTTATTTCACTAATCTATTAGAGAAATGAAAGACATATTTTCTTTCCATGATGATTCTTTGCCACCCCCATAACTTCTTTCTTCTCTTGTAAGTAAATTCTTGAGACTCAGAGTAGATTAATTCATACCTAGATAATTAACCATGCCTATTATTATATGCTTATGATCTACTTTATTTTCCCCATGAACACCATCCAGTGTTTTTTTTTTCCCCCGCATTGGCAAAAAGGTTGCTGCATAACTAACATTTCAATATTTTTAAAGACATTAATTTACTAGATGAAAGAAAGCATATACCAACTTTCTCACACAGGAACTTTGAGATTTCAGATTCTACCAATATGAATTGTCAGTGATTATGTATTTCTCTCTAATTTGTAAGTGCCTTAAGAGAACACATAAAGACTTTATCATTTCATCTTACCACTGTGGCAAATAGAGTACCTTAGATGAAATGAGCTCCCAGATATCAGGAAGTTTATGCAGACGAATGAGATTTCAGCTACACTTTAGGTCACATTCATTGTGACACTCATTTATTTCCTTAACATGCTTCTGGTTTTGGTTAGAAATGGGAAAAAGTTATGGCAGAGGTACCCATCCCATTTTGATTACTTTGCTTAATTCAGTTTGAATACTAAATACAATAGTATTTAGTGCTTCCCCCACTAAATGATAAGCTCTTTTGAGTGCAGACAGAAAAATTATCCTGTTCACTCTTGTGACTTTCTATCTCAGACTCCCTCCACACCACCATGGAATCATTTGGCTAATTACCAGCCTTGGTGTTTTTTTTTTTTTAAAGTGGATGATTCTAGCTGGTACACACATTTTCTAGCTAAGGCTTTGGGGAATACCAAGTAAAAGAGGGGTGAAGTTTAAATAATTGGAAAGCAACAAAATTAAATATGAAGGAGTCAAAAATGGAGATTTACTACCGAGTCTAAAGCTAAATGTTTAAAGCCCAATAGAGATGTACTCATGGTACAGACAGGTCAGGACTAAGCAAGAAATGTGGCAGAGAGGTCTGAAGTGAAGGTTTCAAATACTAGTTGACAAAGAATGGTGGGACTGACTAAAAGCTTAGAACTGGAATAGACAATTATTATTTTTCTGAACAGTACTGAAATTCAGATTAGAAGTGTAGGCTTTGTATCTTGAAGGATTGGGGATCACTTATTTTTCCCAGAACATTTCCATCTGTGCAATGTTTGTGAATTCTCCATAGTAATTAGTTCTGTGGAGCATTTCCAGGTGGCATATTCTTTTTTTTTCTATGACTCCTGGGAATATATGAAATATAGAACAAATGCTTTTGCCACAAGATTTTATTAGGAAATTAACAATAACTTCTACTATTAATATAAATACAGTTCATTTATGACACATTTGCTTTATAAATATACTAAGGAGGGAAAATGGACAAAAGTCAAGTCGGGTCTATCCTAAGAATTTCTTTAACTTTACATTTTCTGCAAGGTTATTAACTCAGTTGTGTGTATGTGTGTGTCTGTGGTTCTGCCTCTCTCTATCTATATTTTTTGATGGTGCCTTTCTACACTGTCTCTGTTCTTGGCCATGAGCCTTGATTTGTCCAATGGGACATTAGCAAGATTAATGCAGACAGAGACTTGAAAATTTTTTATTCATTTTTGTTTCCTGTCTTTGACTTCTGCCAGCATCATGACAAGATGCCTGTGTTAGTGTGCTGGAGAAATATTAAAGATGCCTGGAGGAGGACTCAGTTATCTGAGGTGATTTTTTGCTACACAGGACAAATCCCCACTTGACCCACTAGTTGACCACAGATACATGAGTGATCCCATTAAGCACATATGAAGCCTGACTCAGATTAGCAGAACCACCCCGTGACCTGAAGACTGACAAATGGTTGTTTTTTCATTGGTTTAAGATGTAGTTCAGTAGTAGTTGAATGATTCTCCTATAATATTTGAACCATTTCCTATCTGTCTTCAAGACCTTCCATCCCCTCAAATCTTGCATAGTTCCTTATAGTTGATATATTGTTCTGATCTAAGAACTTCAGATGCTACAGCTTCTAATTTGTACCTGACCAGCTATCTATCTACAGATGTTAATTTTTCAGTTTGTCTGTCTTAACCCTACCTGAACATGGGTGTTTGTCTTCCAAATTTACATTTTGGCTACTTAGCTATGTAGGCAGAACAGAGTGCCTTCAAAAGTGGAAAGGGAATTTATATTTGATATGGTAGGTAATAAATTTCATAAAGTAGTGATATGATGAAAAGGTTATTTAAGTAAAATCAGTCTGGAAGCTATACGCTTGATGAATTGGGGAAGAAAATAAGAGACGTTAGTTTATAGTTGAGTTCAAGTTGAAGAGGGAAGGTTGTTCATGTGTGACCTGGAGAGGGAGCTGGGAAAGTGAGATTAAATAGAAAAGTCTTTGCTGAGGAAGCAGATGAGTACATTCTTTGGATCATATGAAGACTTGTTTAAGAACTGTTGCTGATTTTTTTTCTCCACTGTTATATGTGTTGTTAATAGTTTTCTAAGTAGGCCCTAGCCCCAGGGTTCCCATTAAAAACTTTTAAATAGACTAGAATGAAATCACAGCAACATTCACATGTATAATGAATGCCAAGCAAAAGCCTTCAAAGTAAAATTATTGTGATAATTTAAAACCAATCCAGCCAGCATCCTGAGATATAGATATCATACTGAGTACTTCCATTACAGGAATTTACTTCCATTACCACATTTGGTAGTGGGGAGTTTCACATAGTCTTCAATAGATGCAACCTGAAAGTATTCAGGTTTTGACAGTGTCAGGTCAACATTAACTAACTGTGGTAATAATGACAACTTCAAAGCATAGTGTTCTTTGATTAGCAAGCTTTCTCAGAAATAGCAAAGAATATTGAGAAGGAAGTGGTGGGAAAGATATATGGTCTGCATTCATTCACTGATTTCCTTTTTTTTTTTTTTTGATACTAGGGATAGAACCCAGGGTGCTCAACCACTGAGCCACACCCCCAGCCCTTTTTATTTTTTATTTTTTTAAAAGCTTTTTATTTGGTTGTAGATGGACACAATATCTTTATTTTATTTATTTATTTTTGTGTGGTGCTGAGGATCAAACCCAGTGCCTCACAAGTGTTAGACAAGCAGTCCACCACTGAGCTACAACCCCAGCCTCCCCGCCTCTTTTTAAGGCAGGGTCTCACTAAGTTGTTTAGGGCCTCGTTAAGTTACTGAGGCTGGCCTCAAACTTGTGATCCTCTTGCCTCAACCCTCCAAGTTTCTGGGATTACAGGTTGTGCCACCATGCCCAGCTTCATTCAATAATTTCTACAGATTGAGAAATACTTGGTTTATTTCAATCGTGATGCTTCCTCTTCCTTTTCTAAAAATAAACCTTTTTCATTCTTCATTAATCTTACTAAGTGAATAAATTACTTCTAGAGATATATAGCCCAATATTTATACCTATTCTTCTAACCAGTACCTGATATTTTATAGGCAAGTCACACCTGTGAATTGTTTTTGTTTTCTTGCTTGATTTGGTGGGAAAGATCAAATTCAGGGGTCCTCTCTAGGAAGGTGGGTTTGCATCCCAGTTTTATAAGTGAATATACAAGCATTTGAAAATTTCCTAAACAGAAATAAAGTCCAGAATGTAATGCAAGCATTGTATACCTGTACTGGGCCTTTCCAGCAACTAAAACATCTTTGAATGAAATTGTCTTTTTGACACCCTTTTCAAATGGCCATGGTCTATTTGACTGGTAGTAGAAGTAGTGATACATTTTAGACAGAAATTTTTCTAGTTGAATATGTTACAGTGAAATATTTAATATTCAGTGTACATGGAATGGATATTATGAATATAAAATAACCAGAAAATGGAAGAGTCTGGGTATAGACTAATCGTAGAAAAATAAGCATCCACTGATTGGTGTAATCCCCAGATCTCCCAGGATTGATCTGGTCAATTTGACTGGATTATATCATGTCCTTAAAAGGGTACTTAAGACCTGAGAAAATGTTTTTTTTTTATAGTTTGAATCACAGATATGAAGAAAGAGACAGCAAGATGAAAGCCATTTTAACATAATTATATTGATTAACTGCCTTGTTTTTAATATACTGTTATCTCATCTTTTCTTTCTGTTTGACTAGAAATTGAATGTTATAAACATTTGCAATTCAGTATAATGTTTAGAAATACAATATGGCACAGATACAAGGGAATGAGAAAAGAAATTGTGCATATGGAGAAACATTAGACTTTCTAAGGGTGGCTATCTGAGTTGTATATATTTATATATCTCAATTAAAAAATCTTTACAAACAAAAGAACAGATACATTCACTCTTACACAGTAACTCACAAACAAGCCACATATATTTTGAGTCAGCTTCAAAGTTGCTAAGACCCAAATCATTTTTACAGTTTTTCTAATACTGTTTAACCATATTTATTTATTTAAAAGTTCTGTTGAATGCTTGCTGAGGTAAAAAATGCTGAATTGTTTTTTTAAATTTATTTTTTTAGTTGCAGTTGGACACAATACCTTTATTTTATTTATTTATTTTTATGTGGTGCTGAGGATCGAACCCAGGGCCTTGCACATGCTAGGCAAGTGCTCTACCACTGAGCCACAAACCCAGCCCCCTGAATTCATTTTTTACATTAAAAGTTTAATAACTTAAAAATCACCAAAGGCAACTGGTTACCCACATGTAAATGGTACTTTCTCACTGTTGACATCAGATACCTCAGATACTGAAGATCTAATTCAATTTAAAGATTTGAATTATGCTAAGTACCCTAGGATATGATTGTGAATGAGACCACTTTGCCATCACTCAAGAAGGCATTGCAGTTCAGCTGGGGATGAAGACAACCCAATAGGTAATGTCAGCAAAATTCTGTGTGGGCCATCAAAGAGGAATACTTTAAAATTATGGTGATAGCTCTCCTTCATGACCTTACTTGGTCAAGTACATCAAAACCCATAGTGCCCAGAATTAAATTATCTCTAAACCATATTATTAGCTAGGATATAGGATTTCTAGGGAATATTCAGACTGAATCCCTTGATCATATTTGATCCAGAGGCTATTCCAATTTTCAAGATCATTGTAACTCTCAGCTTGACTGAAAGAAATAAATGAAAAATGAATTGCCTATCTGGTTATTGTTATACAATTAATCCTAGAGCTATGGCAGAATATGAAAGCCATGATTAAGGCACATTAATACAAATAGATGCTGTTTGTTGTATTTCCCTATAGTCCTCTCTTTGTTTCTGTAAACTTGAAAGAAATACCTAATTATTTTTTTAATATTTTTTTTACTTATAGTTGGACATAATACCTTTATTTTATTTATTTATTTTTATGTGGTGCTGAGAATCGAACCCAGGGCCTTTCACATACCAGGCGAGCACTGTAGCACTGAGCCACAACCCCAGCCCCTAATTCTTATATAGAGTTTAGAAGTTTGCTTCAATATTGAGACAGAATAAGCTACCTGACGAATCTATTGTGACCAGGTGGATTAGAAGTCAAAAGTAAAAGTTAGATTGTGAAAAACATAGGTAGCAGTTATATTTCAAGGATGAGTAAAACTGCCAGTATACTTAGAGTTATCAATCATTATGATTAAAAAATCAATGTGGTAGGTACTTAAAAAATGCTTTGATATCTAGGTTTACCTCAATCCTTACCCAGTCACTTAACACTCCTAAACAAAGGACCATTTAACTAGCTTTGCATCTGACTGGACTGAGATTGAATAGCTTGGCTGTAATTTTCAGTTTGGCTGAACACCAATCAAGATTCATTCATTCTAGCATATATAGTGCCCCTTGCATTCAACTTCTTTACTGTTCAAAGAAAAGAAAGGACAGAGCACATATCTATCCTCAGCAGGGGAGGTTGTTGTTGTTTTACCCTTAAGTGGCAGCTGTGCTCTCATTTAGGAAATACTGGTAACATGTCTTTATGTGGTATAATGAGCCTTTGTGAGCTAGGACACAAATTCTTTACAAAAAGCAATCATTTCAGTTTCTTTAAGAAGACACACATTCTAGTCTGTTTGTATGAGTCCATTAAGTCTCAGACATTTACTGTAGATACATATGTGTACAGGAAAGATGAACCCAAACTCCCTGAAGGTCTTTGCAAGAAAGCCAGATAAGTAAACAGTTTTGTTTTTCATCTAAACTGCAGATTTGTTTAGGAATTGTAGTATCCCACCCCCCAGGCCATTTGGTGCCAGAATTTAAATTTGTGAGGGTCTTATCCCACTTTAAAACAACCATTTAATTCAAACTTTGTTGTATTTAGATTTCCATGTTAAAATAATCCATATTTTATCATATACATAATTTATATGTATATGTGTGTACAGGCATGTATTATATGTGTACACACAGGCACACACACACATACACACACACACATGCATTCACTTATGTGCACCAGAATATCTTGAATAGCATTGATGAACAAAGAATGAAAGTTAAAAACTAAATGATAAATGCCATTTAATTTTCAGAAATCATTATTGGCTAAAAGAAACCACAGAACAATATAGCTGGACTTATACCTTCATAATCAAACTATTATTTGAATGACCCAATCACTTAAATTGGTGTACAAGAAATGAAGACAATACTTAGTATTTTGAAAGAGAACTAAAATCTTTTCAACACTTCAAATTTGTATAACATCCCTTGCTGTTACCTTGGTGTTTCTCTTGAATACAAATGATTGCTTTTTTTCCTTTCAGAACATATTCTCTAGCCATTCCTGAAGTTATAAGTAATTATTTCTCTTGGTGAAAATAGAACACAAAAAAATCCCTTACCAGGTTATTGATACTAAACATTAAGATATTAAGGAGATGATACATTATCATTTTTATACACATCACAATGTTTTTAGGTATAATGGGCATACTAATTTTTGCATGAATGATTTAATTTGTAAGCTTGTTTAGTATAATCAGTAGAGACCAATAAAAATGTGACAAGCAAATAGAATAGAGCTTTCTAATCTAGGTGTAATTTAAAGGTATATTTTACATCAACTTGGCCATCATTTTTAAATGTTGGTATTTATTTCTGTCCAGAAAGGCATTTTTGCCCTTTTACATTACTTAACTATTAGAGTGCTTATTTGTATTTTCTTCTGGACGTTTCTTAAACTTTGTGAGAAGAGACTTACCTTTTTTAAAGATTAAGTAAGTTTCCTACAATGCTAATGAATTAAACTAAAAGTATGAAGAGTTTTAGAAACATTGCAGACAGAACAGAAATGACTAGTGTAAGTCACTAGGGCAGAGATATGATTGATTTCATGTTCTATAGCTACATGACACTATATAAGTCATGCTTACCGCTTAAACATAATTTTGTGTGTAAGGATACACATTGGTTCAGCTGTTAAAGAAGAAAAGGGAAACCAAGAAGTAAATCTGATACCCATTTGGCACCTTATTCACTGAATTTTGAAACTGATAACTCCAAAATACTTAATTCTTTCTAGCTCCAAGTCATTATCCTATTGTTAATTTTCTCTATAAAGCCATGTAATTGCATGAATAGGTATTTCACTTCCTTGTGAATTAATATGGTGGTAAGTGTGCATTGATTGAATTATAAAGCATTTGGTTGTGTGAAGGTGTTTTAGGGCTGTTGTGATTAAATTTTGAACTCTAAATTCATAAGAGGGTTCATTGTGGTGTGAGGATATCCCTGGAACAGGGTTAAGGAAGTCTGCCAAAAGGGAGGTGGACTTCAATTCAGGCCATGAGGGTCCTTCATAAAGAAATTTAAGGACTGATCAAAATGAGGCATAGATCTAAATTATTGAAAGAAGGAAAGTCCATACTCTAATTAAGAGACAAGGTAGAGTATGGGTCTTTGAGAAGAACACACCAGCTACATCTTAGCTAGTCATATTTATACAGATAAAATCCAAAGTACAAGGGTGCCGCAGTCTGGCTGGGCACACAATCACGAGCCACCACACAGCTTGTAGATTCAAACAGCAACTCTTTATTCCCGAACTCACACCAGCCGTCTACAATCACGTTCTGGGGAAATCCACGTTCTCTGCCCAAATCCTCGTTCTCTGCCCAAATCCACCTCCACTGGGCTTCTATCTCCAAAATATACTGTCTAAATCCCGTGAGAACTCAAGGGGAACTCAGGCAGCAGGATACGCCCTATTCCCAGCAGGAATAATCTTAAACCTTAAACCTGGAACCTAAACCGGGAACGCCCTAATCCGCCTTGGTCCTTGAGCAAGGTCACCTACATTCAATGTCACTGCAACATGGGGTACGCTGGCAAGGAAATTGTCATACCTACTTGGCTAATGGCTCCCAGCATCTCCCCCCCCCCCCCCCCCCCCCCCGTGATTTAAATGGTTTAATTTAAATTAGGTAAACAGCTGTTAAGGATTGTTTTTAAAGTAGGTTAACAGATCTGTTTGTTTACTTTCACCTTTCCTTTTCATTATATTTAATAATTCTTTTCAGGATAATGTCTTTTTAGCATCATTGCCAGAATTCCCATCTCCATCCCAGTGCCGGTGAAGACAGCTTCTATGATAGCTATCACAGTAAGCTGTATAAACTGATGCATCAATGAATATAACTCAACAAGTAATGCTCAATCAAGGAGTCAACTTACTTTGGGAGGAAACGGATTTTGGGAGGAAATGGACATATTGATAGATTCCTCTGCTTTGAACTGCTTGCAGAACTTGCCTGGACTATGTAACTATCGTTTGGTGCAGCGAATTGTGGTAATGCTGGCATATCTTTGCTGATGGTGTCACTAGTGATGCAATTTTTATTTCCTTGCCAGCGCACCCCATGTTAATTGTGGTAGTGCTGACATATCTTTGCTGATGGTGTCACCAGTGATGCAATTTTTCCCAAGGAGCCGTCAATTGGCTTGGTGTCGTGGCATTTCTGTATCCTCCTCCCTTCTGCTAGTGATGGTCTAAAATTTGGGGGCCAATGGCTTATGCTGGACCGGTAGTCAGTGACGGGTATGATCCAATTGCTGTGGTATCAACCAAAGACAGGAGGCTGACGCCTAAAGGTCAGTTTTCTGATGACGGGTAAGAACCATATGTTGAATTGGACAACCTACCAGGCACGGTCCATAAGCCACATTAACCTCACTCCCCCACTGGCACCAAGGCCAAATTTGGGGGCCAACAGAGGTGAGGCAAAGAACCTCACCCCCCCCACTGGTGCATAGACCTATCCACAAGTATGGCTGTATGCTGGACCGGTAGTCAGTGATGGGTATGATCCAATTGCAGTGGTATCAACCTAAGACAGGAGGCTGACGCCTAAAGGTCAGTTTTCCGATGACGGGTAAGAACCATATGTTGAATTGGACAACCTACCAGGCACGGTCCTTAAGCCACATTGCTTGTTGTTTAATTAATCAGAAGGGGGGAGATGCTGGGAGCCATTAGCCAAGTAGGTATGACAATTTCCTTGCCAGCGTACCCCATGTTGCAGTGACATTGAATGTAGGTGACCTTGCTCAAGGACCAGGGCGGATTAGGGTGTTCCTGGTTTAAGATAATCGGGTTTAGGGCGTTCCCAGTTTAGGTTCCAGGTTTAAGGTTTAAGATTATTCCTGCTGGGAATAGGGCGTATCCTGCTGCCTGAGTTCCCCTTGAGTTCTCACGGGATTCAGACAGTATATTTTGGGAGATAGAAGCCCAGTGGTGGTGGATTTGGGCAGAGAACGTGGATTTGGGCAGAGAACATGGATTTCCCCAGAACGTGATTGTAAAGTGCCGGTGACAGTTCGGGAATAAAGAGTTGCTGTTTGAATCTACAAGCTGTGTGGTGGCTCGTGATTGTGTGCCCAGCCAGACTGCGGCACAAGGACATGATCTAAGAGGATGTTTTTAGTTCTCCTTTGTGGTAGTAACTGGATATATTGACCATTACCTGAATGGGGGTCAGTATTGACATGTTAACCATTACTAGGATAGGGTGTTATTTTCTTTTGTTTTTGATGCATTCTGTTTTTGTAAATTTAAACAGAACTACATTGGTATGTCTGTGGATAAGATCTAATGATTGATTTAATAGGCCTATTTGTGATCAAGATGTGTAAAAGTAACTTTTAAATCTGGACTTTTAATCCATGTGAAACTGGACTTTTAATCATGAACTTTAAATCACGTCTACTCCTGTGTTGACCTGCATGTCTCATTTCCACCTATCCTTTATGTCTTCTAGTCTGTCTCAAGGATTGCTATGTCATTCGAATCCTTGGAGCATAAGGGCTGGGGGGGTGGCTCAGTGGTAGAGTGCTTACCTAGCATGTGTGAGGCACTTGGTTCAATTCTCAGCACCACATATAAATAAATAAAATAAAGGTCTATTGACATGTACAAGGCCCTGGGTTCAATCTTCAGCACCACACACATACACACACAAATCATTGGAGCATCAGATCTTGTTCGTTGGGTATATTCCTTAGGGGCTTTTCAGGTGAGAGTTCAAGTCCAAGAACACAGAGTTAATCTTTTCTGGACCCATTTAGTGTTTCACTTTGAACCTTGTATTAAGAGAAGTCTATGAGGGAGTACCTCTAAAGACCTAATAGCTAATAGTCAACACTGACTGTAAATTGAACAGCATTGTGGCATTTAGTAGTTTGCCACTCTTGATATGGAGGAATTAAAGTAATACTTAGTTGTGTTTTTTTCTTAAGACTTTATTTGCCACGAATAAAACAAAATAAAACAAAAACAAATATTTTGTTAAAAATGCATAGATTAAGATGTGCAAAATGTGACAAATATGGATTTGGGTCACTGGCTAATTATGTAATATATGCATGTATGACCAAATCTTTGAGAAAAAAAATCTTTTGCTAGAAGAACACTACTAGAAATCCTCTGTAAATTAAATTTGTTAAGCTTGCTTAGTTTCAGAAATAAACAAACAAAAAATTTTGTGTGTGGGGAATGGCACACACAAAATTGAATTTAGGGGCACTCAATCACTGAACCACATCCCCAGCCCTATTTTGTATTTTATTTAGAGACAGGGTCTCACTGAGTTGCTTAGGTCCTCGCCAGTGCTGAGGCTGGCTTTGAACTTGCAATCCTCCTGTCTCGACCTCCCAAGCCACTGGGATTACAGGCATGTGCCACCGTGCCCAGCCAAAAAATAAAAAAAAAAAGATTTAAGGAGGGTGTGGCCTTTTGCTGTAGGCAGGAATTCTGGAACATCATAATGTGCCTAAATTCAAGAAAACAAAAAAGTTAAATTTTGAACACAGCATTACTCTCAAACAAAAACATTTGTTTTCCCTGATAAATTCCTTTCACAAGATGAGCTGGATTTATAAGCAGACACAAGAGGAATGGGCTTGCTGGCATGATGGAACATGTGTGTAATCACAGTGATTTGGAAGGCTGAGACAGGAGGATCGCAAGTTTGAGACCAATCTCAGCAACTTAATGAGGCCCTAAGCAACTTAGAAAGACTGAAGGATTAGGAATGTGGCTCAGAGGTAAACTGCCCCTGGTTTCAATCTCAAGAACCATAAACCAAAAACAAACAAACAAAAAATTCCCAAAGAATAGGAATGGGCTTTGAGGTGATGGTAAGCTCAAAAAATAATCTAGCTTTGGGGTATCCCTGTAGCCTACCAGACTTCAGGAATTAGCTATTTGAAAGAAAATATTCTCTCTTCCTTCAGAGGAGTCAAGCTTTAATTTCTTGCCATTAACTTTAAAGTAGGTTGATAGAAACATTTTATAATATAGAAACTTGGAATGGGAAAAAAGAGAGAGGGAGGGATAAAGACTAGTAATAGTGAAGTGAAAAGGTGCCAAGCTGGCCCCTCAGATTTTCCTAGAGTTAACTAAACATGCACATTAATTATTCATTGTATCTGGAATGAGGGACTTTGTAGCCTCCTCAGTTACAGAAATCCTCTTGAGGATCTAAAGTCTCTTCTCCATGTCACCTCAATGTTCAGTCCTACAGTTATAAAAGAAAGTATCCTTCTGCCAAAAATTTCATCCAACTAGCTTCAATTCACAGTAGTGTTAAGTTTAGCAGATCCTTGTGACACCTGCTCTGCCTTTGCCAAATTTTAATTACACTCAGCTCTGCTCAGGAAGACAGGCACTTTTCTACATTTGGTGGTGAGAGATGCTGATTGCCTAGGGACTGGAGTGAGTTCAGCAAACACAAATCTTTGCTTCTTAAAAAAGGTAGCAGAAAGTCACCAATAAAAAAGAAGCATACAAAAGAAAATCAACCCCTTAAAAAAGTGTGGCATGGGTGTTTCTTGCTGGAATTCAAATACCCTACTTCTTAGTCTGCACAAGGTTAAAGTCCTTTGAACAGAAAAAGGATACTATCTGTTAGTGAAATTTATTTAATGTGACATACTATGCCTTTTGGGGGACAGCAGAGAAGGGAACGGAAACACTCTTAGATCATTACCACTGGCTGTGCAAATCCTGAAACCATGACAGGATGTGAAAGTGAGTCTCAGGAAAAAAATAGAAATGAGGGTTATGGGTTAAAGTTTTAATGAAAGAAATGCTGAATCTGAGTAGTCAAAGGTTGACTCACATGGCATAGTTTCTTTAGCTTTTGCTCAAAAGGAAACAATTTTTATAGTCATTTTAGCAGTTACCTTTTTTATTTTCTTTTTCCTGTACAGGGATAATAAATTAGCAGATGTTTAGTTGTCTTTCTTATAAACAATGCCATTTAAAATAATGGTTGATTCAGAAGTAGGCAAGGTTATATAGTAAACCCCAAGCCCATCCCCATCCCTCCAAGAACACAGTGAATACCTTTAGAAGGCTAAAGAGGAGGAGTATTTGGAGGAGGAACTAGTTAATCTCCATGTCACTTAGATTGTCACTGTTTCCCTTTTATAAAAACAGCAGTAAAAATCATTTTAAATGGAGACCCTGAATTTGCATTTATAATTAAGGAAGCTTCATTCTATTCTGTAACTAGAAGTGTTAGTCAGTTTTTCATTGCTGTGGCTAAGATACCTGAAAATTTAGAACAATTTAGAGGAGAAAAATTTTATTTTGGGCTCATGGTTTCAGAGGTTCAGTCCATTGCTTTGGGTCCAAGATGAGACAAAATATTATCATGGCAAAAGGGCAGGGAGGAGGAAGACTGCTTAGCTTATGGAAGTTAGGAAGCAGAGAGAGAGGGAAGAACCTGGGGGACAAGATATAATCCCCAAGGACACACCCCTGGAGATTTACTTTCTCCAACCACACCCTACCTACTGAACTATAGTTACCACCTGGTACTCCATTTAAGTAATCCATTAAATGGAGTAATCCACTGTTTAGGTTAAAGCTCTCATAATATAATCATTTCACCTCTGAATATTCCTGCATTGACTGTCACATGAACTTATTGGCGGACACCTCATATCCAAACGTTAACACCAGGCTTAATAATAGAAGAATTCGAGAGAGACAGCTGGTTGCAGTGTTAAAAACAAAAGAAAATTGGCTGAAAGGCCAAATCCTGTAGAACCCAGAAAAGTAGCAGGTATGTGTGAAACCACTGTTGAGTGGTGGGGCCTGTGGCAACCGGGACTGTATAATGCTTACCTGAAGGCAGTCTGATTCAGATTCTTGACAAAACAGTGTGCTGGCCAAACAAAATAAATCTGTGGGCTAGTGACCATCAGCAGATGCTATTTCATCCTGCCCTAGGACTTGGCAAATACATGAATAACAAATGTTTGATTTATGAAAAGGAACTTCAAAATTCTAGCTGCTCCTAGAAAGCAGACCTAAGCTTTAAGTTCAGAAAGTTCCTGTGTGATTCTCTATCAGGGGTTGGAGGTTTCCTCCAGGAAGTGATATTTGACCTAGAAATTGAGGGATGTGTGAAATTTTGCTAGATCATGAATTGGGATATCATGAATCAAGGAATGTGTTTGGGAAATGGCAAATAATTTGGCATACAAACGTTGGGCAAAATGATGCTAGGAATACAGGATGAGACATTGTAAAGCACAATGAGTGTCATTTAAGAAGTTGACATGTCAGAATTTCTGGCATATTTGATGGGCAGTGGCTTCTAAGATCCTTTCTCTCTCCTCAGGGACATTTATGAAACAAAGAAATGTCAGAGGTGAAGAGGACACTTTTATGTTCTCTACTTTAACCTTCTCATTTTACTGATGGGGAAATGGGATCTAAGGGATTAACATGTTTGTTTAAGCATATACCAGTACAAGAATTAGAATATTCTACCTATCCTTCTCACCAGGTTTCAGTTCAATTTCTTTTTTGCATGGCTGTTATATTTCGCTTTCATTTTTGCTGATTTTTAAAAATTCATGGAGTTAGGCAAAGCTATATATCATATCTAAAAGGCTATGCAAGTTTCTGCCAATGAAATCAATAGGACTTGATGTTCTGCAGTCTCCAGGTGTGAAGAAAGCTTCTTTCATGGGATTCTAGCTAGCCTCTGCTATTTTAGGTGAGCTGTGCAAATGATTTCAAATATATTGTAAATTAACTGTGACATGTCTGTTACCACAATCTTAGACATGTTGATTTACAGATAGTCATTCTCATTTTGGTGCTGATTCATTTTCTAATCATGAGTTGCCTCCCCCAGTTTGCATCCCGGCAAGTTTGACCTTATTAAAAGGTGGAAGAGACAGAATACCAATGTAGTATAATTTGAAGTCCAATCCCAGCCTAGATTCTAGTTCGTAAACCTGAGTTCATTTTTAAGGGTGTGCTATAGGCATATACATTTTACTAATGTCATATATCCATTATTAATTATAACTCATATCACTAGAAAATGACCCTCCTTATCTCCTTTAATACATTTTGCTCTAAATTTTACTTTTATTATATTCATAAGGGCATCCTTGACACTTTGCTTTAGAGTTTGATTAATATCTTTGCAACATATGAATTTTAAGTACATTTAGGCATTCTTTTTCTGAAAAAGATCACACATTAACCAGATAACACATTAATGTGGATTAGTTTATCTAATTCAGCCACTATTATTGTTTTCCAATGATGCATAGCAAATTAAACACAAATATGGTAGCTGAAAGCAGTACAGACTTATTAGCTCATAGTTCTATAGGTATTAAGTATGAATAGGCTCAATTCTCTGCTGAAGTACTCATAAGATTTCAGTAATTGAGGGATTGAGATTTTATCTGGAGCTTCTAGAGAAGAATCTGCTTCCAATCTTATTTAAGTTGGTGGTCAAATTCATTGTAGGACTCAGGCCCCCATTTTTTCTTTTGGCTGTCATCTCAGATCTTCTCAGTTCCTAAAGTCTTTCCACATACCTTCTCAGACAGTCTCCTCCATTTTGAAATCAACCACAGGCAAGTCCTTCTTCTAGTTCAAATCTCTCACTTCCAGGGGAAGACCAAGTTAATATTTTGTACTTTCTGATTACTAATTTTGCCTTGGAATGTTCCAGAGGACAATACAACCTAGCTGCAGCACTGTGTAGAATCTGATATAGGTGACCTCTTCTGAAATATGCATTTATATTGCTTAGAGTGATATTAATTTTTCCTACAGAATCATGCAATACCTGTTAACTACTGAGAAAGAGAGAGAGATGGAACAGAAAGGTCATTCTTTCGGCCTTGTATAACAATAGTGGTTCATGTGTAGGACAAAGTATTAGTAATGTTATTTGCTTATCATGACATAGCCACATTAGGCTAAATATATGTGACCTATCAATGACAACCAAGATCCAAAAGTAGCTTTTTATAGAGTAAACCTAATTAGGGTCATTGAAACAAGGTTATTCCAAAAAATTCTTGACTGTCACCTCAAACTATTAAGATCACTTGTTGGCATCAGTGAAGCAATGGCAGACTGATTGGTTTACTATGACAATTAAGAATGGAGTAGTCTCCAGGCATGGTGGTGCACACCTGTAATCCCAGCAGCTCTGGAAACTGAGGCAGGAGGATCACAAGTTCAAAGCCAGCCTCAGCAACTTAGCAAGGCTGTAATCAACTCAGCAAGATCCTGTCTCTAAAGAAATTTTAAAAAGATCTGCTGAGGATGTGGCTTAATGATTAAGCACCCCTTGGTTCAATCTCCAGTACCAAAAAGGGAAAAATGTAGTAGCCATCTTTAAAACAGAGCCAATATTCTGAAAACAGAGACTTGAAACTGAAACTAAAATTAGATAACTAGAAATAAAATTACAAATTTATGTGTATTTTCTAGAATAGCTCAATTATAATGCATTAATTTCCTCGACCATTTAATTTAATAGGTATTAATGGCATCATCTTTGAATTATAAAAGTTAACAGGAATAGTCAAAGAATAAGGGGCATTTTTTAATGTGAAAATGACTTATATATTACCAAGATTCAATGGGATGCTTTCCTATATCTTTGACATCTTCAATTCTCTCATTTACAAAATTCCCTCAGAGTTGGTGAAATCAATTGTCATAACTTCTTTTGCTAAGGACATTGAAAGGGCCAAACTAGTATGCTATGAATAAAGTCATTTAGTCACAGCCAATAGGTAAGATTCAAATTTTTGACATTTATCTTTCTGCCTTTGGTCTTTACTTGCCTCCTTCCTTCAAGCAACATCATTCTAGTGAATGTTGAAGTGTTTGTTTTTACTACCAGTCTTTTTTTTTCTGTGAATTTTCATTGCCTATGGATATGAAAAAAATTAGAATATGCAATAACTATCAAGATTATGATAATATTTCTGTGAATAAAGGCCGAAATATAAATTTGAACTCTGTCCTTCAGATTTTTAAACTTTTCTCTGCCTCCATGCTAAATTATTTTTTGTTCTTTAAATGAGAAAAAAGAGTTTAAGTTATTATAAAATGCTTTACTACATAGACCATACTGAAGTGACATTTTATGACTTCCATGAATTGCAGTAAACCACATTTTACTGATCTTGTTTTATAAGTCACAATACATTTTTTAAGATGAGAAACCAATTCATTCTGCTGAGTGTAGTTGGTTCTATAGATGATAAATATCACACAGGAGAGAGCAGGCTCTCTAACTGTAAAAATGTTCTTGCCTTGTTTCAGGAGAATTAAAGAATAAATAACTCATGAAAAGTAAAACCAAGAATGTGTATGTTTGTAGTGTCTGAGATCAGAATCAACCAGCATCAGCTGTAATACTAAAGTAGCAAGCAATTTACTTATTAACTTTTCTTCCCCCCCCACCATGGGGTCAAAAGAAATTCTCCAAAATGTGCTTCCATTTTTATATGCTCCATTTCTTCTTACTTCCTCTTTGAGTAGGACTTCTTTGCTATGAGTTCACATTTTTTTCTTTGCTATGATTAAGTGGTATATTTACTTATTTTATGCATAAAGGATGTGCTGTGTGTTCCCTAAGAGGTTGAAATATCACTCAGTCCCTGTGACAAAAAGGCTCACAATATGATCTTGGCAATCATGCTGTTATCAGGGTAATTTTCTCCTATAATTCTGGGCACATGATCATTGTCAGGATTTTAGAATTACCCCAATGCATCCTCATGTTCTATATTCCACATACAGAAAATTTCAAGAGTGACAAATGAAACATGGCATTTGCTACTTTACTTACACATGGACTTGATCCTTTATTCTTCCTGAATTGAGAGGAAGATGTCCTAAATATTAATGATAATCCAAACCTAGACATCAAAACTTCTAGCATAGGCAAATGTCGCTCATGAAGAATGGTATTTTCCCCTTGAATAAGCATAAGACATATAATTTCTTTAGTTGATTTTTCTTAACCTCTGGTGATATGGTTCAGGCCTGGTGTATGCAGGCCAGTTCTGTGTGATTGTAAGTAAATTGCATAGGCTTGGTGTGAGTATAGATCCTTTAGTTCATCCTTTCCTTTATTCCTATGATGGTCTCAAGAAATCTGAATACATTTGTATATAACAGTTTTTCTCTCTCTTATTGTGGGCAAGGTAGAGATTTATCCCTCTTAGTCTGCTCAATCTTTTATAACAAAATACCATGAACTGAGTAGCATATGAACTCTGGAATTTATTATAATTTTGAAGACAGGGAAGTCCAGGATGAAGGCAGAGTCAGTGTCTAGTGAGGGTCTGCTTTTGGGCTTATATGTGGTACCTTCTTGCTGTGTCCTTATATAGTAAAAAGAACAAGGGTCTCTCTTGGACCTCTTTTATGAGAGCACTAATCTTATTCATTAGAGCTGTACCCTCAAGACCTAGTCACTTCCTAAATGCCTCACCTCCTGAAATCATTATCTTGAGGTCAGGATTTCAACATATGAATTTTTTTTTTTTGGGGGGGGCATCTGTATCATTGCAATCCCTTTAAGACAAGATCCCAAATAAAGATACCCTTTTTGATATAGTTGTTATATTGCCAACTCATGTTAAAATTAGACAATGGGAACTGAGATGCAGGTTCAACAGTCATGAGAATATAGGAAAGCCCAGTATCTTACAGGATTCAAGAAAGGTAAATACTAACATTGAAAGAGTTTTCTATTCAGGATATTATTTCTAATGTGCAAGAACATGAAAACAATGATGTTAAATTGCCTAAGGGAATGAAGTAAGGCTTAGAGTTTTTGTTTGACCACCATCACATTGAGTTTTCAGAAGTTTTCAGAATAACAGTGAAAGTGAAGTATGTACCTTTTAAAGTTTATATATAAAAGGCATCAAAGTATTACATACAGACAAACCAGGACTTCAAATTAAGTTTAAAGAAAAAGCAACAGAACCATTCTGCATGAACAAAGACTAATTTTCAATCAATACATATTGAGGTAACAAAAAAAAATACTGCTAACTGGAAGTATAGCAAGACCTCCCTTAAACATAAGAAGAAGGTGGAATATATGTATATTTCTCATGGACTATTCCATTATTAAATCAATTTTTTTTGTTTTTTTTTCAATTTGTGATAGATATTTATACTTTGAAAATCTTGGCTCTTGATTAAGTATTACCTCTTTTCCTTTAATGATAATTACCAGTGATTCATTTCCAAGAATGTACAAGGAATGTTGGAGACAGAACTGGCCAGGGATAGTGTTTGGCCTTAAGCAAGCAGTCATGTCAACTGTGGAATTAGATCATTGCTATAAAGCAAACACACTAGCACATGTGCAGGAGACTGGGTGAGAATAAAAAACTAAGGAAATTTTCCTATCTTACAAAGCCATGCCTCCTTCAGAGCAAGGAGTTTGCTTAGGTGAATTGCTTTTCAAGCAGAAGATTAGGATCAAATTATTGGAAAACAGCAGCAGGTATGATTGGGACTTTAACAATAGAAAGATGTAATAAAATGATTGAGAAGTTGAGGAAAATCTATGCAGACATATGGAGTACATACTGAATGACTTAACTGAATGTTAGTTTCTTCTTGGGCTAGTTCCACTAAACTGTTATAGATCATGAGGGAAAAACAAGTCAAAAAATGAAGGAGAGTAAGATGAGTCTGCAATTTACAAGTAAAATCTTTAGGGCTAAAAAAAAGATATACTAGGTGGAGTTTAATTTGGGGAAAATAACTCTCCTCATAAAAGAGCATATAAAATCCTATATTCAAATAGATTTTTGTTGAAGATTTAGGCTCTTATCCAAGATTTAGAAGCTTTACCTCAACTAGCTGCAATGCTGAGAAGGCAACATCAAAGATGTCCCAAGTGTTATGGTTTAAATATGAGGCGACCCCAAAAAACTCATGTATGAGACAATGAAAGAAAGTTTAGAGGAGAAATGAATGAGTTATGAAAGCCTTAACATAATCAGTGTGTTAATCTACTGGATTAACTAAGTGGTGACTGTAGGTAGATAGGGTATGGCTGGAGGAGGTGGGTCCTTGGTAGCGTGCTTTTGATATTCATATTTTGTCTGTGGTGAGAGGAGATTTCTTTTTGCTGCCTGGTGCCTTGTTTTGAGCCTCTTTCCTCTTCCACACTCTTCTGCCATGATAGTGTGCTTCATCTTGAGCCAGAGCAATGGAGTCAGCCATGTATAGACTGAGTTCTCTGAAACCATGAGCCCCCAAATAAACTTTTCCTCCTCAAATTGTTATTGTTGGTCTTTTGGAAAATCTATGCAGACATATGGAGTACATACTGAATGACTTAACTGAATGTTAGCTTTTATTTCATATTTATTGAAAAAAATAACTAAAACACCAAGAAATGAACATAAGTGGCATATATATATATATATATATATATATATATATATATATATATATAATCTTTTTGACCTCCCACAATAAAGGTACATCTTATTTCTCACTCCCTATATCACTCTGTGGCTTATTCCCCACATATTACCTTAATTAGATGGCCCCACAAACTCCTTACCAGAATTACTATCAAAAATAATTATCTTGGACAAACAGTGCATTAAACAAAACTGTCATAAATTAGATTACCTTATAACATGAAATAGACAAAAAATAATGTGAACAATGTAAAATAAAGAACTATTGTGTATAAAGAGAGTAAAAGTCACCATGTTTGGATAGAAGGAAGACTTAGAGAAGACAAAAAAAAATGTCTGAAAGAAAGGCAATATGAAGTTTACAGTCAAAGGAAGCAACCTAATTCTACCTTGTCTTCTCTATATTGGTTTGTATCTTGAGGATTTAGTCTTCCTTTTTCTTCTCAGCATAAAGTATTGGATGAAGTACAACTTGACTATCCAATATTTATATAACCATTGCCTAATTTCCAATAGTACTGTTTCAGCAGTAATTCTCAATCATGACTCCTCAAAGAACTATATCAGGAGCTTGTACTTCTGCCTAAACCTGGTCTGGTACAACAGCTTCTCCATTAATTGAGTGGGCCTAATGATTGGTATATTTTAAAAGCTTCCCATATATATCTAATGGACAGCCAGGGTTGTAAACCATTGCCTTTGTTCTAAAATATTACCTACAGAAATAATTCTCTGGGAAAATTTTTTAAGATGTCGATTTCTGAGCTTTAGCACTTCACATCTAGTAGTTGGACAATGGACCTGGGACTCCACATTTTTAATAAGTTCCCAAGTGATACAGATGCAGATAGTCCAGGACCACATTTTGAGAAACACTGCATTAATGCTTTTCTCTCTTCACATACCCCCCAAAAGCTCTAATTTTTCACTACATGATATTGAAAAGTGGCTGTAGAATAAATGTAGTTCATAAGCCCCATTGAAAAAATCCTGCTTCGTTGTTATGTCAGAGTAAATGGATTTTGTGATTTATGTCTTAGATGCTGACCATTTACAAACCTGGAAAATTTTCTACCCATCTTACTCTTATTTAATAAAAGGTCTGGGAAGTAAGATTTCATTGACTGGAAAAATGAAAGTTTCTTAGAAATGAGAATTCAATGGCTGGATGCATTAGTTTTCTATCACTATTTAACAAATTACAATAAATTTAGTGTCTTTAAAGCAACATATATTTATTATCTCATAGTTTGCATGATTCAGGAATCTTGATCTGGCTGTAGCTGGGTCAGAAGATCTCTGATCCTCTAAGATTAGAGATCTCAATACCTCATCAGTCTGTATTCTAGGTGTTGGCTAGGCTCAGTACATTTGTAGAGGAAACAAGCCTGTGTGATTATAAGCAGAAACTGTTGTTTGTAATTTTAGGACTGACATTTTATTGCTGGCCATCTGCTGTGGGCCACTGTCACTGCCTTAGAGGAACCTACAGTTTCTTGCCATATTGTCCTCTTTGCAGGCCCTTTCACCACATGGCAGCTTACTTTTTCAATGCCTGCAGCAAAATGCCTTACTCTTGTTACCTAAGACAGTCTTATATAAAGTAACATAACACCTTTGCCTTATAGCATAACTTTATCAAGGAAGTCCTTTGCCATATACCATTGTCTAGAAGAAAGCTACGAGTTCTGCCAGTAATCAAGGGGAGGGGATTATACAAGTGCCTAACTCTTTTGGGGGACATCTTAGAATTCTGCAGACAACAATGATTAAATGAAGACACATCCTAAACATCAACTTTGTCTTAGAAGGAAATGTGATAAATGGAAAACAAAATCAAGAGGAAAAATTTGAGTAAGTGTTGTCACCATGGAGAGATTAAAGTGTGGGAGGAAAGAACTCCTCAACATGAATTTAAAATAGTCATTTGAAAGGTCAACCAAGTTGTAGCTGGATGAAATCATTTAAAATGTATACAATTCTCTGATGTGTCAGACACTGTCTTTGGTGTCATTTTTCATCATACATGAGGACAAGGTATTAACAAACTAAATTTTATAGTGTTGGAAGATGATTGAGAAAGAATGAAGATTTACTTTTGATATTCATATTAGTAATGTTTTTATTTTACATTTACTTAAATTTGGGAAAGGATGGGTCACTAATAAGAATTATTGGTCATAATCTGGACACATCCTTAGGTCCTTACCATTTAGCAACATCAATGTATTTCATCCATAATCTCCATATTATTTGGAATAAGATAACTGAACCAGTGACACTCTCTATTACTGTTTACGAATGGTACATATTAACCACATTAAGTTTGAAAGTATGTTATCTAAAAATTGAATGCCCATGCTCTGACCTGAAATATTATAGAATGCCAGTCACCATCCATGTCAATTTGGTTGGGGTATTTGACACCTTTGCAATTGATTAAGTTATGGTTAACCTTACTTAAGGTTATATAATATAGTTATATAATTAAGGTTTCTAATAGTTTCATCTGGCATCTTCTAGGCTCTCCATAATATGGTTTGTCGATCCTCTTAATCTGAAGCATCTCTTATAAAGAAGTATTAGAGAAACTAATATATTTTTAACATATAAACATAATATGTTGAATATCAATTATAATCAATTTAAGTAGGTAGTCTGTTAGCTGCCAGCCTTTGATACACGTAAATGTCTTAAAGGATTATGAACATTCACGAATTCCTGAGCATTAGACTTATTGTGATCTTAATGTGGTGCTGTTAGAAAATTTATATTCCATATAACACGATTAAAACCACTTCCTTGTGTTCTGCCTTAGGGAAGGTAAAATCAAAGTTAGATTCCTTTAGACTGCTCTGTGAATTGAATATATTTAAACCAACTATCTGATGCTGCTTTTTCAATATGACCCTAGATATGCAGCCATTAGTTTCTTCTTGTCTAATTGGAGATGAATTCAGAATAGAACCCACACAGAGAGAGCTAGCTACTTTCTCTCTAGTACATTTATAAATTCAGTAACTTCAACAAAATTAATGCTTTTATTTTAAAACTCTATTTAATTAGGGGAATAAATTTACATGGTTCAAAAATGAACAAGTATGAACAGGTACACAGTGAATAATCTCCCTCCCGTCTCAGTATCCTATGGGCCTAGTTCCTACTCCACGTTTTACATTTAACCACTGTGAATTTCTTTATTCTATATCTTCCCTTGTACTGTGCATTAGCTCCATTTCTACATTTTCTATTTTGCATTCATCTGTCAATTCATGCAACAATACTACTGTTTTATTTTGAGGCTTTATATTAAATTTTAATACCTAGTAGGGCTAGTTTCTTTTGCTTGCTCTTCTTTTTCAATTTTTATGACTATTATTATTTGCTTATTTTTCTGCATGAACTCTAGAATCAGGTTGTCTAGTTATAAATTTGTCAGTAATTTAATGGATTACATATTTATAAATTGATTTAGGGAACATTGATATTTTGGTGATATTGTCTTTGTCTGCAGAGGCACTGTAAAGTTTCTGGATGATAGATTTGCTGATAATGCTAAGGGACAAGTGAAATAAATTTTAGGAAACTAGGAGGTAGAAGGAAGAGTCCAAGTATGATTTCTAAGTCTCTGGCTTAGGCTTTTGAGCAGATATGGATTTGTACCCAAGCAAGATACAGGATATTAAAAAACCAACCCAAATAAACAGTTTGTTTATATGTGCATGTGTGTGTTGATGTGGGAGAGAATAATAATAATCAATTCAGTTTTTAAAAACTTTTAATTTGCCAGGTGCAGTGGTGCACACCTATAATCCCAGTGGTTTGGGAGGCTGAGGCAGGAGGATCACAAGTTCAAAGCCAGCCTTAACAAAAGCAAGTCACTAAGCAACTCAATGAGACCCTGTCTCTAAATAAAATACAGAATAGGGCTGGGGATGTGGCTCAGTGGTCAAGTGCCCCTGAGTTCAATCCTTAGTACCCCCAAAACAAAAAGATAAATAAACAAAAAATGAAACCAAACTTTAAATTTGGAAACAATTTCAAAATTTGGTAAAAAGTTGTAAGAATATCTAAAGAACATCCATCTATGCTTTAACAGATTCACATAGTAATGAGTTGCCTCATCTTCTTTCCTCCAAGCCACCCACACACATAATTATGAACCACTGGAAAGTAAGTTGCAAATATCTTACACCATTACCTGTTTATCCCTAAATGTTTCTGTCCATATTTGCTAAGAAGAAGGACATTCCCTTCTATGTTAGTCAGCTTTATGTTACTGAGACCAAAATATCTGGTAAGAATAACTTAGAGGATGGTAAGTTTATTTTGGTTCATAGTTCAGAGGTTTAGTCTGGGCCCAAGGTGAGGTAGGAATTATGGTATAGGGGTGTGGTGGAGAAGCACTGCTTCACTGACAGCCAGGAAGCAGTAAAAATGGAGGTGGAAGAGAGGCCACAGGGAAGAACAATGCTTCCAGAATATGTTCCCAGTGACCCACTTCCTATAGCTACACCCGATCTACCCACAGTTACCACCCAGTCATTCCATTCAAGCTAGAACTTACAACTCTCGTAATCTAATCATTTCACCTCTGAGTATTCCTGCATTAACACAGGAGATATTGGGGAACACCACCTATCCAAACCATAAAACCTTCCTAATTTACAACTTGTATTCATTTTTTAGTTTACCTGTTGGCAACAGTTCCTCAGCCTGTCTTTGTCTTTTAAGATGATTATGGTTTTGAAGAATGTAGGCCTTACAAAATGATCTTAATTTGGGGTTTGTCTCTTGTTTCCTGATGATTAGATTCACATTATGCAACCCAAGATGGAATACTACATAAATGTTATGTCTTTCCTAGGATGTCATATCCATAGATACACAATTTACTTCTTCATCTCACTGGTGATCTTATTTTTTATTATTTAGACAGATGTTGCTGATTGCTCTCCTGTGTAGTTACAATTGTTCCCTTGTAAATAATATTAAAAGTAAAAGTTCAGACAAAATAAATTTAAGAGGAGATTTTTTTTGAGCCTTAAAAGATCAGACAGTCAAAACCAGAAGAGATTGAAAGGAGAGCTCCACTTTAGCCACGTAATCAGTTTTATAGACTGAACATGGAAACAAAATAAAGAAACTACTTGATTGGCTACAGCTTGCCTTATAAGGACATTATCCAGTGTAAAGTCCTTGTTGCATAACCAACAGCAGGTTGACAATGTTTGTCTGAAACTTACTTTAGGATGGTTTTCTTGCCCTTGCTCCAAAATTATCAGTTACAAGTAATGTCTTTGAATTAAGTTTCAGTTTGTTTGCATAAAATGGATTCCTTAGTACAGAAACAACACCAGGTTAATGGTTTCCTGCTTATTTTGCTTTAAAAAGTAATAACTCTCTGGAGGCTGAGACAGGAGAATCGCAAGTTCAAGGCCATCCTCAGCAACTTAGTGAGGCCCTAAGCAACTTAGTGAGACCCTATATCAAAATAAAAAGTAAAAAGGGCTGGGGATGTAGCTCAGTGGTAAATTGCCCCTAGATTAAATCCCCAGTATCTGTCCTCCCCAAAGTAATAAGTAATTTATGGGAAAATATCTTAAAACCACTAAAATATACTACTCCTAATCAAACTGGCCCATTTAGATTTAGTTATCTATTGATGAACTTTTCATCAATCTTTATTATGATGGCTGCAAAATGATCATCTTTCTGACCGCATCATTCCCTATACCTTTGTCAAAGATTATTGTTTTCTTAACCTATATATTTATGTGTTTATTTACTTATTCATAGTCTGATACTGGATAGGTTTTTGGTGTTTTCTAATCCAGCAATGAATTTATTTTGGACATTTTGCTGGACATATAGTAACATATACATAACATAACATATAGTATGTTTTCAGTCAGTTCAGCAATCAGCCTGTGTGGCTATTTTTTCTCCAGCTAAATTATAATCTTCTCAACACTGGAAACTATACTTCTGTTTCCTTCTTATAAAATTCTCTTCTTTCTACACACACACACACACACACACACACACACACTCCCTAATCCAGAGCTCTTTTTACAAAAGTCATTCACTAGAGATTGAATATATGACCAAATGGCTTGAGGATGCTGACAGTGACATTTGTAGCTTCAAGCCATAGACATCATGTTGGTGCCCTCTGTAGATCATTGTAGTCAGCATGAAATTAAATATTGGATATTTGGTATTAATCCTTGTGATAACTGTTTAAGATAGTATTAATAGAGAATCAAAATTTTTATTTTAAGTACACTTCAAAGACTCTCTCCATTAGAGATTCAAACTGTAGCATGTAATTAATGCTGCACATTTCCCTAAAACCTCAAACATTAATCCTTTGTTCATATTGTGTATGAAAAGTCACAGAGCTAAGTTTGATTCCAATTTATTTTAGTATGCTGTAGTGTCTAATGCTTCTTCTATTGCAATTTTACTTTTTAATGTAAAACTTGCTCTGATTCTCATTATTCACCTGAGTCTCCCTGGTTTGTTTCTCCCATGATACTCTCTAAAGCAGCACAAGCAGATAATGCTTTTCACAGTAACGTCACCATCTAGATAAGACATTGACTTTGGAGAGTGCACATTGTTGTTAGAATAAAAGTAAGTCTCATTTTTCAGTTAATTTTTGAGGATATGTTTTTCCAATACTGTAGAAATTATGCAGAGGCTTTTGAAACTTCAGAAGTCCTTTAGGAAAATTTGTTTGTGTATATGTATATAAAAACATACATCTTTCTATGCCCTGTCATATAACTATTCAGACAGATTTTTTTCTCTCTCCATTTACTTCATTCATTATTTCCAAGGTGACCCAGTGGCAGGAGTATTTCAGCATCATTGAATCCCCCCATTTTTGTTACAGTGTTTCCTCTCTCCTATCCTAGCACAGTTTGTGGGGGAAGGTGTTCTCTAAAGACATTAGTTGTTGGTATTTGTTGTCTTAAGAGACTTCTGAGTCCCTCTTCAGGGATTTTAATTCACTGTGTCTCAAGCTTCTAGAACTAGCTGCTCCTATATTTTTGTTTTGTGTATTTCACTGAAGAAACTTCTTACCCGATTTTTGTGGCAACCATCAGTTTTGGAATGAAGCTCTTTCTACACACATATACACATTCACATACACGTACACATATATAAACAGAGGTACTGTTTTTAAATCACTGGCAAAACAAAACACACACAAAAAAACAAACCTAGTTTTTGGCTCAGTTTAATGTTAACACAAAATTAGTGTGGCTTAAGCTTCAACTCTATAAATTGGTAAGAACACAAGTTAAAAGTAACATATAAAGTGGCATATTGGTAACACAATATAAACAGTTTCAAATGACACCATTTTAAGAAAATCAAAAGGCAACTCAATAAAGAGATAAAGATGTTAACATATCAGAATTATAAGTATTACCTAAATGAAGTATCTGGAAATGAGGAATTTGAATTCCCCCCTCTGGTTTCTCCCTCCCAACTTTTCATAAACACATTTTCTATAGTACGTTTTCAGTCAGTTCAGCAATCAGAATAATATATCAAAAGTACTGTCACCTATTTCCTTGGAACTTGATTCTTTTCCATAGAAAAACTGAGTGTCATGGCAATTCCATGATTTGAAAATGTATCCCTTTATCTACATTTCAATGTTGAGTATTTTGTTCTCTAATTTATTTTTACTGTTGTTACCACTGCTATCTCACCACATGTCCTAACCACTTTGTGTTTTTAATCTTCAAGTTTCTGAACTTTATTCTTATCTTTACTTGAATACTTTTATTTTTCTTAGAGAAACATGAAAGGGTTAGTCTGACTTAGTTTGCACAGGATGGTATGCTAAGGGAGGTAGTATCATACAGTAAAAATCAAACAGGCCCTGGGGAAGTTGAAAGAGCTGCATTCACAACTTGAGCCTGTCACTGACTAGCTGGGTCTCTATGCACAAAACCTAACCATCACTTCCTTATTTATGTGATAGAAATAATTATCAGTTTCTTCAAATAGTCATTGTGAAGTTAAACTAAATAAAATACCTAGTATATTCTGGCACTAGGTAGTACTGGGACTATGGTGGCTATTATTATTATTATTATTATTATTATTATTATTTTTACTTTAAATTGTGAGAACAGAGAGAAATAATCGGTCTGCTCCATCACTTGATACAAAGAGGCTGCAAACAGATTTCAATATTGTCCCTTATTGCCTTGAAGGGCTAGGAAAATTACTCAAATCTTTCTCTTTATTTCTGTATAGCAGAAATAAATCATCTATCTAAGGAGTAGTGATGGCTATTAGCTGATTAGTTTTCTCCAAACATGTTGACCTTACAGTAATCTATAAATACTGGGTGATGGTTGTTATTTATGTCTTCAAATGAAATCTTTATTAGGGTTTTAATGGATGAGTTAAAAGTCCTGTGTGTTTGTGTGACTGTATAAATGGAATTACAAAAGTGAATTTCAGCAGAAAAATTTCAGACAGCTACCATGTATCTTTTCCCTTTAAGCAATATCTTCTTCTGGTTTTATTTTTCAGGAGCCTTTTTAGCACTTTTGTGACAACCCTTCCCCCAAGCAAATTAGAGAGTAACAAAGAACGGAGGGGGTTGTTAAAAATGGTATTCTGGAACATCTTTCTGATTTCCCTTAGGGAACCATTTTGACATTTTATCAGACTGTGTCTAGTAGTCTACAGAGCTTTTACTTACATTTAAGGCTTAAAATCCATAAAAATCAATTGTATTTTTTGTTGTATTTGCATTTATATAGATCTTTTAATATATTTTATATCATAGTTCTTCTACAGACCAATGAATTACATAATTTTATGGCAAGGACTGTAGCTGGCAAAATTGACAGCTATTATTTACAAAAGTCCCTGTTTTATACAATTTCTGCATGTGAGAAAGAACTTTGCAGATTATGGAAAAAATGTAAATGGGGGGAATTAATTAACACTTATCAGTCATTATCTTTCAGTGTCAACAGTAATCATAAAACATTATACTGAATATAAGGATATTAAGGAACTTTTCTCAGCTTGGGGAACCAACTTTATCCCTCTCAAGTATTATCACATCAGAGCTCTCTTCTGTAGTACAAGTGTGGGCTTTTGCCCAGGATATATTTCTAGAGGTGGCAAACATGTATTCATAACTTGTGCTCGGACTGTTGGCTAGAGAAGGGATGCTTGAAAGCTATATATTACTAAGAAGGATTCCAAGCAATCATTAACATAAATTATAGAATCCTCTCTTTACTTCAGGGCTAATTTCACAGCAGACAACTGGGAATATTTGCCATGTTATTTGTAAGAATACAGATTGTGGAATTAGCAAGTGAGAAATCTAATAGATTAAAGAAAAAAAAAGATAATTTAGAGAAAATGTAATTTATTCCATAAATTAGGAGTTTTTACTTTTTCTAAATGTAATTCTATTTCAAGGTCCATCTTTTTTAAAATATGTATTTATTTATGTATCTTTAGTTTTAGGTGGATACATTAGTTTGTTTTTATGTGGTGCTGAGGATCCAACCTCATGCATGCTAGGCGATCATTCCACCACTGAGCCACCACCCTAGCCCTCAAGGTCCGTCTTTAAAAAATACATTACATACCTTGCTATGCCAAGGTGTCATACTATATTAACTAGCAGGAATGTTGTTGCTGGTCTACACACTGGGGGTGTGGGAGTATCCTCTGTTTCTTTGAAAAGACATGTTTGATCTTCTTTCATATAACTTAAATTCAATAAAAAATGCTTCAAGGAATAGTATAAAATCTTTTTCCACTGATACTATCTTATATAATTAAAGGTCTTTGGGGTACATATGGTGTAAAAACTGGTTCATGCATGTACTTTAACCCTTTACAAATAATCCTAAAACCTCAGAATTTTTTGAGCTCTTCTTGTAACACTGATCATAGAATTAAGAATCTTCAGGTTTAAAGGCCCCATTTAGTTATCTCCATGGTTCTCATACCCGACTCACCATTCAACTTCACCTAGGGAGCTTCAAAAAATAAATTCTTTGTCTGAAAGCAACCCTACTGAATCGAATTAACCAGAAATAGTGTAAGAATTTTTTCCAGTGTTTTTCAGGGGATTCATATGAAATGACAGGTTTAGGGCTCATGGATTCAGAATAAAGTCAACCGAAGTTGGTGGCATTTTATCTATAAGTATATTGAGAAATGGAAATACTACTAGGTCCATATATAATGTGTATTTGGAACTAACAACTCTGCTATGACATAGTTTTAAATGTCTTTTCCCCACAAAACAAAACCATAGGCTTCACCTAGACTCACCTTAGAAACTGTGATATCCATCATTGCTCTCTTCCTTTAGCAGGTATTAAAAATGTTAAGGAGTTATATTTATTTCCCAGGCACTTTTTCTCTACAGTAATGCAAATTTCTTAACCTTCTTTCCTAGTTCCTATTTTCTCAATTCTTAATGGTTTTAGAACTTCTCAGGAATCTACTTTATCCAAATATGAAGATGTGGATACCAATAGCAGGCAAAGTCTGAGAAGAATAGGTTGACTAATGGCTAGTCTTCCTGAAGAACCATTTCAAATATCAAGAAATTAAACTTTGCTGTTTCAATTTTGGTGGGCCATTAAAGCATATAATTAATACTACATATGCATTTTACTGTCAATCCAGGTCTTACAAGAATATAATATGACTGCCATTATTTTCTTAAAGAGTAACACTTTTAAATGTGGACTTTCACATCTTACTTTAAAAAAAATAGTATCTAAGCATATATATAAAACCATATGCCTAATTGTCTGAGAGTTAATTGGACCATTGTGATCAGAAATATTTGATTTGAGCAGTGTGTGGTATCTCAAGCCTGCAATCCCTGCTACTGGGAGGCTGAAGTAGGGAAATCTCAAGTTTAAAGTCAATCTGGGCAATTTAGGGAAACCTGGTCTAAAAAAAAAAAATAAAAGGGGCTGGGGAAGTAGCTCAGTGGTAGAGAGCTTGCCTAGCATGTGCAAGTGTCTGGGTTCAATCCCAAATAAATAAATAAATAAATAAATAAATAAAATGATTGGTTGACATAATGATACCCTTGCATACCTAATTTCTAACAATTAAAATATGTAGTCACAAGAACATTTAACTAATCATGAGTGCAGCCCCCCAAAAAAGAGAAATAATGTTTATGCTAATTTGCTGAATATATCTAATATACCAAAATCTAAACCAACCCTAATTTTTCTACTGAAAATTTTTTTCTTTTCTTAGCCCAAATCAACTAATGAACCAGCTGGAACTGGAAAAAAATAAAACTTACATAGTTTCTAAAACTGAAATACCAATACAGAGCAAAACTGAAATATCAAAACATCTGCTACACTTACTGAATTGGCTGAAACTTTATTTGGTGTAATTTCTTAGCTCAAACAGCTAATGTAGATACAGCTATATTTTGTCTGGCTCAATAGACAAGTTAATTCACCGGGAGTGCAGGAACAGAGGCTCTTAAAAAATCACCTGGCTTTAACTAGTTAATGGGTGAATTAATGCAGATTCCTCCTGAATATGTTGTATAGGATAAATATGTCTGTTTGTCCTTTGTCTTGAATATACACATGCAGATATATGATGTTAACTACATTGACTATTGCCTAACACCATTTAGTTTTATGAATTATCCTATTAGTTCATCGTAAATTTCTTTTACTTTGTGGCAACACAGTGTAACTATTTATAGTTTTCTAATCAGAAAATATTATGTGGAACAATATTTAAATTAACTCAGTAGATTGATCCCCTGATATTTTCAAGCTGAAGTTCACTCAAATAATATATATATATATATATATATATATATATATATATATATATATAGAGAGAGAGAGAGAGAGAGAGAGAGAGAGAGAGAGAGAATAGTATATATATAGTTTATATAGTCATTTTAATATTTCAAGCAGTTTCACATTTATTATTTCATTTAGTTTTCATCATCTTTTTTTTTTTTTTCTTTTGTGGTGCTGGGGATTGAACCCAGGGCATTGTGTATGCAAGGCAAACACTCTACCAACTGAGATATATCACCTAGCCCCTAATCTTCTTGTTTTTAACAATGTATTTTTACATATTATATGTTTAAAATTCTCCCACCCTGGAAGCCACAAAAAGTGTTCAAATATTTAACCCAACATTTCTCACATTCCCTCCCAGTTTTTTCTTATTTATGTTCATAATGAACACTTACCAGTTTTGTTCCTGTGTCATCATCCAATATTTAAGTTCCTTACTATGTGCAAGAGTCCTTGCCAGATACTCAGGGGAATATAAATAGTAGAAAGCCTTTTTTTTCTGTCTGGATGTTTGTATTCTAGTAAATAAATACATATTGTTCTAAATAGATTTTATTTTCACCTTATAATACGCATTTACTCCCTTGTTAGCTCATAATCATCAGAATCTTGGTTTCATGTTCTTTTCTCTTGACCAGGAATTACCTGAAGTTAGAGACTAATTTCAGGATCCTAGCAAGGACCTCAGTGTTAGGCATATGCTAGATACTTGATATCTCATGTCACTCCCTTTTAAATATTTTTTAAGTTCTCCTTATTGTCATAAAGATAGAAATTAACCCCCTCAGTGTATAGTATATGTAGACCTATTGTAATTTGAGTCTGTATTGTCCTATATGCTAGCCCCTGGCAACATGTGTTGAGCTCTGGAAATAAAATTAGTTGGAACTTAGATGTTCTATAAAATACACACAGGATTTCCATAATATGGTATGAAAATGATGTAAAAAGTTCTCATTTTCATATCAATTACATGTTGAAATAAGATTTTGGCTATGTTAAATTGAATACAATTTATTAATAAAATGTAACTTTTTTCAGGGCATGATAGCACATGCCTGTAATCCCAGTGGCTCCAGAGGCTGAGACAGGAGGACTGCAAGTTCAAAGCCAGCCTCAGCAACTTACAGAGGCCCTAAGCAACTCAGTGAGACCATGTCTCAAAATGAGACAAAAAAATACGGAAAAAAAAAATAAGACTGGGGATGTGGCTCAGTGGTTAAGCACCCCTAGGTTTAGTCCCTTGTACCAAAAAAGAAAAGTACATTTTTGCCCTTTTAAAAGGGTGGTTATTTGAAAATTTAAAATTACATGTGACTCACATTTATGAACCCTGTTTCCATCCTAAAAAAAACTGTACTTTCTTCCCAAAGTGCATGGTATATATTTTTCTTCAATAGCTTTGCATATCTTCTTGGCAGGCTCTCTCCTCTTAACATAACCTATTGGCAAAGGCCCACCCACTGTGCTCCTCCTGCAACAATTCCCTCCCAACACCTGCTTTAGATGCTTGTGTCCATCATACCACATCATTCTTTGTTAAGCTTTACCTGACCATACTGTATTATACTTCTTGGTTTACTTACCTTTTAAGGCCAATACTTATTCTGTCTGAATCTCCTGTATTTGAAATA
Organism: Marmota monax; assembly: GCF_021218885.2. Classification (NCBI taxonomy): domain Eukaryota; kingdom Metazoa; phylum Chordata; class Mammalia; order Rodentia; family Sciuridae; genus Marmota; species Marmota monax. The sequence goes on along the minus strand of NW_026695065.1, from coordinate 6,832,410 downwards.
TGGAAGGAATTCAAGGAGGAACTAGCTGGGTGTATAGAAAATCTATAGGGAAAACTCTATAGACTGCCTTCCCTGCATCCAGGTACCTAACCTAAACATCCCACCCTAGAAAAAGTAAAAATAAAAGGTACCTTGCTGGCCCCAAATTCTTCCACTCCCCTCACCAAAACAAAGAAAACATCAACTCAAAATAGAAGCCACTCAGAAATAAAACTAGTAAACATTTATTTTATAAAAAACACTAATTTTCTAAATGAAAGTCTCAAGTCCTTGTGTTCTTGCATGGTAGTTCCAATGCCAAAAGGTCGTGGGGAAAAAGTTGGTACTTGAAAAACAGATGGAAATCAGTTGAAGAAGAAATAATGATAAGTCTGATTAAACAGTTATTCAGTCATTTCAATTGAATAATGCAATGTTTCATTCCAGGAGTGAGTGGTTCTTTGATGGCAGCTTCATCCTTAGACTTCAGAATGACTAATACTGGAAACCATTACCAAAAGAAGTAGCTTGGTTTATTTGCATATTATAATTAGTGAATGCATGTCCTAATCCATAAGTTCCATAGTTGTAGCCAAAAAACACAATCTCCACCATAACCATGAAAACTAGGTTGATTATTGTACACATTATGGAAATTACCATAAGGGAAATTAAATCCTTCTGTGTAGACAGTGAAAGGAACAGGAACAAGCACCGAAGGAAAGCTTCTTCCACTGCCAGGCACGCCCCAAATATTTCGGTTTACTCCAAAAATATTTTGGGTCACCCCAAAACCATTTTGATTTACTCCAAAAACATTCTGGTTTGCTCCGAAAACATTGTAGTTTGTATTCTGGTTTGCTCGGAAAACATTTTGGTTTGCCCTGCGAGCACCTAGGTTTGCTCTGTGAGCATTGGGGTTGGCTTGGAAGCCACCACGTCTTCTCCAACGGTTGCCTAACCCAGAGCTGGGAGTATTTCTTCCCACCTTTCGCTGGGGCCGGGGACGCTCTCTGGGAAGTGCCATCTTAACTTCACACCGGCTGGAGCCAATGAGATGGAATCTGGTTTCTAACAGCTTCCTCACTGGGATTTCATCGGTATATGTGATAAAGCCAAAAGCTCGTCTTCGGTTTTTCCTTGGGCACATTGGAAGCTCAATATTCACGATCTCTCCAAATGTGCCGAAATATTCTCTAATTTTTTCTTCAGGCATGCGAGGGTTCAACCCACCCACGAAAACCTTTTTTGGGGGTGATTGAGGTTCCATGGCTTTAGCTCTCTTAAGCTCTATTTTCTTGCCATCCAATAGGTGCTCTTTCACTTGGAGCACCTTTTCAACAGTGGCACTATCTTGGAAAAGCACAAAACCAAAACCCCTGGATAGTCCAGTGTCTGGATCAGTTTTAATCACAAAATCTATGATCTCGCCAAACTGAGATAAGTATTTGATCAGCACTCGCTTACTCGTATCACGGGAGAGTCTGCCGATGAACATTTTACAGGCATCTTGTTGAGTCTTGCTGGCTTCGATTCTGAAACCTTCAGGGAGTTCCCTTTCATCGAATTTGCTCACGGCAAAGTTTGCGGCATCCATGGCGGAGAGGCTGGCAGTGATTCTACAGTTGGCAAAAAGCATGGCTGATGCCCAACTGGTGAAGAGGGGGAATATGGGAATTGGCGGGGAAAGGTGACGAAACCAACGTAGTGACGTAGGCTAGTGACATGAACACAATGCCCCCCACGTATTTTCTGAACTTCAAAATGGTGTCCAGGGAGAATGCATGATTGACAGGAATTGTTTTTGCCCCATAAAACTAGGCTTGCTTCCAGGCTTGGTTTTTGTGTTCTTAGCCTTAGAAAGGGAAAGTTTGTTACAGGGACAGCAACACATGGTCTTGATCAATATCTTTAGGTTATCTCTCTTTGAAGTTTTATTAAAACCTTTTATTCTTTCCAGATGGTGCCTTGCACATCCAAACGGTGGCTTGTTCATTACATTCCTTAGGTAGTTTTCACATTTCTTTGAAGTATTTGGGGGCAGAGATGGGAAAGGAGGTAAGAGAATTGAAACGTTTTATACTGGGAAAGCAAAAATGCTATGAATTTGTATGTTATGCTAAAGGGATCTAAAAGAACAACTTTTAATAGCAGCATTGTTGATATTAATTTGTTTACCACACAATTCACCCTTCTAATATTTTAAAGTATATTTTCAGAGTTGTACAATCATCACCACATTCCAATTTTAGAATATGTATGCTCTCCTCCAAAGAAAATCTGCACCCCATTAAGTAGTCATTCACATTTCTCCTGAATCCTTCCAACCACACAGTACATGGCTTTTTCTTCCTAATGTCTTTCACTACTCTGTTTTCAAGGTTTGTGTATGTTGTTGTAGTGTATGTTACTATTTTATCCTTTTTAATGGAGAAATATTATTCCATCAAATGGCTGTACTGCATTTAGAAATAAAATAGAGAAATACCATTTCTCTAAAATAACATACACCAACTTTGATTTTGTTATATTATTATATATTTGCATCATAAAAATAGTATAGGGATTATCTGGAATTTCTCATTTCCAATATGGTCAGAGAGTGCAGATGTCATAATTGTGTATACTACTGAGATGGTATTTAATGCTACCTTAACCTCTCCTTGTGTCTGAAGATCAAAGCTAAAATCTAAATGCTTAGTTTGGCTACTTCCATCCTCTGACATTAACCACTGAATATAATCAAGTAATTTGTGTGTATATCTCCCTCCTTCAAATATTATTTCTTTTCAGGAAAGGGTTTTTCTAATTGTTCCACAGAGTTCCCCACAGGCTTTGTACATAGTTGCCCTCAAGGAATTTATGCAATTATTTATTTTTAAGCCAGCAATCCTCCTGTTAGTAATAAGGCCCACGTATCTCTCTCTAAGAACATACTGAGCATAATTTGGAGATAACAGAAAGTGGGCTACATTTTAAATACAGTGGCAGGGTTTGACATTTGTGGTGGACAACATTGCAGCCTCCCATGCTGGGCTCACTGAGCAGAAGTTCTGGCAGGTGATTCCTTCACCAGCTTCAGGGTAAGTTCCACAATCCTATGTGGACTGGAAAATATTGCCTGAGCTAAAGAAACTGAAAACTGGCCTATGAATATGCAAATGAGAGACTATGGATCACTTTTCCCACAAAGAATGCCATTTAGGAAGTAGCTGTTGAAAAAAAATATTAAACTTATTATCCACAAAAAAATAGTAGGGATCCCAAATTTCCACAGAATTTATTTATTTCTTGTCTACAGTTTTCCTAGGAAACCTTAAAAATGACAGCTAATAACATATTGTATCTTCACGGATCACAGAGGGTTATTAAAAAAAAAAAAAAAGAAAAGAAAAAATGCTTCCTTTCTTCCAGGATACTTGCAATCTTTTAGAATCAGTAATCCATGTTATGACGTCCTGTTTACGTGGTATAAAGCAGTGCTGGAGGCTTAGTCATTTCATCTTCTATCATTTAGCAGACCATGTGCAACTTTTTCTTGGGTCCAGTGACCAGTATAGTGAATCAGCTCCTGAACCTACTTAGCTTTTAGGGGTGCCAGTCGAAGCAAGAAGAGATTTTTCACCTAATGTGGTGGTGCACACCTATAATCCCAGCAGTTGGACAGGCTGAGGCAGGAGGATTGCAAGTTCAAGGCCATACTCAGCAACTTAGTGAGACCCTGTCTAAAAAAAAAAGACCTGAGGTTGTAGCTCAGTGGTAGAGCACCCCTGGGTTTAATCCACAGGATCACAATAAATAAATGAATAAGCCTGGAGATGTAGCTTATTGGTAGAGTGCCCATTGGTTCAAACTCCAGCACCAAATAAAGAGAGAGAGAGAGAGAGAGAGAGAGAGAGAGAGAGAGAGAGAGAGAGATTGAGATTTCTAATAAAAACTGTAGTTTTTTATAGAGGCTTGTTACAGATGTCTAGTATCCCTGATGATGTCTACAGTTAAATTACTTTTAAATTTTAAATGAAGAAATTTAGATGTTTCATTCTATCAAAAATTATGTTTTATTTTTGATTTAATAAACATACTTGTCCCATACATGGTACAAAGAGTGCGATAATAAAAATATATATTTTGTGAAAATTTTAAAAATTAAAAAGTGACAACAGTTGATGATGTTGAACCATAGGGAAAATGAGTTGTTTCACAAAGGTAAAACTAAAACCTTTAGCAAAATAATCCCTTATACTTCAATTATAAACACTTTGAAGCCCAGCTGCCTCCTCATTTTCGATGTTCATCCTTATCCTTGTGCTTTTGTTCATTCTGAATATTCTTCCCCAGATACCTTTGTTTTCTCTTCATCCATCCCTTTCCTATATTCCATCTCCCTAACTTGTTTCCTTGAAGAGCCTCTATTTTGTGAACCTGTGACATCCATTCTATACATGTTCATCAAGTTTTCATCAAGGTACTTGTCTGTGTCTTCCCTCCTGCACTGGTCAGCAAGCTTCTTAGACACTGATCCATACCAAACTTAAAGGTCTCCACATTTGTCATAATTCATAATATCTTTTTTTAATATTCATTTTTTTAGTTGTAGTTGGACACGATACCTTTATTTTATTTCTTTATTTTTATGTGGTGCTGAGGATCAAACCCTGGGCCTCACATATGCTAGGCAAGTGTTTTACTGCTGAGCCACAACCCCAGCCCAATACATAACATCTTTTTAAAAGGAACTTACTGAATGCTTATTGAAACTAAATACTGGAGTTCTGAGTTCTGAAGGCCACATTTTTTTAAATGCTTGGTCTTATTGACCTTTGGGAGAATTAGTCAGTTGCAGATTACTTCCTGAGTGCCGATCGGCTACAATTTGGGAGAGGTGACTTATCTTTCCTAAGTTAGTACAAGCCTATGAAAAGAGGCTGCAAGTTTGATTTTTTTTCCGGGTCATTTCTAAACCAACTGAGACAACCACAGAGTAGTCAGATCTCCATTTGATGGCTGCTTTTACTAGAGTGAAAATCTTAGGGGAATTATCTACTCTCTGCATGTTTATAGATTAATGATGTACCTGAATGACTTGTTATTTACCTGTGGCGTGTTTACCTAATTAGGCCATGGCTGACATTGCAGTTTTGACCTCTTTGTGGGCTGGTTAGTTTTCTTCCATATGTGGCTTACAGGTTGTGCCCCTTCGCCCAGTCCTAGGCCTTGCATATATGTGCTCTAGGTCACAAGGGGCTACTGAGTCTGAACATGTCAATGAATCAGTGAAACAACTATCCTCCCTTCTGGATACACAATTTAAAGCACTTAACCTACTGATCTTGGGTCATTAGTATCATCTTGGTACATGAAAGACAGCACATTATTACTGTAATTACTTTTGAGGCAGTAAAAACCAACATTTTTAAAAAGACCATGTCTGCTTTTGGTCCCCTAATGAAAATAATTATGCTTGCTGAAGTTCTCTCCCCTCCCCACACACAAACACACACTGATCTTTAGCTATTTAAAATATTTTGAAATAACTCCTTTTCAATGTAATGTCTGAAAGACTGAAGAAATTAAAATCTGTGCTGTTTAGTTTTCTATAGCAATTGTGCCACAGCTTAATATATTTTGGTATTAAAATATTGTCATTAGATTCCTATTGTTAGCTTTCCTTGTGGAATAGTACATTTACAATAATTCTGACTAGTAATTTATTCTTATTCCTTATTAAATCAAAACACATATATTGGAGATTTGAATTGAAGTCACTGGAGATTTCTTCACTGAGAAATGAATAAATGAGTGAATGGATGTTAGGCTCCCAGACAGTTACCAAAGGTATTTTACAAATGTGAAATGCCTATAGAAAACAAACAGTGTAAATCAAAGGACAAAAGGCACAGAAGCTAGGGGCATAAAATAAGAATTTTCTGTTGCTGGGGAATGGGGGACTAAGTGCTGCAGTACATGCAGGCTATCAAAATTTTTGTATTTTGGGGAACTTGGGATACCTGATTTGGGTTTATTTTACTGTGATCTAGATTATGCCTGCAATATTCAAAGCTCTTAATTTGATTATTCCTTGGACATTGGTATCTCATTCATAATTGTTGGAGAATGGGGGATAAGATGAAGGATGACATATGCCTTTAGAATTAATCTGCCTTTCTTATCATGGGACTCAACCTTGGCAGAAGGATGCTGTGAGACCCATAAATCAGAAAAGTAACCTGTATGTATCCTGATTTGATATTCTGGCATAGAGCTGTCTCTGTGGTAATATGTTCTTTAATGCTCTGTTGAACCTGTTCTCTTTAGTGAAATGAAAATGCATGTGTTTGACATACTTGGTCTAGTTGGTTGTTTGATGAAATGAGATTTTCCTTACTCTTTTTCCTCTTCATTTTCCACAGAAACTGCCAGTGCCCATTACTTAAATTAAGTTGAGAGTGCTAGCAGATAGTTTGAAAAATGATCATTTAGGAAATACTGTTCTCTACTAACTTTGAGTGTATCCAAATAGTGATCTAATTGAATGTAGTACATTGGACAGAGACTAAAAATTAATTTGACATCAAAAGTTTTTAGCCACTGAATCTGGCTGCTGGACTTCTGCCTAGATGAGAGTCATTTAAAAACCCCTCTTGGCCCTCTGTAAAAGAAGGCAAATGTGCCCCGCTGCACAGTTGTAGGAAGACAAATTTTCCCCTTTCAAGACTGTCTGGCAAGACATGTGCAGGTATTAAAACATGCATTTCTGTTAAGAATGCTGCTGAAAATAGGTAGCTCAATTTTACCAAGCTCAGATTGTATTTAAAATTTGGGGGAGAGGGCTGGAGTTGGGGCTCAGAGGTAGAGTGCTCACCTACCATGTGTGAATCCCTGGGTTCGATCCTCAGCACCACATATAAATAAAATAAGAATTTTTTAAAAAGTTGGGGGGAGAAAAGAATTAGTGGAGAGGAAGACTCATTCTCTTCCTTTACAGTGCACTGAACAATATGCTGTGTAAAGAAAAGACTATTATAATGCCCTCTATCCACAGTCCTCTTAACAGGATTTTTGATATATTCTCTTAACAGGATTGTTGTTATGTACTTCAGGGGATACTCAGTTGCTCTTTGGGGTAGGATCTACCACTGAAAGAATAAGAATCCATTTTTCAAGCATGTGTGTATAACGTGGAGAATATTGAAACAATGGTGTGTGATCCATTGTGTTTCACATTTTTCCTCCTCACCTCCTGGATTAGCCAGTGTCCTGAATTTCAGTACTCTGTGGATGAATAGATAAAATGACACATTCTAAAAAATTGGAGAATTTATTTTTAAAATTTTTTTAGAAGCAGGTTGAAAGTGATCATGTAGGGATAAATTATTCTTTACTAATTTTGAGTATATCCAAATAGTGATCTGGCTGAATGTACTACATTGGCCATATAATTAAAAATTAAGTTGAATTAAATTTCTTAATGGTTGCAGACTATTTTGATGTTTTGTATGCATTATTATTAATTTATTTTGTAAATTTAACTTGCTTGTTAGAGGGAAAAATATCTACCTGACATCTCATTTTTTTTTCCTTTATAGTAGTTACTTTGGAGTGGGTCTTTGGTCAGATTTTTCTTGAATTAATGGAATCTATATTGCATATGCATATAATTTGTAAAAGTCATAAAGATACATATGTTTGCCTATGAATCATGCAAATTAGACATTATTGCTGCCCAAATATAAGTATGACTAAATATGTTAAATCAACTTATACAGTATCAGGAATTCAGTGCATATAATGCTTACTGAGGACTTCAAAAGAATGTCTGATTAGTTTATTCATATACCATTTAATGTGAACTTCTTTTGTTATTTTTCTGGGTCAAAGAAATGTGTATTTAAATATTCATGGACTCTGGCTCTTCCATATAAAAAAATAAAAGTACTGAGAGAATGTGGTGCTTTTTTTCCCCCTCATTAACAATTTTCACATATCTCCTCGGGGGAGAAATGTGCTGACCAATAATTTCAGTTGTGATTATGTTATGAGTATATAATTCCAAATTTTATAAGGAAGCACATGTTTAAAAATCAAAATATACAATCTTTGCATTCTGTGTCTGATCCTTTTCTAATTCTAACCCACACATAAAATGAAAGCTGATCATGGAAAGCAAAGTTGCAAAGTCAGAGAATTGCAAAAGTTTGTGTGAAGTGCATAGGACATGCAGAAAGGATTTAAGAATATAATCAATACCAACAGAGCAACTGAGGGGGGATTGAGAATAGTCTGACAAACATGGACAAAGGAAGGTTAATGATGCTGCAGTGAAACACTTGAGTTAGAGACAAAGACAAGAGAGATTTGAGGTGCATCTTGAACTGGAGAAATCAGTGTAAATACAAATTTAAGCTGGGTGTGGTGGTGCACGCCTGTAATCCCAGTGGCTCAGGAAGCTGAGACAGGAGGATCATGAGTTCAAAGCCACCCTCAGCAAAAGTCACTGAGACCCAGTCTCTAAACAAAATTTTATATATATATATATATATATATATATATATATATATATATATATATATATATATATATATATGGCTGGGGATGTGGCTCACTGGTTGAGTGCCCCTGAGTTCAATCCCTGGTACCCCCCCCCAAAAAAAAAAAAAGAAATACAAACCTAACCCAATGTCTTCTTGATCAAAACAGAAATATGAAGATAAACAGTAATTGTCTCTTAATGAGAAATATAATATGATGAATTAGTGAGCAGTTATAAACTGACTTTAAGCTTTTTGCTGTGTCTTTTGACAATCCTTCACTCCTATCTGAAAGTATCACTTGCATTAATTGAGGAAACAATCTAAATATGTAGGATTGATGGTCATCCAGTTGCTCTTGGCTTTATCTGTTCATGCATTCATGCAAACATCAGGTGTTAGAAATCTGAACAATGTCATTCCTTGTACTTTTATGAAGGTGGAGAGCAATAATCCTTATTTGGCAGTTCTTTTTTTTTTTTCTATCCACCAATATCCACATTATTCTTCCACCAATGTGGACCCTTCTGTCTGCAGTCCAGTCAACTACAGAGTTTTTTTTTTTTTGGGGGGGGGGGTGTTACGGGTGTTCGTGGTGGTTTGTTTTTTTAATTTTTACAATCTCTGGTAATCAGGACTTCATTTTTTACCCAGCAATTTAATATTTGAGTTATCAGTACATTCTCTCTGTAGATATTATTTCCTATTATATAATTTATTCAAGTTTTAATATCCCATTGCTAGGCTTGTCAGAGTCTGAGCTTAAAGAAAAATGTAAAACTTCTAAAAATTCAATGTATTCAAGGATTTAGCCAGCATTAGGTGAACAGTGTACAAAAACCCTTAAATTTGCTCTAACAGCAACAGTGGGTTAGCTGGAGTAACTTCTGCATGGCAACCCATGGCAGGAGAAGAGGTTGAAATTTTTTAGTCCTTTTGAGATATAAAAAAATATACATTTCTGAACCGTCTGATATGTCAGCCACTGCACTAGATTTGTGGTTACAAGGATGAATAGAACATTTTAATGAATTTACATAGATATGTCAATAGACATATAAACATACTCTCCATTTTAATGTAAATATAGTCATTCAGGGAAAGATTCAGAAAATAATTAAAGTACATATTCACCATATTCAGTTGATTTCCCCCATAGGATGCAATATATTTCTTGTATTTTTGCCACCACATATGAATGAGCCAGAAATATGAAGGAGAATTTGAATGAACAGTCATTTATTTCAATATATGACACCAAATGCAAAGTTATAAAACAAAAAAAAAATTATACATTAGATTTTTTCAAAATTAAAAATGTTTGCATTTCAAAGGACATCATTTAGAAAATTAAAAGCTACAAATTGGGAGGGAACATTTTAAAATCATGTAATATGCAATTTTAGACTTGCATCCAGAATATATAACAACTATTTACAACTCAATAACAAATATCCCAATTTTAAAAAAAATAGGGAAAACATTTAAATAGAAATTTCAGTAAAGAAGTTATAGGAATGGTCAATATACACATAAAAAGATGTGCAACATCTTTAGTCACTAGAGAAAGGCAAACTAAAACTGCAATAATATACTACTTCAAACTCACTTAAATGACTATAACAATAATAATTTTTTAAAAAGTTATAAGAATTGGTGAAGATGGGGAGAAATGATGGGAGAATGCAAAATGGCAAGCCACTTTTCCAAATCATTGGAAAATAGTGTGTATGTTTTTAAAAACTTGAGTACTGTATGCATTTGACATAGCAAATCCACTCCTATATGTAATATGACAGCAAATCCACTCCTAGGTATCTACCCAAGAGACATGAAAACTTTTGTCCATATAAAGACTAGTACATGAAAGTATATAGCAGCATTATTCATAATAGCTCAAAAGCAGAAAAAAAAATAAAATGTCTTATCAAGTTGTGAATGTATAAAATACATGATCTACTCATATGATGAAATATAAAAGAACAAAATAGTGATATAGACTACGTGGATGAATCAAAAAAATTCAGTAAAGTACAAGAAGTCAGATGCAAAAGATCTCATATTGTATGATTCCATTTACAGAAAATGCCTATAGAGACAGAATAGAATCATGGTTGTATAGGATTAGAGGCGGGAAACATGGAGTGACTATAGATGGGCAAGAGGAATCTTTTTTGAAATGACTCAAATGTTGTCAAATTGGACTGCAATAAATGTATAAGGGTCAACTTACTAGAATCACCAAATTATACATGTAAAATGGATAGCTTTGTGGTTTGTAAACTATAGTTTTATAAACCAATTAAAAATCAAATAAAAATGTCAGTTATAAAACATGTTAGACCCCCCAAATGTAAATACCACAAATCAAATTGTTACAAAAATAGATAATAAAATATGACATGACCATCATAGAAACATTAACTAAATACTGGTTATTCTAACTAATTTAATCATTTAAATTAATTCCCAGAAATTCTGGAATTAGTTATGGGTAATTTTTTAGCATATTGAATTGTATTTCTATTTTTGTGTATGCATATATTGTTTCAGTTTCCATCACTTCTCTCCATGCATTTGAGCTTTTAACCCTAGAAATATAAAGGACAATTCTAATATGAATATAAGGCTTAAAAATACCAAACAAACCTTTGATTATAACATCAGGTAATTTCGATCACATTTTTATTACCTATTTGAATTACACACACACATACACACACATACACAGACACACTCTGATTTTAGTTACATGGTATTCTTGAAAAGTCTCTGGGCATTTCTATAAACTACTATTTTGCTACTATAACATAAAGTATGTTTTGCTACTATGTTATAGTAGCAAAATAGTAGTTTATAGAAATGCAACATCCATATTCTGGAGTGTTTCTTTATGCAACTTGAAATGTGCAATGAAACTTTTTGATGAAATTCAAAGACCCAGAAGCTTAGAAATACTTTTACCTATGAGTATATTAGTTGGCATTAAAAAAATAACAATACTTTTGAAGTTCAATATACATACATGATATAACTTTAATTTGTGTGTATTGCCCAATATTTGGCGAACTGAGCAACTGATTTTGGAATTGCAGTTCTCAGGTGAAAGATGAATTAGGAACTATTTCAAAAGTAGTTAAAAAGTCTAATAATCTGAGTATTACAAGATTATTATGATATTGTGCTACTATGAAGATTATTAATGCTATTTAACCATCATGTCTGTCATATTTAGTTATCTTCTGAAATGGAGATTGTGAGTTAGTTCATACTAGAAGTATATTTTTACTTACTTCATTGCATTGTTTTTGTAGTTGTCTTACTGACATTACGACATAAGAAATCCAGCAATCTTAGAGAATTTTGTGAACACTTAAATTTTTTTTTAAGAATATATATGGAAAACCATTTTCCTCAAATAGTTGTAAGTTCAGAAATGATTACCTATGGCAATAGAAAACAAGAAACATACACCTAAGTTTGGTTTTATATTAACAGAGCAATAGGCGTAGTCCTTAAAATGGTACCTAAAATATATGCCAAATAATTTATTGCATTGCCCACTTCTCATTTTGTTTTCTGAAGATTATTAATAAATGTTCTGAAATCTCACAACAGAGAAATCTTTCAGCTCCCCATTGTCTCATTCTAAAGCAATGAGTAAGAAGCAGAAAGAGTTGATTTTTCTACACTTAAGAGACAATTTACCTGGATTGTTTTTCTATTTTGGTTTGTTTGAACTAGAGCTCCTAGTTGCATTCATCTATAATCCAAGAAAATCTCTGAAAAAAAATTTGTATCTATGGTAGAAAATCTGCTATCTATATATATATGTAAACTAATAAATTTATTAGAATCATATATGCACACATAATTATTTTATATAACATACACTATTTGTAATATAACACCACACACACACACACACACACACACACGCACATTGGTGTAAACCATGATTGAGAGATTCAGACAGTTGTTTTAAGATAAACCTATGTTTATAATGGTGATCAGTCAATAGAGTTACAAAATAGCCAAGCAGTGAATTCTAGTATCTGATTACAATCTGGATTCTACAAGATAGAGTTAAGATAAGTGATAACTATAAAGATTCTACTTCAGACAGGTTTTGATTCAGAAGCAGTTATATGGAAAGTTTTTAAGTTAAATATTTCATAGCTAAATTTTTAGACAGATTCATTTTTGGTTTTTAAAGTTTAGAATAGTAGATTTGCAGAAAAGTTGAAGAAATAGTATAGAGTTCCCAAATACACAATATGGAGTATCCCCTATTATTAATAGTTCTATGGTACATTGGTCACAAGTAAGGAACCAAAACCTTTATATTATTATTAACTAACCTCCACTGTTTATTCAGGTTTCACTAGTTTTTCCCTAAGTCTTTTTTTCTATTACATTTACTCGTCATGTCTTCTTGGCCTCCTCTGGGCTGTGACAAACTTCCTTGTTTTCGATAACATTTCGAGCAGTACTGGTCAGATATTTTGTAGAACATCCTCCCAATTTGTTTTTTTTCCTGATGTTTTTCTCAGGTTCAGACTGCAGTTAAAGTCTGTAGGGAGGAGAACCACAGAGGTGAAGTGCCGTTCTCATTACACGTCACAGCAGGGTACATGCAGTCAACATGACTTGTCACAGATTATAACCTTGGTCACCTAGAGAGGGTAGTGGTTGCCATATTATACCAGTGTAAAGTTACTCTTTGCCCCATTCCAAAGACTATTATTTCGTGGCTTAGTGTAGTATTCTGTTCATCATGAAATGGTTTTAGAATGACATTTTAATTCATCTTGCTTTACAACCTCTTTTTGTGGTCTAGCCAAAAATATCTAACCATTTACTCAACATGCTTTCTGTATGAAGTTTAATATTACTTGTCTCTTTTTTTTAAAAAAAAAGGTCAAAGTACAATTCTGACTTGAATGTTTTTTATGCCATTTGATTTCTATCATGATATAGCAATTTGAGGTTATTAACTTACTTGTTCTTTGAAGTCATTATTTTTGGACTTGATATTTTGGCTAATATTCCTGAGTCTGTGATAGACTTTTGGGGCCTAGAGAAGGCATTGATTGGCAATGCTGGTGCTACACCCATTACATGACTTGGGACTGGAAGGTGATACTAATTAGGGTATCAGTTCTCTGGTCCAAGTAGCTTCTCCTTCCAGATGACTGATTAGGGTTATCTAAATCAAGCCCTACTTTCTGGAACCTCCACTATGGCCTAAGCTCCTACATGTACTTGTCTTAGCTAATGTTAGGGTATTGAGTTGACTTATTAATATAAATAACAATTATCTTTTTATTGCTGGTGGTATACTTTTGCACTCATTCCAAGACATATATGTTGAGAACTTGCAATACCTGAATGTCAAAAATACAGACCCACCACGATTGCTAAATTCATTCTTAACCTGCCAACTAAATCTTTCAAATGACTGAATATAGTGCGCAGGATTTAAGTGTTTTCTCTGCTTTTCTGGGATTTTATGCTAATATAGGAATCACTCAAGATTTCAAAACTGCAAGACTTCACTCAGATTGCCAGTTTATCTTTATTGATCCTGGGGTTGGCTGGTGAGACCTTTATTTTAACCATTAAACATCTTTGTAAGTTTGTTGTTCTCACCTTTGTTTTGCAAGGCTAGAGCTCAGTTACTGCAGCCTGGCCTGTTAAAGTGAGGGGTAGATAGCATGAGGCTACAAGATTTTCAATAGTTGTCAGGGGACAGATAGGGGATGGAGCAAAAACCCACTAGTGACTGCTCCTGAAATCTGTTTTTTTTTTTTTAAATGGGGGTCAATGTGCAACTCTAGAATTTTCAGGGGCATCAGCAATAGCTTTGACTTGAATGCGTTTCTCCTTTTTTAAACTCTGCTCTGATGCAAGTAATCAATACTGTAGTTTTGGTGAAAAAAATCCTTTTTGACAAAAGCTCCAAGATTGATTACCTAGATCAATACCATTTTTAAGAACAATTCATCAAGATTGTATTTAAACAGAGACCATGATGCATTTAAACTGTTAATAATACCAACTTTTCCCCCTCCTCTCCTCCCTGTGGATTATCTATTTTTCCCCCAATAGAGCAGTAGATTTCACAGTAGAGTATAATGTCACACAGTTTCCCAGGGGTTAAATAAGATAACAATTCTTCTAAGTCCTTAGTCTCCTCTCTCCATTATCCTCACAGCTTAGCTATTCCTAATTTGCAAATAAACCCTCTTTTGTTCTCACAACACTGGAAGTTCTAGAATCTGTATGTTTTCTTGGTTTTATAAAAACTGAGAACACACATCCTGGAAGAAAATGAAGACAAAGAAATCCAGAGCTTTGCTGCAGTCAGGTCCTTATACTTTTCAATCAGTAGCCACTCTAGGGATAAGTGTAATCGCTTTGGTAATTCAGGCAAAAGCACATTTTTGGCCTGAATGACTTTAGTAATTGTGACTATGGATCCAGTTTAGTGGAGGATTAAAAACTGTCCTTGTATATCAGTGTATACTTCTAAAAATCATAACAATGAGGAGCAGTGACTAGCCATTACTGAGGCTCAAAAATCATTTAATGCAGTCAATTTACCCCAGCATCTTAAAGTATTAAATAATCATCCAAAACCTAACCTGGAAGCACAGAGATGAAAGTGGTCTTCTAGATCATTTTTCCTGCTTTCTTGATGGAAATATGAGGAAAGTGAAAAAAGGAAAATGGACAAGCTAAGCTAGATATAAGGTCTATAACAGCTATCAGTTGGTAGCTTAAAATTACTTCTATCTCTTCTACAGATTGGGGCATCCAAAACTGTATTAGGCTTGAAGATCCACAGTAATCCTTTGGGGTTTGCCTTGGAATTCAGGTGTTATTTTCAAAGCTCTTTCTATATGTCCTATCTCAGCATGCCTTTCTTTAGATTTTGTTATATGCAGTGCCAAGGAGGCCAAGAGGTACTGTGTGAAAACTAAAGGTTTATATAGCTCTGGCCAAGAAAAGTTAAATTGCATGTTGACTTAGGATGGCAAAGGACCAAAAATTTAACTGATACATGATTCTCTATTTGCAAGAGATCCACTACAAAAAGTTTTATGAATTCTAGGTAAACATATCATATGAAGGATTTTAAATGCCTCAGTGAAATTGAGGTTCAGGTAACTTAAGGTACATTTTGAGCTTGTATAATACTCCAAATAAAACTCTATTAGCTTGGAATGTTGTATATGTCCCCTGTTAAGAGTGAGTGGTGGAAGATTTTTGAGATTACATTGTAAATTTACTAATGGCAATTTTACATTCCTTGGAAACAAAAATCACTCTGCTTTGCTTTTCCTGTGCCTATCTTCAGTGAAAAAAAAAAAAAAAAGTAACGGAAGCACCCAGTCCATTAATAATCTTTTTCTAGGGCTTTTTGCCATTTATGGATGAGAGAACAAGTGGCTCTCCTGTGGTGTATACCTGAATGCAATGTATTTTAGCACAAGGGAATGTGGGTCATAGGTGACTTTTGCAATGTCGCTTTCATGCAGGCCAACTGTTCTTACTTTACAGCCCATCTTATCCATTCTTGTGCATTAACAGTTGATGTATAAAGGGCACGTTTGTCTTTTGAGACTTTAATATTTCCTCTTCAGAACAGTTATTTTTTAAAGGAATTACAAACTTTTTCCCCAGAAGCGTTTTAAAAGAACACAAAATTTCACAAGTTTCTAAATTTATGTTGTAGCTGTAATAATACCTATTTCATTTATCTGTAACATTTTTAGGTTCAAAATGTTTTTATATTTATATGGGTTTTGAGTCTTTGTTTTTTTTATTTTTTTAGTCATAGATAGATACAATATTTTTTATTTTGTTTATGTATTTTTATGTGGTGGTGAGGATTGAACCCAGTGCCTCACATGTACTGGGCAAGCGCTCTGCCACTGAGCCATAACCCCAGCCTGAGTCTTTGCATTTTTATTTTTTGTTTGTTTGTCCCTAGGAATTGAATCCAGCAGTGCTTACCCACTGAGCCAAATCCCCAGCCCTTTTTTATTTTTATTTTATTTTATTTTATTTTTATTCTAGTCCCTTTCCAATCATGTATTAGCTGTATCAAAACTGAGACATGAAGATCTAATGGATGTAAAAGTATTCTGGAAATCCCCTCTAAAAACTAAGAGGGGAAGAACTAAGGTACGCCAGTCAGTGAGTCTGTCACATATTGGATGTATGACATTGTGACATTGGGCAAGCGATTTGACCTAATGCTTCAGTTTTCTCATCTGCAAAATGGGAGTAAATCCAGTAACCAACTAACGTGGTTGTGGCAATTAACTAGAACATTCATTTAAATACAGGACTGCCCGAAACAATACTCATGAATGGATGTTAGCCTTGACCATTCTGACTGTACCTCTCTGGTCTTCAGCTATCTCGAAGCATGGACTTTCTGAGCTATTAAAGGCGCCCTGGGATTCAGTTTTGATCTTACTACTCTTTGCCTGCTTCCTCCGACCCTATCTCTCCCCTCCCAATTCAAAGCCCACCTCAGACCCCTTCATAACCGTCCCCTCCGGGATTCACGCCGTCTCTTACTAGAGGAACTTGACTGGATCTCTGTGGCTCCCATAGATCAGCGCCCGGACAGCACCTCTGTGGTGGCTGCATAGTGCTAGCCCTCCCAACTGCAGCTGCAACCAGGCTCGAGCCCCATACAGTGCAGTGCTCAGCAGACTCACATGCTCCTTCCAGCCTACAGCCCCAGCCCTTTTTAAAATTTTTAGACAGGGTCTTGCTAAGTTTCCCAGGGCGCCTCCCTAAGTTGCTGAGAATGGCCTCAACTTGTGATTCTCTTGCTTCTCAGCCTCCTGAGTCCCAGAGATTTCAGGTATGAGTCTTAATGGAACAAAGGACACATTGTCTTATAGAATGTAGGACATTATTTCTTAAACCTTTTATTCTAAAGTGTATACAACTTTCTTCCCTTCATTCTCATTAGATAGGCCCATTCCATTCTTCCTAATTGTGTCTTATATTCATGAGGAAGAAACATGGTTCACTTAATTTAGAAATGACTAGATTCTTACTATTCCTAGATAACATTCATAGTGAAGTGTTTACATTAAATGGCTACTTATTATGCAAAGGATACATTCCTTTAAATAGCTTAAAGGCTTGCATGATGTGGCCCTTGTTTGCTTTTCCAAGTTGGCCATTTTGAAACTCTCTCCCCCAATTCTATACTATTCAACTGTTCATCAGACAGACTGCACCAGTAAAAGAATGAGTTGAGAACAGATTTAAACAGTTTTTATTTTTTACATGGATGACAAAAGCAAGATAAGCATCTCTGTATCCTTTGTCCATTAGTGCAATACTGAAACAGAAGTATCTGGATGACAGACAGTACAAGTGATACAACTTTCTGTTGATGGAAAAAACAATTTTATACTGCAACAAAGTGATTTTGTAGACTTAAAGTGTGCCCCAAATCAGGGGAGACAAAGCTGTAAGCCCCATACTTCACCAGAATGAGTGAGACATATGGGAATCTACTCCATGAGAGCTTCCCTCAAGACAGAGAACTGGATATACAATAGCCTAGTAGTGGCTCCTCATAAGACAGCCATCTTCCCAAGATCTAAAAGGATCACAATATATTCTGCTAGGCCACAGGACAAATGACAGTTCAAATTGACTTTCATGGCCTATGTGCATATTGGCAACATCAGCAGGACACCAGAATGGAGCAATTTCCCTACATTCCCAACCAAATACACTGAAATTGTTCACAATTTCTTAATTTCTTTTCTCATCTTCACTTCAAGGTCTTTGTGTACTTCTGTGTCCATAATTTTATTTTCCTTCACTTTCTTCGTGTTTTCTGGGATTGACCTTGATATTTAGACCCCAGATCTCAAAAATGGTTTTGGATTGAAATCAGCTGTCTAGCTGAACAAATAAGTAGTGGAAATAAGTTAGTATCTATAAAAAATGGGAGAGGAGAACACTTTCTAAACTATACATATACATGAGGCTATTGAACTGGATTTAATGAGGAAAATTTTACAACAAATTACTGGTGTTTGATATATTTTGTCTATATCTAAATTTTCAACTAGTCTGGTGTCATGTCATATTCAGGGAATAATTATCTAGTTCTGTTTCCCTTAGCCATGGTCACATAACCCAGATAACTTCCTGTTAAGATTATAGACCCATATGTGCAATTTAAATTTTTCCTCTTATAGTTCCCTGAACATTTTAAATGAAAGGTACCAATAAATAAAGAAAGGCAAAAAAATCTATATGGTTCAAATAGACAAAACAAGGGAAGAGACTATATATACACACCATTTTAACAAAGGGCATTTTTAAAAGTCCATCAGATAGATAGAATATATATCTAGGTATAAAAACATTTGGGTGTGTTTGCCTCTCTATTCTATCTATCTACCTTCCTAACTACTTATCATCTGTCCTTAAATCTAATGGGATAGAATATAGATCGCTAGAGATTGAGAAGGGTTTGGTGGGAAGTGTGGATGAAGTAAGGATGGATTTGATTACTACATGTGTATGCACGTGCTGCAATATTACACTGAACCTCATTATTATGTACAGTTAATACATATCAATATATAATGAAATAAAATATTTTTTAAAAATATAATGGAGTAGCTTGTTTGTAATTTTTGAAGATAAATTGATTGAATATTTTGCCCTGAGATGAGTCTTATAAAGAATGAAAAGTATATTGATAATTATATTCTACAGATGAAAAGGGAGACTTCTCTTGTCTTTCCAGTTCAATTTCTCAGACCCTTGTTTCCAAGATTAGAATAGTAAAAAGAAAGAAAGAGAGCTTCTAGAAATTTATTCTCCACATTTATATATAGCACACAGACATACACTCATGTGCCATTCCAGTGCAGCTCATCTGAAGAGATAAAACATCTCTTGAAAATACTGTTGTTCCTTTTAATGATCAGAGATTCTTTTCCTTGAGGATTTAAATAGACTATCTTTTTTTTTTTTTTTTTTAACTAAGAGAGCTGAGTGACTTGTCCAGAGTTTGTGAGATGAGTTTGTATATAGTCTTTATTCTTCACTGTTATGGCTCTTAGTGTCTCGAACAGTATCTGAAACAGGCTTAATAAATAATTGTTAGTGAATAAATAAACACTGAACTTACATAAAAGAGGCATAATTTTGTTGTTTTGGCATCCATTTGTTGAACAGAGCCAATTTATCATCTAGGAACTTAAAGTGTTTCATTTTAGATCTCTTTTCAAAGGAATAAGAATACTCTTATCACAAGTCCCTTAACACCCAAATTATGATAGTTAAAGGTAATTAAGAGCACATTCTACTTCTCAAGTCCATCTCTGAAAATTATATATATATATAATTATCTTATGTTTTTTTCTTGTGTTATCACAAGAGTTAGCACTATAGAAAGAAAGTCCCTTTATAGCATTTCTTTATAATTGTGAATAAGTAAAATATCATCTCCATAAAATATGAATAAAACATGTCTTTTGTTTTTGGCCATTTGGTTAAGTAATAGCCTTATTTTTCAATATGATTCCTCTAGATAAACCCAGCAGAAGAACAGTAAAAATAATTATGCAATTTTGCTTATGCTTTTTATTACCAACAACCATCCTGGAACGTGGACAGACAAGGAATCATATAAATAGTATATTTTTTTTTAATATTGGGATAAGATCTGTTCTCCAAGCCAGCTACATATCTTGTATGGTAAATGGGGTCTCAAGATAGCTCCAGTTTAAAGTAAGAGCACACTCATAGAAGTGAGGCACATTAAACTCTCATCCTTCAAGGTTATAACTTGTAAAGTTGTCAGACACATTCTCCTAGATGTCAACTGTAAGCAAATAAGAAAGGTCAGGGAAGTTTTGGTAAATAGTTAATAAATATTTCAGCGAAAAAATGCTTCTAGAAAGGTCGTGGAAAGTCAAGAGCTCATATTAGGGAATTGTGCATATGGGCTGGTCAGTAGTAACCATTAAAAGGAGAAGAATTGTACATAAAGAAGTATGAGGGGCAGGAAGATCAGCTTGGTCTCATTTTCCAATTTTACCTGGCATTTATTTCTGATTTGTCTTCAAATGTTAATTGTCAGTTTTGTAATTGAAAGTTAAAATGAGATTAGGGATAAGAAAGGAGAATTTCTAAAAAAATATTTGTTTTTCAAAAGTAAAACAAATTTAAGCTATATGGCTTAAACAGGACTCACTTTGCTTATATTTAAATAGTTGTTAGAGGCTTTCTGATGATCTTTAAGAGGAACCAAAACACACTCAAAATATAGACCATTTTCTTTTGTAGATTAGAAATAAATGCAGGCATAACAAGGCCACTTAACTTGTTTTGTATTTGTATATCATTTTATGACTTTATGGAAATAATAATAATCAGTTACTTTTGCTACCTTCTATAACAGAATCTAGTGAAACTTTTATCAAGAATTCATCAATTCTATTTCCTGTTTGTTTCTTCTCACTAAACCAATGGAATGACAACCTTTGCATTACTGCTCTGATTCAAAAAATGTCATTGCTTCTTCTTCAACAAGTAATAGTAATTTTCATTATAGAACTATAATTTCTACAGAATAATTGAATCAATTCTTTCTTAGGAACTACTAACTATGTTTTTTTTTTTTTTTTTTTTTTTTTTAAGCAAGCAACACTGTTTAAATAAGGCAGTTGTTATTTACAAATTTGATGCCCAGTGCTTTTTCAACTTGATTTTTATACCATTTCAAAACCTTTGCCCCACTATCTAGGCATATTTTATAAATGATAATGTTCATTTATTTTGTATTATATTTCAGCTTATTGTGGCATTTTTATAGCTTCATTGCTTACTCCATGGCAGAGTACTTAACTTGACAGGGCTGTGACTAGTACCTAGATTTTCTACTCTTCGTGTGAGGAGGATCATCTCTCAGTTGTTTGGGCATCTATTGCAAAGTAATAGGGCTAAAATAACTTTGTAAAAATTAGCAAATAAGACAGGTCAGGGAAGTTTTGATAATCAATAAATATTTCAGAGAAAAAAATATTAAGATCAAGCTTACGTTTGAGGGCTACAGATGTGATCTTTGCCACTAAATTCTACACACTGATAGAAAGATGTCTTTCTTACATTGAAGTTAAATAACCATAACCTCTAATAAATTTAACCTCCTTAAGAATCGTTTGTTTTATTTATCTTCTCTTTCTTCACTTCCTAGAATAATGTCTTGAATACACTAGCTAGCTTGATGTTTGTAATTGAAGGAACTAAGAACCTGTATGTCACACTTTTAGTATCTGAAAATAGGATCAGAAAATGAGCAATTTATATCATACCAATTTTAATCATTCAAAACATTTAATCATAAATTTATTACATATTAGCCATGGAAAAATAAACATTTTAAAAGGTATAAAAATTACCTGAAGATAGCTGTTAAAATACTGGTGGCAGCTGGGCATGGTGAAACCTGCCTACAATCTCAGTGGCTCAAGAGGCTGAGGCAGGAGGATTGCAAGATCAAAACTAGCCCCAACAATTCAGCAAGGACCTATGCAACTTAGAAAGACTCTGTCTCAGAATAAAATATAAAAGGTCTAGATTCGGGCTGGAGTTGTGGCTCAGCAGTAGCATGTTTGCCTAGCATGCATGAGGCACTGGGTTCGATTCTCAGCACCACATACAAATAAGTGAAAATAAAAGTCCATCAACAACTAAAAAATATTTTAAAAAGTAAAAAAAAAAATGTCTAGATTCGTGGCTCAGTGATTAAACACCCCTGGATTCAATTCCTGGTACCAAACAAATTAATTAATTAGTTAATTACTTAAAATGCTGGTAGCAGATTCACTTATTTTTCTTCTTTTTTTTCCATAACATGTTATAGATTTATATTTTTAAATAATTGAGATATATTGTAGATACAATTATATTTAAACTAGCAACAAAGAACAACCCAAGCCTGGATGGCTTTACTGATGAATTCTGTCAAACATTTAAAGAAGAATTAATACTAATTCTTTATGAACTCTTCCAAAAATAGTAATATTTGGGAAAATTCCCAATTAATTTACTGAAGCTGGTATTACTATGATAGCAAAACCAAAAAAAAAAAAAAAAAGATATCTGTGTTAGATTTCCATCAATATAACAAATACTTGAGATAATCAACCTACAAAGAGAAAAGGTTTATTTTGGCCCATGGTGTTGATGGTTCCACTCAATGATTGGTTGGCCTCATTGTTTTGGACCTATAGCAAAGCAGCACCTCACTGTGGAAGATTGTGGTAGAGCAAAACTGCTCATCTCATGGCCAGGGAGCAAAAGAGATAACTAGAAAGGATGTGTAGTCCCATAGTAACTTCAGGGACCTTGCCCAAATCATCTAAAAACCTCCCATTAAGGTCCCATCTCTTAAACATTCCATAACCTCCTTAGAGCCCCTCCTTGGGGATCAAGACTTTAATGTGGGCCTTTGTAGGACATTCAAATCCATACTATAGCAACATCATAAGAAAAGAGAATCACAAACTAATATTTTATGAATATGGACATGAAAATCCTTAAGTAAAATATTAACAAAAAAAATCCATCAACATATAAAAAGAATTATACACCATGAGCATGTTCAGCTTATCCCAGGATTGCAAATTTGGTTTAACATCAGAAAGTCAATTAATGTAATACATAAAATGCATAGAAAAATAAAAGAAAATCACATGTTTATTTCCATAAATGCAGGTAAAGTATTTGGTAAGCACCAACACCCTGTCATAATAAAAATAATCAATGAACTCGGAATAAAAGAGAACTTCATCAGTTGGTTAAATGGCAAACAGAAAAAAACATGGATAACATCATACTTAATGGTGAAAGACTGGAAGCCTTGCCCATGTTATGGTTTGCTTTTTAATATTCTTCAAAAGCTCAAGTGTTAGGCAAAATTATTAGATTGTGAGAACTGTAGCTTCATCAGTGAATTAATCCATTTGGTGAATTAATAATTTGAATGGATTATTGGGTGGTAATCACATGCAGATGGGGCATGGCTGGAGGAATTAAGTCACTTGGAGTGTGGTCTTGGATTATATCTTGTCCCTTGCTCTTCTCTCTCTCTCTGCTCTGAACTAAGCAGCTATCTTCCATCATGCCCTTTTGCCATGTTGTTCTGTCTCACCTCAGGGACAGAGCAGTGGAGTTGGTTGAGCATGGACTGAACCTCTGAAACTTTGAGCCACAAGTAAATTTTTTCTTCCTCTAAGTTGTTCTTGTTAGGTATTTTGGTCACAGTAATGAAAAACTGACCAACAGGCACTAACATCAAAAATAAGACAAAGATGTCCACTCTGGCCTCTTACAGTCAACATTGTACTTGAGGTTATAGCCAAGGCAATTAGGCAATAAAAAGAAAAGACATTCAGATTAGAAATCAAGAATTAAAGCTAAATTTATTTGCTGATATTTCAAACTTGTATATAGAAAATCCTAAATAATCTATTAAATTAGAACTAATAAACTGGTTCAACAAGATCACAGAATTTAAGACCAACAAGCCATAATTAATTATGTTTCTATACATTGTCAATTAATAATCCAAAAATGAAATTAATAAAATAATTCTATTTATAATATGATTTAAAAGAATTAAATATTAGGAATAATTTTAACAAAAGAAATCAAAATTTATACTTTGAAAACTACAAAATATTTTTGAAAGAAACTAAGTTTCTAAGTAAATGGAACAATATCCTATTTTCATGGAATGGGAAACTTAATATTGCTAAGATGACAATATGCCCAAAATTGAGCTACAGATTCAATTCAATCCATATCAAAATCCCAGCTGACTTCTTTGTAGAAATTGACAAGTTGATTCTAAAATTCATATGGAATTCCAATAGACCAATATTCGTCAAATAAATCTTGATAAAGAAGAAGAAAGTAGGAGATTCAACTTTCTGATTGCAAAAATTACTAAAAAAACAAAGGTAATCATGACTGTAAGTGCAAAATGATGGATGCAAACCTCAACAGATTCAGAGAAGCCATTTATTCAGTCTTGGACTCAGGCACCATAGGGGCTCATTTTCTGGATGCAAAAATGGCTGTTGATTACAGAGGGGATTTTAGTTTTATAGGGTACAATGAGGGTGGTTTAATCATTGGAAACTGTGGATGTGCCATTCAGACAGTCAGGGGCTAGTTGTGCAGGTTGAAACTTTAACTCAGGAAGGCAGTATAGGAGCCCAGATCCCAAGGGATCAGTATTCAAATCTCACCCACTGCTTTTCTTTTTCTGGGATTCATTGTTTCCAAGAGTTTCTATGTTTACAGTGCCTTTATTTAAGACTAATTTGAAATGGGAGAAGGTCAAAGTCCAGAGTGCAGCATTCAGTATCAGCCACCTTCCTTAAGGCCCTGTAGTTTGGGGGAAAGGATTTACTGGGAGAGGTTATTTCTTGGCTAATTTCTCCTCCATCCTCCTGAGCTGCACCATCTTTTGGGTTTTCTCTGGGGGCTGTCTTGTAGGAATATTATTTTCCATAACCCTTCAATGATAATGTGATACTGACACAAAGATAGACATATCAATGGACTAGAATTGAGAGTCCACAAATAAATACATCTGTGGTCAACTGATTTTCTATTGAATGATGACAATATAATTCAGTGATGGAAGGAATAATCTTTTTTGTAAGACAGTGCTGGGACAATATGCAGAAGAATGAATGTGGGGTCTTATGTTTTACTATATCTAAAAATAATTTAAAATTGATTAAACACCAAAATGCAAGAGCTAAAACCATACAACTCTTAGCAAAAATCTTTCTTTATTAATTTGGATTTGTTAAGATTCTAAGCTATGATACTAAAAGCATGGCAACAACTACATACACCCACAGGAAAAAAAAAAAAAAACAACAACTAGATGTTATTGGATTTTATTAAAGATAAAAAATTTTGTAAGTCTAAGGATACCATCAAGAAATGAAAAGAGAAGCCAGGAATGGTAATGCTGGCCTGAAATCCAAGTGACTTTGGACGCTAAAGCAGAAGGATCTCAAGTTTGAGGTCAGCCTCAGCAACTTAGCAAGGCCTTCAGCAATTTAGTGAGGCCCTGTCCCAAAATAATATTTTAAAAAGGGCTGGAGATGTGACTCAGTGGTTAAGCACCCCTGGGTGTCCCCCTAAAAAAAAGTGAACAAAAATACACGTAAGGATATATAATATTTACAAATCACCTACCTGATATGAGATTTGTATCTAAAATATATAGAGAACAATTATTACTCAAAAAAGTTAACTAACATGACTTTAAAAAGAGAAAATGACATGAGCAGACATTTATCTGAAGATGTACAAATGGCCAAAAATCATATGAAAAGATATTCATCATCACTCATTATAAGAGAAATCAAAATCACAATGAGATACCAATATACACTGACTAGGGATGGCCAGAATCAAAAAGTCAGATAATGACAACTTCTGACAAGGAGGTGGATGAAACAGAACTCTCATACACTGCTGGAGGAAATGTGAAATGATACAGTCACCTTGGAAAATAGTCTGAAAGTTCCTCAAATGGGTACATAGAGTTACTATATGATCCATCAATTTCACTTTTAAGTGTATACCCAAGAGAAAGAAAAACACATCTAGCTAAGTGTAGTGGTGCATGCTTCTGGTGACTTGGGAGGATGAAACAGGAGCACTGCAAGTTGAGGCCAGCCTGGGCAATTTAGAGAGACCTTGTGTCAAAATAAAAATTAAAATATGTGATGACTTGGGTTCAATCCTAAGTACCAAAATATATTATACCTATATCTATATTCATATATACATGTCTATCTATCTATCTATCTATCTAACATCTATTTCTCTAGGTAGCTATCACATACTTATATGTCCACAAAAACTTGTACATGAATGCTTTTAATAGCATTATTCACCATAGCCTAAACATGGAAACAATCTAAATGCTCATCAGCTGACAAATGGACAAACAAAATATAGTATATCCATTCAATGACTTTCTATTTGACTATAAAAAGAAATGAATTACTGATTGCTACAATGAGGATGAACCTTGAAAATTTTATGCTAAGTGAAAAAAGCCAGTCACACAACATCACATATTATGTGGTTCCATTCATATGAAAGTCCATAATAGGAAAATGTATAGAGACAGAAAACAGATTAATAGTTACTTAGGAGTGGGGGATGAATAGAGCGTAAAAGATGATAGGCAAAGTGATATGAGGTTTCTTTATTAAGGTGATAAAAATGTTTTAATCTGTGGTGATGTTTGTACATATGTAAGAGCATGCTAATATAAGTTGAATTGGGTTCTTTAAATGGATTAATTGTATGTCAGGTGAATGATATCTTAATAAAACTGAAAAACATGACATTGTCTTAAACTGAATTTTTTTCTTTTCGTAATAGCTACCATTAGCTGGCTGACTCAGTTCCTGATCACATGTTTGTTGTTTTTTTTGTGTGTGGTGCTGATGATTGAACCAGGGCCTTGTGCATGCAAGGCAAGCACTCAATAGATGAATTCTAGATAGGGAAGATGAGTGGAAGAAAAAGGGAGGGGGCAGGGGATTAGCAAGGATGGTGGAATGTGTTGGTCATCATTATCCCAAGTACATGTATGAAGACACAAATTGGGTGTCAAAATACTTTATATACAGAGATATGAAAAATTGTATATATGTATAATAAGAATTGTAATGCATTCCACTGTCATTTATTTTTTAAATCAATAAAATATGAAAAAAATAATAGCTGCCATCAAATCTCTAGATTGCCATTGAGTACCAGCGATAAAAGTTACAATTATGGACAAAATGCTCTTGAAAGGTAGAAGACACAAAACAATCCAGTTCAGTGTGTTTGGATTTAAAAAAAAAATTATTCATACAGTTTATGTAATTCAATGGCTCAACATTTGGTTTCTTTGGTGTAGAATGCCTTAGGAATTTCAATTTTTTGTTTGTCTTCAATGTATTTTTAACATATATATATATATATATATTTAATTGTTAATGGACCTTTATTTTATTTATATGTGGTGCTAAGAATCAAACCCAGTGCCTCATACATGCTAGGCAAGCACTCTACCACTGAGCCACAAACCCAGCCTAGGAATTGGAATATATTTGTCATGCATTCTTTTTACAATTATCTAGTTCTAAAAAGAGCTTTTAACCAGAATCCATAAGCCATGGAGTATCTATGAATCTTGTGAATTTGTAGAAAAATTTTGTGTCTATGTGCATTTTTCTGGAGAGATAGTCTTTGTTTTGTTAGCTTGTCCAAGTGAACCGTGATCTCTACTCCCCAACAAAAGGTTAAAACCACATAAAATAGGGGCTGGGGTTGTGGCTCAGAGGTAGAGCACTCACCTATCATGTGTGAGACATGAGATTCGATCCTCAGCACCATATAAAAATAAAAAAAATAATAATAAAAACATAGAATAAAGGATTATGAAGAAATTATCCTAACAAAATTTTCTAGGTGTGTCTGATTTTAGTGTCAAATAGTACTAGATTCTTAATTTAATGAATGGTAAAAGAAATTTAATTTGGTTATTTTATAGATATCAGGAAACTATAAAATATGTATCTAACATTATTATTATTTTCTTGAATTGGAGCTTATGTAGTGCCTGTATAGAGTATGTATAGACATGTCTATATTTAGCATATGTCACATGCTTTATAATATTTTGTTTAAACATTTTGTTTTTGTTCAGTGCCATTACATTATGATTATCAAATAAAGTTCTTTGTTGAAAGAAGTTACAATCCTTTTGTGGAAAACTCTTTATTTTAAAAGTACTTCTTAGGCTGTAAATATAATGGAAGTATGCTGGAGATTTGTTAGAGTAAGAGGGTTAGAAGTTCATTTGTAATTTCCTTTGGTGTTTAGCATGCAGAGTCTGACTGGATGACCCACAGGCACCCTTCACACTTTAGATGAAACTCTGGCAGGATTGTCAGGGAGAATTTTCATCTCATCTCACTTATGGAGTTACCAACCCAATCATCCACAACTTCACTGTGCATAAGATTCATTTGCAATAATGGGGAGGGAGGAGGGAGCTTGTGAAAGATGGTAGAAGATGGTTAAAAGTTATAAACTTCGGGCGTCCCCGTACATGTTTAGTAAATCTGTAGTGGAGCCCAGGGATATGAATTTTTAAGTTTTTCAGGTAATTCTAATGAACCTGGTACTGATCTTGCTTGGGAATGCTCTAACTCCATCCAAGATTTGATACAAATTAATAGGCCACTTTTGTAAAATGAAAGGAAAAGATTTAGAAGCAAGGTCAATTCCTTCATATCATTTTATCTTTCCTCCCTCTCTTTTCTCCAAAAACTCAACTTCCTACAATATAAATTTTTTTCAGACTTTAGTTTTGTTTTAGCATGTTGTTTCACCCTAGGAGAAATGGTTTAGATGAGGTTTAGGTACTTTATCCATGGTAATCTTCTGATGTATCCAGATATCCTATAATATTAAATGTCAAGTAATAAAACCTAAGAATGTCAATTCACTGCCTCCTCCGTCTTTGTAATTGAAATTAGTTTATCCCTTACATTACTAACAAAAGCTTTTACTTATAGGTTGATTACCGGTGTGGAATGGTTAATTCCTGTGCCATGAAAATTTATGGACTTGTGATCTACCATAAATACCTGGAAGTGGGCATCACTCTCTCCAGAAACATGAAAATACAGACTTTCTAAGGTGGGAAATCTTCTAGTCCTGACTCTGCTGACAAAGTGACTTCAGTCAGGTCATCTGACAGATGCTCTTCTGAATCTGATTTAGGATTTAAGATTAAGCTTTCACTATGGGCTATGAATGGTTATAAGTGCTTTATAAACATTAATCCACTTAAACCTCATTAGAGTACAATGGTTTAGGTATTTTTATTGTCATCACTTAATAGATGAGGGAACTGAAGCACAGAAAATCAAATTTATACAGAGATGAATTTGCAGAACTTGGATTTACAGCCAGGCAGTCTATCTCCAACCTCTACTCACTACTCTATCACCTTTTGGGTAAAGATTGGTTTAAAACAGCAATTCTCTGAGTTTTGATTTTCTGCATTTTATATCATCTGAACTAAACAACACTGAAGGGTTGTCAGGATGCTATGGGCTGACCTTTGGTCAGATCCTGAGTAGAACCCCCAGGTTGTGAGGTCCTCAGAGAATGGTAAAGGCTAGATCTTTCATCATTGACCCCAGGAGAGAACTCAAGGTAGAATAAGTGACAATAGATAGACTAGTCAGGATGCCATGCTACCAGAAGATGTAATCATGTGACATATTTACACAAGCTAATTTTATTGTTATCCAATAAAATTTCAGAGCTACTAGATAATTTGTAGAATAACAAAGAAAAAAATCAATAATTAGGGGAAGTTCCTGATGAAAAATAATAATTGATCTTAAACCATGGAATAGATTATCTTAAAGGGTCTCATTTCTAAAAATATCAAATTCTTGGATATGCATCCTTAAAGGAAAGTAATGCTAGTGCAACTGATTGCCTCTTGTGTTTTCCAAACCAAATCCTCTCTTTGGTACCCTGAGTTGTCTATTTCATTTTAATTAATTTTCTAAGAATAAATTTAGGATGTTTTCTTATATTTATGTAATTTCTAAGTAAATTAGTAAACATCCATCTGAAAGATATTAATTCCAGATTAGTGTTTGTGATCTCTCTTAGAAACTTTGACCAAATAAGTTTTTACTGGAAAAGTTTATAATAAGTTCATGGTTTGTAGTAAACAAGTATCTCTATGATTATAACATGTTCATATCTCAATTATAAAAATAAAAATATTTTTTGTCTATCTTGCTAACTAGCAGTCTTTACTTTTGTCTGTGGTAGAAATAATTGTCTTCTAGCAATAAAAAGAAATCTTTTTCTGGTCCTTTCCCTATAAAACATGGCACAGAAAACATACCAAAAGATTTGTCTTGTCTACGTAATTATATTACATTAAAATTAAAACCACTATTTAAAAACTGCTCAAATGGTAGAAAATTCTTTTTTATCTTAGTCCAATTTAATTCTATTATTCAATTTTTTTTACATTTATTTTATTTTTAAAATTTTTATGTGGTGCTGAGGATCAAACCCAGGGCCTCATACGTGCTAGGCAAGCACTCTACCACTGAGCCAAAACTCCAGCCCATTATTATTCAATTTTCAAATTTATAAAGATGGATAACCCAATTTGCTAATTTAAAGTGTTTCTATGATCTAAAGCAGTGACAGTTTTTCAAATCTTTGTCACTTATTTTCTGAAGCAGCATCTTAGAACACAGTTTTCTCACCAATTTAAAGATAAATTAATAATAAAAATCATACCTAAACCAAAGTGATTTTACTTTCATATTAAGATAGTTCTATTGCTTAGAATCAATATCTCATACAAAACTAAGTTTCTGTCAGCATATGTGAAAGGCTCAGTGTAATCAGGGAATTCGCTCTGCCCTCTGAAACTGCCTGGCTAATTCTTTTGGATCTAATATTTCTTTTTAACTCAGTATTTTTGCAAAGAT
This sequence comes from Marmota monax, assembly GCF_021218885.2. Classification (NCBI taxonomy): domain Eukaryota; kingdom Metazoa; phylum Chordata; class Mammalia; order Rodentia; family Sciuridae; genus Marmota; species Marmota monax. The sequence continues at coordinate 6,801,257 of NW_026695065.1, read as the reverse complement.
ACAACTGTGTTTTAATGTTAATATTAAAACTCTAATTTAAATATATCTACAACAAAAAGATACAATGCAAAACTTTTTGCTTTCTACTTCATATTATATCTAAGGTTTTTTTTATTTTTATTTTTTTAAATTTTTTTATTCTTGGTTGTTCAAAACAATACATAGTTCTTGATATATCATATTTCACACTTTGATTCAAGTGGGTTATGAACTCCCATTTTTACCCCTTATACAAATTGCAAAATCACATCAGTTACACATCCATTGATTTACATATTGCCATAGTAGTGTCTGTTGTATTCTGCTGCCTTTCCTATCCTCTACTATCCCCCTCCCCTCCCCTCCCCTCCCCTCTTCTCTCTCTACCCCCTCTACTGTCATTCATTTCTCCCCCTTGTATTATTTTCCCCTTTCCCCTCACTTCCTCTTGTATGAAATTTTGTATAACCCTGAGGGTCTCCTTCCATTTCCATGCAATTTCCCTTCTCTCTCCCTTTCCCTCCCACCTCTCATCCCAGTTTAATGTTAATCTTCTTCTCATGCTCTTCATCCCTACTCTGTTCTTAGTTACTCTCCTTATATCAAAGAAGACATTTGGCATTTGTTTTTTAGGGATTGGCTAGCTTCACTTAGCATAATCTGCCCTAATGCCATCCATTTCCCTGCAAATTCTATGATTTTGTCATTTTTTAATGCAGAGTAATACTCCATTGTGTATAAATGCCACATTTTTTTTATCCATTCGTCTATTGAAGGGCATCTAGGTTGGTTCCACAGTCTTGCTATTGTGAATTGTGCTGCTATGAACATCGATGTAGCAGTGTCCCTGTAGCATGCTCTTTTTAGGTCTTTAGGGAATAGACCTAGAAGGGGAATAGCTGGGTCAAATGGTGGTTCCATTCCCAGCTTTCCAAGGAATCTCCATACTGCTTTCCAAATTGGCTGCACCAATTTGCAGTCCCACCAGCAATGTACAAGTGTACCCTTTTCCCCACATTCTCGCCAGCACTTATTGTTGTTTGACTTCATAATGGCTGCCAATCTTACTGGAGTGAGATGGTATCTTAGGGTGGTTTTGATTTGCATTTCTCTGACTGCTAGAGATGGTGAGCATTTTTTCATGTACTTGTTGATTGATTGTATGTCCTCCTCTGAGAAGTGTCTGTTCAGGTCCTTGGCCCATTTGTTGATTGGGTTATTTGTTATCTTATTGTCTAATTTTTTGAGTTCTTTGTATACTCTGGATATTAGGGCTCTATCTGAAGTGTGAGGAGTAAAGATTTGTTCCCAGGATGTAGACTCCCTATTTACCTCTATTATTGTTTCTTTTGCTGAGAAAAAAACTTTTTAGTTTGAGTAAGTCCCATTTGTTGATTCTAGTTATTAACTTTTGTGCTATGGGTGTCCTATTGAGGAATTTGGAGCCCGACCCCACAGTATGTAGATCGTAGCCAACTTTTTCTTCTATCAGACAGTGTGTCTCTGATTTGATATCAAGCTCCTTGATCCATTTTGAATTCACTTTTGTGCATGGCAAGAGAAAGGGATTCAGTTTCATTTTGTTGCATATGGATTTCCAGTTTTCCCAGCACCATTTGTTGAAGATGCTATCCTTCCTCCATTGCATGCTTTTAGCCCCTTTATCAAATATAAGATAGTTGTAGTTTTGTGGATTGGTTTCTGTGTCCTCTATTCTGTACCATTGGTCCACCCGCCTGTTTTGGTACCAGTACCATGCTGTTTTTGTTACTATTGCTCTGTAGTATAGTTTGAAGTCTGGTATCGCTATACCGCCTGATTCACACTTCCTGCTTAACACTGTTTTTGCTATTCTGGGTCTTTTATTTTTCCATATGAATTTCATGATTGCTTTCTCTATTTCTACAAGAAATGCCATTGGGATTTTGATTGGGATTGCATTAAACCTATAGAGAACTTTTGGTAACATCGCCATTTTGATGATGTTAGTTCTGCCTATCCATGAACAGGGTATATTTTTCCATCTTCTAAGATCTTCTTCTATTTCTCTCTTTAGGGTTCTGTAGTTTTCATTGTATAAGTCTTTCACCTCTTTTGTTAGGTTGATTCCCAAGTATTTTATTTGTTTTGAGGATATTGTGAATGGAGTGGTTTTCCTCATTTCCATTTCAGAGGATTTGTCGCTGATATACAGGAATGCCTTTGATTTATGCGTGTTGATTTTATATCCTGCCACTTTGCTGAATTCATTTATTAGCTCTAATAGTTTCTTTGTAGACCCTTTTGGGTCTGCTAGGTATAGAATCATGTCACTGCAAATAGTGATAATTTAAGTTCTTCTTTTCCTATTTTTGTGCCTTTAATTTCTTTCCTCTGCCTAATTGCTCTGGCCAGTATTTCGAGAACTATGTTGAACAGAAGTGGTGAGAGAGGGCATCCCTGTCTTGTTCCACATTTTAGAGGGAATGCCTTCAGTTTTTCTTCATTCAGAATGATGCTAGCCTGAGGCTTAGCATAGATTGCTTTTACAATATTGAGGTATGTTCCTGTTATCCCTAGTTTTTCTAGAGTTTTGAACATAAAGGGATGCTGTACTTTGTCGAATGCTTTTTCCGCATCTATCCAGATGATCATATGGTTCTTATTTTTAAGTCTATTGATGTGGTGAATAACATTTATTGATTTCCGTATATTGAACCAGCCTTGCATACCAGGGATGAATCCTACTTGATCATGGTGCACAATTTTTTTGATATGTTTTCGTATTCGATTCGCCAGAATTTTATTGAGGATTTTTGCTTCTAGGTTCATTAGAGATATTGGTCTGTAGTTTTCTTTCTTTGAAGTGTCTTTGTCTGGTTTAGGAATCAGGGTGATGTTGGCCTCGTAGAATGAATTTGGAAGTTATCCCTCTTTTTCTATTTCCTGAAGTAGCTTGAAAAGTATTGGTATTAGTTCCTCTTTAAAGGTTTTGTAAAACTCTGCTGTATACCCATCCGGTCCTGGGCTTTTCTTAGTTGGTAGTCTTTTGAGGGTTTCTTCTATTTCCTCAATTGTAATTGGTCTGTTTAGGTTGTCTATATCCTCCTGACTCAATCTGGGCAGATCATATGACTTAAGAAATTTATCGATGCCTTCACTATCTTCTAATTTATTGGAGTATAAGGATTCAAAATAATTTTTGATTATCTTCTGTATTTCTGAAGTGTCTGTTGTGATATTGCCTTTTTCATCCCATATGTTAGTAATTTGAGTTCTCTCTCTTGTTCTCTTCATTAGCATGGCTAAGGGTCTGTCGATTTTATTTATTTTTTCAAAGAACCAACTTTTAGTTTTGTCAGTTTTTTCAATTGTTTCTTTTGTTTCGATTTCATTAATTTCATCTCTGATTTTAATTATTTCTTGCCTTCTACTTCTTTTGCTGTTGTTTTGCTCTTGTTTTTCTAGGATTTTGAGATGAAGTATGAGATCATTTATTTGTTGTTTTTTTTCTTTTTTTAAGGAATGAACTCCAAGCAATGAATTTTCCTCTTAGAACTGCTTTCAATGTGTCCCATAGATTCTGATATGTTGTGTCTGTGTTTTCATTTATCTCTAAGAATTTTTTAATTTCCTCCTTGATGTCTTCTATAACCCATTGATCATTCAGTAACCTAATTTTCATTCTCCAAGTGATGCATGATTTTTCTTTCCTTCTTTTATCGTTGATTTTCAGTTTCATTCCATTATGATCAGATAAGATGCATGGTATTATCTCTACTCCTTTATATTGTCTAAGAGTTGCCCTGTGACATAATATATGATCTATTTTTGAGAAGGATCCATGTGCTGCTGAGAAAAAAGTGTAACTGCTTGATGTTGGGTGGTATATTCTATATATGTCAATTAAGTCTAGGTTATTAATTGTGTTATTGAGTTCTATAGTTTCCTTATTCAACTTTTGTTTGGAAATCTGTCCAGTGGTGAGAGAGGTGTGTTGAAGTCTCCCATGATTATTGTATGGTGGTCTATTAGACTCTTGAACTTGAGAAGAGTTTGTTTGATGAACATAGCTGCACCATTGTTTGGGGCATATATATTTATGATTGTTATGTCTTGTTGGTGTATGGTTCCCTTGAGCAGTATGTAGTGTCCCTCTTTATCCCTTTTGATTAACTTTGGCTTGAAATCTATTTTATTTGATAGGAGTATGGACACTCCTGCTTGTTTCCGAAGTCCATATGAGTGATATGATTTTTCCCAACCTTTCACCTTCAGCCTATGTATGTCTTTTCCTATCAAATGCGTCCCCTGTAGGCAGCATATTGTTGGGTCTTGTTTTGTGATCCATTCTACTAGCCTGTGTCTCTTAATTGGTGAGTTTAAGCCATTAACATTTAGGGTTATTATTGAGATATGGGTTGTTCTTCCAGCCATATTTGTTTATTTATGTTACTAAACATGGTTTGTTTTCCTCTTTGATTATTTTTCCCCACTTTAGTGTCCTACCTCCCACTGTTGGTTTTCATTGTTATTTTCTATTTCCTCTTCCTGTAATGTTTTGCCGAGGATGTTTTGAAGAGATGGTTTTCTAGCTGCAAATTCTTTTAACTTTTGTTTATCGTGGAAGGTTTTAATTTCATCTTCCATCCTGAAGCTTAATTTCGCTGGATACACAATTCTTGGTTGGAACCCATTTTCTTTCAGTGTTTGAAATATGTTATTCTGTCTCATTCTTCAAGTCTGGGAAGTTTTCTCGTATTATTTCATTGAATAGACTGCTCATTCCTTTGGTTTGGACCTCTATACCTTCCTGTATACCAATGACTCTTAAGTTTGGTCTCTTAATGTTATCCCATATTTCTTGGATGTTCTGCTCATGGTTTCTTAACAGTCTTGCTGAGCTGTCTATGTTCTTTTCAAGTTGAAATACTTTGTCTTCATTGTCTGATGTTCTATCTTCTATGTGTTGTACTCTGCTGGTAGTATTCTCAGTTGAGTTTTTAAGTTGGTTTATTGCTTCCTGCATTTCTAGGATTTCTGTTTGTTTGTTTTTTATAACCTCTATCTTCCTGTATAGTTGATCTTTTGCTTCTTGTATTTGTTTATGTAATTCATTGTTGAAGTGATCTTTCATTGTCTGATTTTGCTGTCTGATGTCTTCCTTGAGACTCCAGATCATCTGAAGCATGTATATCCTGAATTCTTTATCTGACATTCCATCTGCTGCAGCTATTACCTCTTCTAACATTGAGTTGACCTGCATTGCTTGTGGTCCTTTCTTTCCTTGTCTCTTCATACTGTTCGCATTTCTTTCTGCTTGGTGAAACTGTTGTGCTATTGAATTTTCCCCCTATATATTTATATTGCTCTTGTATAGTTGCAAAGTCTCCCTCGCAGGCGTGGGCGGCAGCTCTGCCCCTCCTCCAATTGGGGCAATGTGCCTACCACGCCGGCAGGCCGCTGGGCCTGTTCTTCCGGTCGGTAGCATGTCCGCCTACCTTGCAGGCGCGGGTGGCGGCTCTGCCCCTCTGCGGGCAGCTGTGCTTTTTCTGTTGGTGGTCGCAGTTCTGCCTACTTTGCAGGCGCGGGCAGCGGCACTGCCCCTCTGCAGGCCGCTGGGCCTGTTCTGCCGGTGGGTCACAGGTCCGCCTACCATGCAGGCGCAGGGAGGTGGGGGGCTCTACCCTTCCGCAGGCCGCTGGGCCTGTTCTGTCTGTCGGTTGCAGGTCTGGCCTGTTCTGTTGGTGGTCACAGGTCCGCCTACCTTGCAGGTGCGTGGGGCAGCTCTGCCCCTCGGTGGGATGCTGGGCCTGTTCTGCCGGTGGGTCACAGTTCTGCCTACCTTGCAGGCGCAGGGGGAGGGGGCGGCTCTGCCCCTCAGCAGGCCGCTGGGCCTGTTCTGTTGGTGGTCACAGTTCTGCCTACCTCTCAGACGCGGGGGGAGGGGGCTGCTCTGCCCTTCAACAGGCCGCTGGGCCTTTTCTATGCGTGGTCACAGTTCCGCCCACCTTCCAGGCGCGGGGGGAGGGGGCAGCTCTGCCCCTCAACAGACCGCTGGGCCTGTTCTGCCGGTGGTCCATATCTAAGGTTTTTTAAAAATTTGTTCTAATTAGTTACACATGATAGTAGAATGTATTTTGACATATTATACATATATGGAGTATAACTTCTTATTCTTATGGTTGTACATAATATATAATAATAATACATGGTCATATGATCATATATGCACATAGGATAGTAATGTCTGATTCATTCTACTATCTTTTCTATTCCTATTCCCCCTCCCATCCCTTCATTTCTATTTTTTTCTAATCCAAAGTGCTTGTATTCTTCTCTACCCTCCCACAAATAAATTATTATAAATACCTTCGTACAGATATTTCATCTTTCACCTACTAAAGTGAAAAAATTAGTGTTCAGAGATAAGCCCCCTAAAATGGCAAAGTATTAAATTGTATATTGTATTTCCTAAGTTTATTATTAGATGCTATTTTAAAATAATGTTAGACAATATGTATTAAATAAAATTAACCAATGTATAGTTTGTTTAAAGTTTCAAGAGATGTAATCGTGTGACATATTTACACAAGCTAATTAACATGTTAATTAAGCTGCATTAATTTAAACATCAAATAATAATATAACTTGGAAAAATAAATTTACAAAGGTCATTAACTCATAGTCAATAAAATTTTTAGTATCATCTGTATAAATTATCAAAATTTTCATAGGATTTATAAAATTTTCTTTTACAGACATCCCCAAGTACACCTGGATTCGTTTCATCAACAACTTCTAAGAGATTTGATCTGGGAGCACCAGGAAGAAAGGACTTTGCCATAGATATTTTGAGAATCCTGACCAAATTTTCCACTTATTCATACAACTAAGAGACTACAGTGCAGACTTAACCCAGCTCACTGGTGAAAATCAATTAACAAAGCAGCAAACTGGTCAAGTCCTTCTAAAAATCAAGAGAACATAATAATGGCACTCACCAAGATGACTGTGTAGATCCCTTTGCAAAATATCCTTTATGTCTTAGTTCACTAGAAGCTTCCCTGTTCATCCAAAACCCATCTGATCTTAGAGAATTAATATTAAAAGCCTGTGAACTGTGTCACTGGGAAGTGGCACATTTCATTCTTCCCTGTACTGGTTCTTAAGAACTGATACTGAGCTTAGAATTGAGGGAAGAGACAACTGGCCCTCAACAAATTCCACCACGGTGTTAACATATCAACTTTAAATCTGCAGTGTGGGATAGATCTCCAATATACAGCTAAACCACTCTTGTTAATATTAAAAATATTCTACTTACTTGCTTTTCTGTACTCTTCTATTTAATACAAATCGGTGTTTTCACCATTTTATGGGCTGAGAGCTTACAAAGTTAAATTTGTTAACTAGCCCATTATTATTTTGTTGATGAGTTATTCTTTTTTGCTATTACTACATTATCCTAGATACAGAGGCTCCCAACTAGAGGAAAAATAAATGTCAAATTTATTTTCTCAGACTTAAGTTTTAAGTCTAAAAGTTAACTCAGTTATAAAGGCTTATTATTCCTATAATTTTGTATGCTTTTGTTTTTTTGTTAACTAATTATACTATCTTGCTACAAAGATGTCTTTAGACAAGTGGTGTTGCCCTGATTGTAAGGAGCCATGTCTCCCCACTCTGGCTCTGGGACATTGGTTACAACAGACTAGACTTGTTCAAAATGATTATTCTGAAACTGACCAAGATCGAATGTTTAGAGCTAGTTTTTGCCCTCAGTGTCACCACACAATTAAAGGCCTTACTCAGCCTCCTTTTCCAATAGAATGGGCTCCTTCAAATTTTACCAGATGGACACAGGAGAAGGCCTTTCATCCCATTCGCCAAGGCCCTCCACTGGTTAGAAAAAAAGTATATCAATCCAAACTGGTTGCATTTAATGCTCCATTACATTTTATTTTGTCTAGGACCAGTAAAATCCTAGACCAGAGGCTTGGTGGTTATATTGAAATGGCATCTGAAAGACAAATAAATTTAACCACTTCTTCAGGTCCTTTATTGGATGATTCTAATCCTGAGGGGTTTCTTTTAGAGGATGCAGATTTAACCTTGTTGAGTGATGACTTTATTCCTGAGGAGCTTTTCATGGATAATCCAGACTACTTTTAACTAGCTCTCTTCTCCCATTCAGTTAGTTCTAATTAAGATCATTGTTACATCTATAATCATTAGTCTGATGTTATATTTGCAAGATGAAATGTAATCTCTAGACTTGTATTTAAAAGGCACTATCATAGTGCTAGCTTAAGTAATTATAATTTAATATTGATGTAAAGGGTAGAGAACAATATACTTTTGTCACTTATTGTAGGTTTGTTCTTAGAGCTTTCAAAAATATTTTAAATAAGTATAATTTTCTCTGAGTTATTTCAGGGCTAATATCTGACTTGTGTACATTGCCTTCATAAAATTGTCTATAAACTTATGTGAAACTTACATCACTTGAACATAATTTAACAATTCCTATGTGTTTCTTATATTTCTGAGGATTATTACCTTAGTATTAAGTATAACAGTGTAGAATGGGGTAATTTAACTCTACTAAAAACATCAGCCAAATACAATGGCTTAAAATAAATATGTATATACAGTTGCTTAGTTGTATAAGAATTTTCTTCTACAGTTTCTACATTCAAACCACATAAGATGACCAAAGCACATCACAAATGTTATAGTTGTGGTAAAGGTTATAGGGAAGGGGGGGTGATTTGTATGTATGAGTGGATTCCAAAGTATAAACAGTAATAACACACCTCTGACCCTTATGGATATGTAGAAGTTTGTTTTGTTTGTTTTCTTCAGATTACTTTTAGAAGACACGAAAAAGATACTTCCCCATTTCTGTCTTAATGGAATTGCTTTTAATAACTCAACTATTTAGATATGATTTTCCAGAAAGTGCTTCAGAATTCTATTTTAGACCCTATGGGAGAAATTTCTTGTAATCACAGAAGTGTCAATACTTTCTGTAAGAGCTCGCTGACATGTAATAATATCTGAAGTTGCTTAAATTTAAGATTGTGTCTAATCATGTTGTTTCAAAGCTTTACTCTTCTTTGTTTTCAAAGTTATTCTTGCCTATGAATTAAAAATATATGCTTACAGATAAATTATCAGTGAGAATGCCTATTTCTTTTTTCATGAAAAGTATTTATGGCCATCAATATTTTTAAGTTCATTCTTTGTTTTATATTTAGTATAAATGAAGAAGACATGAAAATGTCTTCTCATTCTTCCATTTATTGAATCATTTAATAAATATTGAGTTCCTACTGTGTATCTGTTAAGCTCGAATTCGGGACCCACAAAGACCACCAGAGACCCAAGATCGATGTAAGCAGCAAAGAGGTGTTTATTGCGAGCTAGCTCTGTCCTCCGCGCACACACACAGCAACTGGTGACACTGAGAGGCCCCGAGCCCAGGGTTTGCAGCATTTTTATACATTTTTTGGAGAGGGCAGGGTCTTCACATACATCATAGCCTCTTTTAGCAAATCATCACACACCACGGGAAAATCAAATAATAACTCTAAAACATGATTAGCACATTCACTGGTGGGAACAAGTTGGGTAGGGGTGATTGGTCAGTACAAAAGGGGTATTCATTTGAACTGATTGGTTTAAGCCAAGAGGGGTGTTCCTGCTGAACTACATGGTTTCCCAACTTGTTATCAACCACCATAAACTCCTGGGAGGGTCATCTGGCATCCCAGGTATTTCCCTGTCTCATGCTGATTGGCGGCTGCTAGGGGCTGCTATGGGTCTCCACCTAGCCTGACTGAGTCAGGGACACCTTGGGCAGCAAATCTGTCCTGTTATTTGTAGATAAACAACTTATCAGGGTGGGAATGTGCTTAGGAGTGCTCTGTGGGTTTTTCCAAGGAATAAGGTCATGTCCCTTCCTTGGACAGACTTTGCTCTGAGGTAGAGGCTGGTTTTTCATATCAATCACCAAAGCACGCACAATCCCTTCCCTTAAGGTATTTAAAAATACAGTGATAGAGGGCTGGGGTTGTGGCTCAATGGCAAACTGCTTGCCTAGCATGTGTGAAGCACTGGGTTCGATTCTCAGTACCTCATATCAATAAATTAAAAAAAAATAAAGATCTTTGACAACTAAAAAAAATATAACGGTAGAAACAATTAATATTCAAATGATGACACAAATTGACATAAAATTTCAACTCAGATAAAGTCTATAAGGAGAGTTTCCCAGAGCTTTGGATTTGGCTGAGTCAATGACACTAATATGACATTCGAAGCTACACAGGATTTGAACAGGTTAACAAGTGCAGGAAGAACATTCTGGCCAGAGGTCATGTGCATAGATCTGTAAGACAAAATAGAAAGGGAAAAGAATATGAAAAGATTCTGAGAGGCTGAGACAGGGTCATTATGGTTTGAGCATGGAATAACTTGAGGCTGCACAACAAGGTAGGAGCTAAAGCATTTGGGAAATTTAGACCTCATTCAAAACTTCTCTCTTGATCCTAAGAGCAAAGGGAAGCCAAAAATCATCTGTACATCATTCTCCTGAGTTTCATGGCCGACATAATTTCACATTAAAATGGTAATGTTCTTTTGAAGTCTGTCAGGAAAACCTTAGGGAAATTGACTAAAGTTTATCACTTTGAAGAAACCACAATGGCAACTGATTACACAGCACTTACTATTGAGTTAGTGTTTTAAGACTTTTTCATATACTAATGTGTTTAATCTTCCCAGTAATACCCTGAGGCAGGTCCAATAATCATTACCTGTTTTCAGATCAGGAAACAAAAGCACAGTGACCTTGAGTAACTTGCCTAAGTTCAGTTCTTAAATGGCCAAACTGAGATTTGAGCCCTCCATATTAAGTTTATTTCACATTAGTTTTGAGAAAGGAATGTTAGGGATTTTTACGGAATCCTAGCTTTCATAAACTGACACATGAATATCTGGGACCTGAATTTCTTGTGTTCAGCTACTTAGCTTCCACATTTTTAACTGGAAAATATTAATAACTTGAGAAATGCATAGGATTAGTTGAAGACTACATTAAAAATGATACATTATAGACACATTAAAAACAAAGAAGTTAAAAGTCAGAGTAACAAATAAATGAAACAAATATATTTCAACCTTTAGAAAATTAGTAGCTTGGGATAAAAATATATTGTACTTTGAATTTAATTATAACTTATGAACATGTATTAATATGTACTGTTATCATTAAATCTCTAGTGAATGTGTGCAGAACATTGTATGATAATGCATTGCAGGGTCAAGGGAAGTTTCATTCTTGTGCTGGTATTTGAAAAAATAAAATAAGTTATTGTAACTGTCTTTCCATTCTCAAGTTATTGGTATATTGTAATTAAGTGAGTTCTTATTTTCAGAAGGCCGCGATGATGAAAAAGTAGAACCTAGAGATCGATTTTTCAAAATTCTGATAAACATAATTGTAATTACTTTTTTACCTGTAAGGTCATGGGTTATAGTTTCACATTGAAGTTATTTTTAAAAATCTTTGACACCTAAAACTACACATAATTTTACCTAACATTTTATTGGCAATATCAAACAGATCTAGATAATAGGTTGATTAGCTTTATGGAACTGACATATCCCAACAAAAATAGACACTGACAGTCAATCATTTGGGTCTATACAGATGAAGATTTCCTGCTTGTATACCATTATTCTTTTACCAACAAAAGGTCTCCTTTAGAAAAGAATTTCAAGCTGATTACTGATTATCAATTACCTTAGTGGGAATGAAAAAGCAGATGGCCTGCTTTCATCTGGTAAACTTTTCAATGTTATACTGACATTTTTCAGAGAGAGAGTTTTTTTGTGTGCGCATGAAACTTAGTTTCTAATTTTCTATTGGCTTGTTCTGTCTCTTCCTCTACTTATTTCTGCAATTATTGCTATACTAAGCAGTTGTAAATTATGTATAATTATGTATTTTAATGCTGAAACACATTGGATCAATGATTGAGCAGACCTTTGAACTGACGCCTGGTATGTTATATTTAAATATATTGATCCCTAGAAGTCTGCAGTGTAATTGCTGCAAAATCTGTTTGAATAACTTATAGTGAGTAGTTATGAAAATGCTTTCACTATAAAACGCAAGGTGACATGGCTGGGTAAAATTTATATGTTTCAACCTAATATCCATTGTGACAGTATTAAGAGGTGGTATCTTGCCTCCTGCCTACCAAGATGCCGAAGGGAAAGAAGGCCAAGGGCAAGAAGGTGGCCCCGGCCCCCGCCGTGGTCAAGAAGCAGGAGGCTAAGAAGGTAGTGAACCCGCTCTTCGAGAAGAGGCCGAAGAACTTCGGCATCGGACAGGACATCCAGCCCAAAAGGGACCTTACCCGCTTTGTAAAATGGCCCCGCTACATCCGGCTGCAGCGGCAAAGGGCTATTCTCTATAAGCGGCTGAAAGTGCCTCCTGCGATTAACCAGTTCACCCAGGCCTTGGACCGCCAAACAGCCACCCAGCTGCTTAAGCTTGCCCACAAGTACAGACCTGAGACCAAGCAGGAAAAGAAGCAGAGGCTGTTGGCCCGGGCTGAGAAGAAGGCTGCTGGCAAAGGGGATGTTCCCACAAAGAGACCACCTGTCCTTCGAGCAGGGGTCAATACTGTCACCACCTTGGTGGAGAACAAGAAGGCTCAGCTGGTAGTGATCGCGCATGATGTGGATCCCATCGAGCTGGTTGTCTTCCTGCCTGCCCTGTGTCGCAAGATGGGAGTCCCTTACTGCATCATCAAGGGGAAGGCTAGGCTGGGACGTCTGGTTCACAGGAAGACATGCACCACTGTTGCCTTCACACAGGTTAACTCGGAAGACAAAGGAGCTCTGGCTAAGTTGGTGGAAGCTATCAGAACCAACTACAATGACAGATATGATGAGATCCGTCGCCACTGGGGAGGCAACGTCCTGGGTCCAAAATCTGTGGCTCGCATTGCCAAGCTGGAAAAGGCAAAGGCTAAAGAACTCGCCACTAAACTGGGATAAATGTATGCTGTTGCATTTCTGTACATAAAAATAATAAATTGTCCTTCATCCAGTGTCTTGGACTGAAGGCAATAAATGTGTTTCAGGCAGTAGCAAGGGCATGCCCAGTAACATGAGAGCTTTAGAAACTCATTGTGTAACTTGCATGAAAAGGCTGTATATAGCAGTAAAATGCTCAGAAACCAAGCCAGGGTTTTGTGATTGACCAGTCACTGTCTTATTTAAGGTAGCAATGAATGTGAGTCTATAAAGCATTTATTTATACTGATAATACATGATCCAGTAAAATCAAGTCTCTTGAAATGCCATCTATGCAGGAAAAAAAAAAAAAAAAAAAGAGGTGGTATCTTTAGGAGGCTTTTGGGTCATGATAACCCCAACCTCATGAATGGGATTATAGCTCTTATAAAAGTGTCCCCCTGCTCTTTTTCACCATATGAAGACACATAGAAGGAGCCATCTCTTAACAAACGGCACTCCAGTCACCAAATTTGTTGAAGTCTTGATCTTTAACTTCCTAGCTTCCATCACTGTAAGCATTAGGTCGGTGATGGCGACTTGGTGGTGACTTAGAACAAAGCAGCCCGCACCGGAAAAGAACATCAATCAGATGCTGGCGGAAATGCCTGTCAATCAGCCAGATCTCCTAACTCCTGTCAATCAGCAGGACCCCCTGGCCAATCCTGGAGTTCAGCCAACTCCCTTGACCAACTGCAAGGAGGAAAGGGACCCTAGAAACACCTTTTCCTGTCCCAAGCCCTTCCCTTCCTGCTGTAAGCCCCATAAAAGTCCAGTCCTGTCGAGCTTCCATGTGGTTTCTCCTCAGACACTTCTCCTGTCCCCTCTGTGAGTCTGATCAAGTTCCGCCCAGGAGTGATATCTCAATAAAGCCTGTTCAGCAGCCCTTTTTAAATCTGCCTACTTTGGTCACTGCCTTCCTCGCCTGATCTGACATTTTTGGCATCAATGTAAAGGATGATGGAAAAGCTCCGTAAACTCAACAAGCCAAAACAACCTTTACCTGTCCGAGATTTTATTAGCAGGACCCTAGTGTTCAGTCGCAGAAGAGAAGGGAGGAGAGAGAGAGAGAGAAGAAGAAGAGGAGAAGAGAAGAGAGAGGGGGAAGAGAGAGAGGAGAGGGGGAAGAGAGAGGAGAGGGGAAAGAGAGAGAAGAGAGAGAGGAGGGGGGAGTAAAAGGGAGAGAGAGAACAGAGGAGAAGAATAAGAGAGTAAGAGACGGAACACAAACAGGGTGTTGATATTTATGGGCTTAACACAGGATGAGGAGGAGCAAGGCGAGTGGGCTGTTACTTCTTCATTGGCTGAGAGTTCGTGCCACTTCAGCGATTGGAGGTGTGCCATTCAAAGTTCGCACCATTTACAGGGATTGGAGGTGATGGTTCATTCAGTGCGCCATTCAGTGCATCACGGATCTCAGTTCCCAGAAGAGAAGCACTCCGGGCGCCATCTTTACCAACATTAAGAATAAATTTTGTATAAAAGCTGCCCAGTTTATGGTATTTTGTTAGAGCAGCCCAAATGACTAAGACAATGAGAATGGTATATATCTAGTAGAGATGTGAAATGTCAGCTCTGTTTTCTCTACTCATCATGATGATGACTGCTCATCACTCAATAATAGTGATCAGCCTGTTTCTCCATGTTATCTGACTTTAATTTCTCCTCCTAAGAATGCTAAAATTTCATTTCATTAAGTTCATAGGAATTGGAAGACAGAGATTTAACTAGAATTTTTCATAAACATAATGTAATATAAGGGAAAATGACATTAGGCCATATGAACTGGATAAAATTTTAAAATATGTTGGTTGGTTGCATAATTCTCACCAAAGAGAGATTTTGAGACAGTTATTTAGGGGATATGGGCACTCTTTTTAAATGTTTCCCTTTGTTGTTTCCCCTCTTTTATCTCTCTTAAAACTACACTCATTGCTTAGATAAGCTAAGCACAATATGTTGTTCAATGACAAACATCCCATAAGGAAAACATCTACAAGAATAAAAACTAGGCCATTTGCCTTGATTAAAGAAAAGACAGTTTGAAATGCCACATGGAATGAAAATCATTTAAGGGACCTAAAGTACACCTAATAGAACTGGCTTCTCCTTCATATCTTGCTTATCTTTTATAGAAAACTGGTTTGTAGAAAAATACAGAGTATATTACCTAAAGTGTTTTCTTTCTATAAGATGTGGTGATTACTTAATAATGCAGATACATTAATGAACCGATAATTATTAATTGATCAACTACTATGTACCCATAACTTTTGATGACTCTATGACTCAATGCTTTGAATGAATAAATAGTACATATGAATATGTAATAATTTTTTTTTTTTAATTTTTTATTGTTGGCTGTTCAAAACATTACATAGTTCTTGATATATCATATTTCACAATTTGATTCAAGTGGGTTATGAGCTCCCATTTTTACCCCATATACAGATTGCAGAATCACATCAGTTACACATCCATTGATTTACATATTGCCATACTAGTGTCTGTTGTATTCTGCTGCCTTTCCTATCCTCTACTATCCCCCCTCCCCTGCCCTCCCCTCCCCTCCCCTCCCCTCCCCTCTTCTCTCTCTGCTCCCTCTACTGACATTCGTTTGTCCCCCTTATATTATTTTTCCCCTTCCCCTCACTTCCTCTTGTATGTACTTTTGTATAACTCTGAGGGTCTCCTTCCATTTCCATGCATTTTCCCTTCTCTCTCCCTTTCCCTCCCACCTCTCATCCCTGTTTAATGTTAATCTTCTTCTCCTGCTCTTCGACCCTACTCTGTTCTTAGTTACTCTCCTTATATCAAAGAAGACATTTGGCATTTGTTTTTTAGGGATTGGCTAGCTTCACTTAGCATAATCTGCTCTAATGCCATCCATTTCCCTGTAAATTCTATGATTTTGTCATTTTTTAATGCAGAGTAATACTCCATTGTGTATAAATGCCACATTTTTTTTATCCATTCATCCATTGAAGGGCATCTAGGTTGGTTCCACAGTCTAGCTATTGTGAATTGTGCTGCTATGAACATAGATGTAGCAGTGTCCCTGTAGCATGCTCTTTTTAGGTCTTTAGGGAATAGACCGAGAAGGGGAATAGCTGGGTCAAATGGTGGCTCCATTCCCAGCTTTCCAAGAAATCTCCATACTGCTTTCCAAATTGGCTGCACCAATTTGCAGTCCCACCAGCAATGTACAAGTGTACCCTTTTCCCCACATCCTCGCCAGCACTTGTTGTTGTTTGACTTCATAATGGCTGCCAATCTAACTGGAGTGAGATGGTATCTTAGGGTGGTTTTGATTTGCATTTCTCTGACTGCTAGAGATGGTGAGCATTTTTTCATGTACTTGTTGATTGATTGTATGTCCTCCTCTGAGAAGTGTCTGTTCAGGTCCTTGGCCCATTTGTTGATTGGGTTGTTTGTTCTCTTATTGTCTAATTTTTTGAGTTCTTTGTATACTCTGGATATTAGGGCTCTATCTGAAGTGTGAGGAGTAAAGATTTGTTCCCAGGATGTAGGCTCTCTATTTACCTCTCTTATTGTATCTTTTGCTGAGAAAAAACTTTTTAGTTTGAGTAAGTCCCATTTGTTGATTCTAGTTATTAACTTTTGTGCTATGGGTGTCCTATTGTGAATATGTAATAATTAAAGATTAATTTGAGACACTATAATCAGAGATTCCTAATTACCAAGTGATCCTTTGAGGAAGTATGCAGGATATCATCTATAGTTCCAGGGAAGAGTTGGATCAGCAGATACTGCTACGTGGGAAGCTTTGAAAATGTGGTATGTCCAGAACAACTTTTTATATGTGAAGAGAAGACCACATGCTGGGTGATCTGAAGACCAGATCTCTCTGGCAGATAGGTCATAAAAGCAAGGTAGAGAAATACAAATAGCACTGCACTGGGGACTGGAAGACTTGGCTTCTAGATCTTGCTCTTCTACTAATGTGGAACTCTGCAAAAATTACTTATTATTTGTCATTTCCTTTCCTCATTTGTTAAAAAGTGGTGGGGAGGGGAAAGATATGTTGAAAATATATAACCACTTTCTAGAAATAGTTGCATTATTCAAAAACAGTTGTGTTTCTGTTATTGCAAATTAATGGAAGTATCCAGATCCACTACAAACAGAATTGCTACCTTATACTGTACAACTAAAAGGAAATCCACTTACATTGATAGATGCACATCATTGTGATCGCTCTGGAGAAATGGGATAGATTTCCCAAACACCCAAAATGTGGTTCTAATGTCAGGACTGATGGCAATGCACACAGACAGCAACAAGAAGATATGCATGGGTTTATTACTAAATAATAAAACTTTTTAGGAAAATATGGGTGGCTCCCAAGGTGGTCTGAAAATAGTTTGAGAGATCAGGCAAAGGAGACTGTCCTGCGTATTTTTTTTTAACTGTCTTGGGGTTGAATCCAGGATTAGGGTTCTTGCCCATTGATTGAAGTTGTGTGGTTTAAACTTCCTGGTACCAAAATGGAGGGCATACACAATCTTGCCAAGATATGAGGCAGAAGGAGGAGGAAGAGTTAAGAGACTTGAAACTTTTCAGCAGAAAGGCATCTAAAATGATGTCCCCCTCATATTACAGACACAGATGTTATTTCACGATGTCATGCAACATGATAGCCCTAACTTGTCAAAAAATATAAGCTTAAATTTGTATAGTACTTTTCAGTTCATAAAACATCTCTGCATACATATTGATTCCACAGTCTCATGTCCTGATTTCATAGGTGAGGTTACTGAGACATGGAGAGGTAAGTTTCTTGTCTATAATCATAGCTACTATTGCACATGTATTAGCATAATACTTAAAATGTTACTAAGTTGAGGAATTACTATGCATGAGTCTGCAATTATTGAATTACACAGTGGGGAAAAAGAACATATAACTCCTCATTCAAATGTTTGTACTATGGACTAGGCATTCTGTGTTTATACTTCTACAGTTCATTTCACAAATCATTACTGAGACTCTATTGTATTCAAAGCATTTTGGTAAGTGCTGAAGGGACATAAAGATATTTAAAAACTGGTACAAGACTGGTGTGGTGGTGTATACTTGGGAAGCTAAGGTTGGAGGATTCCAAGTTCAAGGCCCAAGGCCAGCATGGTCAGCTTAGCAAGACCTTATCTTAAAATTTTAAAAAGAATTAGAGATATAGCTCAATCCCCTAGGTTTAATTCCTGGAAAAAAGGCAAACAACAAATAACTGGTACAAGACTTTTAGGAGCTTGCTATACAACACATTTCTGAATCACCAAATGATAAATTCACATAATGAAGCATGAATGCAAATATAGAGAATCCAAGCCCACAGAAAAGAACCTATTATGGTTTTCAATTTTTTTATTAATTTTTTATATATGACAGTGGAATGCATTACAAATCTTATTACACATATAGATCACAATTTTTCAAATCTCTGGTTGTATACAAAGTATATTCACACCAATTCGTGTCTTCATACATGTACTTTAGATAATGATGTCAATCACATTCCACAATCATTTGTAACCCCATGCCCCCTCCCTTCCCCTCCCACGCTCTGCCCTATCTAGAGTTGGTCTATTCCTCCCATGCTCCCCCTCCCTACCCCATTATGAATCAGCCTCATTATATCAGAGAAAACATTTGGCATTTGTTTTTTTGGGATTGGCTAACTTCATTTAGAATTATCTTTTCCAACTCCATTCATTTACCTTCAAATGCCATGATTTTATTCTCTTTTATTGCATAGTAATATTCCATTGTGTATATATGCTACATTTTTTTATCCATTCATCTACTGAAGGGTATCTAGGTTTCTTCCATGTGAATTGTGCTGCTATAAACATTGATGTGGCTGTGTCCCTATAAAGTTCTTTGGGTATAGGCTGAGGAGTGGGAGAGCTGGGTGAAAAGGTGGTTCCATTCCCAGTTTTCCAAGGAATCTCCATACTGCTTTCTATATTGGCTGCACCATTTTGCAGTCCCACCAGCAATGTATGAGTGTACCTTTTTCCTCACATCCTCTCCAACACTTACTGTTGTTTATATTCATAATAGCTTCCATTCTGACTAGAGTGAGATGATATCTTAGAGTAGTTTTGATTTGCATTTCTCTAAATGCTAGAGATGATAAACATTTTTTATATATTTATTGATTGACTATATATTCTTTTTCTGATAAGTGTCTATTCATTCAGGTCCTTGGCCCATTTATTGATTGGTTTATTTGTTTTTTTGGTGTACAGCTATTTGAGTTCTTAATACACCCCTAGAGATCAGTGATCTATCTGATACATGAGGGTTAAAATTTGCTCCTAAGATGTAGGCTTTCTATCCAACTCACAAATTGTTTCTTTTGCTGAGAGGAAACTTTTTAGTTTGAATCCATTCCATTGACTGATTCTTGGTTTTAATTATTGCTCTGTAGAAGTCTTATTAAGGAAGTTGGTGCCTAATCTGACATGAAGAAGATTAGGGGCTACTTTTACTTTTAATAGAGACAGGAAGACCCTATTATATTAATTGATGAATTTAGTTAATTTCTTAGCTGATTTTGCTGTCATAAGTTCCACATTTTATTTACTTGGACTGTATTGATTGTAATACCTATGCCCACAAAAACATCAGCAACTTAAATATTCTGATGTTTGAGAATAGTCATAAAGAGTTAATCATTAAAAATTGTTTCATATTACAAACTATAATGTAGTGTCAGGTATAGTACATTCTAAGCTCATATATGGTTTAAATGAAAATATTAACTAGGGCGCACGCCAAGCCAGACGGGAGGAGGAAGCCCAGACCCGCCCCGTGTGCTAGTCCAGAGGAAGCCCATCAACTCTTAAAACCCACCAAAGGGGGTGTGGCTACCAGCATGGTTCTGCGGCTGATCCAGGTACCTGGTTTCCAACCCCCCAACCCTTAGCTGCTGTGATAACTCAAAATATTTCCCACAAGCTTTTGGGGGTTGTAGCTATCAACGCAAAACAACAACTGTACAGGCACCTGGTTTCTACCTCAGAGACTAGAGTAGGGAAGATACAGGTGGAAGCTCATTTCCTTTCACACTGGCTATACCCACCACCCTGAATACAGAGGCTCAAGCTAGGAATAGACAACACCACCTATTGGAAACAAGGAAAACAGTGTTCTGAGAGACTTTTTTTCTCTTTCTTTTTCTCTTTTCTTTTCTCTCTTCCACAACTTCAACATATGTGAAACAAAGAACTGTGCATGAACAACTGAATTACCAAAGTAATATAATATAGAGGAATTGCATATACCCCACCTTCCCCCCATTTTTTCTTTATTTCTATCTTACTTTCCTTTTCCTTCTCTTATTTCTCTTTTGTTCCTTGTTATTTTTTTTCTTTTTTTTCATTCGTATTCTCTCTATCCCACTTTCAATCTCCTAAATTTGCTATCTATACATAGGATAACTATCTAAATACAGATAGGAGGTTGAGTCTATACATTCTTCCATAAATTACCAGTCTATTGGTTAGAGTTCTCCAAAGGTGCTAAGTTAGTTTAACCTCACACCCTCACTCCTTTCCCTCTAACATCCTTCGTCTGAAATTAAGTTTTCTATATGCCACCAGATATGGTATGCCTTTTATGAAACTAATGAATATATTCTTAAATAATAATTAAAACCAATATATATAGACTTAGAATCTAACTATAAATGTATTAATAATGAAAACTTGTGCTTAGATAATGTATTGTTGATATTGGGAACTGTTAACATTGTCTTTCTCCACAAAAGAGGTATTTTGGAGCTATACAAGAACAATACAAATATATAAGGGGAAAAACATTAACAACAGTTTCTCAAAGCTAGAAAGAATCATGAGCAGTATGAAAAGACAAGGAAAGAAAGGACCACAAACAATACAGGTCAATTCAACATTAGATTAGGTAATATCTGCAGCTGATGGAATGTCAGACAAAGAGTTCAGGATATACATGCTTCAGATGATCTGGAGTCTCAAGGAAGACATTATACAGCAAATTCAGACAATGAAAAATCACTTTGACAATGAATTACATAAATAAATCCAAGAAGCAAAAGATCAACTCTATAGGGAGATAGAAGATATAAAAAACAAACAGAAATCCTGGAAATGCAGGAAACAATAAACCAAATTAAAAACTCAAATGAGAGTATTACCAGCAGAGTAGAACACTTAGAAGATAGAACTTCAGACAACGAAGACAAAGTTTTTCAACTTGAAAAGAACATAGACAGCTCAGGGAGAATGTTAAGAAATCATGAGCAGAATATCCAAGAATTATGGGATAACATAAAGAGACCAAACTTAAGAGTTATTGGGATACAAGAGAGTATAGAGGTCCAAACCAAGGGAATGAGCAATCTATTCAATGAAATAATACTAGAAAACTTCCCAGACTTAAAGAATGAAAAAGAAATCCAAATACTAGAAGCCTACAGGACACTGAATGTACAAAATCATAAGAGATCCACACCAAGACACATAATAATGAAGTTGTCCAACATACAGAATAAGGAGAGAATCTTAAAAGCCACAAGAGAGAGGAAGCAGATTACATTTAGGGGTAAACCAATCAGGATAACTGCTGATCTTTCAACACAGACTCTGAAAGCTAGAAGATCCTGGAACAATATATTTCAAACGCTGAAAGAAAAAGGGTTCTAACCAAGAATCATGTATCCAGCAAAATTAAGCTTCAGGATTGAAGATGAAATAAAAATCTTCCACGATAAACAAAAGTTAAAAGAATTTGCAGCTAGAAAACCAGCTCTTCAAAACACCCTTGGCAAAACATTACAGGAAGAGGAAATGAAAATTAACAATGAAAACCAACAGGGGGAGGTAGTACAGTAAAGGAAAAACTAATCATAGAGGAAAAACAAATCATGTTAAGTAACATACATAATCAAATATGGCTGGAAATACAAACCATATCTCATTAGTAACCCTAAATGTTAATGGCTTAAATGCACCAATCAAAAGACATAGGCTAGTAGAATGGATTTAAAAAAAAGATCCAACAATATGATGCCTACAGGAGACTCATCTGATAGGAAAAGACATTCACAGACTGAAGGAGAAAGGTTGGGAAAAATCATACCACTCATACGAACCCCGCAAGCAAGCAGGGGTGTCCATACTTGTATCAAATAAAATAGACTTCAAGCCAAAGTTAATCAAAGGGATAAACAAGGACACCACACACTGCTCAAGGGAACCATACACCAATAAGTCTTGATGATCATTAATATATATGCCCCAAACAATGGTGCAGCTACATTCATCAAACAAACTCTTCTCAAGTTCAAGAGTCAAATAGACCACAACACAATAATCATGGGAGATTTTAACACACCTCTCTCACCACTGGAGAGATCTTCCAAACAAAAGTTGAATAAAGAAACCATAGAGCTCAATAATGCAATTAATAATTTAGACATAATTGATATATATAGAATATACCACCCAACATCAAGCAGATACACTTTCTTCTCAGCAGCACATGGATCCTTCTCAAAAATAGACCATATATTATATCACAGGGCAAATCTTAGCAATTACAAAGAGTAGAGATACTACCATGCATTTTATCTGATCATAATGGAATGAAATTGGAAATCAATAATAAAATGAGAAAGGAAAAATCCTACATCACGTGGAGATTAAACAATATGCTACTGAAAGAACAAAGGGTTACACAAGACATCAAAGAGGAAATTAAAAAATTCTCAGAGGTAAATAAAAACTCAGACACAACATATCGAAATCTCTGGGACACTATGAAAGCAGTACTAAGAGGAAAATTCATTTCATGGAGTTCATTCCTTAAAAGAAGGAAAAGCCAACAAATAAATGACCTCACACTACACCTCGAAGCCTTAGAAAAAGAACAAATCAGCAGCAAATACAGTAGAAGGCAAGAAATAATTAAAATTAGAGCTGAAATCAATGAAATTGAAACAAAAGAAACAATTGAAAAAATTGACAAAACTAAAAGTCGGTTCTTTGAAAAAATAAGATTGATAGACCACTAGCCATGCTAACAAAGAGAAGAAGAGAGAGATCCCAAATTACTAGCTTACGGGATGAAAAAGGCAACATCACAACAGACAATTCAGAAATACAGAAGATAATTAGAAATTATTTTGAAACCCTATACTCTAATAAAATAGAAGATAGTGAAGGCATCAATAAATTCCTTAAGACATATGAACTACCCAGATTGAGTCAGGATGATATAAACAACCTAAACAGACCAATATCAAGTGAGAAAATAGAAGAAGCCATCAAAAGACTACCAACCAAGAAAATCCCAGGACTGGATGGATATACAGCAGAGTTTTACAAGACATTTAAAGAAGAACTAATATCAATACTCTACAATCTATTTCAGGAGATAGAAAAAGAGGGAGAACTTCCAAATTCATTCTATGAGGCCAATATCACCCTGATTCCCAAACCAGATAAAGACACCTCAAAGAAAGAAAAGTACAGACCAATATCCCTAATGAATTTAGATGCAAAAATCCTCAATAAAATTCTGGCAAATCGGATACAAAAACATATCAAAAAAATTGTGCACCATGATCAAGTAGGATTCATCCCTGGGATGCAAGGCTGGTTCAATATACAGAAATCAATAAACGTTATTCACCACATCAATAGACTTAAAGATAAGAACCATATGATCATCTCGATAGACACAGAAAAAGCATTTGACAAAGAACAGCATCCCTTTATGTTCAAAACACTAGAAAAACTAGGGATAACAGGAACTTACCTCAACATTGTAAAAGCTATATATGCTAAGCCTCAGGCTAGCATCATTCTAAATGGAGAAAAACAGAAGGCAT
This sequence comes from Marmota monax, assembly GCF_021218885.2. Classification (NCBI taxonomy): domain Eukaryota; kingdom Metazoa; phylum Chordata; class Mammalia; order Rodentia; family Sciuridae; genus Marmota; species Marmota monax. The sequence goes on along the minus strand of NW_026695065.1, from coordinate 6,777,307 downwards.
TCCCCTCTAAAATCTGGAACAAGACAGGAATGCCCTCTCTCACCACTTCTACTCAATATAGTTCTCGAAACACTGGCCAGAGCAATTAGACAGACAAAAGAAATTAAAGACATTAAGATAGGAAAAGAAGAACTTAAATTATCACTACTTGCAGTTGATATGATACTATATCTAACAGACCCAAAAGATTCTACAAAGAAACTACTAGAGCTAATAAATGAATTCAGCAAAGTGGCAGGATATAAAATCAACACGCATAAATCAAAGGCATTCCTGTATATCAGCGACAAATCTTCTGAACTGGAAATGAGGAAAACCACCCCATTCACAATATCCTCAAAAAAATAAAATACTTGGGAATTAACCTAACAAAAGAGGTGAAAGATTTATACAGTGAAAACTACAGAACCCTAAAGAGAGAAATAGAAGAAGATCTTAGAAGATGGAAAAATATACCCTGTTCATGGATAGGCAGAACTAACATCATCAAAATGGCGATATTACCAAAAGTTCTCTATAGGTTTAATGCAATGCCAATCAAAATCCCAATGGCATTTCTTGTAGAAATAGACAAAGCAATCATGAAATTCATATGGAAAAATAAAAGACCCAGAATAGCAAAAACAATGCTAAGCAGGAAGTGTGAATCAGGCGGTATAGCGATACCAGACTTCAAACTATACTACAGAGCAATAGTAACAAAAACAGCATGGTACTGGTACCAAAACAGGCGGGTGGACCAATGGTACAGAATAGAGGACACAGAAACCAATCCACAAAATTACAACTATCTTATATTTGATAAAGGGGCTAAAAGCATGCAATGGAGGAGGGATAGCATCTTCAACAAATGGTGCTGGGAAAACTGGAAATACATATGCAACAAAATGAAACTGAATCCCTTTCTCTCACCATGCACAAAAGTTAACTCAAAATGGATCAAGGAGCTTGATATCAAGTCAGAGACTCTGTGTCTGATAGAAGAAAAAGTTGGCTCCAATCTACATAATGTGGGGTTGGGCTCCAAATTCCTTAATAGGACACCCATAGCACAAGAGTTAAAAACAAGAATCAACAAATGGGACTTACTCAAACTAAAAAGTTTTTTCACAGCAAGAGAAACAGTAAGAGAGGTAAATAGGGAGTCTACATCCTGGGAACAAATCTTTACTCCTCACACTTCAGATAGAGCCCTAATATCCAGAGTATATAAAGAACTCAAAAAATTAAGCAATAAGAAAACAAATCACCCAATCAACAAATGGGCCAAGGACCTGAACAGACACTTCTCAGAGGAGGACATACAATCAATCAACAAGTACATGAAAAAATGCTCACCATCTCTAGCAGTCAGAGAAATGCAAATCAAAACCACCCTAAGATACCATCTCACTCCAGTAAGATTGGCAGCCATTATGAAGTCAAACAACAACAAGTGCTGGCGAGGATGTGGGGAAAAGGGTACTCTTGTACATTGCTGGTGGGACTGCAAATTGGTGTGGCCAATTTGGAAAGCAGTATGGAGATTCCTGGGAAAGCTGGGAATGGAACCACCATTTGACCCAGCTATTGCCCTTCTCGGACTATTCCCTGAAGACCTTAAAAGAGCGTACTATAGGGATACTGCTACATTGATGTTCATAGTAGCACAATTCACAATAGCTAGACTGTGAAACCAACTTAGATCCCCTTCAATAGATGAATGGATAAAAAAATGTGGCATTTATACACAATGGAGTATTACTCAGCACTAAAAAATGACAAAATCATGGAATTTGCAGGGAAATTGATGGCATTAGAGCAGATTATGCTAAGTGAAGCTAGCCAATCCCTAAAAAACAAATGCCAAATATCTTCTTTGATATAAGGAGAGCAGCTAAAAACCGAGCAGGGAGAAAGAGCATGAGAAGAAGATTAACATTAAACAGGGATGAGAGGTGGGAGGGAAAGGGAGAGAGAAGGGTAATTGCATAGAAATGGAAGGAGACCCTCATTGTTATACAAAATTACATATAAGATGTTGTGAGGGGAAAGGGAAAAAAAAACAAGGGAGAGAAATGAATTACAGTGGAGGGGGTAGAGAGAGAAGAGGGGAGGGGAGGGGAGGGGTGGGGGGATAGTAGAGGACAGGAAAGGTAGCAGAATACAACAGATACTAGTATGGCAATATGTAAAAACGTGGATGTGTAACTGATGTGATTCTGCAATCTGTATACAGGGTAAAAATTGGAGTTCATAACCCACTTGAATCAAATGTATGAAATATGATATGTCAAGAGCTTTGTAATGTTTTGAACAATCAATAAAAAAAGGGAAAAAAAGAAAATATTAACTAAAAATCATTTAAAGTTTTGCTTGTTTTTTAGTGTAAATAATCTGTATGTGTATTATTATTTAATATTAGGTGTCCCCCAAAAGCTCAAGTGTGAGAAAATGCAAGAATGTTTAGAGGTAAAATGATTGGTTGATAAGAGCCTTAACATAATCAGTGTGTTAATTCCCTAATAGGGATTGAGTAGTGACTGTAAATAGGTAAGGTGTGACTGGAGGAGATGGGTCATTGAGAGTGTGACTTTGCAGTTTGTTTTGTTCTTGTTGAGAAGAGTGCTCTCTGCTTCTTCTATGATGTCTTTCTGTTTTCCACCATAGTCTTTCATCATGATGTTCTGCCTTGCCTTTGGTCCAGAACAATGGAGCTGGCCACCTCTGAGATCATTAGCACCAAAAAAGCTTTTCTTCTTAAAATTGTTCTTGTCAGGTCTTTTGGTCACTATGATGAAAAAGTTGACTAGAGCAGAAATGAGTACCAAGAAATAGGGTCATTGTTGTAACTAACCTGGCCATGTGTTCAGAAGCTTTTGGAGGTTGTGGGAGGAATTTTGAAAAGTTTGGAGATGAAAGCTGGAAAAGCTTCAGATTGTTGTAAGCAGAGCTTAATGGATAATTTTGGTGGAATTTCCAGAGACCAGAATGCAGATAAAACTGCAGACTGTAAAGACATGGCTCATGAGGCTTTGGGGGACAAGGAGGACTCATTGGAAATTGAACTAATGGCCATTCATATTACATTATGGCTAAGAAGTCTTCTGCATTTTGCCTGTGTCCTAAGACTTTCCATGAGGCTGAATTTGAACATGATGGACTTCTTAATCTGGTGGAAGAAATTTCTAGGCAGCATACTATTTAGGCAGTGGCATGGAGATTGCTGGCTGCTCTTAGTTCTGATTATTATGATAATCAGGAGCTGAAAGCAAAGCTGAAAGATTTTAAAAACTTGCAAGTTCATCCCTAAGGCTATGAGTAAAACTGCAGCTAAGGAAAGTGTGGTTGTTAAGCACATTACTGCCACTAAACAAATGCTAAAGACTTTGCCCAGAGACACTAAGAAAGATGGCTTGTGAGCATCTCAGGAACTGGAAAGACCATATCCATTTCAGGCTCAAGGCTGGAAAGGTAAAAATTCTGTTGAGAAAAGACCAGGAAGCACCCTTCTTGGCACAGGGGGGGCTAGGAAGTTGTTTCACCATGCACAGCTGCTCAGGCACTCAGAGGCTACTGCAACCAGGGTCTCTGGAGCCTTGACCCCTGCTTGAGATGGCAGCAGAACTTGGCATCAACCATGTGGTGCTGGTTCTGCAGGAATGCAAGAAGCTGAAGTTAGGGGTTCATGGAAGTTTCCACCAAGATTTCAAAGGAAGATCTGAGAGGCCAGGCAAAGTGCAGCAGGTCAGAGTCCCTGAGGCAACTCCCTGAGAGGACCATGCCTGGAGATGTGAGGAGGAAGCCAAAGCTGTAGTAGAGGACCTCTGAGATAAAGAAATGCCAGTACCATGGAATGTCTGCCAAGGAAAGCTAAAAGAATGGAGCACAGATAAACCAACAGAGAGGCCATGTGATCTACAACCAGCAAATCCATAGGGGTAAAGCTACACAGGCCCATTGGAGAACATCATGATGCCATGTGCTCCAGATGCAGGACATAGAGCTACAGGACTTGTTTGCCTAGCTGGATTTGGGTCTTTCTTTAGCTCACTATTACTTGTAGGAGTTGGGATCGGGTTTGTGTTTCATGAAGTTTAAGAATGAACATCGCAAATGCAGCTGAGGTAAGCAAGTGAGCAGGGATTTTATTAAAAAGGAAAGTGAGAGAAAAATTCAGAACTCATGGCACAGTGCACCTGGAAGGGGCAAGAGTGCTCTTGAAGTATTATAGCATTCCTTCTTTTAAAGGAGCATGAGGAAAAATTGATAGACTCCTATTGATTTTTTGTTTGTTTTAATTTGTTTTTAGTTGTAGATGGATACAATATATTTATTTATTTATTTTTATGTGGTGCTGAGGATCGAACCCTGTGCCTCACACCTGCGAGGCAGGCTCTCTACCACTGAGCTACAGCCCCAGCCTGTATTGATTGGTTTTTGATATTTCAATTGTCTCAGGCTCAGGTGTGCTGGATTACAGGTTATGCAGTCGCTTCCTACTCTCCTTTTCTTTTCTTTTCTATAACTTTGTTTATTTATATCTTTATGTGATGCCAAGAATGGAACCCAGTACCTCACACGTGCTAGGCAAGAGCTTTACCACTGAGCCACAATCTCAGCTCCACTCCTATTCTTTTCTCTCTCGCCATTCCTTCTTTCTATGTTTCAATTTCTCCATTGTGTTATAGAAATATTTACTCTGTATCTTTAAATATTGGCTATGTGTAACTTTTTAATTTTTTCAGGGGCTCACACTGAGAGTTTGGTTTGAGTCTTAAAGGAGACTTTGGACTTGAACTTTTGGGCAATGCTAAATTGTTAAGACTGTGAACTCTTGAAAATGGAGTAAGTTTATTTTGCATTGTGAGATAAGCATAAGCTTTTCAGAGTCAGGGGTGGAAGGTTAAGGTTTACATATGTGGTGTCCCCCAAAAGCTCATGTGTGAAACAATGCAAGACAGTTTAGATGTGAAATGATTGGTTGATTAGAGCTTTAACCTAATCAGTGAATTAATCCATTGATAAGAATTAACTAGGTGGTAACTATAAGCAGGTAGCATGGCCGGAGGAGGTGGGTCATTGGGGGTATACCTTTGGGGTTTCTATTTGGTGAGCTGCACTTTGGCGCCTCTCTCTCTCTCTCTCTCTCCTTTCTGATCATCATATCCTGAGCTACTTTTTTCCACCATGCCCTTTTGCCATGATGATCTGCCTCATCTTCTGCTCAGTGCAATGGAATTGACCATCTAAGAACTGAGACCTATGAAACCCTGAGACCCAAAATAAAGCTCTCCTCCACTAATTGTTCTTGTCAGGTCTTTTAGTCACAGCAGCAAAAAACCCAACCAAGACAATGTGTTAGTCAGCTTTTTATCACTATAAAAATTACCTGAGATGACTGACATATAAAGAGAAAGCTTATTTTGGCTCAAGCTTTTAGATTCTAGTTCATGATTAGTTGGCCCTGTTGCTTTGGACTTGTGACAGCACATTATTACAAGAGTATGTAGCAGAGCAAATTCATTCACTTCATGGCCAGAAAGTAAAAGAGAGAGAGGAAGACACTGGAGTACCATAATCTTCTTCAAGGTTGAACACCCAGACCTCCCCATAGGTCCCACATCTTGCATGTTCTACCACTTTCCAATAGTTCCTTCTGGGGAGAAGACCTATGATCCATGGGCCCTTAGGGAGCATTCAAGATCCAAATTGTAAAACCATATTTCTAAACATTTTTATGGCAACCAAAGTACACTATAAAGCATTTTTTTAGTTATATATGGACACAATATCTGCCGCAGTCTGGCTGGGCACAATTCACGAGCCACTTGTCAAGCAGAAATGAACTTTATTTTGAGAACACACATGCTGCACCACAGGAGCTCTTTAGGAATTCCCTCAGAGCCCAACTGCCACCACCGGCTTCCCACAAGCCTCCCAACCCCCCACTCCTCTCGCTCTTGAGGCCCATTAGCTGGGTCGCATGGGCCGAGCCAAAAGAGTCCCCCAATGAGCAGCTCCATGGTCTGAAAGGGCGGGGAAACAGCCCAATGAGCATCACTGCAGAGGAGCCAATTAGCTGGCAGCTGGAAGTTTGCTGAGGCCACGGTGAGCCAATCAGCTGGAAGTTTGCTGGGGCCACTGTGAGCGAATCAGCTGGAAGTTTGCTGGGGCCCCTTAGGCTGTGGCTCTCAACAAATATCTATTTTTATGTAGTGCTAAGGATCCAACCCAGTGCCTCACACAACTCCAACCCATTATAAAGCATTTTATCATTGTCATTTTATTGCATGTCTCCACCAAACTAAAAATTAGAACCAAAGTTAAAGTGCTTTTAGGAACTTAATTTGGATTTGTTTGACACTGGTAAATTAATGTACCATTATTGCTGTAGTACTAAAGAAGTTTGCAGTAATAAACAATAGAGGAATTCTCCAGTTAATAAATTTGAATCAAATATCATTACTGATGCTTCTGTCTAGTCTAGTCAATACCTCTTAGAGTTTAAATGTGGTATGCCAACCCTTACAGTATTTTAGTGTACATGGAGTTTAAGACATTACACTAAAGTAGGGTCAGATTAACTTATGGCTATTCACAAGGAAATATATTAAAACAGAATTAGGACTTTAAGTTTCAGGAAGTTATTAGAGCAGAAACTTCACATTCCTAAAAGTTTGAAAAATCAAATGTAGAAAATAAAGCATATATAAATTGATTCAGTAACACCAGCAAGGTAATACCATATTTTATCAAATCTAGGGTGCCATCAATTATAAGATGCATTATATTTTTGCACCAGGAAAGAAAAAAAACTCTGTTAAACTCTGACATGCCATAAATTTTAAGTGGCATCCTGATTGCAGAGATACTAAAAGATGAAAAAATAAAAAAATGAAGTATAGCATATCATGAAATATTTGAACATTTTCTTATTTGGCAACATTCATATGAAAAAGCTCTATACTCAATCCTGTCCAAGAGTTGGTTATTAAAGCACCAAATGGATCTTATTAAAATCAGCTTCTCCTGTAAGTTTGTGACATTTGCAGAAATGTTTCAGATAAAGTTTTAGCATAAACAACAAAGAGAAGTTCATAATATGGCTTCATTGTGTTTATTTTTCATGCAATGACTTTTGCATGGATTGCTCAAATTTACTTTAGCTACTTGACTTGGAAATTACCTATTCTGTATTATCTGTACAGAAAATCATAGCACATGCTTATTATGCCCCAGTTCTACCTCATAAGTACAGGGAGGAACAGGAGGTATGAAACTATGTCAAAAACTCACTCATAATAAAGCAATCATTATATAGGTTAAAATTGGGGTCTAAAGGGAAGAAAACATGACAGGAAGTAATGAGAAGAGTTAAGTATTCTCCCAAATCAGCAGAGTGAATTCAAAACCTATAATATTCATTGGTGTAACTTGGAATTATCACTGAGAAACATGACTCCCAAAGTAGCATATGTTCCATACAAAACCAGGGTATAAGTGGTATAAATGACCCGTTTCTGGCCCAAGGCTACTGGGCTCTAGATAATAAGTAAATGGCCAGGCTTTTTATTTTTTAGTATTAAGAATGGAATTAAGAATGGTGCTTTATCCCTAATTTTCATCCCTAGCCCTCTTACTCATGTTTTATTTTGAGACAAGATCTCCTATATTGCTGAGGCTGGCCCAGAACTTGCAATCCTCCTTCCTCACCCTCCAGAGTCCCTGAGATCACAGGCATGTGCCACTATACCCAGTGACCAGGCTCTAAAATCTTAATTTCAGAGCTGTGGATGTGGGTCAGTGGTAGAGTCCTTGCATAGCATGCACAAGGCCCTGGGTTCAATCCCTGGCACTGAAAAAAAAAAATCAGAACTTAGTTTGAGAACTAACAAATAAACTTTTAGTATTAAAAGGCACAGCATAATTCTTAATCTTTCTGCAGGTAAATACTAAATCTCCTTGGCCCTATAGAAGCCCTGACACAGAAATAAGAATTTTTAGATAATATTTTGTAGTTGTCAATGGACCTTTATTTAATTTATTTTTTTTATTTTTATGTGGTGCTGAGAATCAAACCCAGTGCCTCACACATGCTAGGCAAGTGCTCTACCACTGAGCCACAACCATAGCCCCAAGAGGAATTATTTTTAAAGTCATAACTGTTTCAAAGTTATAATTAGCAGAGAAATATAGCAGTGTCCCCATTATGTCTGTAGTACAGAATACATAGCATTTTCTGGCTCTTACCTCTTACATGTACTACCTGTTTTCTCATTGATGTGGTTGTCCATATCCCACAATATCAATTTCATTTTTAAATGTTACTTTTCAACTGAATCTACTTATTGAATTAAGCAAATTGTGTTAAGCAAAACAAACCTTGAAAGGAAGAGATCTAGCAAATGGAGTAGAAAGTAACTTGAAATTAAAACCAACAGGGACTAATAGATATTGAGAAATAACAAAGGAGAAGAAAGAAAGGAATATGAAAAGAAGGAAATTAGTAAAATCTTCTCTTTGTAGCAATATAGAAATGATTCTCATTTACTGATGCTCTATGAATAGAATTTGCCTCTTTCTGAGGAGGTAAATCATCATATTGTACCCATAAAATAATTGTCACTTCCTGCGTCATATTCCTTTAGAGTTTTACCAGAAATGCAGCTTCTACTTGTGCTGTCCCTAAAGCAACACAAAAACCCCTTGTTTTTTTTTTCCTAAGATAAGTTAAGTTGGAGGTGTTTTGTTCTCTGGAGTTCAATTGCTGCTGTGTTCTTTTTTTAATAAAACATACCAACGTTAAAAACAGCATGGCCACAGGAGAAGCATTAGAGAAAACTGCACAGCAGAAAGTAAATTAAAAAAAAACAAACAAATTATGAACACAACATGATGCTAATGCACCAGTACCTGTATCTGTACTCTGTGTCATGCCTGCAGGTCAGGGACAATCTCTTTTTCAGCCCCTTCTCAAATTGGGAAATGAGTCTCCTATGATGCTACCTAGAAATACCATTACCCTTCACTCACTTTTTCAAAAAAGCATCTTTTCCCACCTGAAATGCCACATTTACTGGGTCTTTTCTTACCCATGGGCCATTGATTAGCATGCTATTCTTATTTGCCTGACCAAAATGGAAAGGGAAGTGTGTGTGTGTGTGTGTGTGTGTGTGTATAGTGGTTGCACTTGGGCAATCATTTAAAATAATACTCAGAATTAACTATGTAAGAAGGTGTTCGAAAAATATATTAATAGATTACACATAGATTAATTTTTTACTCATGTCTTTCCATACAGTTTTTGAGGAAAAAAATGAACAGTATTTTATGTAAGTTCAGACTCACAACTAGATGGAGCATACAGCAACCTATATACAATTTGAGAAGCACAACAAAATGTATATCTTCCCTTCTCAGAATTTTCTTTATTGACATTGCCACAGAAATATCTTGAAATTGTTCACATCACCTGTGTTTTAGTCTGCTTTTATGATACTATGACCAAAAGACCTGAAAAGAATAATTTTAGAGGAGAAAAATTTTATTTGTGCTCAGGTTTCAGAAGTCTCAATCAATAGATGGTCTGCTCCACTGTTCTGGGCCCAAGATGAGGCAGGACATCATGGCGGAAAGGTGTGATGAAGGAAAGTGGCTCAGAACATGGCATTAGGAAGCAGAGAGAGAGATCTCTCCTCTCCCCAAGGACATAATATAAACCCCAAGGGTATGAGCCCAGTGACCCAACTCCCTCTAGCCACACCCTACCTGCCTACAGTCACCACTTAGGGGAGTCATGCACTGATTGGGTTGAAGCTCTCATAAACCAAGCATTTAACTTTTAAACTTTCTTGCATTGTCTCTCACATGAGCTTTTGGGGGACACCTCACTTCTAAACCATAACAATCTGCTCAAGATAAAACATTGAAAGCTCATATTAAATGTAAGCCACATCGAATATGGGCAATATTTAAAGCTATTACCAAACATTAATTTACTTAGAAGCCTTGAATGACTTTTATTTCCTATAATGTGACAGAAGAAAAATCTGTATTGATGGGAGAAGAGGAATCAAGAAAGTTTTTTACCTGGGTCAGTCAGTTGTTACAAGTTAGGTCTTCAGATAGAGGGAAAAAGATTAAAAAATGTATATGTATAAAAGATACATTATATATAATATGTATTTATATACATATTTATATGTATAAATGTATATAAACATTTTATGTGGCCTGAACAAATATATAAAATGTATATATATAATATATAAAATATGTATACATACACATATTATATATAAACATATACATTTAACATGTATTTTACATATTTATATGTTTATACATACATACATATTTTTATATATACATATTTATATTAATATATGTATTTAATATACATATATACATATTTTAATGTATAAATTTATATATAATATGTAGACATAAATGCATATTATAAGTAATATATATTTTATATATATACTTATATATAAATACATATTTTTTAATCTTTATATTAGATAAAATACTACTTAACAATCTTCTTGGGGGCTAATTTTAAATATACACATGTTAAAAATAAGGTGCAAAATTGTCTAATTCCCAGAGCAAGATGATGTATGACATTATCTTGGAAGAGTAATGAAAAGCCAAAATACTCCAGGGAAAAATATATTCTTTTTCAGAAAGAAAAGCTGAAATTGAGAACTGAGAATGCTTGTAAGTGGATGGAAGTGTTTTTTCTAAGTGATCATGAAACTAACTTTAATCCATGTGAACATAACTTGACACTACAGCATGCATTTGCGTTATTTTGTGCAAGCCAGTTTGCAGTTATAACTAATATATCTTGAGCAGTAATTTAGATTTACTATTAGTCCAGAAGGTATTTCTGCCTGTGACTCTTGAGAATTAACCTATTTTGTTGTGAATATGTGTGTGTGTATGCACACACTTAAATTTATCATTTAAATGTATAGCTCTGTGCATTAAGTACATCTACTTTATTGTGCAATTAACACACCATCCACCTCCAGAACATTTTCATTTCCCCAAATTGAAATGCTGTAGCCATTAAACAATAATTCTGCATTCTCCTCCTCCCTCTAGCTTCTGGAAACTGCTCTTCTATTTTCTGTCTCTCTAAATTTGACTTTTGAAGAAGTTGATATAAGTGGAATCATAAAATATTTGTATTTTTGTGACTGGCTTATTTCACTTAGCCTAATGTTGTCGTGATTCATCCAGCTTCTAGTGTGTATCAGAATTTTATTCCTTTTTAAAGCTAAGTAATATTCTATCATTTGTGTATACCATATTTGCTTATACATTTATCTGATGAAGGACAATTGTGTTTATTTTATTTTTTGGTATTGTGAATAATGTTGCTATGCAAATGGATATACTAATATTTGCTTTCAAATCTTTGGGGGTACATATATCCAGAAGTAGGATTGCTACTATAGTAAATGTTTGAAGTCTTGAAGAACCATCATTCAGTTGTCATAGTAGCTGTACTATTTTAAGTTTTGACCAGCAATGCATAAGAGTTCCTAATTTCATCATATTCTTGCTGTCACCGCTTCACATAAACTGAGGGAAAAATTGATTCAGAAACATTTTATTTGGGCTCAACAAAGTTGCATCTGGAGAAAACAGATTCAAGCATACTTGAATATGCATTCTGGGATCTTACACATGTCAAACACATGTTAAAGGCAAAAATCACATGTGGGAAGGGATATTATATCAGTTGTTTGTCAAGGATTTAGATTGGTGGAGGAAGAGTAGCTATCTGACTTGTAAGAAAGAAATTGAGTAATTTGAAGGCTATATATAAGATAATTCTCAGAAAAAGGAAGGCGGAGGACAAGAACAAACAAATTCTTGGGAAAGAAAAGAAGTCACAGGTGAGATGACCCTCTTTTCTATCTACAGTATTGGAATGTTCTTCTATAATGAAAACCATAGTAGTCAGCAAAAACTATTGGATATGGTGAGTTTTGGCCTCATGTTGTTTTAATGCATGCTGGAAAAGGGATTCACATCTGCTTAGGGTCAAAAGCTCTCTGAGGTAGATGTGACTGAAACCTGTTCTCTCGTTTCCTCTTAGCCTAGCACTGTAGGATTGCCTCAATTTGCTTCATTGTTTGATTTTAATTTTTTTTTCCACATTGTCAACACTTGTTATTTCGTGGGGTTTTTGATAGTAGCCTTTCTGATGTGTGTGAGTTGACACCTAGTGTAGTTTTGATTTGCATTTTTCTAATCATTAGTGATATTGAACAACTGAGTATCTTTTAAAACATTTGTTCTAACTAGTTACACATGACAGTAGAATGCATTTTGACACATTGTACATAAATTGAGCACAACTTCTTCCTGAATATGGCGCAGAGTCACATGGGTAGTGTAATTATACACTTATATAGGGTAATAATGTCTGTCTCATTTCACCATCCCTCTGATCTTTACACCCTTTCCCTTCCCCTCACTCCCCTCTGCATAATCCAAAGTTCCTTCATTCTTCCCTAACCCCCCCACCCCCATTATGGATTAGCATCTACTTATCAGAGAAAACATTCTGCCTTTGGTTTGGGGGGTTTGGCTTATTTTACTTAGCATGTTATTCTCCAGCTCCATCCATTTACTGGCAAATGCCATAATTTCATTCCTTAAGGCTGAGTAATATTCCATTGTGTATATTTACCACATTTTCTTTATCCATTCATCTGTTGAACAGAATCTAGGTTGGTTTCATAGTTTAGCTATTGTGAATTGAGCTGCTATAAACATCGATGTGGTGTTGTAGGGACAAATGAGGCAAGGCACCGAAGATAGCAGGAAACAGTTTTATTTGGCTGCAGCCAGGATTATAGGGCACAGCTTTTGCTATAATCAATTAATCCCCTGAACCCTGAGTTCAGGGAGTTTCAGAGTTTTATACCCAGCATGTAAGGGGAGGGGCTCAGAAGTTCACAGTCTGCAGAAGTTCACATAATAGCAGCTTTTTCTTTCACTGTTCTGGGCATGTTAACCCTTCAAGGACAACACCTGAGAAGGGGAGAGCTTCTTCTCCCCTTTCTTTCCTCCCCCTGCCAGCTGTTACCATGGGCCCATTTGTAACTTATCTTAAAAATATAGACATCTCTGTGAAGCTCAGCTCAAGGCCAGAGGCCTTGCTTGCACATTTCTTCAAAGTACTTCTTCAAAGTACTATACTGGATATGTTTGTGAAAAACTAGTAAGGGGGTGTCCAGCACCTGGAGTGCTGGTATCTTCTTGGCCAGTGGCCAAATAAACACAAAAATAGGAAGTTTATCTACATTGAACTCTTTTGAAGAGACTCTTTTGCTGACAGTCCTAAAATCAATCTGGGTAAAGATTTCTGGAGAGGCCCAGTTAAGACTTTTCAGTGGAGAAAGGGGGTGCCACTTCAGTGGCTGTGTTACTATAGTATGCTGATTTTAAGTCCTTTGGATATAGACCGAGGAGTGGGATAGCTGGGTCAAATGGTAGTTCCATTCCAAGTTTTTTGAGAAAACTCCATACTGCTTTCCATAGTGGTTGCACCAATTTGCAGTCCCACCAGCAATGTATTGATGTACCTTTTCTTTCCACATCCTCACCAACACTTATTGTTGCTTGTATTCTATTTTTTAAATTTTGTTTTTCAGATATTGATGGACCTTTATTTTATTAATTTATGTATATGTGGTACTGAGAATCAAACCAGTGCCTCATACATGCTAAGCAAGTGCTCTATCACTGAGCCATAACCCTAGCCCTATTGTTGTATTCTTGATAATTGCCATTTTGACTGGAGTGAGATGAAATCTTAGTTTTGATTTGCATTTCCCTAATGGCTAGAGATGATGAACATTTTTTCACATGGTTGTTGATTGATTGTATTTCTTCTTTTGTGAAGTGTCAATTTCTTAGCCCATTTATTGATTGGGTTATTTGTTGTTTTTTTTTTTTTGGTGTTAAGTTTTTTGAGTACTTTATATATCCTGGAGATTAGTGCTCTATCTGAGGTGCATGTGGTAAAGATTTTCTCCCATTCTGTAGGAGCAACAAGATGGCAGTCACTAGCACACCCAGTAGGAAGACCTCAGGTGCAACTAGACTTATAGGTACCTGGATAATCTCCAGGCACTGGCCAGACTAAGGCAGCCATGTCCCAATATGGTGGTGGTGGCAAATCTGTAGGTCCTTTGGCACTGGACTCACAGGCCCTGGCCTTTGTCCCAAGATGGCAGCCTCTGAATATATTTTCATGGGTATTTTTTGGTACTAGGAATTGAATCCAGGGGCATTTAACCATTGAGCCACATCCCCAGTCCTTTTTATTTTGAGCCAGGGTCTTGATAAGTCGCTGTGGATGGCCTTGAAATTAAAATCCTCCTGCCTCAGCCTCCCAAGCTGCTAGAATTACAGGCATATGCCACATGTCTGGTTGGAGGTGGTTCTTATTAAAATATAAGAATATCTATTTTGAAAATTAATCCCTTAATAAATATATCATTTGCAAATGTCTTTTCTCATTCCATGAGTTGCTTTTTCACTCTGAAGATAACGTGCTTTGATGCAACAAAGTTATTACAATTTCATGAAGGTGAATTTACTTGTTTTTTCTTCTGTTGCCTGTCTTTTTTGGTGCAACAACCAATAAATCATTGCCAAATCCAATGTCATGAAGATTTTTCCCTGTTTTCTTCTAATCATTTAATAATTTGAATTCTTACTTTTGGATCTTTGATCCATTTTGAGTTAAAGTTCATATATTATTTATGTAGCATGCATTCTGAGAAAATTACTTTCAAATATTATAATGAGTGGATCATGTGCTCAGTACATTATATCTATGATCACATTCAATCCTCAAAATTGTATAATTAGGTTTCCAATTTAGAAACAATGAAAGATGTACAGAAAGTATAAATAAGCTAGCTGAGGTCATAAACCTACTAAGAGGTCTAACTGGGATTTAAAGTCATCTCCTTTTAACTCGTAAGTCATTGTAGACAAAGTCTGTACTATACCAGTATACTACACATAATGTTTATTCCAGGCACACCTGAGTTTTATTTTAAGCTTTTTAATTTACTAATGTTGCAGGGTACTTCTTAAGATAATTATGATTTTTGTTTTGTTTTTATTTTTTGACTTTCCTCCACCTAATTTCAAACAGGAGACTAGATTTTTTATATAAAATATGAAGTAAAAAAAAAGCTTTAGTCATTTGCAAAATCCTGAATATCACAAAGAAATAATTTCCTTTGAAAGATGAAAGAAAAGAGTGACATAAGGTCAAGCAGAGGAGAAGAAAGTTTCTTGGAGATTAGAATCCGAATGAGTGTTCAGTAGGCACCCATGTAACCCATATGCAAAATGTTGGCAGGACCCTTAGGAGGTCACAACAACTCAGATGGGTTGGATACATGATACAATTAGGGGAAATGGACCTAGGACAGCCTCAGGACTCGTATTTTAAATGGAAATATCTATCTCATATGAAAATGGTAAAAATAAAATATGATAACAAAAGGAAAACATCTACAAGGGCACCTAATTATCTATTTGGTGCTTAATTGTATTCATTCTCTTGCTTTTTATCATCCCCGCATACCTACTGTTTTCCAGAGTTGGGGCTCTTCTGTTTTTGAAAGACAGAGAAAATACTGTGCTATTTTTCAGTGTCCTCAGTCATAGGCTGTGTAATTAATTTAGTCTTGGGGAGAGGTTTTGATCCTAGAGTGCAGACATGCTTCCTTTGATCAGACAATAAATATTACACAAGCTCTGACATTTCTATCTGTTTTGTTTATCAAGAATTTCACTTAAGTTTAGTGCTCAGTCATAGTAATTATATTTACTTAGGAGATGTTTGGTAACTTTGTTACTCTTTCCTTCATATGTACCACATGTATTTACTTTCATTTTCAATACTATATTGCACCAAGATACTTTTTTATTATTAGTTTGCTCAAGACACATTTGAAAAAAATAAAATTATAGGTATCCTAACAATAATAACAGATATGAAGATATTTGAAATAAAATAAGTAAAATGGAAATTTGGAATAACTAGTTGAATTGAATGATCATTGCTAAAGAGAGGTGATAAAAAAGGTAGACAATTTCAACCTCCAAAAATTTGATTCACAGTAGACATGCAGCCAAATAATTGATTTTATGATGTCCTGCTAGCATGCTGTAAAGTATCAAATAACTCTGGATACTTCATAAAAGGCTAGTAGTGTGTAGAATTGTATTATTAGAATACAAAACTATAATATTATTTAACCTTCTCACTTTGCAGTTGAGAGACACAAAGCTCAAGAAAGGTAAATATCTTGTCAACGACCACATAGATGGTTAGTGATAAAATCAAGATCAGAGCTTAGAAAACCAGAAAATTAAAGTAAACCCATAAAGATCACCTTATCTCTCTCCATACAAAATATGGAGCAATGGTACTTTTATAATACACATTCGGCTTTTTAAAACATGACATATCTTCTTGAATATTTCAAAATTAATTTACACAAAGCAAATCCAAAATGTAATATATGATATCTCTACTGCCAGCTTGTTTATTTTTCAGTGTCCTAACTCAGAATGGCACAAGCATCCATCAGGTTCCACAAATCAAGAAACTTAAGTCCATTCTTGCAACTTACACTCTTTATATCAAATCAGCCATCAAGTTCTAGTAATTGTACCTTTCACATTCATCCACTATTTTCAATCTCCACTGCCACCACTCTAGTCTAAGCTACCATTGTCTCTTTACTGAACTACCACAGTATCCTCTCAATTGGTCTTTGGGGATCCATCTAACATTCCCACAGTGTGACTAGAATGATTTTTTTTTCTTCTCAAAATATAGTAAGCTTGTCATACACACACACACACACAAAAAAAAAAAAAAACCCAACCAACCAACCAACGAAACCCAACATCAATAGCTTCCTGTTTCTATTATGCCAAAGGCAAAAATTTAACATTCTATGCAATGTTTTGTAGTAACTCTTTACTACTTTTCTACTTTGAATTTGCTTTCTTCTATAGCCAGCGGGATCTTTCCTAGTCATTCATATTCACTGTGTTTTTAATTCCCCATGGTATTTCTACTTGCTTATTTCTCTGTTTGAATCTCTCTTCCCTCTTTTTCTATTTTGCTTCTCTTACTTCAGAGAAAGAATATCTCCATAATTTGATCATGATACCAAACACTTCTTCTACATGGCATTCTTCTAAGGTTTTCCAATTATTTGTGACTGTGATTTGTGACATTTATTTGTTCATATATTTTTGTTTTTATATTTAGACCAAAATTTATGTGTAGATAGGAGTCTTCTTTTCCTCAGTTTTTTACCCAGGCATAGTGTACTGCCTAACATGCAACAGAAACTCAAGAATGGATGGATAGGAAGATGGATTCATAGATGAATGAGTATATTATAAATGTAATAATTGTTATCAATAACCAGCATTTATTGAAGTTATTATGTACTTCTGTACTTTGAATAACTAAGTTATTGCTCATAAGAACACCTTAGAGTAGGTACTGTTATTACTGTAATCCTAAATGATGAAACTAAGATTTAGGATGGTAAAAATACCAAAATGAAAAAAATCCAAAGTTGCACAATTAATAATAGAACTATAATTAAAATCCAGATGATCTGATTTCTAGGCACTCTACCATAAGTCTAACAACAGAATATAAACGTGAATAACATATAACCCCTGTCAACAGTCTATTGATAAATTATGTTATAGCCCTTCTTTGAATGGTACCAGGCATGAAGAGTTGTTAAATAAGAAAAAAATACGTTTTATGTGAATATATAAGTAGTTGATAATGGATTTGAAGTTTCTAACAGTTTTCTTCTGATGATTCAATGAAAGCCAAAAGGATAAATCTCAAGTGACAGAGTGTCAGACACTATCACAGGATAATATATCAATCAATGTACTGGCAGAAAGCAGCTGATAAACTCAAATAATTTCAGAGGAGTTTAATAAAGGGACTATTTATACATCAGTAAACACATACTAGCAAACCACAAGGATAGTGTAAGATGCTGGTGTTAGTAACATGAGGGTGAAAAAGAGAGAGGGAACAGGAATGAACAGTTAATGGAAATTGGAAAAACAATGATCTATGTAAAAATATCATCCTGATGGAAATTAAGATCTTTAGTTAAGGGACATAGCCCATGAAGTCACAGGGAGAATGCCAAAGAGTAAATATGCTGTGCTTTCTGGTATTTTAACAGGGCTCCCCATTAATCAAACCTAAAGCCAGAGGACAAAGGTGTCCTTATTATATGATTCATACAGGTCAGTCCCTGGAACACAAGGGAGGTAGAACATGGTTGGGAAGGATAAAAGGAAAATATGCAGTACAGATGGAAATGGAGAGGGTTTTGTTTTGTATTGTTTTGTCTTGTTTAATCCATAGCACTATTAAGCCACATCACTTTCTCCCTGTATAAGGTCAGCTTTCATTCTCAGAGTGAGCATGTGTGTAAAGTCTAACTGTGCCAATAAGGACATGAAATTTTAAAAAGAGTCTTTGGCTCGGGATTTAACTTAGCCAAGTTCCATTAAATTCTCTACTAAAGTTCTAAATTTTCTAAGCTTGTTTTGTTCTACCACATGCCATACTTATTTACATTCTTGGGAGATGTGGAAGTCTTGAACTTCTCACAAGAAGGGTGCTATAAAATTCAAGGTATTGGTCTGATACCATTAAAAAGATGCCTTTGGCCTCCAGTTTGTTTTCTGATCCAATGTGCATTGAATATACATAGGCAAAACTAGTGCTCTACCTGGTTCCCATGATATTTGTTAAGTTGTGGAATAACTGCGATAATATGAGACATTCTTTTAAGCAAAGTTTCAACCACCAACTCTGACACACATCAAAACTCCCTGCTTACCTGAACTGTTTGGCATAAATTAAATTGGCTAATATTTTTAATGCTGTGATCACTGTGTTATGAATGCCAATTTCAATATCTAGAGAATGAGAAAAGATTATCAAATATTAATGAAAGTTGCATGCTTTAAATCTCTAATATCCAAATGAATATTTACTCCTGGTCCTCAACATTCTAGAATCTAAAGCATTCCATCTTGATTAGTCCTCAATTTCTTCTGCTACATTTTATATTACTAAAATTAATAATGCCAATAATTGTATAATCAAGCAGGGATACTAATAATGGCTGTCAGGCATAACATTTTAGAGAGACTGGCTCAGAAAAGATGAGTAAATAAGAAAAAGGATATAAAGCTATTATAATAGAGGCTCAGAGGAAATTAAATATGACTTCTGAAATTGTTTCAAATGAGAATACTTTGGGAAAAAAATCTCAACCAAAAACTTTCCAATCATTCAACCTTATTAATTAATTATATGTAATTTTACTTTGGTGTGCATCTGACCTTTTACTTACATTTAAAATAATTTCTTGAGATACCCAATGTTGCAGAAACAGAATATCTGTTATTTGTCTCCATATGAATTGTCTGCAAGAAAAGAATCATTTATTTTGTCTGCCTTTTCAGAATCTTAAACAAAAATAAATAGAACAGAAAAACTGAATAACATTGTGGTTAAGAGAATTTTTTTGTGTGAAATTAGATAATTTCAAGGGTCCATCATTTACTATGTGTGTAACTTTGGCAGATGATCTAATTGTTTTGAGTCTCTTTCCTTATCTGTACAATTAATATGTCAGTACTAACTTTTTAAAAATATAATGCAGGACAGTTGATGCTTATAAGTTGCTTAGCACAGTGTCTGGTACATAGGAAGCACTCAGTAAATAGTAAGTAGGTAGCTATAATCAGGTTTCAATATTTATATAATTCAGAATCTGGAATTACTTTATGAGTAGAAAGAATAATAGTTTTCCAATGAGGTCTGGTTTAATGCATAGAGAAGTCTCCTGAATTCAATCTCTATACCAGTACTATATTGCCAGGGGTCTCAATCAAATAATTCATTTTTGAGTAATTCTTCTAGAATAACATTTTAAAACACACATATATTAATAGAATATTATATTAATATGTTATTGGACACTGTTCCCATCCTGAAGGAGGCATCTTGGGATGAGAGTATTTCAAAAATATTGACAGTGGAAGGAGGCAAACTGCCTACTTCACTTGCCTCCCTAGAGCTGGAATTTCCTTTTCTTTCACCAAATAGTGACTAGTTGAGTCTAAGGTTAGAAGATGATTAGGATTCCAGATGGACTGTGGGTTGGAGGCTCTTGGCACCTATTGGTTCTAGAACATATTAGAAAGGGTTATGTACTTTTTGAAGTTGAACCACCAACTGTTCATTTAAAGCAGCTGATTGTAGTCCTCAAATTTATAATCCTCCTATCACTTCTATATTACTTTAAGGTAATGGGATATTGTTAGGGTAGTTGGTGCAAATATCCACAAGAGACACAGCCTAAGTTCAAGCAAAGGTTTATTGACAGAGAATATCTACCAGTCCACTCTTCAAGGTGCAACAACCAGTGTCAGTTAAATGGAAGCTTATATACCATTTGGACAAGGAACAAGAGCAAGCTAGAATTGATCTTGGGTGGAGGTGGTTGGGTAACAACAGTTTTGTGTGTGTGTGTGTGTGTGTGTGTGTGTGTGTGTTTAGAGACCTTGGATGGGGGTTTATGGGAACATTGTATTTTAAGTTTCTTTTTCTTGGAAGTTTATAAAGTTTAGTTCAGGTAAAGATGGAGTCCCAGAATCAAAATGGAGTTACTGATGTCTAGGGACCAAACATATAAATTTAGCCTTAGTTCCGCCAGCATTTATTCAGCATTACTTTATGTGACAGATACTTCCTGGGAGCCAGATATATAGGAACAAATTAGACAGAATGATAGCACTCAGTGAACATATAGAAACATGAGAAAGGCAAAAACAAGATGATAATTTCAAAATACTGTGAAAATTACGAGGACAATTTTATGAGTTGGGTGTTACAGAACTGTTATAGCTTGATGTTAAATGTCTCCCAAAGGTCCATGTGTTAAAGGTTTGGTCCCCAGGTGGTGCTATCAGGCACAAACTTGGGGGGGACCTTCAGGAAGGACCTTAGATCATTTGTGCTGTGCCATTGAAGGTTATTGTGAGACCCCAGTACCTTTCTCTCTCTCTTCTCCTTCCTGACCATGAGATGAATAGGTTTTGCTCCATTACACTCTCTTGCCCTGATGTGCTGCCTCATTACAGATTAAAAGCAATAGGGCAAACTGATTATGAACTGAAACCTTTAAAACTGTGAGTTAAAACGAAATTTTTCTCTTTATAAGTTAATTATGTCAGCTATTTCATTATAGTAACATCAAGCTGTGTAGAAATGAACATAAGCTATCATAGAGCCACATGAAACTTTGGCTGAGTATTTAGAAAGGAATATGACTAAGGGGTTACCTTAGAGACCTGAGGCACAGGAGGATGCTAATACAGCAATTGAAAACTAGGGTGTTTTACTTTTGCTGGGATACTAACTGGAATACACTTTTCTTATTTCAGAATGATCTAGGATGTTAGTATTAAGAAACATGACAGATTTGTGCTTGAATTTTTTAAAATACTTTTTTAGTTGTAGATGAACACTATACTTTATTTATTTTTTAATATGGTGCTAAGGATTGAACCCACTGTCTCACACATGCTAGACAAGTGCTCTACCACTGAGCCACAACCCCAGCCCCTTGCTTGAATTTGACACTTCAAAAAACATGATCACAAATGATCATCCTACTCAGGTATGCCTCTAACTTTAAAAGGGAAGGTAGAACTCTATCTTAAGTTTGAAATATATAGATAAACCAACTTCTTAAAATTATATATATGAAATACACATATTACACCTTTAATTAAAGTAAACTTTCTTGAAAATGATATTTGGTATTCAATGAATGGTGTTTTTAAAATGTGTTGTTCCTGTGGACATTGTGGAGATAAAGTTAACTCATCATAATGCCCATGATATCTAGCTCTTAGCCTCATATTTCCTTCTTCTAAAAAAAGCTGTATTAGTCACCTTTACATCACTAGAATGAAATACCTGACCAGGCTACTTATAAAGCAAACATAGATTTATTTTGGCCAATGATCAAGTCCAAGATCAGGTGACCCCATCAGTTTGGGTCTCTGGTAAGTATGCATCAAAGAGAATATTCAAATCTCAAGCTAGAAAACAAAAAAAAAAGGAGAAAAGAAGAGATTGGGGGGTCTCACAATACCCTCCAGGGCATGTCCTCAATGACTTAAGGACATCCTGATAGACTCCACCTCCACCTTCTAAAGGTTCACAGACCATCCTGGGAAACAAGCTTCTAAAACGTGAGCTTTTGGGGGACATTCAATATCCAAACTATAGCACAGCTATTTCATTTTCTATTTTTTACATCAAACAAATAATGTAGCCTCACTTATGAGTAGTGGTTGTCACAATTCTTGACAAGAAAAATTATGTAGAATAGGAATATTAGGAATATTTATGCTGGTTGCTTCATTTATTTGTTCTCAAAAAGAATAGTTCTAGAACATTTATAAGAAAGTTGTCCTGAAAAGTGGATATTTTGAATAGCATGTTTTCAATGGCTAATGCAACTTATTTTGATGAAGATACAAAATGGCACCAAAGCAGATTTCTAAAAGAAAACTTCTTAAAACAATAAGCTTATTAGTTATTATTTTTAGTTAAAATTTTTAGTACAATGTTATATATCAAAAAAGTTTTTGGTATACACACTGACTAGGAACCTATAATACTTTTATGCAAGTCTATCAGCACTTTTAAGAATAAATTTAAGTGGGTGGGGTTGTGGCTTGGTAGAGTGCTTGCCTAGCACACATGAGGCACTGGGTTCTATTCTCAGAACTACATAAAAATAAATAAATAAAATAAAGGTTAAAAAAGAGAGAATGCTTTTCCTTAAAAAAAAAAGAATCAACTTAAGGGGACTGGGGTTGTAATGCTATGTTAGCATGTGTGAGGCACTGGATTTGATTCTTAGTACTGCATATAAATAAATAAAATAAAGGTCCATTGACAACTAAAATCTCTTTCTCATATATATATATATATATATATATATATATATATATATATATTCCTGAACCAAAATATTAAAAAATAATCAATTGAAGAAATTTTTAATAGCTTGATCATTTTCAATATATCTATAGGAAGTGGCTTAAAAAATTAAGTATGCTTTCTATTTCCTAGTTTCCATGTCCTGGTCTGCTTCCCTCTGCCATGTACTTCTTTCATGATATTCTGCCTCACCTTCTTTCATGATATTCTGGGCCCTGAGCTGTGAATTTGGCTTTCAATGGACTGAAACTATGTTTCAGTACATGAATGAAATGATAATGTTAATGGCTGTCCCAAATTCTGTGGGCAATAAAGTTTTTTTTTCCTGTGTACACTATAAGATAATTTAGACTAATGGCAGCCCAGAGTCTATAAGCAGTACTACTTCCCAGGCCACAGTTGCAGCTTCTGCTGCTAGTGAAGGCCACTCCTACTCTTGGGTAGTACAACTGCCAAAGACTAATGAAGGTCTTGTTTTAACACGATAGGAGGAAAGAAACAAAATTCTCCAGTTCATATTTCTTGCATCATTCCATGAGGGGTGGATGAAAGACAGATAAATCTCAAAAGAGACCAGTTGCTATCAGTGAATGGAGTGGCATGTTCATAAAATAACCAGAGATTTTTCTTATATTCTTTTTCTGCCTTTTTTTCTGTCATTATTGAAGTCAGTGTTGAAGTCCTAGAACAGATCATAATTTTGTATCTAACCAGCTTTCTGAGCTTTGATGGACATTAAACCTATAAAAGCAGTAATTTTATATTTTTACGTCTTATTTTATCTTTACCGTGGTATGATAAATATCAACTAGTGGGAAAATTATTCCAAGACATCATTTGAACTTGAAGAATTTCCCCCCATAATAGTGTAATGAATTAATTTTTGCATATACTTGTCCATTTGTATGTCTTTTGCTCCTCACTTTATAATTGGGTTACTTGTTTACTTGCTATTGAGGTACTTTGGTCTCTTATATATTTTGAATATTTATCCCTTATGAGCTAAATGGTTTGCAAGGATTTATTTCCATAGATTGTCTATTCATACTGTTGTTTATTTCCTTTGCTGTGCTAAAGATTTTATTTACTCCTTCCTTCCTTCCTTCCTTCCTTCCTTCCTTCCTTCCTTCCTTCCTTCCTTTCTTTCTTTCTTTCTTTCTTTCTTTCTTTCGTTCTTTCTTTCGTTCTTTCTTTCGTTCTTTCTTTCGTTCTTTCTTTCTTGTATCAGGGATTGAACCCAGGGGAGCTTAATCACTGAGCTGCGTACCCAACCCTTTCATATATTTTATTTAGAGACAGGGTCTCACTAAGTTGCTGAAGCTGGCTTTGAATCATGATCTTCCTGCTTCAGCCTCCTGAGATGAGGCATACCCCACTGTGTCCACTAAAGTTTTTTAGTATATACAAATTCTTTTTTCTACTTTTGCTTTTGTTGGCTGTGTTTTAGAAGTCATATCCAAAAAGTAATTGCCCAAACCAATATCAAGAATATATTTTCCTACTTTCTTCTAGTAGTTTTACACTTTCAAGTCTTATGATTAAGTTTTTAATCCATTGTAAGTTATTTTGTGTATGCTATGAGAAGATGGTCCAATTTTCTTCTTTTGTTTTTGGAAATCCAGTTTTTCTAACACCATTTATTAAGACTGTCTTTCTTCATTGTGTGCTCTTGGCACCTTCCTCAAAGAGTGATTTACTATAAATTATATCCTGAAGATGTCAATTTCCCCAATTTCTTTATAAATTTCACTCATAACCAATCAAAACCTCAGCATGGTTTTTGGTAGGTATTTGAAGACTGATTCTAATACTTACATGGCAATTCAAAGATACCAATACAGTAAAAAGATTGTGAAAATATAAGAAAAAATAGGATTACTTATTCACATTATCCAATTTCAAGGCTTAGTATAAGACTGTAATAATCAAAACAATGTGATATTGGTGAAAGGATACATGTAGATTGTTAGAACAGAATACAGATCCCAGAAGCAAATTCACACAGAATTTAAAAAATAGGCTCAAAAGAAATTCAATGGAAAAATGATGGTCGTTTTGATAACTGGTGTTGAAAAATTTTAAGGATCACAAAGGAAAAAGCAACCCTTATATCTATACTTAATAACTTTTGTGTTATGTATACACAAAAATGAATTTGAAATGGGTACTGCTCAAATTGTAAAAGTGAGAAAGTATAAAATTTTTACAAATAAAAAGAGAAAAATCTGCATGATTTTTGTCTGGAAATGAGCTTTAAGACAGCAACAAACTACAATCCATGAAGAAAAAAATTGATATGAATTCCATCAAAATTGAAAATAGTTTGCAAGACAAAAACAAATTGTTAAGAGAGTGACAAAACAAGTAATAGACTAGAAAAAATATTTTCAATTCATTTATCTGATGAAAACAAACATGTCCAGAATATCAAAATAATTTTTAAAATCCAATAATAAGGGGAGAATAATGAAACAATGGATTAAAGATCTAAACAGCATTTCCCCAAATAAATATCAATGGCAAATAACATAATATGTCATCAGGTGAATGCAAATTAAAAAATAAAACTGACAGGGCTGGGATTGTGTCTCAGCTGTAGAGCACTTGCCTAGCATGTGCAAGGCCCTGGGTTCAATACTCAGCACCACATAAAAATAAAATAAAGACATTGTGTCCAACTAAAACTAAAAAATAAATATTTAAAAAAATAGAAAATAAAATATAAAAATGACATTACCAAATGTTTACAAGATTCTAAATAGGAATTCTCATTCATTGTACAGTGATTGAAAAGGGTACAGACACTTTAAAGACAGTAATGAAAAGCATATTTATCAAAGGACCCATCAGTCACACCCCTAGGTATTACCAAAGTGACCTGAAAACTTAAGTTCACAAGAAAACCTATATGGCAATATTTATAGCTCATTTATTCATGATCACCAAAATTTGAAAACAACGAAGGTGTCCTTCAATATGTTAATGGAAAAATAAACTGTAGATCCATATAAATACATAATAAAAAGGAATCAAGAATTAATTCATGCACCAACATGGATAAAAATTAAATGCATTTTTCCAAATTAAAAAAAAACATCAAAAAGGCAACACATTACATTATTCTGTTCATTTGGCACTTTAGAAAAGGTGAAAATACAGGAACAGAAAACAAGCATGGTTTCTCTTCATTTGGGGCAGAAGTGATTGACTACATCCATGAGGCAGCCTCACATGGAAAAACTTTTCACAGAATCAGTGATGAACATACCTTAAAATTGTCCAAGTCATCAAAAATAAGGTTATGTCTAAGAAATTCTCACAAAAGCCTAAAGCGACATGATGACTAAATGTAATGTGATATTTTAGATGAGGTCCTAGAACAGAAAAGACATTCAATAAAGATTTGAGGCATTTGTAGAAAGCATAAACTTTATATAATAAGTCTATCAAAAATGGTTAACTCATTATGACAACTGTACCACACTAATATGACTTAATTTTGAGTTAATTTTTGTATAATTAACACAATAGTTATTAGGATGAATACAAGGGATTTTTCCCAAGTTATTTTCTGTTCCCGTTTGAATCACTTTCAGTAGTTTTTTTTTTTTAAGAAGTTTATCCATTTAATCTAACTTGTCAGCATATGATTAGTTGTTCATATTATCTCCTTTTAATCTTGTCGTCATCAAACATTACCAGCACTAGTTGTTGGAAGCACTCTCATTTTCCAATCAATTTCTTTTATACCCATTTTAAAAATCAGTTTACATCACCGAGTTTTTTCTGGGATCTTTATTCTGTCCTACCAATCTACATGTATCCTTTCACCAATGCCACATTTTGGAACTTGGAACTGAAATTATATATATCTTTGCACCTTTTCTGTACATCTAAAATTATTCATATACATATACATATGCATTTTATATGCAAAAGTTATATTAAAAAAACCTAGAAAATTGTTTTTCAGTCTTTCACACAAGAAAGTTAGAATTGCCACTTCGGCCTAACAAGTAAAAGGCAGAATAAATTGAAACAAACACTTTTCATAGGTCTATCAAAGAAGTGAGGTCGGAAGGCAAGCTACAGTTCCCTACAATGTAGAGGTGTGTGATATTCAGTGATCCCAGCACCATTTGTTGAAAAAATATACTTTACTGAATTGTTTTAGCAATCTTCTTGAAAATCAACTGATCATAGCACATGAAATTTATTTCTGAACTCTCATTTCTACCCCATTTATTCATATATCTATGAATATAACCATGCCACATTCTCTTGAATATTTCAGTTGTATAATAGTGTCTTTTGAAATCAGGAAGCTTGAGTGTTCTATTTGGTCATGGAATAAAATCATTTTGATGATATTGCTCACTTCATTTTCCTAGTATTTTATTGAGGGTTTTGTGTCTATATTCATAAAGAATACTGGTCTGTAGTTTTCTTTTCTCTTGACATCTTTACATGTTTTTGGTATCAGGATAACAATGACTTCATAAAATTATTTGGGAAATGTTCCTCCCCTCCTGTCTTCAGAAGTTTGTGAAAATTGGGTTTCCATCTGTGAATATTTGGTAAACTTATCTAGTATAGATGTCTGTGTTTTATTTACAAGAAGTTTTAAAGAATACTGTCTATCTCTTTACTTATTATACGTCTATTAAGATTTTCTGTTCCCTTTTGAATCACTTTCCGTAGTTTTTTTTAAAAAAAAGTTTATCCATTTAGTCTGTTATCTAACTTGTCAGCATATGATTAGTTGTTCATATTATCTCCTTTTGATCCTTTTGATTTATAGTAAGGTAGTAATGATATTCCCTCTTTCATTCCTGATTTTTATTAGCTTGTTATTCTATTTTTATTTTCCTTGATCAGTCTAGCTAAAGGTTTTCCTTTCTCCGTTTTAAAATTTGAGGTATAATTCATATAACATAAAGTTAATCATTTTAAGGATCACAAGTTCAAGCCAGCCTCAGCAAAAGCAAGGTACTAAGCAACTTAGTGAGACCCTGTCTCTGAATAAAACACAAAATAGGGCTGGGGGTGTGGCTCAGTGGTTGAGTGCAATTGGGTCTAATCCTTGGTACCAAAAAATAAAAAAAAAATCATTTTAGAATGACCAATTCACTGCCATTTAATCCATTCACAGTGTTGTAAAACCACCAATTTTATGTAGTTCTAAAACATTTTCATCACTGCAAACTATATCTTATGCTCATTAAGCAACCTCTCCCCAGTTATCTCTCCCTCTATTCCCAAGCAAGGGCCATTATGCTTTCTATTTTTATGCATTTACCTAGTCTGAATATTTCATATAAAATGGAATCATGTTATATGTTGCTTTGTTGTCTGTATTCTTTCACTTTGCATAATATTTTTTTTTAAAGAGAGAGAGAGGGAGAATTTTAATATTTATTTTTTAGTTTTCGGTGGACACAACATCTTTGTTTGTATGTGGTGCTGAGGATAGAACCCGGGCTGCATGCATGCCAGGTGAGCGTGCTACCGCTTGAGCCACATCCCCAGCCCCTTGCATAATCTTTTTGAAGTTGAGCTATGTTTAGGGGTTTTGCAATTTTGTTAACCTTTTTGAAAACTAACTTGATTTTCTTATATTATTTTTCTATTCTATTTCTTCTGTAGTCTTTATTATCTTCTTCTTCTTGATACTGTTGGTTTATTTTTTTTCTTTTTCTAGTTTGTTTAAGGCAGAAAGTTATCAATTTGAGATCTTTATTCTCTTTTGATGTAGGCATTTTCACCTATAACTTTCCTTCCAAGCACCGCTTGAGATGCATTCCATACATTTTGGTATGCTTTGCTTATATTTTCATCCATCTTAAGGTTTTTCCTAAATTTCTCTGTGATTTCTTTCTTTGATTCACTAGCTATTGAAAAGAATGTGGTTTGACTTTCATGTATTTGTGAATTTCTGTTATTGAATTACATTGTTTTATATTTATTGAGTCTTATTTTCTGATCTAACATACAATTATTCACATGTGAGAAGAATGCATATTCTGCTGTTGTTGGGTACAGTGCTCTATACATGTCTCTTAGATCTTGTTGCTTTACAGCTTCATTCAAGTATTCTGTTTCTTCACTGATTTTCCATTTGTCGCCCCCCGCAACAAGGGTACCTGGGAGACCAGCCTGTCATCTCCAAAGCACCAGCTGTCGGAACTGCCCTCTGACAGAGGTAGTGAAGCTCATTAGACCAGCTAATGTCTCCTGGGCTGAGCGAGAGGGTAAGTATCGAGACCCAGCCCGCCACCTAACCTGGCCCACACACTCACACCGAGTCGGGAGATGAGTTAACCGTGAAGGTGCAATAATCTCAACTTTATTGTGTCAGGGACAAGGTTATATAGTGATAGAAGGAGGGGGTAAGAAGAGACAGTAGCGAGAACCAATAAGGAGCAGTTAGATCACTATCACTAAGGGGCCTAGGCAGATTTCAGATTAAACCATTAGACCGGACTAAGGTCAAAAGCCCGTGGGCGGGCTAAAAGCCAGCGAAAGCCAATCCAGCCAGGTCACGTATTCGGAAATGCTAACCCATGAGGCCGCCTCAGCCAGCACCCAATAATGGCCGCAGTCCCAAGGAATGTAAAAGGTCCCAACACCATTTATTTGTTTTACCCATTATTGAAAATGAGAAAATAGAGTCTCCAACTATTCTTGCCTCATTGATTCTATCAATCCTTTTCATTTTTTTAATTCATTGTATCTTAATATTGTTATGTGGATAAATGTTTTGAATTCTATTTTGTAGATGGATTGATCCTTTTATCATAAAATTTCCTTTTTATCACTAATAATGATTTTTTGACTTAAAACCTATTTTGCCATATATTAGTATATCACTCTTGCTCTCTCTAACAGGGAGACTCTCACTATGCTACTGAGTTATCTCACCTAAGCATAAGTCCTACTCTGATTCCCCATTCTCCCAGGAAGTTCCTTTGGCCTTCTCAATAGCCATCTTTATGCCATAGTCTCTTGACAAACTTCTGTTATGGGTGACTTCCTCACAAGCAAAACTTTAAAGCTTGCACATGCTATTGTAACCTCATGGTCACATATTTTTATGTGATCAGTCCCTTGTATCCCCTACAATTTTTAATCTATTCACACTTAGTATTATGATTAATATGGTTGCATTTAGATATATAATTTCCTTCCTATGTATTTCATATCTTTTTTTTTCAATTTTTAAATTTGTTTTAATTAGTTACACAAGACAGTACAATGACCTTGACATATCATACATTTGAATCAGATGGGGTATAATATCTCATTTTTCTCAGTGTACAGGTTGCAGAATCACATTGGTCATGCAGTCACGTATATACACACAGTAATAATAATGTCTGTTTCATTCTACTATCCTTCCTATCTTCCCAACCCCTCCCCTCCACTCCTTCCACTTCTCTCAACTTAATCTATGGTAACGCTATTCTTTCCCCCCCCCACCTCTTCATACGTGTATTTTGTATAACAATGAGGGTCTCCTTCCACCATCCATGCAATTCCCCTTTTCCCTCCCTTTCCCTCCCACCCCTCTTCCCTATGTTGAGGTAATCTTGTTCCCATGCTCTTCCTCCCTTCCCTATTTTGAGTCACCCCCCTTATATCAGAGGAAACATTCAGCATTTGTTTTTTAGGGATTGGCTAACTTCACTTAGCATAATCTACACTAATGCCATCCATTTCCCTGCCAATGCCATGATCTTGTTATTTTTTAGTGCTGAGTAATATTCCATTGTGTATATATGCCACATTTTTTAATCCATTCATTCATTGAAGGGCATCTAGGTTGGCTCCACAGTCTTACTATTGTGAATTGTGCTGCTATAAACATTGATGTGGCTGTGTCTCTGTAGTATGCTGTTTTTAGGTCCTTTGGGTATAGTCTGAGAAGAAGAATAGCTGGGTCAAATGGTGGTTCCATTCCCAGCTTTCCAAGGAATCTCCATACTGATTTCCAGATTGGCTGAACCAATTTGCAGTCCCACCAGCAATGTACAAGTGTACCCTTTCCCCCCATCCTCACCAGCACTTGTTATTGTTTGACTTCATCATGATTGCCATTCTTACTGGAGTGAGATGGTATCTTAGGGTAGTTTTAATTTGCATTTCTCTGACTGCTAGAGATGGTGAGCATTTTTTCATGTATTTGTTGATTGATTGTATATCCTCTTCTCAGAAGTATCTGTTCAGGTCCTTGGCCCAATTGTTGATTGGGTTATTTATTTTTTTTGATGTATAGCTTTATGAGTTCTTTGTATACCCTAGAGATTAGAGCTCTATCTGATGTGTGAGGGGTAAAAATTTGTTCCCAGGATATAGGCTTCCCTATTCACCTCACATATTATTTCTTTTGCGGAGAAAAAAACTATTTAGTTTGAATTCATCCCATTTTTTGATTCTTGGTTTTAATTCTTGTGCTATAGGTGTCTTATTAAGGAAATTGGGGCCTAACCCCACGTGATGAAGATTAGGGCCTACTTTTTCTTCTATTAGATGCAGAGTCTCTGGTTTAATTCTTAGATCCTTGATCCATTTTGAGTTAACTTTTGTGCATGGTGAGAGATAGGGATTCAATTTCATTTTGTTGCATATGGATTTCCAGTTTTCCCAGAACCATTTGTTGAACATGCTATCCTTTCTCCAGTGCATGCTTTTAGCACCTTTGTCTAATATAAGGTAGTTGTAGTTTTGTGGGTTAGTCTCTGTGTCCTCTATTCTGTACCATTGGTCTACCAGCCTGTTTTGGTGTCAGTACCATGTTGTTTTTGATGCTATTGCTCTATAGTATAGTTTAAAATCTGGAATCGCGATACCACCAGTTTCACTCTTCCTGCTTAGAATTACTTTAGCTATCCTGGGTCTCTTATTTTTCTGGATGAATTTCATGATTGCTTTTTCTATTTCTTTGAGGAATGCCATTGGGATTTTTATCGGAATTGCATTGAATCTGTATAGTGTTTTTGGTAATATGGTCATTTTAATAATATTAATTCAGCCTATCCATGAGCCAGGTAGATCTTTCCATCTTCTAAGCTCTTATTCTATTTCTCTCTTTAGGGTTCTGTATTTTTCATCGCATAGATCTTTCACCTCTTTTGTTAAGTTGATTTCCAAGTATTTTATTTTATTTTATTTTTTGAGGATATTGTGAATGGGGTAGTTTTCCTTATTTCCTTTTCAGAGGATTTGTCACTGATATACAGGAATGCCTTTGATTTATGGGTGTTGAATTTATATCCTGCCACTTTGCTGAATTCATTTAATAGTTCTAGAAGTTTCTTGGTAGAGCTTTTTGGGTCGGCCAGGTATAGGATCATGTCATCAGCAAATAGTGCTAATTTAAATTCTTCTTTTCCTATCTTTATGCCTTTAATGTCTTTCATCTGTCTAATTGCTCTGGCTAGTGTTTCAAGAACTATGTTGAATAGAAGTGGTGAGAGAGGGCATCCCTGTTTTGTTCCAGATTTTAGAGGGAATGCCTTCAATTTTTCTCCATTTAGAATGATGCTGGCCTGAAGCTTAATTTTGCTGGATATAAGATTCATGGTTGGAACTCATTATAATTCAGTGTTTAAAATTCATTGTTCCAGGATCTTTTAGCTTTCAGAGTCTGTGTTGAAAAATCCGCTGTTAACCTAATTGGTTTAACTTTAAATGTAATCTGCTTCCTTTCTCTTGTGGCTTTTAAAATTCTCTCCTTGTTCTGTGTGCTGGGCATTTTCATTATAATGTATCTTGGTGTGGGTCTCTTGTGGTTTTGTACATTCGGCATCCTGTAGGCTTCTAGGATTTGGATTTCCATTTCATTCTTCATGTCTTGAAAGTTTTCTAAAATTATTTCATTGAAGATATTGCTCATTCCTTGGTTTGGACCTCTATACCTTCCTCTATCCCTATAACTCTTAAATTTGTTTTCTTTATGTTATCCCATATTTCTTGAATGTTCTGCTTGTGGTTTCTTATCAACTTTTCTGAGCTATCTACAAACTTTTTGAGATGATATACTTTGTCTTCGTTGTCTGGTGTTCTGACTTCTAAGTGTTCTAGTCTGCTGGTGATACTCTCATTTGAGTTTTTAATTTGGTTTATTATTTCCTTCATTCCCAGTATTTCTGTTTGGTTTTTTTGTATAACCTCTGTCTCCCTGTAGAGTTGATCTTTTGCTTCTTGGATTTGTTTATGTAATTCTTTGTCAAAGTGATCTTTCATTGTCTGCATTTGTTGTGTAAGGTCCTCCTTAAGACTGTATAACATCTGAAGCATGTATATCTTGAAGTCTTTATCTGACAATCTCTCTGCTGTGGCTAGCAACTCCTGTAATGTTGAGTTGTCCTGCATTGTTTGTGTTCCTTTTTTTCCTTGTTTTTTTCATGTTGCTCACGTTTCTTTCCAGCTCTGTGTGACTGTTGTGTTATTATTTTTCTCCTATAAATTTGTATTGCTCTTGAATAGTTCTGAGATCTCTCCTTTGTGATGGGAGACAGTGTCTAGAAATGTTGGATTCAATTATAGTTTACAATACATTCATTAGCTTCATCAAAGGCATACAGATTCTGGTGGCATATAGAGAACTGAGGGTCTGTCAAAGGACTTTATGTTTAGGGGGAAATATGTTAGGGTATGGGGATTAATATATCTTAGCTACTTTGGAGGAGAATTCTAATGATGGGGGTTATTAACAGGAGAATAGACCGGAGGTATTTTAGGGGGGCTAAGTACATATGAGGACAATAAGAAGCATAGAAACAATCACCTATTTGCATTTAGTAATTTACACATAGTAAAAGTAGTAATACTTGGGAGGTTGGGAGAGGAAGAGGAGAAAGAAAAAAAAGAGAGAGAAAAAGGAATGAAAAAAGACAGAGGAAAAGAAATATTAAATGAAAAAAGGAAAACAGGAAAAAGAAGAGAGAAATAATAATAATAATAATAATAATAATAATAATACACTCTTAGAATTCTATTTTCTTCTCTTCCAATAGGTGGCATTGTGTATTCCAGGTTGAGTCTCTGCCCTCAAGGTGGTAGAAGCAATCGGTGTGAGGCGGCTCTTCCTCCCCTGCCGGGTGCCTCTTCAATCCTTGTGTCTTTGGGTTGTTCCAGGTCTCTATCTCCCTCACCTCTCCTGCCCACCAGGTCCCAAATACTGGGACTCTTCTGCACAGCCCTGGGTTCACTCTGGGCTTGCGGCTCCCTGGCTGCCCTGGGCTCCTGATCAACTGGGGGCTATTTCTGTGTTGGGAAGTCACCAGGTCTTCACAGCTGTGGAGAGGGGGAGTTGGAAACCGGCAACCTGTTCTGTCTTATTCCCTCTGATAGCCATGGCCACTGAGAGCTGCCAAGAAAAGTTTTGAGTTATCACAGCTGGGTAGAGGGGAGGCTGGAAATCACACAGCTGTTCAGTAGCCAATCTCGCTGTCTGCTACACCCGCCAAAAGCTGATGCGGTAGATTTTCCAAGATGGCAACTGCCCGTTTCTGCGCCAGGGTGTCTGGTGGTGTGGGGGGGCTAGGCTGTTCATCCACTATGCCCTGAGTTTGGTCCTTGGTCCAATACCCTGCCTTGACAAGGGTTGCAGTTTAGCATGCTCTGATCTTAAAGGCTCTGTGAGCCTGCGTCTCACCAGCGCTCACCTCCACCCTTCAGCAGCCGGTTCCTGGGCTGCGCTGCCGCTGGCCGGCTTCTGTGCACAGAGCGACTCAGGTTTTCTCGTGTTTTGTCCTGCCCTTGTATTAAACAGCTGTTTAAAATCCTGTTACAAGCTCCATGAAGCTTAAATTTGAGAATGGGGGGCTCCTATGCTGAAAAGCGACCGACCATTCATACCAAGTCACGCCAATGCAAGTTCTCCTCTACTTCTCCATCTTCCTTCTTTGATGTCTTATTTTTATTATTATTCTTTTCCGTATTTTCTGCCTTCTTTGGTATTGAGTGTATATTTTTAGTGTAAGGTTTTATTGGTTCTAGCTGTTGGTCTAGAATTAATTTTACCCATTTTTCTTATCAAAATCTACTTCAGATTTATGATAATTTAATTCTAGTGAAATAAAAAAACTTTAATAGTATATAGTTCTACTCACTGTCTTTTTGTGTGTTATTGTTGCCATGTATATACACACACATGTATACACATACAACAATATCATTATTACTTTATGTAATTTGAGTAAGTTTAATGGAAAAAGGAAATTTGGTACATATTTGCAGGTTTGTTACATTAACTTTTTCTTTTATTTGCAGTTCTGGGAACTGCACCCAGAACCTTATGTATACTAGGCAAACACTGTACCACTGAGCCATCTCTCCAGGCTCTTGTTATATTAACTTTCTTATTTACTCTTTCTGATTATCTTAAATTCTTACTTTGGTTTAGAGTTATTTTCTTCTGTCATTTTCTTACACCAATACAATTTTTATGCCACCTTCTTCCTTTGTGATTTTTATTGTCAAATATACTATATTTCTGTGATTTTAGCTTATCAATACAATTATGTATATATTGTTCATGCAAATTCTTTTTAAATCAAGTAATAGAAGATAGAGAAATGAAAGTGCAATTATATAATCTTGTATAATTTCCCACATAATTACTTTTGTTGGTTCTTTTTTCATTTTTGTGTGGGTTTGAATAAATGGTTGGTGTCATTTGCATTAATCCCTAAGATCTCCCCTTAGTATTTCCTTTAAGCTAGGTTCATTGGCAATAAATTCTCTTATTTTTGTTTATCTTTGAATGTCTTTTTTTGCCTTTATTTTGGAAAGATAATTTTGCGAACTATAGTAGTCTTGGTTGACATTTTTTTTCTAGTCATGTTATCCCACTGTTTCTGGTCTTTACTTTTTTGAGTAGAGGGCCAGGAGCAATTCATGAACTGTGTGTGAACCAAACAGACATGGAAACCATTGGGTAGAAAAGTCTGGTATCCGGGAACACTCCACCACAACCCTGCTGGTTTGAGACTGCCCACTTCACGTGACTTCCTACCCAGTTCTGTCAAGAGTTCAGCACTGCACTGGAGATGGGTGATCTACTGTAGCCACACAGCCTCTCAGAGATAGGTGTGGCTTGCCAAGATGCCAATCATCTTGTTTACTGAAAGACCCCTACCTCATGGAGAAGCAAGATTCTTCCCGCTGAAACCTTATCCCTGCCTTTGATGTACTCCCCCTTAAAAAAAGAACCCCAGCTGTCGCGACCCCTTGCCCGCAAGGAAGACGCAACTCAGGAATCTTCTTTCAGCAGTTTATTCAGGCCCTTGATATTTCTTCTTCTCTCTCTCGGATGCCCCTCCCAGCCTTAATAAAGCATCCCAAGCCCCAGTGCAAAGCTGCTGCGTGGAGCTTTCTCACAGGGTGATGTACAGGGTGGTGAAAAATTATGTGCCAACTTTCCCAGATAAGGAGTTGTTTGTCACAGACCACAGCGGAGCCAGCGTCATCTTGTAATGGCGACCATAGTCTGCAGAAACGGCAGAAGCGGCTCACCACAGTTCCCCCTTTTCTGTTTTCTTAAAACAATACAGGTGAGAGTAGAGGTCCTATCCCACTGTGCAGAAGTGGCTGCATAGTATGACTTAGTCCTAAGGAGGCGCCTTCCCCAGATCTGAAGCCATATCAGCCGACGCCTTTTTTCGTGGGGCGGGGCGTGAACGCGTCTAACCCGCATGCAATAGGACATGCTCTCCTTGAGGTCCTCGTCAAGGATCACTCAAGTGCAGTGCCTTGCCTCGCATCCTGTATCGTGAGATTGGTGGACGAAGGGGGATAGCTGAGGCTGAACTGTGGCTGTTTATAATGACAAACAAGTTGACAGCACCCTGAAAGAAAGGCACGGACTTCAAGGCGATAGAAAAGCACTAGTGTGGAAACCCATCTGCGTGCAATGGCAGTAAGACCGGCAGAGTGCAAGGGCTTTCCAACACTAAGAGAATAACAAGGAAAGTCATGTCGATCCCAGTGCAATGTTATAATAACTTGGGGTGTAACGACCATGACAAAGGTTTACTGCTTAAGATGCGCAAGCCAGACTTGAGGCGAGTTGCCATTTTCTAAAGCTGCAAGAGCTTGTATGATCATAGCCTTTTCTTGTGCATGGCGAGTTTTAAGGCGACAGAGAAGCCACAAACAAAGTACAACACTGAAGCAACACATTGCACCAAAAATGCCTACTCCCACCCACTCTTTGAAGAAGGAAAAAGCAGAAGATATCCAATCGGTGAATTGACCCAAAGTCACTGGTTCAACACGGGTACTATTCAAAACAGCAATCTGAGTTAGTTGAGACTGGATCAAGTTTTCTGCTTTCATGGACCAGGTTCCGGATAGATACTCTCCAATGATGCGGGAGGCATTTCTGGAATCATAAAATCTGACAGAGGTTATACATAAATGTGCACGTTGATCAATACAACCCAAATGTTCTAGGTCAGACAATTCCTCAACTTGAGCTTGAAGTAGATCTATCCTTTGATTAGCAGCCAGAATCCCAGATAAAATGTGTTGATTAATTCTACTTTGAGATTCAAGTATGGTGGATGTTTGTTGAATAACCTGATTAATAGTGGCAGCAGTTTGTACTTGGCTGGCCATGGCTACTCCAGCTGTAACTGCTGCAGCAGCAGATACCGCCACAGCTGTCACTATAGCTGCCGTAATTCCAAAATCTCTACGGGCTCTAAGTAGCTCAACAATGGGGAATTTATCTGGGTCCGCAATGACTGGGATTGGGACAAAAGTTGGAATCTTCATAACCACTGCTACAGTCCAAGAACCATTCCAACACTCAGACAAATAACAGGTAATATTAGAACAATTAAGCATCCCCTGTAATGTAACATTAGCCAAAAGAAACAGGAACGGAGATTGGAGACAGACTGCTGTGGAGGGTAATGTAGCATTAGATAATTGTGAATTATTTGCAGAAATTTTAAGCCTCCTACCTCGCTCCGAGTCTTGGGTACTGCCAGAAACATTAAACAGCCAACTTTGGACTCCTAATATTTCCCTGGGGAAACACAAGCGCGGACTAGACTAGCCCAATCTGAGGGAGTCATGCAAAATCTAGTAAGTCCCTCCACCTGAGTGAGAGTGAAAGCGGCATCTATGCCATAAGTGCGGACAGATTCTGCCAAGGTTTTAATTATCTTAAAGTCTAAAGGCTCATGATATCTTCCCCTGTTATTGTCCTGAAATACAGGGTATGCAAGTCCCATATCTGTATTAACTGTCCTCCAAACTTGTGCATGAAAAGATCTCCCGGAACCTTGGCACCCCCCACATACGGAGGTGGGGCAATCGGCACCATATCTTCTTCTAGATATTCTACCTCCTCCTCCTCAGAGTTTTGTTGACCAATGTTAACTCCCTTCCCCTTCTTACAGTAGGCCTGCGTGCCCTGTGTCTCCTTTTTCTTCTTTTTCATTTTTATCTTATGTAGTTGTTGTAACAATATATCAAGGTCCTCAGAACTCTCTGAGTCGCTTGTGTTCTCAGGCATTTTTAATTCGGTCAAGTCTGGGTAGAGCCTTCTCCTATTTTTATCTTCAGGCTCTTTTGCCTTCTCACTACTGTTACTTTTAATACTCTCTGCCACTTCACTACATGATCCTTCAGATTTTTCCTCATGCAATTGCTCAAGAATAGCTTGACCCTCTCTCACAGCTTCCTGGCATTTACCATCTGTAAGGCAACCACGGACCATTTTCCAAAGGGGTATCACCCCACCCTCTAATATGCCCTGCTCAGAAGCAAAGTCAAGATCTTTGCCTAATTTATCCCAACTAGGCACAGTAAGGCTGCCCGAAAATGCAAACCACGGTGCAGCGATATCTATCTTCTGTAAAAATCTCTGTAAAGTACTATGTTTCACTTCCAGTCCCTTGGAACGTAACAGGCCATCTAGGGCCAGGAGAAGCGGACTTGAAGATGCGGCACCCATGACACAACAACAAAGGAAGCACAAAAAACAGAAAGCGAAAGTAGAAGCGAAAGTACACAGTGCAGCTGCAATAAAATGTAAGGCTCTCTCTTTCATTACAGAGGAGCTGTCCCGCTTTGGTCGCGGATCCCACTTACTAGGGACTAACCCCGCTTTGATCGCGGATCCCACTTACCTGGGACTAACCCCGCTTTGATCGCGGATCCCACTTACCTGGGACTAACCGGTGCACCACCCCTGACTGCTGAAAGTTCTGGATCCCGGGTCTCGGCACCACTTGTCGCGACCCCTTGCCCGCAAGGAAGACGCAACTCAGGAATCTTCTTTCAGCAGTTTATTCAGGCCCTTGATATTTCTTCTTCTCTCTCTCGATGCCCCTCCCAGCCTTAATAAAGCATCCCAAGCCCCAATGCAAAGCTGCCGCGTGGAGCTTTCTCACAGGGTGATGTACAGGGTGGTGAAAAATTATGTGCCAACTTTCCCAGATAAGGAGTTGTTTGTCACAGACCACAGCGGAGCCAGCGTCATCTTGTAATGGCGACCATAGTCTGCAGAAACGGCAGAAGCGGCTCACCACACCCAGCCACTTTCTAGCTGTTCGGTTCCAGCTCCTAACAGGATTGGAAAATCTATCAGGAGCTCCTCTTTGATCTAATTTCTGGCTCTGTGTCTTATTTCTTTACTAATTATTTCAGACTTTTGTTTTCTCACAGAGGCTCATAACCTCCTGAGCAGGAAACTACCCTGGTGGGGTGCTGGCCACCCCACAATAATAGAGGTCAGTGATTAATTTCATCTGGTTCTTTTGTACTTGATTAGTCATTTTTTCTAGCTCCTTTTCATGGTTCTCTCTTCATATTTGATTTTTAAAAATTTGACAGTGATGTCTTTTCATTTTTACTCTTTTTGCCAGTTTTGGATTGCAATTGTTTTGTCCAATTCGTTGAGTCTTTCTTCTGTCTGCTTATATGATCTGTTAAGAACCTCTCCTTATATGCTCTAGTTGTTGAGACATTGTTTTTATATTTTGCTTCTTTGGACAGTTTCCTGTAGATCACTGAACATATTTAGGGCAACTGTGTCTGTCTGTGTCTAGTAAGTAGAAAAACTAGGCTTTCTAAAAGAGGTAATTTATATAACCTTTTTCCCCCCAGGCTATGGGACCATACTTTCTCTTTGTTTTCCATGTCTCTTAATTCTTTATTTGAATATGGGATATTTTAGATAAAACATGATAGCAAATTGGATACTAATCTCTCTCACCTCCAACTAAGGGGTGGTTTAATTTGGTTTGTCATTTATTTATTTGTTTTATGCCTAATTTTGTTCTTTTTCCCTCACTATGCATGGCTTCTGATAACCATGTTCAAAATCTTTCTCTTTTTCTTATCTTTTAACATAATTACCTAGAGGTTGCATCTGTGCTACAATAAGCCTGTTATTGGTCAAATATGTATTTAATTGCCTTCGCTGATTCTATTTTTCCCCATTACAATTTGATCTGTGAGTGGCTTGGAGGTTACTATTCAGGGAATTTATGATTTTTGCTCCATCAAAGTTTATCAAAGTTCAGTAGGTGGTTTCTTGAGAGGGTTCAGCCTTGGGCATGCACATTGTTTTCTAAACAGTTAATGCATGCATCCAATTTTATTTTTTATACTTGGCTTCCTTGAAGCTGCTGTTGCATTCAAGTAGTTTATTGTTCAGGCAGTATTTGATCAAATATTGTGTCTTTCACCCTAGTGCCAGTAAGGTTTCCAGAATTTGTTGATTGATGTGTGCATGACTTGAGAAATATTTTCAAGTTTCCCCCCACATACTTCTCTTATTGGTCCTGAGGGGGCACATCCTAGATAGCACTTCTGTATAGCCTTCTGACTCCCAGGGTTGACTGTGTTCTCTGGAAGGTCCCTCTTGGCTGTCTCTTCCCATAATTCTATTAAACATCTGGTTGATTTGATAGTTGACTTGTTGCTACTAATATCAAGAAGATACTATTGTCCTTGTAATTGTTCTCTACTAAGATCTGCATTGTTTTTGACAATGGCCTTAGGCATAGAATTCTCTTTGTTTCAAATAGTTCTTTAAGGCCTAGCTGCAGGATTATTTGTCCTTAAAGCCAACCTTTCCTTCTGGAAAGAATCTCTGCTGCACTGAACAAGAGCTGGAGGGGTGCGAGTAGCAATGTCCTCCTTCTAAGGTCTACAGCCGGATTCTGAGGGTGGTGCTAATCTTTGATTTTCTTGTCTTTTCTCTCTCAGTATATAATTTCTATTCTGTCAGACAGCTGGAGTTGGGGTGATTAAAGCCCAGTATTCTCAGTCTGCTGTGCTTTGGGCAGTCCCAGATATCTTGTTTGGGTTTGTTCAGAATAGAGTTTTTGCAACATGGAGCCAAGGAATAGGAAATTCTAGTGACCTTACCTTCCTGGGAAAAAAACTACAGTCCTAGACCGGGAACTAGAGGGAGAGTGAGCCCCATCTTCTAGGCTGAAAATATCTAGTGTAGAGTTTTCTTAACATGGAGTTGGGACTGGGCCAATGGGTTGACCATGACTCAAATGCAAATACTGCTATCTTACTAAGATTTAGCAGGCTTTCTTGACAGGATGTTTCTCCATTTGTTGTATGCTGTTAGTAAAATTTCCCAAGACATTCAGTAACTTTAAGAATGTATTTCTCCAGGTAAATTGTTGTTTTTGTGTGAAGAGGGTATGATAGAT
Organism: Marmota monax; assembly: GCF_021218885.2. NCBI lineage: Eukaryota > Metazoa > Chordata > Mammalia > Rodentia > Sciuridae > Marmota > Marmota monax. Next base: position 6,735,481 of record NW_026695065.1, on the reverse strand, counting down.
TCCTCTCTCCATCATTTTGGCAGTTGATCAAAATTGATTTTTGTACTTTTATGTTCTGCATCTTTATTGGATTAACTTATTGTTTGTAGTAACTACTTTGTGTAGATTTTGACAGATATTCTACATAGACATTCATATCATCTTCAAATAAAGACTGATTTACCTCTTTATTTTCAATATGGTATAGATTTTTTTCCTTTTTGTCATCTAATTTCCCTGGCTAGCACCCCTAATACAATATTGAATTGAAGGAAGGAGAGCTGGAATTTTGTCTCATTCTTGTTCTTTTACCATTAAGTATAATGTTAGCTGCCAATTTTTGGTACATGCATTTATTCATCATGTTGAGGAAGATCTTTTTATTCTCAATTGGATGAGAGGTTTGTTTGTTTATCTTTTTTTGGTGTGTGTGTGTGTGTGTGCTGCTGAGGATTGAACCCAGAGTCTTTTGCACGCAAGTACTGTACCAAGTGACCTATATCCCCCGCCTGGTTTGTTTCTTTTTAAAATCATTAATGGCTACTGCATATTTTCAAATGCTTTTTCTGAGTCTACTGAAGTGTCAATATATTTTTTTCTTTTCTGGTATGATTTATTATAAGTTACATGAGTTATTTTTCTAATGTTAAACCAACCTTATATTCTTGGGGTATATCCCACTTGATCATTGAATATTATTCTTGGGATTTACTGCTTTTATTGATCCTCTTAAAGAAGAATTTCTTTATTTTTTCTCATTTTATTTTATTGCTTGCTGCTTTGATATTCGTTATTTCCTTTCTTGTTTTACTTCAAGTTTAATTTGTTTTTTTTCTTCCAAGTTTCCTAAAGTAGACACCAAAATATTTGATTTGTAACCTCTCTACTATTCTAAAAAGGTTATTTAGCATTATGAATTTCTATCTAAGGCTTAAAACAGTTTGAATTCAATTTTCTGAAACCTGAAAATACACTAAGTGATAAATAAATGATTCAGTTTTCTTGTGCTTAGGAAATAATTTTCCACAAATAGCACAACCTGGGATAGATTGTTTTTAGGTTTATTTATTACTGTCTCTGAATGATTATAACTTGTTTTTATCAGTTCTTGGGGATAAAATTCAAAAACCTTTGTCTTCAGTTTTGAGCCTTTAGTGAGAGCAGATGTAAGCTAATGTAATGATTCTATGTCATGGTTCTCTTCCTCAGCGTTTCCAGAATTCTACTTCTATAGAAAACTTTGCTTTTTTTGCTTGCCAAAAAGCATACTTCAGTTCCTCAAATTCTCTAGGTGCTACACTACCTCTTTTATACTCTTCTTTTAGCTTCTTTTATTCTACCTGTCAAAACTTGCTTAGCTTTCAGGTAACAATGGTTCTGTTAGAAATCTAAAATCCATCTTTTTTTTATTTTTAACACTGTCACTTTATTTTATTCTTACATATGAAAAACAGGAAACAGGAAGATAACATGAAAATTCCCTATGCTCTAAGTAAGAGAAATAAAATATTATTTTTTCCTGTTAGAAATCCTGAAGCTTTTGTTAAATCGTTAAATAGATCTCTTATTCTAGTCTCAGGAGGGTCTCCTGGTCATGAATATTGGTGTTATCAAGGCACATTAAAATTGACTACATTTTAAACAGTTCCTGTGCATACCATGTGGTTTTGGAGAAAAGTGATGATATTGGAGTGTGAAAATAGAGATCAAGGGTTATTGTGAGTCTGCTATGTATTAGTCATTGCATTGGGTGGTTTATTATGCTACTTAATTTATTCTTGACAGATACCCTATTCTCACTTTTAAAATGGGGTAATTGAGGCTGACAGAGATTTAACAACTATTAAGCTTATAAATAGTGAATTCAAATCCATTTGCCTAGACGCCAAAATTTAGCTTCTCTCACATATATCACACTCCTTTCCAAGAGAATTATCCATCTGTCCCTTCAAAAGTCTTGCTAGAATACCATGGCATCTATCTATTTTCTTACAAAAAATAGCAGAGAATTAAAAATAACTATGTCTAATTTATATAATCTCATTACTACCCATCCTGTTCATTACCTTTTTCATGACTACAAAGAAATAATAGTCATGATTCATGCTAAGTGATCACTCATTTGAAAATTTTGCCCCATCAGTTAAATAATAACAATAATGACTACCATTTAGTGAGAATTCCCTATGAATAAGTCAATTTATATATAACAACAATTAATCTCACAACAGTCTTCCATGGAAAAGATTATTGCTGCCACTCTATAACTAGAGCAGCAGAAGTTACATGTATTGTCAAAAACACAGCTAGTAAACTGAAAAAAAAAACAAGATTCAAAATATAGATCTCTTTTATTTCAAAGCCTCTGTGCTTTCTCCACTACATCATACTGATGACAGTACTTGTCACCCAATAATATTAATCATCTCACCCCTCTGAATTATCTTCTTCCAATTTCACATCCCCCTCATTGACTTCTTTGTTTATTAGATTGACCCTCATTTATTATCATTTTCCTCACTTGTCAACTATAATTAGTTTATACCTTTTGCTAGACCTTTTTAAACCACTGCTTTCAGACAAAATGGACTAATAAACTCATCACTCTACCACACATCATCACACTTCACATCACACCACACAATATGTGTATATCTATAATTGGAGAGCCCCATAAGAAAATAGAACCTATATATCTTCTCTGCACCATTGTATAATGACTACATAGTCATATTCAAATTTTGCAGTATAGGAAATCAAATGAAAGAATACAGATAATTTTGTTTGGAACTGCTTCAAAAACTAGATGCATATGTATGGAATTTGAGAAATGAACTACTCCATGTATATGGTTGCACACTGAATTAACTACTAAAGTAAGTGTAAATCAGACATTCTGAATTTGCTTGACATCAGAGGTAAGTCTTTGAATAAGGCAGCACGTAAGTGTGCCAATACCTGGCTCTTAATCACTTTCCTTTCATTCCTTCCCCTACTCATTTTGTAAAGAATGAGTCACCTGTCGTTTGACAAATAGTTTTTCCAAACCATCTAGTAAAATAGTAACAGAATTAGAAAAGGCAGAATCAGATATCTAATTATGTAAAAGCAGAAGATAACTTCTTTTCTGTCCCTTCCAATTTTACCTCTTAAAGGAAACCCAACAGAACACTTAATAGTGGCCATTGGAAGTATGAGAATATCATTTCTTTACTTCCTTAATTTGAGGTGTGATGTAGGACAAAGAGATTAAAAAATAAAATGTGCATGTATTTCTTTTTCTCACAAAACCACTTTGAAACACACAATTATCTTTGTTGTTATCAAAATAAAAGAAAATTTAAATATGATAGTGTCAAAAAGACATGCAATGAAATGTTGAAATATTTCATGTTACTCTAGTGTTCTTTTTCAGTCACACTTAACCAGGTAGAGCTCAATGTTAACAGTTGCTGTCATTAAGAAAAATGTGCAGTTTGCTCCTCCATTTGAGAATCACTGTAGCCAATGAATGATTATTGATTTGACATAACTAAAAGGGTAAAATGCAGGGATTGAAATTTGGATTAGCTTCCTTTTATTGGGCTCTACTTTAACATTTCCCAAAGCAGAGGTCACAGTGATAGCATCATTGATCCGGTGTAAAGCAGATGATGTTTAGGTGATCTTGTTTGGCCAACTGCAGCAATGAGCTTGATTGTCCCTTCTGCATTTAGAAACAAAGCATTGTCTGAAGTTCAGAGGTGATATTTCTCATTCCCAACTCTTTTCTTGTATTTTTCCCAAGCTCCCAGTGCACACTAACATTTAGGTGAGAAATCTTGTCCATCCAGGCACTTATCTATCTACACATTATGTGACAAACTGGCTCCTGAGGATGGCTGCTGTTCATATATGGAAGTGTGCAAAACCCCTTTCCCCTAGGCAGCCCTTACTTTCCTGACATTATGGGAATCTCATTACTTATATTTGATATTTTGTCACAAACAGCTATTCCTCATCTAAATATACCCAGCCTTCTTACTGCCATCATCAATTCCTCCTTTTCTTTTTATTACTTTATATGAAGGTAGTGATCATATAAAGCTACTATTCAGTAGGGCACTACTGAGGGACTGCTCTAGCCTAATATTTCACCCACTCTCAGTGATTCTTTTAGTTAAAAATAGGGTTTTCAGAGAGATAAATGTCCTAAGCCTAAATGTTATGCTCCGTTGCTATCCAGGCTAAAGAAACATTTTCATTGTGTAAGGGGGTATGATTTATTGTGGATTAGCATGAGAAGATAATCATTTACTTGTGTGAGAAAACTGGAATAGTAAATTCTTACTATTAACAAACTCACTCAAGCTAACAAGTTGCTTAGATTAGAATCTTCTCCAGAAATCTGCTCTGAAAATATACCGGACCTAACAAATGCAAAGTTGGCTTTGGTACTCCATGTTGCATGAATACAGAAATCTAAAATACACTCTGTTGGAGCATCCAGTTGTCGTGAGTGAAGAAGTATTAATACACATATACTTTCCCCCAATGATCTCTTGGTTGAAACCATATCTATTTTGACTTTTTTCCCTACTTAATTTTCATAATCTACCTTATATTTCCCAAAGAACAGGCTGATTCAGGCTTATATGAAATGAAATTGTTCTAACAAAAATAAATAGACTTTGCCTGTTGTGCAATGATACTCTTAAGAGAAAATTGTGATTTTCCATTACAGAAAGCCCTAACTACATAGGGAAAAATGTTATTTTCAATTTTTTTGTCTCTAGAATGAAAACTAATTATGTTCACCACCATTGTGTTATCATTACCTCCAAGAGAATGGAAAATTCATCTTTGAATTATTTAATTGCACCATCATGACAATGTAAGATCAAGATTTATGAAGGCAAAAAGATAAAAAAAATATGACAAATGAAGGCCTAAAGTATCTTTGTAAAAACAACACTGACTGTTGTCTTCTTTGCTATTTAATCTTTTCGATAATCTAAGCACAACCAATTTCTACAGTGTAATCAATAAATTGAAGAACAAGATGTAGTAAAACCTTTACTTTCCTCCCATAGAATTAGAGCCAACAATCAATCACTGTTTTTTTTTCCTCCTCTTTTGGCATTTTAAGATCTTCAACCTGTCTTTAAAAATAAAAACTTAAAAAAAATCTGACAATCATTGTGAAAGAAGCTAGATCAAAGTAGATTTTGAAAATTATTTTCATGAGGTGTTTAACAATATTGAATACATGTGGTATATCTGATTAAGCAGCATCCAAAGAATAAATTGATTCTCATGATTTATGGTATTTCCCTTGATCTGTGAAAGGACTTTTATATTAGCTTTAAAGGCCAAATCTATGTGGGTATAGTCCTGTGGCAATTTACTCCTTGGCATTGCTTAAAGCCAAGGGTTAGCTACAAAAAGTCTTTTTTGATATTAGTAGGGAAAAAAAAGTGACTTAAAGTTGCAAGAGATTATCTTTATAATAATAAATGTTTAGTTTAAGTTTAATGGTAATCACATTTTCCCATTTTCCATTTGAAATTGAAGAAAGTGTGTTATTAGAAAGCAGCCATGTTGTTTGAAAGTATTGAGGTTTATAGTTTGGTGGTTGTCAAACTTTGTCATGTATTAGAGTTATTACAAGGGCTTGCTAAAACCAAAATTTCTTGGATCCACCCCAAGTGCTTCCATTCAGTTTGTCTGGGTTGGGGCCTGAGAGTCTATAATGCTAACATGGTTCCAAGATGATACTGATGCTGCTTGATCAGGGTTCACATTTGGAGAACCATTATAATAATATAAACATGAAAGAACCAGAAGTAGAAAATCTGTGACCTAATCTATCCCAGTCAGTCAGCAGATGTGGATACTTAGGCAGGTCATTTTCCTTTTCCATGTATCTTAATAAAACTATGAAGAGTTATTAAACCCTTAGATTTTGGATATATGGGTACAAAGTTCCTGACATTCATTTGATAAATATTTCAGCACCTTAAATGAGCTAAACCATGATCTTGGGTAAATGGCAATTACAAATAAATAAATAAATAAAGTCCCTTTAAGTCCCTTTCCTCTTATACTTTACATGCTAATGGGAAAATATAAAATTAACAAATAAGAAAATAGGCAATATACTGCCAATTGGTATTAAATGATATAAAGAAAAAAAGCAAGATAAAGGGATAGAAAGAGATAGGCAGATGAAGGATTAAAATGTAATCACTTTTATTTGATTATAAGACAACTTACCTGTGAAATAGGCGTTTAGATTACCATATTATTGCTGAGGAAATTGAAGCTTAGAGAAGTTAAGTAATTTGTCCAATGTTACACAGGACATAGGTAACAGAATTAGGAGTCAAACTCAGATCTGACTCCCACTATTACTCTCTTAACTTGTACATCAAATCCCAAATAGATAAAACATTTAGTCATGGTGGTTGGCAAACAGTAATCATGTATTTTATAAGTTAATACTGTCATTGTTTTTGTAGCTGAATTTATTTTTTACCTAACAAATTTGTTTCACAAATGAAGAAACAAAAATCTCAGAAACATTAAATATTTTGTCCAAATTTACCCAGTTACTAAACATTGAATGTGAGATATGAACTCTGGCTTGAATGACTGTGTGTACTTTTTCTACTATTATAATGAACTTTTCTTCATAAAATGAGGACAATAGTAAAATTGCACAGAGAAATCCATCTAATGCTTATAAATAACTTTGAAAAAATATGAAATAGTATATGTATATGAATCATAAGTATATAATGATTGCTATTTGCTTTCATATTAATAATGCTTAATACCTTTGTTATTGAAAAATCCAGAATACAACAAAGAAACAGTTTTCATTTAATATTTGTTGGAATTTTTAAAAGTGTTTATTCCAACCTTTTAGCTTCATTCAATTATGACAAGTTTGGGGGAACTGCAGTATTTTAATCAAGGTAGTCCTTTGTTGGACATCATGAGGGCAAGCACACAGGTACACATAAACATAAAAATATTTTTCTAGTCATTCTCAGCCAACTACAGACTGAGGACTCCAAATCAGAGCACTCTTTCTACTGAAGGTCATGCTCAATATTTTTCAGGACTCAAGGAAGCATTTTTGGTGGTAGTACTCATCAGGGTAAGACTTCAAAAGAGCAGGTGGGCTTGCATTACAAACTGAATAAGTTCAAACTACTCTAGTCATCCTATTCTTTGTTGCTAGCTAGGCTTTGGAAGTACTTATTGCCAACTAAAGATGGAAGTTGAAAGAATTCACTCCCAGTATTGATCAGTTACCCCTTTTCATTATATAGAAGTCATCAGTTTCACTGAAGCATTAAAATCTATCAAAACCCCAGGGAAATATTCTATTTAAGCTAAACCTAAGGGTCATCTTTCAATTGTCTTTCACTCAAAACATCCATAATTAAAAAATAATAAAGCATGGTATGCTCATTGGTTTGAAGTATTTGGAATTTGAATTACTATCCTAAAAATTTTTTTGATGGCATCAGTAAAACTGGGCTGTGGAAAAAAGACATTAAGGGTTATTTATTTAATTTACTTAATTTCCTCAACTGGAAAGCACCAAACAAAAAACTTTATTCAACTAATATTTTGCTTGCAATTCAGGATGTCTAAGAAAAACTATAGTAATGCAAAATGCTTATAGCAGATTGTAGGGTAGTTAGAGTAAATTCATACTTCATACACATTCTTATTTGATTGTACCGTTGAGCAGTTCTTCAGTGGATTTTATTTGTTGTTTTTGGTTTTCTGACCATCATGTATGATTAGGAAGTAGGAGAGCCCCCGCTTTGGGAAAGAAATGAAACTTTAAAGAAAGAACTTCTCTGATATCACTATTCTCAACAAAATTTAGTCCTCTCTGGAGGACTTAAAAAATGAAGTTTGAACTTAAAAAATAGCATTTTCCCATTCTTTCTCATCTTGATGTTATTTAAGCTCTCGTCAGTACAAGCACAGACATGTTATTTCAAATCAAAAGAAAATGCCAAACTTCATCCTGCAAAGTAAGGTCTATGCATTGAAAAGTAATTGAGCTTTTCATTTGAATCTAAACCTTTCTCATTTTCAACAACTCTGTTTTGAATCTTCCTGTGTTCCCAATTCAGATGTTGAATATTACTCCAAACAGTTTCCATTTTTGCTTTTTAGAGATTTATAGGGCCAAATATTTGACAAAGACAGTGCCTGTAAGTGCTGAGATGCAGGTGTGCATGGCTAAGCTTGGCACCCAGCAGTGGTCATTGGTGCCAAACCCAAGTCCATTGTACTTATATTGCTGCAGGCAAAACAGATGTAGGTGCAACTTGTTTTGAAAATCATTCCTATTTTCTATAAATCCACTTAGTGCTTCGACAACATCCTCTAATTATGGAAGTAGGCCAATCTAGAAAGTTACCACTGTTAAAATATATAGAATTGTGAAATATGAGCCTCATCACAATACAGTGATCATTTATTCATTAGCTGTCTAGATCAAGTTCATGTCTCAAAGTGCTCAATTACAAATGAATGTCAAATCTGCAAGGTTTTTATAATTGTTCTCATGCCTTTGTTATACAGCAAGTGACCACATGCTGGTCTTTAAATAATGAGCTTGGCCTGAAAAATTGTTCATCTGTGCCTTGATGAAGATCTTATGACAGGAGTTAGCATAGATGGTGTTTTATTCAAATCGATCCTTAGTCATAATCAGCAGGGCCAGTTGCAATCAGTCCTATGATTCAAATCTCCTTTTAAGCCCTACTAAATATGTAAATCTTCCTTTCTCTTTACTGGGATTTCTGTTTGAATGTATACTAGAGAATTGCAAGAGTTTTAATGCACACTTGACATCCTGCAGGAATTGAAAGCAAAGCATTCTTTCTTATCACCATTGCAATGCTATTAGAGTTTACAATTGGGTCAATGTAGTGACTTCTCTTTAGTAGAGAGCTGAGGTGGAGAAGGATCATTTCAGGCTCTTTGATTTGCCAGTGTATGGATGCAGTTGTACAGGCTGCATATATTGTACATGCAACTTGGTACCTGCATAGATTTTATGATAATTTTATCAGACATGGATAAAAGTCTTTCTGTTGTACTGTGGCATGTCATATATTAACACTGATACCAAATACTTTTAAAAAATATTTATAATTAGCACACATTAATTGTACAAAATATTGTTTTATTGTGAAAAATTTTTTACATGTATTTAATGCACTTTGATCATATCCACCCTCCCTATCACCCTCTTTTAATCTCCATCCCCATGATAACCTTCCCTTTACTTAATAGTCCCCCTGCTACTTTCTTGTTGTTGTTGTTTTTCTAGATTTTATATATCTGAGAAAACACGTGATACTTGTCTTTCTGAGTCTGACTAATGTTGCTTACCATGATGATCTCTCATTCCATTCATTTTCCTACAAATGGCATGATTGCCTTCTTCTTTATGGCTGAATAATACATATATATATATATATATATATATATATATATATATATATATATATACACACACACATATATATATGCCCTATTTATTATAAATATATAATATATATATATATATATACCCTATTTTCTTTGTATGTCAATCTATTGATGGGCACATAGGCTGATTCCATAGTTTGGCTATTATTGATGTTGAATTCTTGATACAAGCAATAAAAAATAGGTTGATATCTGAGCTTATATACTAGGATAAACAGATGCCTTCAAGTGCAAAAGCAATAAAAAATGGCTTCCTCTAAAGCATACCCCAAGGTGTGGTCATATTGCAGGCCTTTGGTTATACCCCTTCTGTCTTTAGAGTTTCTCTTTGATTCATTTAGTCTGACTGCAATGGAGGGTAGCTGAAGATCCATCAGGTCATTAAATCCTTCAGATAGTTCAGAACACAGATCCTTCCTGAAAAATCAAGTGCTAAGGGTCTGAATGTGCCCCTACTCCAAAGTTCATGTATTGGAAACTTAACTCCCAATGCAATGTTGTGAGAGGTGGGACCTTTCAGAGGTGATTTGGTCGTAGTGTTCTGTCACTTGGACAGATGAAGGGTATTTTCCATAGAGTTGGTTCATTACTCTGGGAGTGGGTTCTTGATAAATGGATGAATCCTACCCCCTTCTTTCTGTGTTATGTGTTCTCTTGTCTTTTCACCTTCCACTATGGGGCAACACAGAACAAAAACCCTTTCAGATGCAAGCTCTTTGATCTTGGGCTTCCTAGTCTCTAAAATTAGAAGAAAGAAATTTATGTTTTTAATTACTCAGTCTCAGGTATCCTATGATAGCTACACAAAATATATTAAAATACCATGCAAATTACAGTTTTTGAATCTTTTGTGGCTGGATGGGAGGAAAGGTGTTAGTTCCAGGTCACTTTGGAATTACTGGGATACTATATAAATAAGCTGAGGCATAGATTTTTTATGGATTAAATGAACTGTTTTATTAGGCTCATATACATTCAGATGTTTTTTACCTTTATACCTTGGGTAGATTTCTATGAGATCATCTTTATCTTTGGAAGGAATAATTCTCTTCTTAAGAGAACAAATGCTTTTTATTTTAATCAATGCTTATGTACTATCTGGCACATATTTGGAGCTCAATAAATGTTTGTCAAATGAATGATATTGTTGAATGATTTTTGAGGAATAAGAAGAGTTGGATTCTCTTTTAAAGATGAGTCATAATGATGGATCTTCTTCTTTTTTTTTTTCTTGGTACAAGGGATTGAACCCAGGGGATCTTAAACCACTAAACAACATCCCCAGCTCTTTTTGTTTATTTTATTTTTTAAGGCAGGGTCTTGCTAAGTTGCTTCCGATTTCGCTAAATTGCTGAGTCTGGCTTGGAACTTGTGGTTCTCCTGCCTCAGCCTCCCAAGACGCTGGAATTATAGGTGTGTAACACCATACCAGAATATGATGGTGGGTCTTGATAATGTTCATATTTGAATGACTAGAGAAGAAATGAAGAGTAATTATGGATATGATCACAATTAAAATTTGCTTTGGCTTGGAATACTATGTAATTGCCAATAAAATCATATTGCTTTTATGAAATCTACTGTAGTGCTCTGGCATTGCAATACTAACATTCAAGAAAGTTTTACATGTATCACTTAAAGCAGAGCGGTTCTTTAAAATAAGTCTTTTGAAATCTTAGATATGTCTTTCATTGGTAACGAATCACCATAACTTCATCATGTCCCTTAGTTTATTAAATACTGTGTCAAAACTTAATTGTTAGCTTTATAATATGAGAATTACTGACAGAAACTCAAATTCAATCTAAGTATGCATTATATTTAATTTTGGTACATAGATTGTCACGTCAGATCATGTTGATCATTTGTTTGTATTTATATCATATACTCAAAAAGACTACATTTGTTCTTTGAATAGTTTGAAATTTTTGAATTTTGACTTGAGTTCAAATTCTTTCATAGCAATACAGCTATTCTACATATCCATAAAATTTCTGATTTGTAGAAACAAGTGAAGTAGCTGTCATAGTAAATGCATTGTCTACTTCTAATACTCAAGAAACAATTATAATCATGTTTACATCATCTAATATAAAAGTTATTTGATTGTGTTATGCATTATTTGTGTGTAGGATATCATTTGTAAATCACATTGGCAAAGAAAAAAACTAGAAAATTTCTTTTTGAAATAGCACATTTGTTGAATATTCTTACACTGGAACTTTATGTATTTTCAAGTTACTACAAGTTTTTTTTTTTACACAAGAGTTTTAGATGTTGCTTATGGTAGTTTCTAATGAAATATCAACACTCAGTAATTGTGGAAGTAAAGTGCTACAATATTATTTTAGAATATAAACATTGTAGACAGGTTGCTGCATCACTGAATAAATCTCACAGCAGTGGGAACTCAAAACTGGCAGTGAAGTCTATCACCTAGGCAAGGGCTTCTAGGTTTCCCCCCCTTTATTAATTTATATTAAGCACAAGAGTAATATGTGATCATAGCAAAAAAAAAAATGCAAAGATACATAAAAACTGTTATCAATAGCCTTTCTCATCCTTTAAACATGTTCACAAAAGCGTAGTGTAATTACACTTGTATGAAGTGTTGTGTTTGCCTATTTCTAACTTAATAATAATACAGACATTACTCTGTACCTTGCTTTTCTCATTCAGTGGTACATTATGGACATCTCTGCAGAAAACTAGATACAGATCTGAAATACTCTGTAATAATATGAATGTTCCACAACTAAATGACTCTCCTATCAATGGATATTTAAATTAAGCTTCTGTATGTAAAAAAGTGGATGTGTAACCGATGTGAATCTGCAATTTGTATACGGGGTAAAAATGGGAGTTCATAATCCGCGTGAATCAAATGTACGAAATATGATATGTCAAGAGTTTTGTAATGTTCTGAACAACTAATAATAAAATAAATAAATAAATAAATTAAGCTTCTGGCATTAAGTACATTGTTAAAATAACTTTTTGTACAAATATATTTACATACTTGTGCTTATTTCTGTAGGGTCAAATGGTATGTAGTATTTGGGGTAATATTGCCAGTACTCTTTTTCCAAAAATATTTTAGTAATTGATATCTCCCCAAAGCAGTATAAATGTAATTATTTTCCAATACATCTGATAGAATAAATGACATTGATTTCTTAATTTTATCAACCTGATGCATAAAATATGGTTTTAACTGTTGTTTTAATTCCTATTTCCCTGACTAGTAGTAAGTTTCTTCATGTTTTCAATGATCCATTGTTCTATTTGTCTAGTCTCTTTTCAATCCTATATTTCTTCAATTGTGAAGGTTTAGATAACAATATATATGCTATATATTGAACATATGAAACATATATTTACAAATTAATATTAAATATATGTTCATATACTTTCTTTGACTGTTTCAATTTATTTTGTATAGAAACTTACATTATTTCAATTCAGCTTTTGTCAACATTGAAAAATCATACCCCACATTTTATTAAATAAAAAGTCAACTGGCAGAATAATGAACAGATTATACCAATTGTAAATTCTTCAAAGTATGCCAATTAAGTATTTTATTGTTTATGAAGTCATGCCTATGTATTAGTCTAAACAGAAATATAGAAATAGGGAATATTATATTCAGGTTAGTGGTTAATGTTAGGGAAACATTATAAGGTGAACTGGTGAGGGTAGCTATTTTAAGGCTTTTGATAATGTTTTAAAATATTTATTTTTATTTAACATTAATTTTTACAAATTAATGGAATATGCTATTTCCACACATGCATACATTATGCTTTGAACATTTACATTTACCCTTCTTCTACCCTTGCCTCCACCCCACCTCTGGTACCTTTATCGGTACCTACTAACCACTATTCTAATTTAAGAGTAAGCATTATTATTATTATTAATTTGTAATGTAGTTTCCACATATGAGAGAGAACATGTGCTACTTGTCTTTCTGTGTCTGGTTTATTTAACAATGTCCTCCAGTTTCATTCATTTTCCTATAAATGGCAGAATTTTGTTCTTCTATATGGCTAAATAATACTTTATTATATATGTAAAATATTTTCTTTTTCCATTTAGCTAGTGATAGGCATATTGGTTGGTTCCATATTTTGGCTATTACAAATATTGCTACAATAAACATAGGTATTCAGGCATTTTTATTTTCCATATGCTAACTTCATTTCCTTCTATCCCAGGAATGGAATAGAGGGAACATGACATAATTCTATTTTTAGTTTTTTTGAGAAAATTCCACATTGTTTTCCATACTGGTTGTACTATATAATTTACATTCCCAACAGTGTGTAGTGATTTTTCTCCACATCCTTTTCAGAATTTTTTAAAAAAATATTTGCTATTTTAAACAGTGTGTGATAAATTCTCATTGTAGTTTTGATTTTCATTTGTACTCTGATGTTAAGTTGACTTTTAAGTAAATGGGTTTTTTTCAGTTTTTGCTCCTAAATTTTTCATTAGATTTGTCACTTAAAACCCCACTTCTTTGTTGAAACATTTAATCATTTTTTAGGGGATTTTTTAAAAAAGTTTTTTTTAGATATACATGACAGTAGAATGTAATTTGAAATATTATTCACACCTGGAATATAACTTCCCACTCTTTTTTATAATTTTTTTTTAGTTGCAGACACATCATATTTATGTATTTATTTAATGTGGTGCCTAGGGTTGAACCCAGTGCCTCACACGTGCTAGGCAAGCATTCTGCCCCTGAGCTATAACCCCAGCCCATAACTTCTCATTCTTGTGGTTGTACATGATGTGGTGTTACACTGGTCGTGTATTCACATATGAAAATAGGAAAGTTATGTCTGATTCATTCTACTGTCTTTCCTATTCCCATTTCCCCTCCTTTCCCTTCATTTCCCTTTGTTTAATCCAATGAATTTCTATTCCCTCACCCCCATTTTTGTTAGCAAAATCAGAGAGAACATTGGCTTTTTTTTGTGTGTGATTGGCTTCTTTCACTTAGCATGATAGTCTCCAGTTCTATCTATATATCAGCAAACATCATAATTTCATTCTTCTTTATGGCTGAGTAATATTCCATTGTGTATATATACCACACTTTCTTTATCCATTCTTCAGTTTTTCCCAGGGGATTTTAATCAGTTATTTTAAAGTCTCTGTAATCCCTTATTTAGCAATAATAATGTCTGGATTACCTAATGGTCTATTTCTATTGTCTATTTTACCTATTGTCTTTCTGTTATTTGTTCTTACTTCCTGGTATTGCTGACTTTTTTTTTTAAGAGATCAGGTTTTATATGTGAGAAAATATAAGGGCTGAAGGTTGATGATGTCTTAGTCTGTAGTTTAATTTACCTAAAGTATCCGTAAGTGCTGTCTTAATTTTCATCTAGACTAATATATTTCTGGCTTGCTCTTATTTCCAAGATGTCACCCTTCAGAAATCCACTGTTGATTGTCAGAGACCCTTTTCCATGGTTTAATCTGAAGTTCAGGTTTTGCCTCCCAGTGCTGTCAGACAGCTGAAGTCTCTGCCTACCTTCTTTAACCTCCTACAAACTTCTTTCTATTCTCCTATCTCATCATTGATCAGGTACATCTGTTATGGTTTGGATATGAAGTGTTTTGCCCAAAAGTTTATGTGTTAATGCTGGAATGTTCAGAGGTGAAATGATCAGATTATTAGAGCTATGGATTAATCCATTCAATGGATTAATAGTGTTAATGGATTACTGGGTGGCAACTGTAGGCAGGTTAGGTGTGGCTGGAGAAAGCAGGTCACTGGGGCAGGCCTTTGGGTTTATATTTTGTCCCTGATGCCTTGATTGCTCTGCATCTTGGCTGCAATGAGAGGAGCAGCTTTTCTCCATCATTCCCTTCTATATGATATCTTGCCTCATCTGGGGCCCAGAACAATGGAGTCAGCAGATCATGGACTGAGACCCTCTGAAATAATCAGAATAAATTTTCTTCCTCTACATTATTATTTTCAGATATCTCAGTCACAGTAATGAAAATGAGACTAAACCAAAGGTGGAATATTCTCTCTGATATACGGAGGCAAACACAGGCCCCAGGGTCGGGATGGGAGATAATAGAAATTCAGTAGATTAGACAAAGGGGAGTGAGGGGAAGGGAGGGGAATGGGAATAGAGAAGGCAGTGTAGTTATTCTAACATATCACTCTTGTTATGTGTGAATACACCACAGTGAATCTCCATATCATGTACAACCACAAGACTGGGATCCTAATTAGAATGAGATGTACTCCATATTTGTATAAATAAGTCAAATTATACTCTATTGTCATGTATAACTAAAAAGAACAAAAAATCTTAAAAAAAGAAAATCAGACTAAAACAATACCTTAAAAGTTGAAAATGACTCAGGGTAAAAACTATGCAGAATATTTGGTACATATGTGTATCTGCAGTTCTCCTTTGTCTGGGATTTTTGCCTCTCAAATGGTGTATGCTTTTGTACTCTTGAACACAATTTTTGTCTCCCTGCTCTTTGAGATAACTACATGCTTTGGCTATGGTTTCCAATTTGGCATTTATCCTAAAGGGAAAATCAGGTGGTAAGAATAGATCTTACTTCAATGTTCCTTCTCTCTAGGAACCTGGCTTAGGTCCTGACTTATTTCATTGCTCTCCAATATCTCTAAACACTATTATTCATACTGTACAGATATTTAAATCATTCCTCATGAGGAAGATAGTCTTGCATATGCTATTTTTATAAAAGTTAGAAGCTAAAATCCTGGTTCTTTTAGTTCATTATTTTTTTATAATATCTGGGGTTACTCTCTTGTTGAGTTTTTCATTTCTTCTCTCTTTTTTTCTGTTTCTCCTTGTGTGAATTTTAGTAATTTTTTCTGTGAAATCATCAGCTATATTCTCTTAACACTTGTGTTCTCTTTCACATCTGTGGTTATTATACCTGACTTATATCTAAAATGAAAAAATTTACTTTCTTGGTTTCTAAAGGTCTTATTTCAAAGAAAATGTTTTTCAGTATTATTTATCCATTCTATTCTTCTGGTTATTTAACTAAATATATCGTTATGTCTTTTATTTTAGTTCCATTTATCTGTTGTCAATATTGCTTTTATAATAAGTTAATATTCAGTTAATTTATTTTCAGTCTCAGGTTTTAAAGCAGCAGGTAAATGTCTTAAGTACAACTGTATCTTAGGCTGTGGTAATGGTTATTTTATTAGTTTAAAGATAATTATAATTTTTTATTTTACTTGCTCACTGATCAAGGGTGATTGATGATGGTATTTCTTAATATTTATATAGTTCAGAGTATCTTTAAAATTAATTTTAAATGTAATGGTATTATGATTAGAGAATATATCCTCTAAAAGCTCTACTTTGCTGAATATATTAACCTTTATATAGACAAACACATGAACGGTTTGTGTAAGTATTCCAGGACCACAAAATATTATATATTTTCCTTTTGTAGGATAAAAAACTTGTAGACAATTGAGCTTACTGAATGTTTCCTCAAATCTTTATGCTCTAATTTATTTATTAAGAGATCATTTTCTTTCTTTCTCTCTCTCTCTCTGTGTATATATATATATATATATATATGTGTGTGTGTGTGTGTATATATGTGTGTGTGTGTGTGTTAAAAAGGGAGTTTATTTCATATATATAAGTATATATGTATATATAGTTTATATTCAGATTTTCCTAATTAATGCTGATTGACCACACAATACTATTTTTTTTACAAATATTTATTTTTAGTTTTAGTTGGACACGATACATATATTTTAGTTAGGAATATATTTTTATTTTTATTTTTATGTGGTGTTCAGAATCAAACTCAGGGCCTCGCACTTGCTAGGTGAGTGTTCTACTGCTGAGCCACAACTCCATCCCCCAGAATACTCTTTTTCAGGTTTAAAAATGGTAAACCTCCTGTTGTCTCTTCATTTGCATTTGCTTGTAATATAATAATACGTTCTTTATTTTTAACTTCTTTTTTACTTTTAGATATATTTCTTCAAAACATTACATTTTTGCATTGTTTTCAATTAAATCAAACGTTTTAATTTTAAAACATGTCATTTGAGCACTTTCAAAATAGTTGATATGTTTGGTTTTTCTTGTGATCCTATAATTTGTTTACAATTTCGTTATTTTATCTTATAATTATTACTTATAATTTTGTTATTATTCCTCTCTTTTTCTTGTGAATTGTTCAGTATTTTGTTCATTACATTTCTCCCTCTGGTTAAATATGTCCTTCTACTATTTTTTAAAATTCTGCAGATGATTACCTTTACATTCTTAAAAGTGATTATCAAATAACACAGAAACAACACAACACACACACACCCACAAAAGTAAAAAAAAATCATAATTCCACTGAAATGTTCATTCTTCTTTCCTAAATGAAACTTAACCTTTTAGAAATATTTCCCAGATAGCTTACTAATTTTTACCCAAAATTAGGGTACTTAAAAATTAATTTTAAGAAATTACTTCTAGAGACAAAAAAGACAAAAAGACACACCTTCACAAATAATCATATCATCATTGACAAAGGGGCCATTGGAGAAAAGATAGTCTTGTAAACAAATTGTACTGGGAAAACTAGATATCCATATGTAGAAGAATGAAGCTAGGTCCCTGTCTCTCACCCTCTGCAAAAGTCAACTCAAAATGGATCAAAGACCTTGGAATTAGAACTGAAACTGAAAACTGCTAGAAGAAAATGTAAGGTCACCATTCTAATATACAGGCACAGGCAATAAATGCCTTAATAAAATCCCTAAAGCTCAGGACATAATACCAATAATTAATAAATAGAATAGCATAAAATTAAAAAACCTTCTTCACAGCAAAGGAAACAATTAAAAGCATGAAAAATGAGCCTACAGAATGGAAGAAAATCTTTGCCAGCTACTCTTCTGACAGGGTATTAATATCCAGGGTGTTAATATACAAAGAACTCAAAAACATTAACACCAAAAAGCCCCAAATAACACAATCAATTAATGGGAAAATGAACCAAAGAGACATTTCTCAAGAGAAGAAATAGGAATGGCCAACAAATATATTAGAAAATGTTTAGCATCTCTCCCAATTAGGAAAATGCAGATGAAAATAACACCGAGTTTACATCTCACTCCAGTTAGAATGGCAGTCATCAAGAATACAAATAATAATAAATGCTGGTGAATATGTGAAAAAAATTATACTTCATTCAATTGGTAGAACTGTAAATTAGTAGAACCACTGTGGAAATTGGTATGGAAGTTCCTCCAAATGTAACAGTGGTCCACTTCACCTTTTGAAAATAACCCTCATTGCTCTGAGACAAGGACTGAGCTTTTAGTAACAAAAATACTAGGAATGAACTCACCTTATGACCCAGCTATACCACTCCTCAGCATTTATCCAAAAGAATTAAAGTCCACATATTGTCGTGATACATGCATACCCACGTTTATAGCAGCACAATTCACAATAGCCAAATTATGGTATCAGCCTAAGGTGTCTGTAAATAGATGATGAATAGACAAAGAAAATATGGTTTTATTCAGCCAAAGAAGAAGAACAAAATTATGTCAGGAAAATGGATGGAACTTGAGAATATTTGAAATAAGCCAAACTCAGCAAGTCAAGGGGCATACATTTTCTCTCATATAGGGAAGCTAGAAAGGAATGAGGACCAAAATGGGGGTGGCAAT
This sequence comes from Marmota monax, assembly GCF_021218885.2. Lineage (NCBI taxonomy): Eukaryota > Metazoa > Chordata > Mammalia > Rodentia > Sciuridae > Marmota > Marmota monax. Next base: position 6,716,265 of record NW_026695065.1, on the reverse strand, counting down.
CTCATGAAAATATAAGGGGGACCAGTAGATAGGAGGACAGGGACTTTGGGGAGGAAGGAAGGAAGGGTAAGGGTGAATAATGAAAGATAAAATCAATCAAATTTTATATGTGTGTATGAATATTAAACAAAAAATCCCAATAACAAATTTTTAAAAATCAGTTAGGCTATTGTTACATTTTCCCTTCTATGTTTGTGTTTCTAGACTCTTATTTATATTGTGCAGCATAAATTCTCTATTACATTGGAAGCATTTACGAAAATCATACTTGAAAAATACATTTATCACTGATGTTGCTTTACATTCATCTTTTCCCCTTTCTCTTGATTTCTCTGTTCTAAATAAATAAGCTTGTAGTCAGAGTACCTCCTCACATATTTTCATATTTGGAGGGTTCACTGTTTTTATAATCTACAAACTCTCATGCATCTTGAAATCTTTTTCTTTTCCCCTTACAGATGAATATAATATGACTGGGTATAGTAATATTTGATTATAAACCTTTTCTGTCAATAGTCTGTGGCTTGTTCCTCTGTCTATTAGCTTCTAATTTCAACTTCTAGATGAGAAGTTCTATATTAGCTTGATTTTTTTTCCTTTGTAAAAAGATTATTCTTCATTTGGGGAAGGGGAGAATATTTTCTCTTCATCTCCGAATTCAGGAATTCTACCAGGATATATGCACATTTATTTCTCTTCACAAGTCTACTAGTTATTTAGTAAAAATTTTCAGTCTACATACAGGACTTTATTCAGTTTAGAATGATTTTCTTTCATTCTGTTTTTAATCATTATTTCTCTTCCTTTTATTCCTTTATTTTGTTTAAGGAATTTTATTATTCATATCCATGGTATCCTGTATCTGTTCTCTGTGCCTCTTGTATAATTTTCCTATTTTTGAGATGATATATAGGTAGGTAGATCAGTAGATCAGTAGAGGGAGATTTAATTCCTTCCTTTTCTTTTCTTGAAGGCAAAACAGCTAAGTACTAGAGTTGTTTATCTGTGAATGTTAAAATGAAATTTAGGATTTCTGGGTTCCCTAAGGAGCTTTATTTTGTTGAAGCCTAGCAATTTCCTCAGCAAGTGTTAGATTTATTTTTCTTATTTTGGTATGCTTGGAAAGGGTTTTCATTATATTGACTCATGTAAACTGATAAGTGATCTGTACAGCTGAGCCAAATGGATTTTGGTCCCTGTGATTAGTAGAGGGCTGCCACTTGAACCTAGAGAGGCCTAAGAGCAGTATATTGGCCTCCACTTTTTCAGCACAGAGATAATTGGTTTGTTATGTGTATTCAGAGTCAGATCACAAGAATAGCAACTGCTTTGCCTTGGACCACTTGCTTGTGTACTATACCTAGAGAGACCTCCATAACTTCATGGCTAATAAAAGAACATAAATTCATTATCTAGTAAAGAAAAAAACTGCAATCCACTTAAAGAGTACTCAAGATTCTGAGAGAGAATAGTAAACCTGAACCTAAAGAACAAATGGTTTCTGTTGAAGATGGAAGAGAAAGATGAGAACTTTAACAACAATGAAGGCAAATATAAGGAAAATTCTATAGGCACTTATAGGCACAAACACATAAAAAGAAGTGCTTTTTGGAATTAACAACATGTTCTTTTTACTTAAAAATATCAATCAGACATATATCCATTTATTTCTAGGTAGTCAATCATATCAATCTAAACTATTTCTTAAGCAACTCTGTGGCTGGACTTGTGAGAAGTATTTTTAACATAAAAATTCTGTTCTCTTTGTTTAATTCTGTTAGAAAAGATGTAAATTCTAACTATCTCTTTCTATAGCTGTATACAAATTTTCATGGTCTTCAACCCACAATTCTTCATCTCTGTGCATAAGAGAGCATTTGGTGATCAGTTTATTTGCCATATTTAATCTCTGATGTTATTGGAGTCCTAAGACCAGTATCATAAAGGATAATCAAATTTCTTTATACATAGGCTATGTGTGGATAATATCAAATAAACTCTAAATGTTGTGTTTTTAATCATTATTTCTACATGTTTCTACTGTGTTGCTTTTAAAGTCACTGAGATGCTTATTTGATAACGTATAGAAAAACAATCAGTTGGCTCAATTTACACAGTATTTATCATTCATGAATTATTCTATTAAAGGGCAAGGATTTATCTACTTTGCAACATAATTGAGATAAAACACCTTATTGCTTAATATCCAAATGAACCAGGTATAAAACTATGTTGAATTAATATTCCCTATAAAATTGCCAAACTTAGTTTTACTTCTGTTCCTCAGATTTTACTTTTTATTCTACTATTAAATATTTTGATGAATAGGTTATGGAAAAATACACTTTGAACATGTATTTTTTATATAGGGTTTCTTAAAATTCTACAAACAAATAGCAACATTATTATTACATATACTAGGTTAACTATATTAAGATATATTTATGTTCTGTATGAAGAATTTTTTGACTTGACCCATCGGTTGTACATTTTATTTACTTTCTTCACTTGATGCACAAGTATTTTTAGATATTTTATGTAGAAGTATATCTCAATCACACTCTTTCCATATGTTTCCAAACATATATAGAAATATTTTTTTCTGACATATTTCTACTGGAATATCTTCCCTTTTAGTTATTAGATACAAAGAATTATTTTGACTTGTGTCTACCATCTCCCAAGAAATTACTGAGTCTAATGCTTTTATGAATCGTATCTTTCTCTTTCACTTGGTTCCATTAACTTACAACTAAACTAGTGCTGACTATGGCCAGGCACTCTGCTGGGGTTGAAAAAGATACACTCTCTCCATCTTCATGGGGCTCATATTCTATTGTGGGAGGTCACCTAAGTAACAAACCAAACACAGTGCTATCTAATGAAATTTTTAAGTGCAAGAAAAGTATGGAGTGTCAAGAAATAAAAAGGCATTTAATATTTTACTCTTATAAACAAGGAAGTTTGCTGGTTAGGGAAATTAAAAGTTAAATATAACACAGTACCAAGTATTGAATCTAATGTGAAAGAGAAGTAACATGCAATTCCAAATAGGTATAAGTTTTCTGATAGTCATAAGCACAATGTCCTCTGGGGAAACATATGAAGAACACTTAGTATACTTTTTGGAGTTCAGGGAAGGCTTCTTGGAGAGAGGGACATAACAGTTGAATGTCCCAAAAGAATAAAACTAGGAGATAGGTAGAGATGGGAAAAAGTGGTTGATATTATTCTGGGGACGAGAATATAGGTATTGGAGCCAGAGGTCAAAATTAGAAAATAAAAATAGTTAAGTATAACTTGTTCAATTTTTGATAAAATGTGTTTCCAGAGGAGTGTCTATGTTTTCCCACTCTATGTTTGTTGAATGAGTTCATGATAGTACAGTATTGGGAATTTACTTAGGAGACAGAGTCTCTGAGTTTAAAATCTTAAGCAAGTTACTTAATCCCTTTCCAGATACATGGATGGGGGCTATTTAATTAATCTCCCTGTACCTCATTTTCCTTATTTGTAATCTAATGGTAATAATAGGACCTTCCTCATATGTTCTCAGAAAAAAATACATATCTCTACATGAAAAATGCATAGATAAAGGCTATAAATAATACTGATTAAGTATTAGCTATTATTATTCTTAATAAATACATGCACATTAACGGACAACAGGAAATGATGATCTAGTAAAAAGCATTGTGATTGAATAGAAAGGATATGGAAATTGAAAATATATAGCATGTAATCCTGGCTCTACCATTGCTTACTGGGTAACCAGGCAAGTAACTTAACCTCTTTAAGCCTTAGTTTCCTCATTTATAAGATGCAAATAATGATAGCTCACATTGTCCATATCAAAACTATAGTTGCAACTATTATTCCCAGCATTAATTATAGAGAAGGAGAATCCAAACAAGGGTAGATATTTTTCATCATAAATAAGTAATAGCTATTAACTTGGGCCCCATTAATGTTTACATGAGAATGATGATCATTTTTATTTAATTTATAATTTGATCCTTTGTGCTTATGAAAATTATCTTGTAAACAGGATGGAATGAACTATTTTAAATTGTATCAACTTCATTTTTATATACATATATGTGTGTATATATGTACAATAGACGATCAGTAGTTCTTAGTAATAGTAGGAAATTGCCTTGTTTAAATATGTTAATTTATTCTACAAAACATTATAAATACTGTATATTTTTACTTCACTGAGATTTACTTGTAGAACTTATATATTATGACAACTTTTCATTTGTCTTTTTGTATTTCTCCTTGTATAATATACTTAGGCAAAGACAGTGGCCATAATTTTTAGTCAGTCTTGTATAATACCTAACCAACTTCCTGGAATAAAACACCTACATAAATGTTTATTGAGTGAACAGAGGACATACATCAATTTCAACTGTTTGTTCTAATTGATATTGTAAAATATTGACAAACATCCTTCAGGCTTCTTCTCATATTTGTGTAGATAATAACTATGAAATTGAAAAACAATTTTAGAATAAAATTATAACTGACTCCCTTCCCCCCTTTCTGTTGTCATGTTAACAAACTCCTTCTTATCCTTCAGATCTCATTCTAAATGTCTCTTTATCAATTAAGCTTTTTCCCAGGACTCCTGAAGTAAATCTCTTTTGTCACATGCACTCATTATAATCTACTTCTCTTTTGTTGAACGCATCACCATTATAATGAAATCATTAATTTGCTTAATGTGTCCCTTACCTACAATACCATAAACTCCATTAGGAGTTTGTCTCTGCTTTCTCATGCAGCAATATATAACTAGTGCTTAGAATAACTTATTATATAGGTGTTAATAAGTATGGATTTAGGGACTGGGGTTGTGGTTCAGTGGTAGAGTGCTTAGCTAGCAGGCCTGAGGCACTGGGTTTAATTCTTAGCACTACATTAAAAATAAGTAAGTTAGTAAATAAATAAATAAAGGTATACAAAATAATTGTGGATTTAGTAAATGTATGAATTCAATTTCCATGTCTTGTGTGGCATGGTGTATTATGTATATATAACAGCTATCTGGCTGTCATACTTTCTCTTAAGTACAATATTAAATATTTTAGATAGATTCACTAGAACTATGGGATTATAGACATATGTCACAAATAGGGTTCTTTGCAACCAAGACTTTTTTAAAAAAATATTTTTTTTTTTAGTTGTAGTTGGACATAATAACTGTATTTTATTTATTTACTTACATGTGGTGCTGAGGATCAAACCCAGGGCCTCACACGTGCTAGGCATGTGCTCTTCTGCTGAGCCACAACACCAGCCCTAAAATCAAGACTTTTATTTTGACAATTATTTACATGAAGATTATGTGGACAATTATTTGTACGAAGTTTATTGGATTGTACTTTCAGAGTCAAAACCTGTGAGTGAAGGAAGGAAAAAGGGCAGAGAGAGAATTTAAGCTATGAAGAAGGGAGGACAAATGCCCCAGCCCATACCATGGAATGTTATTCAGATTTGTTCTGAGTTGTGGTAAAGAGACCAGGCATTTGTACTCCTTCATCAATCAAACTTTGGGCATGGACTCTATCCCAGCAGGGTTTATTGACCTTTGATGAGAAAGTTCTCATAAGCTGAGGGTACAAGCTAAGAGGGAACACACAGCTATGATTTTTCAGCCACCAGTAATCTCAGAGAATGAGTGAATTAGTCCTAAATGGGGGTTGTGGTGGTGGTAACCTGAGCAACACAGTGCCCACTTGAACTCAGTGCTCATGAAAGTCCATTAACCCTAATAATTAGAGAGACAAAGTACTGGGTATTTCAGTCTTTAAAACAGTTCTGGAGATTGAACCCAGGAACTTGTACATGGTAGATAAGTACTCTAGCCCTGAACTATATCCCAAGTCCAGGTACATCAGTCTAGATGGGGTGATGGGGAGGTCTTTTTTGTTTTGTTTGTGATACAAGATCGTGCTATGTTGTCCATGCTTGCAATGAACTCCTAGATTTAAGGGATCCTCCTACATCAGCCTGCCAAGTAGCTGGGACTACAGATATGTGACAGGTCACCTAAGTTGTTGGAGAGATCTTGATAACATACCACATCATCATTATCTGTTATATTTTCACATCTCTTCAGTCAGGTTATTCAGATGCTGAGTACCTACAAGTGCACATGCATAAACAACCATAAATAAAATCTAATTTAACAATTCAGCTTCACTTTAGGATGTAAAATAGTTAAATTGGTTTTGTCCATAAACATTGTCAGAAGATAACATTAATTTCATTACCATTTCTGAGGTAAAGTGGGCCAGTCTTATTAAAAGTAATAAATCAAGCAAAATATCATTAGTTCCCTAATTTTTCTACCCCTATATGGAGGACTGGGAATGCTTACCTCTAGGCTTCCCCACACTTTCATCTAATGTATGCAGAATCATTTGTGTCGCCTTTCCCTTTTCTCCAAGAAAGCATTTGAGCAGCAGAGACTTGCTGAGATAAAACTGATTGACTAGGGTTAAAATTTCTTCCTTTATTCAAGATATATTTAATATTTTTGGAAGCCTACCTTGTGATAGTCTTCTATGTGCTAGGAGTACAGCATAATAGAGTTACTTATATGCTAGATTTTATATTTCATGGCAGGGAGGTGTGACATAAAATAAAATTATAAAAAATAACAACAAGTTAGATAGAAAAATATTGTAAAGTAAATTCAAGAAGTGACTGGAGGTGGTCAACTTCAATTAGGTGTCAAGGCAGTTTTCTTAGTTGAAACCTAAATGATGAGAAGGAGTTAACCAAATGAAATTCTGAGAAGACTTTTCAAAGAGTGGGATGGACAATGAAATGGCAAGATACTGGAATGTAGTTGCTATATTTAAGGCCTATGAGAAGACTATGGGCTTATGTGAAGAAAGCAAGATGGGGGATTCTAAGAAATGTAGATGAAGAGATAGGGGCCAGAACACATTAAGCCTTGTTAATAAAGGGTTTGGATATTTTTTATGATTCCAAGGAGAACAGCTTTGGAAGATTTTCCATGAAAATAATGTCAAATTACCATTTTCAATGATACTTTCAAATGTGTAGAGAAATCAAAGAAAAAGAAGCAGCCAGGGGTCCTGTAAATATGCTAATGTAGTCTCAGTGAGAGATTTTACTAAAATAGTAGCACTTAAAAAGGAGAGAAGTAGATGAATATTTCCACTGTCAAAAGGGATAAAATCTCTAAGCATGACAACTAAATAAGTATGATGACCAAAACAATAAGGATATAATATAAAGAACTAATCAATGGTTGATGGCAAATATATCGGTTTGCAGGTAATACACACTCCTCATGAAAGTCACCATAGAGTAACCATATGATGGACCAAAGCACAAAAACAGCTCTGAAAACTTTAAAATTAATACATACGGGAAATTAAAAGTCCCTAAAATAATGTGGCCTGAGAAAAAGGGAGTAAAAAAGACAACCATGCACTGACAGCTTCCATCTCCCAAGACAAATGTTTCCCTGGTTACCACCTGCAGGCAGAAAGGAGTTGTCTCATCAAAGTAAGATGATAGCTTCTGAGGGGCACTGACCTTCCTAGGACTAAATCCTCTCCAGATGCAAGCACAGACCACTGACCCAACAGCTCAAATTCCTAAACACTCAAACTGACCCCTTCACTGATTGATAGAACAAACCCCAAATTCCTGGGTGCCCAAGAAAAGTGATATGCCCACTAGATCACCTTTCAGTTTAGCCTATATAAGCCCAGTCCCTTCCTTAGTTCAGTGGCTCTTTTTCCACCAGGAAAGTGGGGCCATTTCCATAGTCCAGTTCCTGAATAAAGGCTGAAATTATCTGTGAAGTTTGCGTCCAACCTGGTCTCTTTGTTCTATAAAAATGAACACATGGATCTGTAAGTTTTGGAAAATGTATTTATGGTGACATCTTAATTCTCTTTAGAAGAAATTCATGTCATTTGGAGTGAGAATGTTGTACAACAAAATATTTGCGGTATCATTGGAACAAAGTTTTTGAGGAACAACTTTCTACCTTACAAAATGAAGTTCATTCCCTGAAAATTAATAAAATTTCATGAAAAATTCTCCAAATATATTCTAAAAGTATATCTACAAATTTTTATTGGTCTTATATTTATAAAACCCTAAATTTTTCATTTGTCTGGACTCTCAAAATCACAAAAGTTGGACTACGTCACTCAAGACTTATTAAATCATATTATATTTCCAAAAAGTAATTTGATACATCTCTGGATGAATGTGCTACTTACTGTTATCATGTAATAGTGGTTTACTTCATGTTTGAATTTAGCCCTTGCTGCTCTGCCACTGAAGCTCATCTTAAAAGGGACATGTTTTCTCCTCATCTCTCTCTCCCAAATTAACAAATGAAACACAATCCTCCTACAGGGAATATAGCCCTTGAATAGCTTCTTTAAAAGCCCCCTGTTCTCCCTGATGGACAGAAATACAGCCTCTGGGCCAGGAGTCCCTGTGCTTCTCTTTTGCTCACAAAACAATAAAACTTCTTTTTCCTTTTTCTCAAAACCAAGTGGTCTCCTTATTGAATTGGCATCAGGGAAAAGGACCTACCTTTGTATAACAATCTGGCAGCATTCTGTGTTGACTTTAGATATGTCTTTATACTTTGGACTCTTATCTCATGTTCTAGAAATTTGTTGCAAAATCATTCTGTGGGTTACAAGACTTGCAAATTTTCAAAAATATTTTCTGGTACAAAAAATGTTTGTGAAATTGCTTAAAGACCTCAGGCAGGAAAAAAAAATAGACTTCATTAGCCTAAAGACTTTACCACTCTAGAGGATCAGAAATTTAAGAACAGTCAAAAGGAAAGTGGCTATGGAAAATTGATATCAGGAATAAACTTAGTATTGTAACCGAAAGCTCGGTCCCTGTCCCCAATGCCAATCAATGCCAATTTAATATTGATATCTCAGCTTTGAGAAAAAGGAAAAAGAAGGTTTATTGCTTTGCTAGCAAAGGAGAAACACAGGGGACTCCTGTCCCAATGGCTGTGACTCTCCTGATCAGGAGGGACAGGGGTATTTTAAAGAAACTCTTTAAGGGTTGCATTCCACTTGTGCTCTGTATGGGGTCCTAGGGTTCACTTGACTGTTAGGATTCACTTGTTAATTTGGGAGATATTCACTTCCCAGATACTTTGCAGGTATCTCCTTCCAGTAGTGGGTGTGTTCTAAGGCAATTAACTAGGGGGAAGAAAAGATAACACTGTCTCCCTAATCTTGTTAGGGAGGGGGAAAGCTGAGGAGAGAGAAAATTTTTTTTTTTTAATCAACCTTAGAGCACTGAGGGCTATATTCAGAAGGTGAAGGGACCACTATTACATTGTGAGTGTATCAGATGAGGGAAATATCACAAAATGAGAATGTCAGATTTCACAGAAGCAAAATAAAATAGTGGTCTGAGAAAGGAATTTTGGGTCAGAGTGAACTTGGTTGAGTCCTGGCTATGGTATGCATTCTGCTATATAAACTTGAAAAGTCTCTTACACCTTCTGTGCCTCAGCTTTTTTGCTTGTATAATAGAAATTTAGACATATATTCAATAGTTAATTTAATAAGTGTTTATGAACAACTATTATGTTCCAGGCACTCTTAATTAACACTGTGGTTTTTGTGGTAAAGAAGACAATAGTCCTATCTTCAAGTAGACTGCTTGTAATAGTAACCACCTAATAATATTTGAATGAAATGAAATGCGATAAAACATGTAAAGCACTTAGCAGATTACCTGGTACATCATGACCATACAATAAATGTACATTAGATAAATAAGTCATGTTTTTGAAGAATTTAACTTTGATGTAATAGATACTATATTATTATAAAAATAAATGTTTTCTTTCACTGCATTAGTGCTAGAGTATTTGGTATTCATTTTAACAGAAATAAGACTGCTTAATACTTCCTAATGCTTCAGTTCTGAAACAGGAAAGAAAAAGCAGATTTGAAGCATAAAACATTTTAAAACTATGCCATCATTTAAAAATCTTTAGTACATTTAGATAATAACAGAGGAGTTAGAAAAAATTAATAATTTAAGATAAAAATAGATGGCATTTGAGAGTAAGAAAAAAACTATATGGAAAATCTTAATATAATAGCAAAATCTTTAAATTTTAAGACAGGACAATATGGTAATTCTTTTCCTTAAATTCTTGGTTTGGATATATAGCCAGAAATATAATTGCCAGGTCCTATGTTAATACTAGTTTTAATGATTTGATGAACTTAAGTACTAGTTTCCATAACGGCTATAAATACATGGATTTGATTGTAAATACATGGATTTATTTCTGGGTTCTCTATTCTGCCCTAATGATCTATATGCCTGTTTTTATGCTAATACAGTATTATTTTGATTATATAACTGTAATATATTTTGAAATCAGGAAGTGTGATATCTCCAGCTTTGTATTTAATATTTCTTTGCCTACATGAGATCTTTTGTAATTCCATATGAATTTTAGGATTTTTTTCTCTATTTCTGTTGGCATTTTGATAAGGATTATATTGAATCTGACAATCACTTTGTGGGGGTATGCACAATGCTACAGTTTCGATATGACTTAAGTGTGTTTCCCAAAGTTTCATCTATTGGAAACTTGGTCTCTAATGTGGCAATTTAGGAGGTGATGGAGTCTTTAGAAGGTAAAGCCTATTGGGTACTGTTTAGGTCTGTGGGTCTACCCTTCAGAAAGTTTGTGGGATCTCAGGCTCTCTGATTTCCTGTTTGATGATCATATCTCCCCTTCAATATGTATTGTAGACACTGCTTTCCACCATTAAGTGACACAGCCAAGGGGGCTCTTTGCAAAGTCTGCACTATGTTTGGATGTTCAGCTTCTAAAACTGTGAGTTGAACAATCATCTTTTCTTTATAAAGTTATCCTGCCTCAGGTGTTTCATTGTAGGAACAGAATAGGAACTAGTACAGGCACTTTAATAACATTAATCCCTCCATCCTATGAGCATAGGCTAACTATCCATTTATTTACGTCTTTAATATTTTTCATCAGTGTTTACGGTTCTCAGTGTAGAGATTTTCATCTCATTTGTTTCTTTTTTTCTTTTGCTTGCAATGCTAGGAATTGAACTCAAGGCTTTGCATATGCTAGGTAAGCACTCTTATTATTGAGCTATAACCCCAGTCCCACTTGTTTATTCCGAAGTAATTTACTCTTTTTGATGCCACAGTAATATTAATTTGTTTTCTTAATTTCTTTTCTCAGGTTGTTTTTTTAAGTTCATCAAAATGCAATTGATCTTTATCCATTTATTTGTATACTGCAACTTTACAGAATTTGTTTATTCTAACAGCTTTTTTGGAAAGACATCTTGTGATCTATAACATTTCTTATAAAATATTTTTATTTATATTTATGCAAATCTGTTAATGCATATTTTGATTGATCTATAAAGTAAAATTGGACTATTTTTGAATAATCTAACATCATTCCCATACTCAAAACCTTCCAGTAGTTTTCCATTGCCTTTAGAGTAAAATCCAAAGTCTGGTCATTAGTATATAATGTCCTATTTGACCTAGCCTATTCCTCATTCTGCATCATCACCTGTACTGCTCCACCCCTTGTTTATTTGCTCTTTCTAATATATGAAAAACATACTCCTGAACTTTGTATTTGCTGTTTACTGTGCCTGGAGCATTACTGTCAGCTATTTTCATTGTTGCTTCACTTTGTTTACATTTCTGTTAAAGTGCTACCATGTCAGAGGAATCATCCCTAAGACCTTTAAGGCCTTTTCTCTTGCCACAGATCCACACATAGAAACATGTTTATTTACCTATTTATATTTGAAGCCATTATTGTGTCCATTATTGTATCATTATGTGTCTAGAAAAATGTTTGGCATATAGCAGAATCTAAATAAAACATTTGGAGAATTAATGTCTGTGTAGTTGAATGAATGAAGAAATCTCAATTCTTCATACAATATTGCCTGAAGAGTAAAAACAATGATCTGGGTATGGTTATATGTATATAAACTTGATTAATCCGCATTTAAGAAGCTATATTAAGCAATTCCACTTGTTTTAGATTCCTGTATCCCTGTCCCTATTTTCCTGTACAATTATAACCTTAGATAGATCATGGTCAGTCTTTAAATTCTCATGCTGTAGTCACTTTTACTGAATACTTTTTACAATTGTAAGAAAATTGTTTCCTCAAACACTGAATGAAATATCACTATATCTAAAATATTTTCCTTTTGTTGAGTTATAAACTTAAATCACCATGGAATTACAAATGATAAAATACTTTAAGTTCTACATGCATCTCCCCAGGGCTTTAATTGAAATATCTTAATAAAGTTCATTTATGTGGCACCTCCCAAAGTTAATGCACAGATTAGTAACTGCCTGTGGTCTTTAATAACCAATTATTTTAGCTTATGTGCTTTATAATTTAATGTTCTAAATTATACTTAGGACTTTTTTAGAACTAGAAAAATTCACAAAAGCATGCAATTCTATAGTAACATTGAAATAGACTCTTTACTATTTTTGGTTTTGCTTTTTGAAATCTTTGGTTTGGGGCTGATTTTAAATTGTTGTACATTCTGCACTTACTTTCTCTCATTTTACATGAGTATTTATTTTCAAAAGCATAGTCAAAAATGTGATCTATTTAAAAAAATTATATATAGCATTAATATATAGTTAACCTGTTTCTTTCACCCCTTGCCTTTATTTATGTTTCTTGGAAAATGGGTCAAGTATCTTGCTCTTGTGAATATTACAATTTGAACAATAACAATAAATAATGTAGTTATGCTGGATATACCAAATGAAGATTAGAAAAAACATTAAAAGAAAGTCATTAAGGTTTTAGTTCAGAATCCAGTATTTAATTGTTATGTGACCACAGACAGGATTATTAAACTTTTCTGAGAAATTTTTACATATAAAATGAATTTGATTACATATTTCTTGCCTGAGTGTTTTTATAAGAATTAAATATGCTAACATAAGAAAAGTTTAAGAAAAGAAAAACTTAAAGTCACTTGACATATAAACTTACAGAAAAAGGTATACTCTGATTTATTCAAAGTTGTAAAAATAAGTAAGTTAATTCCCTTAACATGCATTCTAATGTCTTATTGTTTGCCAGGAGGGTTAAGATGCAGGCCATCTCTAAAGACGTTCACAGGCTTATGATGGAGGCATTCAACTAAACAGAACCATAAAATAATATAAAATTTCTTGAAATAGAGTTCCATTCTTGATAGTCACATAACTCCTGCTACAATTGCCCACTGGCTGTTTCTGGCTGTGAAGGACTGTGTATATGTATCTATTCTTGAACTAACATTTTAGGAAAAGAAAAGGAACAGAAGCTTATGAAAAACAAAACTAGTGGTCATAGAAGTATGAGAGAATTAGGAGAATATGGGGTCACATAAAGCAAGGACAATTAGTTAAAATTTCATCAAATGTCAAGAATAGGAAAGAGGATCATCAGGAGAACTAGAAAATGCCCATTAGATTTGGTAATTAAGGGGTTACTGGTGAGTATATCTAGACCAGTTTTAATGGAATGGTAAAAACAAAAACAAAATTATGGCAGGTTGGAAAGCCAGGAAAGGATAAGAAACCAAAGCGTTGTATGAAGAATGTTCTTAAATGCTTAGCTGTAGCTATAATTCTGTTCACTGAACAATGGACTATAAGGTTTATATATTTAAATTTGTGTGTATTAAATATATACTTATATTTATTTAGTTAAATATATTATACATAAATTATTATTTTATAAAAACTATATATATATATATATATATATATATGTATGTATATGTATATTTTTTGTGAATGTTTTAAAGTGAAGGTGTTCAGCCAGAAAGTAAAAGTGTTTTATTTTTTTATTTTTTTTTAAATTTTTTTTATTGGTTGTTCAAAACATTACAAAGCTCTTGACATATCATATTTCATACATTAGATTCAAGTTGGTTATGAACTCCCAATTTTACCCCAAATACAGATTGCAGAATCACATCGGTTACACATCCACATTTTTACATAATGCCCTATTAGTAACTGTTGTATTCTGCTACCTTTCCTATCCTCTACCATCCCCCCTCCCTCCCCTCCCATCTTCTCTCTCTACCCCATCCACTGTAATTCATATCTCTCCTTGTTTATTTTCCCATTCCCCTCACAACCTCTTATATGTAATTTTGTATAACAATGAGGGTCTCCCTCCATTACCATGCAATTTCCCTTTTCTCTCCCTTTCCATCCCACCTCATGTATCTGTTTAATGTTGTAAAAGTGTTTTAGATAAAGAAGATGTTAATAGAGTTTCATCAGAGAGCGTGGTGAGAAAGAGTCCTGCTCTCCAGGGCCCTTCGAGTCCCTGTGGCCCAGGCCACCAGGTGAGCTTGGGAGCCCCTGGGACATGCCTTAGCCTCTGCACTGCAGATGCCCAGAACTCCTGCTACAACTGTCCACTGGCTGGTTCTGGCTGTGAAGGACTGTTGAGCCTATCATCCTGGCTGGAGATATGATGGTGGCGGCGATCTGTCAGACCTGGGACCCTGCAGGTCTCCTGTTGGAATCCTGTCCATCCCTGAGGATGGGGCACCTTTGGGTGGCCGCAGGTTTGGCATAATGAGAAGAATGGCAGCTGCCCCAACACCGTGGAGGCCAACAGGCACTTCGAGGTCCTAAGAAGGAGATTGGATGCAAAAGCCCAGCAGCGTGTTGGACAGCGGAGCTTTGCAGACTAGGGGTCTCTGTGACTGATCTGTACTGGCTCCTTGAGACCGCATCTTGTCCCAACAAGGCAAACAGAGGCCTTAACCATCCTTAAAGGTGAGTGGAGCCCCCAAAGATGATGATAGGTGGTTGAGTGCCCCTGAGATCAATCCCTAGGACAAAAAAAAATGGTTATTCTATGAAAAAAAAAAGTCTTTACATGACACCACTCAACCACTGAGACACATGCCCAGCCCTATTTGTATTTTATTTAGAGACAGGGTCACACTGAATTGCTTAGTGCCTCACTTTGGCTGAGGCCGGATTTGAACTCATGATCCTCCTGTCTCAGCCTTCCAAGCCTCTGGGATTACAAGCATGCACCACCATGCTGCTAATACCCGCTGCTTTGTATGTACATTTTATTTGTCATTACTGTGTATACAGTTGAAAAGGTTAAGTATTTTTTTAAATATCTAGGCTTTCTAACTGTTCACAAGTGCCTAAGATATGTTAAAAGTAGAAGTGGTAAAATATAACACATTTTGTAAATTCCTTTTTGTTAAAATTCTTATGAAAGCGGTAGTGGTGGCACAGGAGGCAGCATGAGAGGTTCTTAATAAAGGTGCTAAGAAAGAATGTAACACAGGAAAATAATGAAATATTTTCACTGTGCAATAAAATTCTAATGTGGAGGAGAAAAAAAGATGGCGGCAGATGTGGAGAGATCAATTCTGTGACCTCTTCAGCTGCGCCAGCTAAGAGAGACTGCAACCAACTGAATGCTATTGGCTCTGGATCATTAGGCAATGCTGGGGTGAAGTGGATCTAGGACGAGCAGTTTGAACCTCTCAGAGGCCACAGTGGGCTCAGCGTGGGTGAATTCAGACTGCCCCGCGTGCAGAGTTACTGGCTGACTGTTTGCATCTTGTCTCCAAACTGCCTCGACTCCGCGTGGCTACTGGAGGAAACCAGGCAAAATAAGCTGATGGCCCCCAGCCCCGTGCTCCACAACCTTGGGGTCTGGGTGATTGGAAATAGAGAGAGTGCACAGTCATTCAAGAAAATAGGGCACCCGGAATCTGCAAGCCCAGTGTGTAGCTAACTTTGTGGAGAACGCCACCAGTGAGCGGGGCCAGGCTGGAGGAAAAGCGGGGAGGTGGTTGGAGTCCAGGAAAGGCCCTGGGCAACCAGGATTGGAGAGCTGCCCAGTAGGGGAGGAAGAGCTGCCTCACAGGGATTGGTTACTGCATATTGAGGGAAGAAGCTTGGCCCGGTGGGCACAGCTCCACCTACTGGAAGAGAAGTTAATAAAATTTTAAGAGTGTATTTATCTTTTTTTTTTTTTATTTCTTTTTAAATTTCCCTTTTCCCCTATTATTGAATTCTACCTATTTTCTCTCATTCTACTTAGTGACTTCTTCCTTCCTCCGTCTTCTCATACCTTTCCTCCCAAGCATTACGACTCTGTTTAGGTGTTAATTTACTAAATGTATATAGATAAATGTTCCAAGGCGATATATAGTGCTCCCAAGTACCTAGCTACCCTCAAATACTCCGGACCATTCTCCTGTTAATATCCCCCTTCAGTACAGCAATCTTCCAAGGTTGCCAAGATATACCAACCTCTATACCATCACGTCACCTGACCTAAACATAAGTCCCAAGACCTAACCGCAGATCACTATATGCCATCAGAATCCATAAGTATTTTATGAAATGAATGAATCTGCTTTAAAGTACAATAAAACTCAACATCTCTAGACATAGTCTCCCATCACAAAGGAGAGACCCTGGAGATACACAAAACCAAAATAAATTAATAGGAATAAACAGTAACCCAGCAGTCAAATAGAGCTGGAAGTGACACGAGCACCATGAAAAAACAAGGAAGAAAAGGAGTTCAAACAATGCAGACAGCCTAAATCTACAGGAGAACCTAGAGGCATCAGAAAAATGGTCAGATAAAGAACTCAAGGAATACCTTACGCAGATGGAATGGAATCTTAAAGAGGTCATTAGATAGCAAATGCAAACAGTGAAAGAACACATTGAAAATGAATTACATAAACAGATTCAAGAAGCAAATAAGCAACTTTACCAGGAGATAGAGATTATAAAAGAAATCAAACAATAATCCTAGATATGAAGGAAACTATAAACCAAATTAAAAACTCAAATGAGAGTATCACTAGTAGAGCAGAACAAGTAGAGATCAGAACGTCAGACAATGAAGACAAAATATATCATCTTGAAAAGAGTCTAACCAACTCAGAAAGGTTGGTAAGAAACCACAAGAAAAACATCCAAGAGATATAGGATGTCATAAAAAAAAAACAAACTTAAGAGTCATCAGGATAGAGGAAGGTATAGAGGTCCAAACCAAGGGATTAAGCAATCTGTTGAATGAAATAATTTTAGAAAACTTTCCAGACATGGAAAAGGAAATGGATGTACTAATTCTAGATGCGTACAGGACACCGAGCATACAAAATCACAGTAGACCAATGACAAGATGCAATGTTATGAAGATATCCAATATACAGGACAAAGACAGAATATTAAAAGCTACAAGATAAAGGAGGCAGATTACATTCAGGGGTAAACCAATAAGGTTAACGGCTGATTTTTCATCACAGACGCTGAAAGCAAGAAGATCCTGGAACAACGTATTTCAAACACTGAAAGACAATGGATGCCAACCAAGAATTTTGTATCCACCAAAATCAAACTTCAGGTATGAAAACGAAATAAAAATCTTTCATGATAAACAAAAGTAAAAAGAATTTGCAGCCAGAAAACCAGCATTGCAAAGCATCTTAGGCAAAACACTACTCGAGGAGGAAATGAAAAACAACAACCAAAACCAACAGTGGGAAGTACCTCAGTAAAGCGAGAGTGGGGAAAAAAATAATCAAAGAGGAAGAAACAAACCAAATTAAAAATAAATAAATAGATAAATAATCAAACATGACTGGAAGTACAAACCATATATCAAGAGTAACCCTAAACGTTAATGGCTTAAACTCACCAATAAAGCGACATAGGCTGGCAACCTGGATTAAAAAAAAAAAAAAAAACAAACAGACGCAAGAATATGCTGCCTTCAGGAGACACATCTGATTGGAAAAGACATACACAGGCTGAAGGTGAAAGGTTGGGAAAAATCATACCACTCACACAGTCCTTGGAAGCAAGCAGGGGTGGCCATCCTCATATCGAATAAAATTGAATTCAAGACTAAGTTAATCAAAAGGGATAAGGAAGGACACTATATACTGTTAAAGGGAACCATTCACCAACAAGACATAACAATTATCAATATTTATGCACCAAATAATTGTGCTGCAACGTTCATAAAACAAACTCTCCTCAAATTCAAGAGTCAAATAGACCACAACACAATAATTATGGGTGACTTCAACACACCTCTCTCACCATTGGACAGATCTTCCAAACAAAAGTTGAATAAAGAAACTATAGAACTCAATAACACAATTAATAACCTAGACTTAACCGACATATATAGAATATATCAACCATCATCAGTGGATATACTTTTTTCTCAGCAGCACATGGATACTTCAAAAAAATAGACCATATATTATGTCACAGGGCAACCCTTAGAAATTATAAAGGTGTGGAGATAATACCATGCATCCTATATGATCATAATGGAATGAAACTGGAAATCAATGATAAAAGAAGGAAGGAAAAATCCTACATCACTTGGAAAATGAACAATATGTTACTGAATGATCAATGGGTTACAGAAAACATAAAGGAGGAAACAAAAAAATTCTTAGAGATAAATGAAAATACAGACACAACATATCAGAATCTATGGGACACAATGAAAGCAGATTTAAGAGGGAAATTCATTGCCTGGAGTTAATTCCTCAAAAAAAGAAAAAAAAAACAACAAATAAATGATCTCACACTTCATCTGAAAACCCTAGAAAAAGAAGAGCAAAACAACAGCAAAAGTAGTAGAAGGCAAGAAATAATTAATATCAGAGCAGAAATCAATGAAATTGAAACAAAAGAAACTATTGAAAAAATTGACAAAACTAAAAGTTGGTTCTTTGAAAAATTAAATAAGATCGACAGACCCTTAGCCATGCTAACGAAGAGAAGAAGAGAGAGAACTCAAATTACTAACATACTGGATGAAAAAGGCAATATCACAACAGACACTACAGAAATACAGAAGATAATTAGGAATTATTTTGAAACCCTATATTCCAATAAAATAGAAGATAGTGAAGACATCGATAAATTCCTTAAGTCATATTATTTGCCCAGATTGAGTCAGGAGGATATACACAAGTTAAACAGACCAATATCAATTGAGGAAATAGAAGAAGCCATCAAAAGACTACCAACCAAGAAAAGCCCAGGACCGGATGGGTATACAGCAGAGTTTTAAAAAACCTTTAAAGAAGAACTAATACCAATATTTTCAAGTAATTTCAGGAAATAGAAAAACAGGGAGCCCTCCCAAATTCATTCTACAAGGCCAACATCACCCTGATTCTGAAACCAGAAAAAGACACTTCAAAGAAATAAAACTACAGACGAATATCTCTAATGAACCTAGATGCAAAAATCCTCAATAAAATTCTGGCAAATTGGATACAAAAACATATCAAAAAAATTGTGCACCATGTTCAAGTAGGATTCATCCCTGGGATGCAAGGCTGGTTCAATATACGGAAATCAATAAATGTTATTCACCACATCAATAGACTTAAAGATAAGAACCATATGATCATCTCGATAGATGCAGAAAAAGCATTCAACAAAGTACAGCATCCATTTATGTTCAAAACACTAGAAAAACTAGGGATAACAGGAACTTATCTCAATATTGTAAAATCCATCTATGCTAAGCCTCAGGCTAGCATCATTCTAAATGGAGAAAAACTGAAGGCATTCCCTCTAAAATCTGGAACAAGACAGGAATGCCCTCTCTCACCACTTCTATTCAACATAGTTCTCGAAACACTGGCCAGAGCAATTAGACAAACGAAAGAAATTAAAGACATAACGATAGGAAAAGAGGAACTTAAATTGGCACTCTTTGCGATTGACATGATCCTATACCTAGCAGACCCAAAAGGGTCTACAAAGAAACTTCTAGAGCTAGTAAATGAATTCAGCAAAGTGGCAGGATATAAAATCAACATGCATAAATCAAAGGCATTCCTGTATATCAGCAACAAATCTTCTGAAATGGAAATGAGGGCAACCACCCCATTCACAATATCCTCAAAAAATAAAATACTTGGGAACCAACCTAACAAAAGAGGTGAAAGATTTATACAATGAAAACTACAGATCCCTAAAGAGAGAAATAGAAGATCTTAGAAAATGGAAAAATATACCCTGTTCATGGATAGGCAGAATTAACATCATCAAAATGGTGATATTACCAAAAGTTCTCTATAGGTTTAATGCAATGCCAATCAAAATCCCATTGGCATTTCTTGTAGAAATAGATAAAGCAATCATGAAATTCATCTGGAAAAAAAAAAGACCCAGAATAGCAAAAGCAATTCTAAGCAGGAAGCGTGAATCTGGTGGTATAGAGAAACCAGACTTCAAACTATACTACGGAGCAGTAGTAACAAAAACAGCATGGTACTGGTACCAAATCAGGCGGGTGGACCAATGGTACAGAATAGGGGACACAGAGACCAATCCACAAAATTACAACTACCTTATATTTGACAAAGATGCTAAAAGCATGCAATGGAGAAAGGATAACATCTTCAACAAATGGTGCTGGGAAAACTGGAAATCCATACGCAACAAAATGAAACTAAATCCCTTTCTCTCACCATGCACAAAAGTTAACTCAAAATGGATCAAGGAGCTTGATATCAAACCAGAAACTCTGCGTCAGATTGAAGAAAAAGTTGGCTCTAATCTACATCTCGTGGGGTCGGGCTCCAAATTCCTTAATAGGATACCTATAGCACAAGAGTTAAAAACAAGAATCAACAAATGGGACATACTCAAACTAAAAAGTTTTTTCTCAGCAAGATAAACAATAAGGGAGGTAAATAGGGAGCCTACGTCATGGGAACAAATTTTTACTCCTCACACTTCAGATAGAGCCCTAATATCCAGAGTATATAAAGAACTCAAAAAATTAAACAATAATAAAACAAATAACCCAATTAACAAATGGGCCAAGGACCTGAACAGACACTTCTCAGAGAAGGATATATAATTAATCAACAAATACTTGAAAAAATGGTCACCATCTCTAGCAGTCAGAGAAATGCAAATCAAAACCACCCTAAGATACCATCTCACTCCAGTAAGATTGGCAGCCATTATGAAGTCAAACAACAACAAGTGCTGGCAAGGATGTGGGGAAAAGTGTGCACTTGTACATTGCTGGTGGGACTGCAAATTGGTGCAGCCAATTTGGAAAGCAGTATGAAGATTCCTTGGAAAGCTGGGAATGGAACCACCATTTGACCCAGCTATTCCCCTTCTCGGACCATTCCTCAGAGACCTAAAAGGAGCGTACTATAGAGATACAGCTGCATCGATGTTCATAGCAGCACAATTCACAATAGCTAGACTGTGGAAGCAAACTAGATGCCCTTCAATAAATGAATGGATATAAAATGTGGCATTTATACACAATGGAATATTACTCAGCACTAAAAAAATAACAAAATCATGGCATTTTCAGGGAAATGGATGGCATTAGAGTAGATTATGTTAAGTGAAGCTAGCCAATCCCTTAAAAACAAATGCCGAATGTCTTCTTTGATATAAGGAGGGCAACTCAAAACAGAGCAGGGAGGAAGAGCATGAGACGAAGATAACCATTAAACAGGGACAAGAGGTGGAGGGAAAGGGAGAGAGAAGGGGAATTGCATGGAAATGGAAGGAGACCTGCATTGGTATACAAAATTACATATAAGAGGAGGTGAGGGGAAAGGGGGAAAAAAACAAGAGAGAGAAATGAACTACAGTAGAGGGGGTAGAGAGAGAAGAAGGGAGGGGAGGGGAGGGGAGGGGGGATAGTAGGGGATAGGAAAGGCAGCAGAATACAACATACACTAGTATGGCAGTATGTAAAAACGTGGATGTGTAACCGATGCGATTCTGCAAACTGTACATGTGGTAAAAATGGGAGTTCATAACCCACTTGAATCAAATGTATGAAATATGATATGTCAAGAACTATGTAATGTTTTGAACAACCAATAATTAAAAAAAATTCTTATGAAATGTTTGGGGGGTGGATAGCCAAATCCCCCGTTGAGTATTACAGAGTTGTGTGCTGGTCCTTGGGAGCACTGTGCCAGTGTGCTTACCATGAGCTAAGAATTGTATCTTATTTCTATGGGTTTTGTTTTACCTTACTGTGTACACAGTGTATATAAAAGACAAATGAGTCCTAATCTAGATGTTAAAGAGGTTGTCAGTGTAGGACAAAAGTAAGATTAGTAAAGAGATTTTGTATATTTTCTGTTGAAATTCCTAGGAAGGATTGTCTTATGAAAATTTGAGCATTACAGTCCACTGGGTTGGTGAAGGGCTATAAGCTCATATTTTGAAGACATTTTCAAATTAGAACTATTGTTACATGTGTGCAGTTTATTCCAGACTGTCATGTACATAGTGGAAAAATTGAGCCCTTCTTTGAAAATTCTAGTCTGTCTACATGTTTAGAAATGCCCAATGAAAAAGTACTAAAATGCTACTGTGTAGATATATTTTTTTTTACTAAAATTCATATGAAATAGTCTTTTGGGAATGAAACTATTATACCACCTCTGTGGTTTAATAGTATAATACTGTCTGTACTTGTTCAGTGATATGGAGGAGGTGGGAAGAAACAATTGCAAAATATGTTAGTGTGTTCATACATGGGCATTTTCAAACATCAGTTTTATGTATTTTTTGGTCATTTTGTTTTGCTGAGAATATAGTGCATATAATGGACAAATGAGCACCAATTTTGCAATACCTAGTCTCTATATGTTAAAGACCTTGCCAGTATCTGACTAAGTAGATACTAAAATTATAACATTTTGTACTTTTTTATTGAAATTCGCAGTAAAGTTTGTTCTCTCTAAATGACTATTGGATATGAATTTGTTCAACCATCTCTAAGTGTTGCATGTGCCTGTACTTGTCCATTAGACTGAAAGTAGAAAGAAGAAAGTGAGGAGGGAAAGGTTCAAGGACAAAATGGTCATATTAGGGGCTGGAGTTGTGGCTCAGAGGTAGAGCGCTTGCCTAGCATGTGTGAGACACTGGGTTCAATCCTAAGCACCACATAAAGTAAAATAAAGACAGTGTGTACACTTATAACTAGAAAGTAAATATTTTAAAAAATGGTCATATTAGAAGACACCTCAGATTATTTAAAAAAAGATGTTAGTAAAGAGGGAAAGGAAAATTGAATCCTTCATTCAGCATGTGCTATGGACATAGCAAGTTTGTGCCCTGCCCCAATTCATATGTTGAAATCCTAATTCCCAAAGTGCTGATAACTTGAAGATGGAGCCATTGAGAGATGATTAGTTCACAGGAGTGGAACCTGTATGAATGGTGGCTTTTATTAGTGCTCTTACAAAAGAAACCCCACAGAGCTATCTTGGCATTTCCTCCATGTGTGGACACAGTGAGAGGGTGCCATCTTTGTATTGGGAAACAAGCCCTTACTGATTACTGAATCTACCTTTGCCTTGATCATGGACTTTCTAGCTAACAGAACTGCAAGAAATTAGTTTCTGTTGTTTATAACTTAAGTAGTATATGGCATTTTGTTATATCAGCCTGAATGAGCAAGATAGTATGTGAACTTATGAACTTTATGCACAGTTAATAAAACTAGCTTTAATTACCAACTTGGCTATAGAAATTATAGATGATAAGGTCATTCTTCTCATGAAAGCAGATCTTACACATTAGACACTTAAGTAAGGTACACAGGGTTTAAGGGAGTGTGAAAGTCTCCAAAGTTCATCTTAATCATCATCTTTTTTTCCCTTCATTTTTAACTTCCTCATTTTGGGAACCCTTGTACAAAAAAATACAATATTTCTTTGTTATTTTCCATATCTGATATAAAGTGGAGATTGGTACAAAATACTCAAAATGCACTCACAAACTTAGTTAAGTAGATGCTCTTTTTATTACACACTTAATGATAATGAAATTCATTGGAAAGCTAGGAAAATGGGATTTTCAATTTTACTTGTCTGTTCATTAAATATAATGTCATTTGAGGAAAAGAATGTATTGTTGTATTAATGAGGAAAAGACTGTACTGTTGTGTTAATAACTCATGAATGCTTCCTTTAAGACTACTTGTCATCTTGAATGGATTTAGCATACCATTGAAAAAATGTCCTGGAAAATATCTTATATGTCAGATATTTTAATCCTTTATTAATTTAACTTGGTCCCATTGGCCTAAGCTTCTAAATTTCTTAGATTTCCCATTAGAACAAGTTTGGAATATGGAAAATAAAATTAATAATAAATCTTAATTATTACTATTCAGTGAAACTAGAGTAATTTATTCTAAATATAAAATACGTAACTAATAATATAAATGTTATTTCAAAATAAATTCATCATAACCTTTTGTGCCTGAAAAACATAACATATACATTATTTATTCTGACAATTAACCAGACAATGGAGTAGGGACAGATTAGCTAAATATCTAGAATGAAGGTGTCAACTCTCACTCAAATATTAGAATATCTTTGGAGGTCATGGTTGAACCCACAGAGATCAGTAGAAGTAGAAAAAATGAATTAAACCAGATAAAATTTTAGAAATTCCATACTATTTTCAGAGATTACATGATGGTCAGTTGGGGGCTGATCTGGAGATCCTAGTGAATTGTAAGATGTGCCTGTAATATTTGAATTTCTTTTGATAATCAGAGTGAACAGTTTCATTCTTATGATGAATTTCCTACAATATATGAAGCCACATATATTGTAGGAAAAAGAGATTAGTATCTTTATAGGTATTTTGTATAATATAGTACCAATTTCACCCTGTATAATAATGAATAAATAACTGAGGTAATAATTACATGGAGCATATTTTAATGACTATATTTCAGTGCTGTATTTCTTTCTCCTGTCTTTAAAATTATAATGACAATGAAAAGATCTATTTAAAACATAAACAATATTTCCCACAGTTATCCACTTCTATTTGTTATAAATGGGACTAATTTTCACTACATGTGAAAAATAAGTAAATTGATTTTAAAAGCCAGATTGCATTCATTTTGGCACCTATAATTTCTCCCCTGATCTCTATATTCTAACCATACTTAACACTGAAAAATAACCATTAATTCCTTGAATGATATCCAGCTTTCTTAACAGCATACCTTGATACTGGAAGATTTAACTTTTATGGTTATAATTAACCTAAAGAACCATAGCATGTAATGGTTTGTAATTTCACTGAATCATTAATTTGAATAGTGTGTTTTAAAGCTAGGATGAATAAAATTAGCAGGCAGCTCAGTACATAAACGCTGAGAAACACAAACAAACAGCAAAAACAATAGCAATAAAATCAACTTTCTACATCCAGAAGCTGGCCTGGTACTATCTCTTCTGTTTTGGTGTGACTACAAGTTTGCCGCACACTCACAACAAACTCTCCGTGTTCTCCCATTTAACATACACAATTTCATATATCATCAACATTAGATGATATCACTTTGTAACCATGCAAATAAAATCAAGACTACTCCATAATCATGGCAAAGTCCAGACAAAAACATGAACTGCTCAAGCCCAAATATACCAAAAGACTCCTCTTGGGGGTGTTAGTTTTCTACTGCTGCTATAGCAAAATCACCATAAACTTAGGCATTTTGTTATCTCAGTTCTGTAAGTCAGAAGTCCAGTACAGTACATTTCACAGGAGTTTTCTGCTCTGGACTTCACAATACTGAAACAGATGTTGACAGGACTGCATTTACTTCTAGAGGCTATGGGGAAATAATCTGCTTCCAAGCTCACTCAAGTTTTTGGCAGAATTCAGTTTTGTCAGTTGTAGGACTGAGGTCCTTCTTTTCTTTGTTGACTGTCAGCTAGGGGCTTTTATTTACACCTAGATATAGCTAGCATTCTTCTTCATGCTCATCACATGCCCTTATGTTTAGCAACGGTGAGTAGAGTTGTACTTCAGTTTTCTGATTTCTTCTCTGCCGCATTTTTCCAGCCTGATGATCTACCGAGGGTTCCCTGTTGGGTATTCAGCAGACTATTGATCATAAAGCATGTGTGGGGACAAGAGATGAGACTGGGGAGAGAGCAACATAAAATGATTGTAAAGGAATTACTAAATATTTACACAGGGCCAGAAATAATACCTGTTCCCACAAGCCTGACTAGAAAATATCATAATGCATATAGCATTGAATAGCGTACACAGAAGCATATTGCTTCAACATAGTGGGAAATTATTATCAATAGACTAAACTTCTCTTCTGGTCCAGTCTAAGAAATGTTAAAAGCAAGATGTAGAAGGACCAAACTGTTTCCAAGTAACTTCAAATTCAATTCACTTCTGAGCAAGTTTCAAGAATATTTTTAGGAATATAAATATATCCAAAATCCAACAGTAAAAAATTCACAATATTGTGCATCCAAAATTATTACCAGTAATGAAGAGAAGTAGGAAAATCAGACCCACCATGAAAAGAATAATCAATTGACAAAGAACTGATCAGTAGACAAGGCAATTAAAATTTTTTATAATTGTATTCATGTGTTAAAAAGTTAAGTAGCAACATAAAAGACATAGAAAAGATCCCAAAGAAAAATTTATAAAGGAAAATATAATGTTTGATAAAGAAATGCACTAGAATACTTACCTGGCAGGGAAGATACTATGATCACAAAGGATTTTTCCCAGGGCGAGGCATTTTCATTGCATTCTAGACAATCTGATCCCTGTGATTTCCTCAAATGTGGGAAACTCTACTGCATAATTCGTGATAGTGGGAACTGAGTTCATGCTCTCCTATATTGGATTAATGCAAAGCTAAGAAGAGCACAAGAAAACATCAGTGTACTTGAGCACCTAGCAATAGAAACTATGAAAAAAAGATGCAGAAAAATAAAAATAAAGTGAATATAGCATAAGTAAACTATGATACAACTTTAGGCAGCTTCCTGTGCATGGAATTGGGATTTTTGAAGAGCAAGAGAGGTGGAGACATGAAAAATGGTCACAGAAATAATACATGAAAATTTTCCAAAATTTATTAAAAGTATAAACCAACAAATATGTCAGAACTCCAAACAAGAACCATGAAGGCAACTACACCAAGGCAATTCATAATCAAATTGTTTAAAACCAGTGATAAAGAGGAAATCTTAAAAGCAGCCAGAGGAAAATGACATGTGTGTACAGACGAATAATAATAAAGATGATATCATATTTCCTATTGGGAACAATTCTACTAAAAGACTGTGGAGCAACCTCCTTAAAGTGTGAAATAAAAAAAAATTGTTGATCTAGAAATCTTTATCCAGGCAAAATCTTCTTTTTAATTTAAATGTTTTAAAGACTTTCTCTGGTATTCAAACTGAAAGGAGTCATCAACATCACCGGCAGGCTCAAATAAACAAATGCTAATGGAATTTCTTTGAAGCAAAAGGAAAATAATGTCCAATGGAAATCTGGATCTATAAAAAAGGAATGAAGAACATTAAAAATTGTAACTATTGGGCTGGGGATTTGGCTCAAGCGGTAGCGCGCTCGCCTGGCATGCGTGCAGCCTGGGTTCGATCCTCAGCACCACATACAAAGATGTTGTGTCTGCAGAAAAAACTAAAAAATAATAATAAAAAATTCTCTCTCTCTCTCTCTTTCTCTCTCTCTCTCTCTTAAAAAAATGGTAACTATAAGTTGGGTATGGTGCTGCCTGTTATCCCAGCATCTCAGGAGGCTGAGGCAGGAGGATCATAAATTCAAATCCAGCTTCAGCAGTTTAGTGAGGTGCTAAACACCTCAGTGAGACCTTTTCTATAAATAAAATATAAAAAGAGTTGGGGAAGTGCCTCAGTGGTTAAAAGACGCTGGGTTCAATCCCTTGTACTAACCTTTATAAAAAATAACCATTTAAACAAAATAACTATTAAATTTGAGGCAAAAATAGCACAAAATTCAGGAGGGAAGAATTGGATATAAATTTTTTAAAGTTTTTCACACTATGTATGAGGCTGTATAGTGTCATTGAAAATATGTATTAAGAATTGAATTTGGTGTCAACATACCTTATATACAAACAGAGATATGAAAAACTGTGATATATATGTGTATTAAGAATTGTAATGCAAAAAAAGAGTACATGTATGATGGCATAATTTTTGTGTGAACATACTTTATATACACAGTTACAAAAAAGTTGAGCTGTAAATGGGTAATAATGAGTGTAAGGCATTCCACTATTGTTATGTATGAAAGAAAGAAAGAAAGAAAGAAAGAAAGAAAGAAAGAAAGAAAGAAAGAAAGAAAGAAAGAAAGAAAAAAAGAAAGAAAATTGACTGAGGAGCTAAAGACAACTATTATAATTGTTAAAGTCAGACTAAAATAACAAACTATGTTTAGGAAGAAACTAAATAAATAATAAAAGTGAGTAATAAGAATAATAAAATAGTTTAAAATAAGAAAGAGGATTGGAAAAGGACAGAAAAAAGATGCAATGAATAGAAAACAATTGAAAATTGATAGGCAAACATACCCACAATAATAAATGTATTAAATGTAGATATCTAAATGCCTTCAATTAAGAGGCAGAAACCATCAGATTGGAAAAAGAAAAGTATACTAAAAATTGAAGCAGATCAAGGAAATAAAAACCAGATAAAATGATAAATAAAACCAATGTAAAAAAAGATGATTATTTGATAAAAATTAGTAACATTGAGAAATCTCCAGAAAGATTGATCGGAAAAAAAGGAGGAGAGAGAGAGATGGGAGGGTGGGGGGGGGGAGAGAGAGAGGGAGAGAGACAGAAGACATTCCTTAAAAACATCAGGAAGATGAAAGGTTACATCACTGTAAATTTTACAAAAATTAAAATGATATTTGGAAAAATATGGCTAACTTTATATCAATAGATACAAAAGCTTCAATGAAGTACATATATTTCTGTAAAGACACATATAATTAAAGTCTACTCAAGATAAAGAAATAACCTCAATATTTACTTATTCATTAAATACATTAAAATTTTAGTGGAAATCCTTCTCACAAAGAAAGCTACAGGCCCAGCACATGTCTCTAGTGATATCTATAGAAAGAATTAATACTAATATTACACACCACTTTTAGTAAACTGGAGAGAATACATTTCAATTCATTCTGGGAGGCTACCATTGCTGTGATACCCGTCAGGAAGCACATCAATATTCCTAGTGAATATACATGCAAAAATTCTAAACAATTTTCTATCAAATCCACTCTGACAATATATAAAAACTATACTAAGACCAGTTAACATTTGAAAATCAATTAATGTTCCTCACCATATTAACAAGTGTAAAAGGATAAAGCACAGTATCATCTTTATATATGCAGAAAAAAATATTTAGCAAAAATCTGACCACTTTTTATGATAAAAATACTCAATAAAGAATTAAAAGAAACTTTGTTGATCTGCAAAACTCAATTTTATTAATACACTATAAAAAATAAACAATCAGAAATTCAATTTATAGTAATAGTAGCACTTCTGATAGCATCAAAAAGTCTGAAATAGGGCCACATCTTACCAAAGATTTGCAGACCTACCATGGCATATATAAAATTTTACCAAGGAAATTTAAATAAGACCTAATTATATAAAAGAGATGTGCTTTGGACTTGGTTTGTAACTCAGTGGTAGACCACTTGCTTAGCATGTGTGAGGCACTGGGTTCAATTCTCAGCACCACATGCAAATAAATACAATAAAGGCCCATCTACAACCACAAATTTTTTTTTTAAAAAAGGAGTGCCTTGTTTATGATTCAAAAGAGTCTATCTATATGATAGAATGTCAAATTTCCCAAAATATGTGGGATCTACTCAATCCTAAGCAAAACCCAAGCATAATTTTTTGGTGTAAATTTTACAACCCATTTAAAAATAACATACATGAAAATAATCGTAAAAAATGTATCAATGGAACATAATAAAAGTCCAAAGTAGACTTGCATATACCATAAAAAATGATTTTTGACAATGTTGCAAAATCTATTTAATGAATAAACAGTAATATTTCAACAAATAGAGCTGGAGCAATCTGATATCTATAGGTCAAATAAATTAACTTCAGTTTGAAACTAAAACCATAGGCCAAAATAAACCCAAAATGGATCACAGATGTAAATATAAATCCTAACACTATAAAACATATACATTTCAAGAAGACACCAAGGGCCTGGGGTTATAGCTTAGTGGCAGAGCATTTGCCTCTCCCATGTGAGGCACTGGGTTCGATCCTTAGCACATCATAAAAATAAATAAAACAAAGGTATTATGTCCATTGACAACTAAAAATATGTTTTAAAAAAGACACCAAAATATTCATGGATTGGAAGAATTACCATTGTTAAATGGACCATACCACCCAAAGCAATCTATAGGTTAAAAGCAATCCTCATCCAAACATTAATTATATTCTTCCCAGACAGGCAAAAAACAATCCTAAAATTCATACGGTACCATAGAAACAAACAAACAAACAACACAAAACACCAGAATAGACAAAGCAATCCTGAGAAGAAAAAATAAAACTGAAGGCATCACAAAACCTGACTGTAAAACATGCTATAGAATTGTAGTAAACAAAATAGCATGAGACAGGTTTAAAAACTGACACAGAACAATGGTACAGAATACAGAACCCATAAAATTAATATACATACATAGAGTCAGCTGAATTTTGACAGGGGTGTCAAGTATTCATTCATTGGAGAAAAGACAGCCTTTTTAAGAAATGGTGCTCAGAAATGGGTATCCACATGCAGAAGAGGGAACTAGATACTTAACTCTCATCATATAAAAGACTCACCTCAAAATGGACCAAACAAGGATGTGGGGAAAAAGGTACACTCATACATTTCTCTTGGGACTGTAAATTGGTGCAACCACTATGGAAAGCATTATGAAAATTCTTCATAAAACTTGGAATAGAACCAGAATTTGAACCAGCTATCCCACTTCTGGTTTTATACCCAAAGGACTTTAAAAATCAGCATACTAGGGTCTGGGGCAGTAACTCAATGGTAGAGCACTTGTCTCTTACATGTGAGGAACCACATAAAAATAAATAAATAAAAATATTGTGTCCATTAAAAAAATCATCATACTACAGTGATGCAGCCATGTCAATGTTTATAGCAGCTCAATTCACAATAGCCAAACTATGGAACCAATCTAGGTACCTTTCAACAGACGAATGGATAAAGAAAATGTAGCATATACACAAAGAAGAATGAAATTATAGCATTTGGTGGTAAATAGATGGAGCTGGAGAATATGCTGAGTGAAATAAGCCAATCACAAAGAACTAAAGGCTGAATGTTTTCTCCAACATGCTGATGCTAATTCACAATAGGTAGGGAGCTAGGGCAGAATAGAGGTACTTTGGATTAGGCAGAGTGGAGTGAAGAGAGGGGAGGGGGTAAGGGCGTAGGAATAATTGTAGAATGAATCTGACATTATTACCCTATGTTCATATATGATTACACAACTGGTGTAATCCTGCGTCATGTACAACTAGAAGAATGAGAAGTTAAACTCCATTTATGTATGATGTGCCAAAATGCATTCTACTGCCCTGTATAATTTTAATTAAAATTAAAAAAAAATAAAAAGTGGACTAAAGACCTAAATGTAAGTCCCACAAGTATGGAACTACTAAAAACAAAAACAAACAAACAAAAAACAGGAAAAATGCTTTAGGACATTGATGCAAGAAAAAAAATATATATTCATATATATGAAGACCCCCAAAACAGAGGCAACAAAATTAAAACCAGACAATTGAGATTATATCAATTTAGAAAGTATCAGCACAGTAAAGGAAATAATCAACAGAGTGAAGAGAAAACAAGCGGAATGGAGGAAAACACTTGTAAACCATTCATTTGACAGGGATGAATATCCAGAGTGTATAAAAAACTCAAAATCTCTATAGAAAAACCAAATAATGTGGTTTAAAAACTGGCACATGATCTAAATTGTCATTTGTCAAAAGAAGGCATACAAATTGCTGCAAGTGCATAAAAAATGTTCAATATAACTAATGAGGGAAATGCAAATCAATACCATAATGAGATTTCATCTCACTCTATTTAGAATGGCTATTTTCAAAAAGACTAAAAATAATAAGTGGTGTAGAGGATGCAGAGAAAGAGGAACTCACACACTTTGGGTAGAAATGAAATTACTATAAATTACTATAGCCACTATGAAGAAATGGAGTGAGACCTCTAAAAAGACTGAAAATAGAATTACCATCTGATCCAGCAATCCCATTACTGGGTACAGATCCAAAGGAAATTAAATTATTATATCAAAGAAATATTTGTGTTTATTACAGCACTATTCACAATAGCCAAGATAGGGAATTATCAAAAGAGTTTATTGACAAATGCATGGATAAAAATATGTTATATATATAAACATGATGAACTATTATGCATCCATAAAAATAGTGAAATACTGTCATTTGTATCAATTTAGATAGAACTGGAAGATGTAATTTTAAGTGAAAAAATCCAGGCACAGAAACAAAAATACCACATTTTCTCACTAATTTCTGGAAGCTAAAATATATAATATCATAGAGGATGAGAGTGGATTAGTGGTCATTAGTTACTGGTCATTAGTTACTGGAGAGAGGTTAGATAAGTGTCACCAAATTACTCTTAGATGGGAGAAATTAGGTTTGCTGTTATGTAGCATAGCAGCATCACCAGAATCTACAAGAGTCTATGATATGTTTCAAAATAACCAGAAAGGGCTAGGTTTGGTGGCCCATGCCTGTAATCTCAGCAGTTTGGGCAGGACTATCACGAGTTCAAAGCCAGCCTCAGCAAGTTAGCGAGGCCCTAAGCTACTCAGTGAGACCTGGTCTCTAAATAAAATACAAAAAAGGGCTGAGGTTGTGGCTCATTGGTTAAGTGCCCCTGGGTTCAATCCTGGTATGAAAACAAAACAAAACAAACAAACAAAAAAACAAAAAACAAAGGAAGAGTCTGAAAGTTCCCATCACATAGAAATAATTAATGTTTGAGAAGATGAAAATGTTAATTACCCTAATCTGTTCACCACACATTGTATACATGTACCAAATTACCATAAGGTTCTCCATCAACATATACAAATATGTGCAACTAAAGATATTAAAAAGTAAAACAAAAACAAATATTTTTTCCTTGCAATCACACAAAAAGAAAAATCATAGGAGTAAATCTTTGTGTCCTTGGATTATGCAAATATTTTGCAGATATTACATATGAAGTATGATCTATGAAATAAAAAATTAACAAATTGAACTTAATTAATATAAGAATGTCTCCTTTCTAAATCTACCTTCAGAACTATGGCAGGATATTATATTATAAGCCAGAGAGAGAGAGAGAGAGAAAAAATATTTATAAAGCATATATCAAAGAAATGACATATGCTCAGAATACAGAGAGAAGTTTAAGGAGTTGATAATAAGAGAGAGAGAATAAAACAAAAAAACTGCAGAAGATTTGAACAAATTCTTCACAAAGAAGATATAACCTATGAAAATATGCTCAAGAACACTAGTTATCACAGTTACATAAAATGAAAACATTGTGATGTACCACTACATACCCATTAGATTAATACTAAAAAGTCTCACATGGGCCTGGGGATCTACCTCAGGGGTAGAATGCTTGTTTAGCATGTGCAAGGCCCTAGGTTCAATCCTCAATAGTGAAAAGAAATCCAACATGCTAAGTGTTGGTGATAATGTGGTTTAAGTTGCACTTAAGTTGCACTTATCGGTAAATTGCACTTATGGATAGTTATATATTGAACCTCTTTGCATTCCTTGCATAATTTTGTCAGTATGTTGTTTTTCCACTCTTTATCTTTGGTTTAATATTTATTATTTTCTTATTTCTCTTTGTGTTAGGGGCATTTTGCTTTTTTTCCTTTTGCAGTTTATTATATTAGAGATTTGATTATTGATTTGAGATAATTCTTCTTTCTTTTTTAAAAATATTCATTTTTTAATTGTAGTTGGACACAATACTTTTATTTTATTTATTTTTATGTGGTGCTGAGGATAGAACCCAGGGCCTCACATGTGCTAGGTGAGCACTCTATAGCTGAACCACAACCCCAGTCCCTCATTCTTCTTTCTTTATACAAATCTTTAAAGCTATAAAATTTTCCTAAGAACTGCTTAAGCTGTGTTCCATTAGCTTTGTTATGTTGCAATTCCATTTTCATTCTTCTCAAATTATGATTTCACTTCCAATTTCTTCATTTGGGGGCATTTTTTTAATTTCCACATATTTGTGAGTTTTGCAGATTTCTTACTGTGGTTGATTTTAACTTTATTCCATTTTGTTGGAGAGTGTACATGATATCCTTTTAAAATCTTTTCAGTTTATTGAAGTTTGTTTTATGACTTAGCATATAGTATATCCTGTAGATTTTCTACATACACTTGGAAAAAGTGTATATTCTGTTGTTAGATGGAGTATTGGATAGATGTCTGTAAGATCTCTTGGCTTATAAGGTTTTTCAAGTCTTCTATTCCCTAATTTATGCCTGCCTAGTTTTCTATTATTGAAAGTGGGATATTGAAGTCTCCAATTATTTTTCTTGCATGTTCTGTTTTGATCTTCATTTTTGTCAGTGTTTGGTGTTAAAAATACCTATAAGCCACATAAGCTTGCTATAAAATTAATATATCTAGTGTTTATATTGTACAGGCTATATTAAGAATAAAAGTTGGTTTTAAAAAACAAATATCAGTACCTACATTTTATTTCTTCTGTAAGTATCCATATTATTGACTAATGGATTTGGTTATTAAAAAATCAATCCATTTTTATGTAGTGCAAGGAAAGTTATCAAATCTTAAATTTCTTAAGATGGGGAAAATTAAGATTCATTAAAATATATTTGCTTCTATTTCCTGAAAATCTGGAATCAGGTTGGATTTACACACTTGGAAGTTAAATTTGCATATATTATATTTAACCACCTTGATATTGTATCTTAAAATTGTCTATCAGCAACCCTAATATGTCTCAGAATAACCCTGTCTTTTTAAAAGTAAATTAAGAAGAATGATGGAAACAGAATATGGATAAATTTATTCCTACTTTTTAATAAATTTATGGTACCCTTTAAGCACCTGATATTTCCTGACTGCCTTTTATAACTTAGCAAAATAAACAATTTTTTATTTCTGATATATATCCTATTATATGAAAATGTTTAATTATATATGTAATGTTTAATTATATATATGTAATATTTAATTATATATATAATTAAACATTACAGTTCTTTAAAATAAGCTTTCTCCCTTACCTGTAAAAATTCCAAGGGCTCAAAATTAAAGACGGTAGAGTCTACTGACAGTGTTTGAAATCTTGAAAAATAATCATATGATTTTTTTCCAGCACAGATTTCTTACCTTTGAAAGAAGTGTTAATTTGATTCAGGTTTCCTAAGAGATATTAAAAGCTAAGAGTGGATTAAAATTTTTCAACATTTGGCAATTTCCATATTCACTTACAAGTGCAAACCCCAACATCCTTGAATCTGCTACTAACACCAAGAACTCCCACTGATATTTTTTATGAAGCCAATGAAATAGATTATGAAAAAGGCCTCCATTTAGTTTGAAGGGAAAAATATTAATTTATTTTATAATTCCATATAGTGGATACTTTTCCTGGAAGTGGAAGAGAGGTAGGTAAAGGATTTAATCATTAAAATTATTTTCTCAATTAATAAAGACAAAATGGTAATAATAATTTAATAATAAATGATAAACAATAAGCAAAGCATAACATAATCAAATTATAGTAATATATTATGAAGGAAAAACTAAAATAGACCCTGAACCTAATCCCTCTCCATCTTGAAAGAAAGTACCAGTTGATTTATAGTAGAACTTAAAATGAGTAAAGAAAAAATAGTTTTGTTATTTGTAATTTTATGTACATTTAGAATATGTATATGTATGTGTTTACATCTGTTTCTCTATTTATCTAAGATGCATATCTATTTATTTAAGGTATTAGAAATAAAGTAATATTATTTTGGGCAAAGGAGAAGAGTTCTACCAAGAAACATAGGGTCTTGACTCTTGATAAGACTCTAAAATAATAAAATAATGTAAAATTGGAATTATAGATCACTGGTAAGAAAGTTCAGTTCATTACTTTTAGCCATAGTTTATAATATTAAAATGAAATAAGCCAAGTTAATTATAAACTACTTCAAAATAATCACCACACATATTAGGATATTATAAACATAAATATTCTGTTTTATATCACACTTATTTCATATTGTAAATAAGAATATTCTTTTTATATCACTTATTTAATTTTATTTCACATTAAAGTTTGCAGATACAATGCTTTAACAATGATGTAATTTAAATTAATGTTTAAAAAAATAAATTTTTAATATGTTGATACTATATTCCTATGAAGGGATGTCGACAAGAGACTCAGCAACTTTCTTGATTCCTGGACTGGACCTTCCTCATTGTGCTTTTTCAGCTTTAGGCCCTTTAGTACATGTCAGCTGCACACAATTCCATTGAAAAAGATCCTTAATGTGGCGGTTCAATTTGCAATGTTGCTGATTTACTGTGGTAATGATAAAGATACCTTATTTTCTTTGCAAAATATTGTTTTAATGTGTATTAGCATATTGCATTTAAGTAAGGGATCAAATAAACTTTCCTAATGAGTTCTTTAAAATCTCTTAACTTACGTATTTTCCATGGGAAAGATGACTAGCAAATTATTCCGTATTTCCTGGTTAGA
Organism: Marmota monax; assembly: GCF_021218885.2. Taxonomy (NCBI): domain Eukaryota; kingdom Metazoa; phylum Chordata; class Mammalia; order Rodentia; family Sciuridae; genus Marmota; species Marmota monax. The sequence continues at coordinate 6,679,414 of NW_026695065.1, read as the reverse complement.
TTATGAATTGAAAAAATATAATTAAGGGCTGGGGATGTCGCTCAAGTGGTAACACGCTCGCCTGGCATGCATGGCTCGCTGAGTTCGATCCTTAGCACCACATAAAAATAAAATAAAGATGTTGTGTCCGCCGAAAACTGAAAAATAAATATTAAAAAATTCTCTCTCTCTTTAAAAAAAAATATATATATATATATATATATGTATAACTAAGGTGAAAGAAATATTAAAAGAAAGCACAATTTCACCTCCTTTCATAATCATATTGGGTTTAGTATTGAGTAGATAGTTTTTGTATCTACAAAGGTAATTATGGAGGTCTAAACTTAAATCCCCACTTTTCTTGTAGGTACACTAGTGATTTCTTGGTAGGAAAAGCAAATAGCAAAGACTATTTGCTGTTGTGAAAAAAACAATTTCTTATCTCAATTTTGCTTAGATTCAGCCAAATCATTTGTATATTTCATTGCCTTGGCTCTCAATGGCCTTGTGAGTGGTAGGTAAAATACTAGACAGCAAAATGTTCTGAAGAAAAATGAAAACACCACACAGTTCCAGGGAATAATAATTGATATTCCAATTGTCCATTAGTAATATGATGTTTTAAAGAATTTGTTAATTCATTCTGTACCACATATTTCATTAGAATAGTTTTCTGCAGAAGGCTCTATTTCCTCCTAATCATGGATGTTGGCCCTGTCTTGGGAATCAGAAAATGAAAAATAATTAAGCAATTTATTTTTCATTATAACTATAATGCTCTCACATTGTTAAAATTCTCAGGGATCAAATACATCACACCATACTACTAGTTAGAAAAATTGAAATTTTTACACAGCCTAAATAATTTTAAGGCCATCATTTTGTGAGGAGATAAATGGTCTTCCTTTATTTTTAATAATATACTATTAGCTGGATAAGTTGTTATGACATACCAGTTGATAATCCATTTTAAATAAATAAGAAATCATGATAAACTTAATAAGGAAGATATAGTTTTATATAGCTTTATGAATGTTTGATCCTTTGTATTGTACTTGTACATAATAGGCCTATAGTAGATATTGAGGATAATGTGTTCATAGTGCTATTGCTCAATAAACTCTGGAAATTTTAATTCATACACATGATATTAATTCAGCAACAATGGAAATCTCAGAGCAAACTAAGACATCATATTCTAAATACTATCCATTTTAGCACTACACGCTTTTTTATATATAAATCTCATATTCTGGGCTGGGATTGTGGCTCAGCGGTAAAGCACTTGCTTAGCACATGTAAGGTCCTGGGTTCGATCCTCAGCACCACATTAAAAATAAATAAAATAAAGGTAAAAAATGATATTCTACCTTATCAAATGATAAAAATATTGATCCACTTAATAAAACATAATGTCAAACTTAATTAAAAGTATCAAAGGAAAACACATAGAGTAGTATGTTTGTAGCACTATAGAAGGCACAAAATGCTACCAGTGTTTGCCATGAGTATAGAAATTTCAGTGGAAGGAATCCTAGATGGATATCAAAATTTGAATAAAGTTTTAATATTACTTTTAACAAGATACAGATTGAAATGTAAATGAACTATTTTTGAAGGTAGAAAAAAATGAAGGAAGACAGAAAAATGTCTTTGTGGGTGAAGCATTCTTGTATTGAGTGCCAGGCCAACATTTGCTAAAAAAAGCTGTTCAGCAACCAACTAATTGGATTGTTCAAAACTTAATGAATTGTTTCACTGTTTCTGTGGACATAGTTCAAGTTTTAATTGACAAAATTACAGGATTATTAGCCAGTACGTTGCAGAAGAAAATGTTCAGGATTTGAAGTCCTAAAGACCTGGGATTGAATATCACCCAGTTACACTTCTTAACCTGGTTGATATTGAACAAATTACTTCATTTCTGTGAGCTTCAGTTTTCATATAGGTTTGCTAAGGATTTTCTACTGGCTTATTACTAAAATAGATACTGTAATTTTTAATCAGTTTGATTGCATCAAATACACAGTGTTTGTATTAAGATAAGTTGATAATCATTTAATAAATGTGATGTAGCAGAACAAGAAGTGAATTCAAAAAAACAAATGACCTGATTCTTCTTGCTGTATTAGGCAAATTCTTTCTCATTTCTGGACTTGAGTTGACCTATTCCATATAATGAAGAAGGAGAACTAGATAATCTTCAAATTCATTCTCTGTTCTTTCTTAAGGTACACAAAGTAGTTGTATATTTGCAGCTCTGTGGGATGATAACTGATAATCATTTCTTCTTTGACCACAAATTGCTAAACACCATACATTGCCTCACTTTTTAAGGTCTGCAATTAATTTTTAAACATTTCATGAAAGTGTCACATCCATATTTGATTACATGCAAATCATAAGTGTACAACTTAATGGATTTTTGCAAAGTTTATATATTTCTATCACCAGCATCCAATTTAAAATAAAGAATGTTATTAGAATCACTTACCCCAAACACTTAAGCTACTCTACATTTTTATTTATCCTAATGTGTTCATTTGGGAAAAATTAATACTGAAAATATATGATGTTAACTCAGGTAACAAAGTCTAGAAAATCATTTTTCAGATGCCCCCTTTAGGCTAAATCTTTTTTTCTTTTAATTTATTTTAATTGTAGATGGACACAATACCTTTATTGTATTTATTTATTTTTATGTGGTGCTGGGGATTGAACCCAGTGCCTCACACATGCTAGGCAAGTGCTGTACCACTGATCCACAACCCCTTAAGCTACAATCTTTAAGCAGTGGACAAATTGATGATACTGTTAGCAGGGTGTTGATACCAATATTTGCCAATTCTGTTATGACTTTCTGCCAAGTTGTGTTATCTTCAGAAAATTCTGAGAAAGCAAACACAGGCAATGGAATACTGATAGTCATAACATTACCTAATCAAATTTCAGTGGGATCAGATTATTTTTTTACCTCTCAAATTAGGTATGCAGAATTCTGGGCACAAATAATCAAATTATTTTTGTCTTTTCCTTATGATCTATTTTATAGAAATGGCTTGTAAAATGTCTAAGAGCCAATTCAGATGCTCCAGGTAAGCCCATGCTTATTAAAGAATGTTTACCAGAGGTATTTTGTCCTTCCAATTTGGGGGTATGAGGCTTTTCTCACTGTTCATTTGAAGAAATGATTCTTGGTTTGAGTATTCATTCAAGGAAAAGACTATGATTTTGGTTGTTACTATATGACAGAAACCTCTGAATGCTGTGGCTCAGTGATACCAAATGTTCAGCTATTTTGAAATGTTTAATTAACTGAAAACTTCAGATTCATCTAGATATATGATATTGTGTATGCAGTCTTATATCCACTTATTAATTCCCTTCTTTTTCCTTTTAACTATTGCCAACTGACAAGAAGATATATATGTATACCTATGTGTATCTTGTGTGTTGGGATTGGTGGTAAGACAGGAAAGTGAACAGATGCTAGAGTAGAAGGGGAGTTGGTAAAAGAGTGGAGAGGCCTGCTTCAAACTGGATAAAAGATGAGCAATTTAAACTGGTGCTTTCAAAATCCCTTTCGTGTTATGTTGGTAGTTTTTCTTTCTGTACTTTACAAGGCTCCGTAACTCATTATCTCAGCTTTCCCAGGGAAGTTTATTATTAAAATACAATGTAGGCTGCACAGATCCCCTGACTCCTCCACTGTGGCCTAATTTTACCTTTCCAGACTCAAGCTTATGCATTGCAAAAAAACACCAGTTGCATCTATTTAGCTTATTGATTCCCTTGGGGACACAGCCCTGTATATTCAGAGAACTAAAATACAATTTATTCTAATGGCTTGTTAAATGATATTTGAACAGATAAAAAACTACTTTGGGACCTATTCTAAAATTGCTAATTTATCTATTAGCATTCTTTTAAAAAATTGGATGTTTTGCTTTAATCTCTTCCACATCCTCCTCAGTATCGCAAACATTGCTACTTTAGAGGAAGAAACATCTATGTTCTCCTTAAGGCAATTGAGTAAGAGAAGTCTGTAATGACTTGTTGAAAAGGAAGTGTTGCATGAAATATTTTTCCTATGAGAAAAAAGCATCCTAAGTAAGCCTTGGAGTATCAAAAAATTTAGGAATGTCTCCTTTGGGATGATACACCTAAAATATCTTGGAGAGGATAGACTATTCTTGAAGAACACTAAGAGGTTGTATTAGTATTATGTTTGATGCCTTTTCCATAAGCTGAATATAAACTGCCATAATAAAATTGTCTCAAAAAGCATCTGAAAAATTTAAAGTAATGTTGACCCAAAGACAAAAAACTTTTTGAAAGTAACCCAAACTATAAATATGTGTTCTAGCTGGGAGTCTTAATGACTAAGAACAGTATGTTCCTGATAAAATAGTTTAACTGACTACTTTGGGAACCTGTTTTGTTTGATTGCATTAAAGGCTTTCTAGAGCTGGCTGGTTGATCAGTGCTTAACATGGAGTCAGAAATGCTATTTGCTAAGTCTTAAAGCTGTTCTGCTGCTTGCTAGACTGCACCAATTTCTGAGTAATTCTATTCATGTAGTTTTCCTGCATTTGTATCATCATTTTTCCTTGAGATCTTTCATCCTTTCCAATGAATTTTCTTGCTTCAGTATCTTTGAGTGCAAAACTGTGACTATATTTTGGAAACTTTGGTATGCTCCACAAAATTCAATTAATTATTTTAACTGGGCATGGTATTGCAAACCCAACTATTGATTTTAAATCTGACAGCTAATAAGATCCTGTAACTTCATACAATTTCTTTGTCAAATACGCTTAATTAAATAAAATTAATTTACCTAGTGGATGTTGATACAATATTTGTTTATACTATATCTTTGTCTTTGGCAACCTTAAGTTATGGGTATGAATGGTGTATGAGGGTATAATCCCACTTCTTGAATGTTTCTAAAAAACTACTCTAAGCTATCACAACTTCTCCTAAATTTAGAAAGTTTGTACCATCATCTTTTTGGCTGTTAGTAAAGCAATTTAACCTTTTTTTTTCTTTTTTCTTTTTAGATATACATGATAGTAGATTGTATTTTGACATATTATATATAAATGGAGTATAACTTCCTATTCTTGTGGTTGAACTTGATGTGGAGTTACACTGGATGCGTATTCACATATCAACATAGGCAAGTTATGTCTGAAGGAAACTGAATCTTTAAAATAATTAGGTAGGAAAATTAGAGCATAGTGAGGAAGACATGAAAATTAAGATCCTGAGTCGGTATATAGTGTCAATTAGATTTTGCTAAAGAAAATTAAAAATTAGTTATGTGAGACAGCAAGTGAGAATGTTTAGACAAAAAGAGGGAAATATTAACAATATCTGCCTAAGATAATCATATTATTACCATGTATACTGATTTAGTTTGCTAGAATTTTTGCTGAAATATAATCTCATCAAATGTAACGTAATTATGATAAATATAAAGTTCACCTAGATAGAATAAGCAGAATAACCCTAATTGTGACTCCATAATCAGAGTAGCCATTGAAGTTCAATTTTTCAGCAACTGGAAGGACAATAGACTTTTTATCTATCTATCTATCTATTTATTTTTGCAGCACCAGGGGCTGAATGCAGAGGTGCTTTGCCACTGAGCTACATCTTTAGCCCTTTTTAAAAAGTTTTTTTTTTGTTGTTGTTTAAACACAGTTTTTCTAAGTTGCCCAGGTTGGTCTTGAACTTGTGATTCACCTGCTTCTGAATTGGTGTTTGCCACCATAACAGTAATTGTTAAAGAAAAGTAATTGAGTTCATTATCCATGGCAAACTCATAAATTCTGTCTTAAAATTTAACTATATTGTTTAAAAAATGTGCTACATATATGCATATATCTTATATGTAGATACATCATGCAAATTATTTCAAAATACTGGCTCTTGAAATTGATGTATTTCTGGAAATCAAGAAACAGGATTGTATAGAGGAGGTATGAATTTTTTTTTCAAATTTCTAGTTATTTTGAGAATAAACCTGCCTTATCTTCAAGAAACAATGTTGATGGATAGGAAAAGATTAATTTAGTTGGGCAGAGCAGCACATACCTATAATCCCAGGCCAGTGATAAGAACCTGGTTTCAATTCCCAATACTATGTGCATGGGTGTGCACACACACACACACACACATTTCCATAGAAAAAGTTTTTTGTTTTGTTTTGTTTTTTGGAACATATTTATTTAACAAATACTCACAGAGTACATAAGAATGATATTGCTAAATCATTAGGTCTTTGGGGCTTTTACAATATAACTCTGAAAAAATGTCAGTCCTTGATGACTCTATAACACAATCAGGTCAATTCCATCCTCAGTTTCTATATTAGTTGAATATAGGAGAATTATTGAAAAGTAAACTGGGGAAAAATAAAGAGCACTTAACCTCTGAACTTTATTGAAAGTCCCTGTCATGTCTTCAGAAATTCCATGACAGGCTGCTATTATATGACTCTATTGGCAAATTAGGCTCTCCATGCTCCACACTAATTGCCAAATACTATTGCCTAATAATTGTGCAATTAACCTATGTGAGCAGTAGAACTATTTGGGCCCTATGCTATGCCATAAATAGTTTCATCTGATCTTTTGAAAATAATCATATAGTAGGAAATACTTCCCTTTGAATAATTGTGAACTTATACTTGGATGGTGTTATTTTTGACACATTTCTATGATGACATATTTACTTAACAAGATAGAATATTGATCTTTTGTTTCCTTATACACATATGTGTTAATTGCTTGCTATCAAGTCACCATCAATAAAATACTGAGTTGAAAATGGTTCCTGACCTCAACCTGCTTATGCTCTGGTGGAGCAGACATAAAAGTAGAAAATTTCAACACAGTATGTTAAGTACAAATGTGGCAGTATGGATAGTGCATTATGGGCTACTGAAGCAGGGACTGTATGTTTTAGGTAGAAGCAAGATAGAGCAAGCTTATGGACAGATAAGCTACCTAGGCTCCATCTTGAAGAGTGAATATTGAGAGAAAGGTTCAATGATCCTCTCTACCTTGGTCTCCAAATATTTCTGGATATTATCAGTGTCTATGTAGAATATATTTAAAACTCTAGTCTGACCCTTAATTGAACTATGAAACTCTAATTAACTTTACTTACTATCCACAACAGCGCAGATTTGTATCATTTCAAATCTGTGGTCTTGTGGGCTGAGGTTGTGGCTCAGAGGTAGAATGCTTGCCTAGCATGTGTGGGGCACTGGGTTCGATCCTGAGTACCACATTAACAAAATAAAATAGTGTTCTTTAAAATAAAGCAAAACAATGTTTTTCTTTTTTAAATTTGTGATCTCCATACTTAACTTGAAAGTCAACACTTCAACTATCTTGTATTACTACTTCTTTCTAAACCCACCTCACCCATCCCTACCTTTCTAATTCTTAGAAATTATCTTTCCTTCTATTTTGTTTTTGGAGAGGAAAAAACTGTTTCCACTCCAGTTATCCACAAGTGATAGCAACATATAATCATAAATGCAGTTAAGAAAAATTAGTGGCCAAATTAAAAAAAATAAAAATTGGTAAAATTTATGTCAATAGTACTTTTATTCCTTTTCTACATCTTATTCTAAGATACCATTCTCTTCCACCCAAGAAAATGCAGTAATCTCTGTGATACTGTTTCCATTCTTGCCCCACTACATTACAATGTCAACAGCAATCTGAGGCATATTTTTAAAATATAAACCAGATAACCATTTACTTCAGCAATTTTCATTGCATCAAAAAGAAATACTGAGAGCTGTGAACTTGCTACCATATAGAGGACATGTTATTTACTCTTCCTGAAATTTTGTGAATTGTATTTTTTTAAAAAATAAAGAATGCTTAAGAATTATCTGTGAAATGATGAAAAAGCATTTCAAACTGTCATAATCCCTATAGTTTCATACATTCTCCCTGGAGCCAAATATGCCTTACTTTTAAATTTGTATTACTAGTCTTTCCTCCCTGCCAGAACCATTCATTGAATCATTCATTGCCTTTTTCATGCTTTTTAGTGATGAAAGAGCATAAGACAGTAAATTGATGTATGTATGTTCCTAAAACCATGGATATAGCCTATGAGTAGATAACTTTTTGATGTGGCTGAGATTCTCTCAGTTACTGATCCTAATACTAAATTAAGTTTATTGAATTACAAATTTATTACTGTTTTTAAGTGTCTACAGTTGCCTTTTTTTATTGGTTGTTCAAAACATTACAAAGCTCATGACATATCATCTTCCATACATTTGATTCAAGTGGGTTATGAACTCCCATTTTTTACCCCAAATACAAGTTGCAGAATCACATCGGTTACACATCCACATTTTACATAATACCATATTAATGACTGTTGTATTCTGCTACCTTTCCTATGCCCTACTATTCCCCCTCCCCTTCCCTCTCATCTTCCCTCTCTACCCCATCTGCTGTTGTTTAATTCACTCCCTTGTTTTTTTCCCCTTTCCCCTCACAAACTCTTATATGTAATTTTGTGTAACAATGAGGGTCTCCTTCCATTTCCATAGTTTCCCTTCTCTCTCCCTTTCTCTCCCCCACTCGTCTCTGTTTAATGTTAATCTTTTCCTCATGCTCTTCTTCCCTGTTCTGATCTTAGTTGCTCTCTTTATATCAAAGAAGACATTTGGCATTTGTTTTTTAAGGATTGGCTAGCTTCACTTAGCATAATCTGCTCTAATTCAGTTGCCTTTAAGGTAGAGGTCATCAAATTTTTTTCTGTAGAGGGCCAGATTGTAAATTTTTTTATCTTTACCCCATCATAGCTATTCAGTTCTTCCATTGTTGTATGAAAGTAGTATTGTGTTATAAATAAATGAATGAGTATCTTTGTTACAATAAAATGTTATTTAAATAAAGAGAGTCGGGCTGGGGATGTGGTTCAAGTGGTAGCGTGGTCACCTGGCATGCGTGCGGCCTGGGTTCGATCCTCAGCTCCACATACAAACAAAGATGTTGTGTCCGCTGAAAAAACTAAAAAATAAATAATAAAAAAATTCTCCAAGCCCTTGTAATCCAATGGAAACATCAATATCAACATATAACATACACAAAAAAGAATCTAGCTGAAAAAACGTTATAGGAACTCTGAAAAACAACCAAAAGTCTGTGGAAAGCAACCAAGTAAATGTCTAATCAGAAAGTCCTCCTTTAAAAATAGTGGCTTGGGAGCCTGAGGCAGGAGGATTTCAAGTTCAAAGCCAGCTTCAGCAATTTAGTGAGGCCCTAAGCAACTTAGTGAGACCCTGTCTTAAATGAAACTATAACAAGGGATGGGGATATGGCTTAGTGCCCCTGGGTTCAACCCCTGGGGAAGGAAGGAAGGAAGGAAGGGAGGGAGGGAGGGAGGGAGGAAGGGAGGAAGGAAGGAAATGGTAAGAACTTTCATGAGATTTTTGTTCATTTATGTCTCAAGTCATTGCTGAAATACTATGGTTGTGGTCTAAAGTAGACAATATCCTAGTTACCTATACCACTTCTTCACTCAAAAACAAACAAACAAACAAACATCCAGAATATCTTATTTGCAAACCAGTCTTATGTGCAATGTCTAACTGGTCTAGGAGCTTCCTGGCAGATTAGTCGCTACCTGACTTATCTTGTATCTGAGGCAGGGAAAAGCAGAGGAAAATAGTCATGAGAGATTTAGGAGGACTATGGAGCCATAGATATCTAAATAAGAAATTATGGGTAGAGACATACACTAGAACATATAATGCTAAAGGCATACAATAGAACATCTAGGGATCTCAGGAGAAACTGAGGAACTCAGTTTCATGTATAGGGGTGATTAAGAAAGCTATACATAAACCAAATAAAATGCACACAAAGAATGGATAAGAGATGGTCATAAGCTTTCACCTCAGGTTTATCCTTTGGTTCAGAGCATAGTCAGCTAATTGATGAAGAATTGTTTTGACACAGAGCCAAACTACAAAGACCAGGAAGACGGATGCTTTCATGAAATCCAACTTTTCAACTTAAAAAATCATAGGTATACAAATAAACAGTAAAACATGATAAACTCAAAGGAAAAAGAAAGTCAATTTCTGGAAACCAACCATCCAATGGGAAGCATAGACACAGTCTTCTAGACAAAAACTGTAAAACAACTGTCTTAAATATGCTTAAAGAGCTAAAGGAAAACACAAAGAAGAATAGGAATTCAGAAAAAAAAATATGAACAAAGTGAGACTATCAACAAAGGGTTAGACATTATAGAAAAGGAACCAAATAGAAAGTCTGGATCTATAAAGTAAAATAATGAATTGAAAAATTCACTAGAGTTCAATAGCATATTTGAGAAAAAACTAGTGAATTTGAAGAAAATATAATTGACCTTATCTAGTGTGAGAAGAAGAAAGAAAATAATATGAAGGCACGTTAATAATGCTTAAGAGACTTCTGGGGCTTCATCAAGTGGAAAAATACATGCATATAAAAGTCTCAGAAGAAGTTATCAAAAAGGTAGAGGAAATATTATATGAAGAACTATGGCCAAAGACATCTGAAATTTGTGAAAAGACACAAATTTAAAAATCCAAGATAAAAAGCTCCAAGTATGAGAAATCCAAAGAAATCAATACTTAGCCACATTATAATCAATCTGTAAGAATCCAAAGATAAAGAAGTTATCTTAAAGGCAGCAACAGACTCAAGTTATAAGGAAGTCTCAATAGGATTACCATACAATTGCTCAGTGAAACCTTGGAGATAAGAAAGCAGTGGAAATACATATTTAAGGTTCTGAAAGAAAAAAGGACTACCGACTGAGAATTTTATATTCAAGAAATCCATCTTTCAAAAATAAGACATTTTCAGACAAACAAAAGCTGAGGGAATTCATTACTACTAAACATGCCCTACAAGAAATGTCAAAGGGAATCCTTCAAGTCAAAAAGGAAGCGGTGTTAGGGGATGGGATCATGGCTCAGAGGTAGAGCACTAGCCTAGCATGGGCGGGACCCGGGTTTGATCCTCAGCACCACATAAAAATAAAGGCATTGTGTTGTGTCCATCTATACCTAAAATATAAATATTTTAAAAAAGGAAGCATGTTATATAGTAACTTAAAGTTGATGAATATATAACGTTTTCTTGTGAAGATAAATAAATGGACATTTAAAAACCAGTACTGTTGTAGATTTGATTTGTAACCTCACTTTTCATATTCTACAGAATATGAAAGAGATATGTGAGGATAACAACTCTGTGAGTAGGTAAATATATAAACATGAAAATTGTGACATCAAGAACAAAGTGTGGAGGAGTGACAGAAGAATTTTAGGATGTAATTGAAGGAAAGTTGGTTTCAATTCAAATTATATATATTTTTACCTCTATAGTATTATATCTATCTCCACTTTATCAGAGGGAAAATATCAATTGCTTATACACAAAAGTAAATGAGATGTGTTTTCTTTGTAGTTACCATAAAATAATAAAATACACATCAAATTCATTTGGAAAAATAAGAGACCCAGAATAGCCAAAGCAATCATTAGCAAGAAGAGTGAAGCAGGAGGCATCATGATACCAGACCTTAAACTATACTACAAAGCTATAGTAACAAAAATGGCATGATATTGGCACCAACAGAGACATATAGAACAGTGGTACAGAATAGAAGACACAAAGACAAACCCATATAAATACAGTTATCTTATACTAGACAAAGGGGCCCAAAACATACATTGGAGAGTCAGGCACACACCTCTAATCCCAGCAGCTCAGGAGGCTGAGACAGAAGGATCGCAAATTCAAAGCCAGCCAATAAGCAACTTAGTGAGACCTTGTCTCTAAATAAAATACAAAATAGTGCTGGGGATATGTTTCATTGGTTAAGTGCCCCTGAGTTCAATTCCCAGTACCAAAAAAATGGAGAAAAGATATCCTCTTCAACAAATGGTGCTGGGAGAACTCGAAATCCATATACAGCAAAATGAAAATAAACCTCTCTTACTGTGCACAAAACTCAAAGTGGTTACAAGGACCTAAGAATTAGACCAGAGACCCTGTGCCTAATAGAGGAAAAAGTAGGCCCAAATCTTCATCATGTCAGATTAAGCCCCAGCTTCCTTAAAAAGACTCCTAAAGCACAAGAAATAAAATCAAGATTTAATAAATGAGATGGACTAAAAAAAGCTTCTTCTCAGCAAAGGAAACAATCAACGAAATGAACAGAGAGACTACATTTTGGGAGTAAATCTTTACCACATGCATGTCAGATAGAGCATTAATCTCCAGGATATATAAAGAACTAAAAAACCTTAACACCAATAAAAAAAAAAAAAACTAATCAATAAATGGGCTAAGGACCTGAGAGACACTTGTCAAAGAAGATATACATTTGATCAACAAATATATGAAAAAATGTTCAACATCTCTAGCAATTAGAAAAATGCAAATCAAAACAACTCTAAGATTTCATCTGTCAGAATGGCAGTTATTAAGAATACAGACAACAATAAATGTTGGTGAAGATGTGGGGGAAAGGCACACTTGTACACTGCTAGTGGGACTGCAAATTGGTACAACCAATCTGGAAAGCTGTATTTCTATTCCTTAGAAAACTTGGAATGGAACCACTATTTGACCAGCTATCCCACTCCTCAGTCTATACTCAAAGGACCTGAAATCAGCATACTATAGTAACACAGCCACATCAATGTTCAGAGCAGCACAATTAACAAAAGGCAAACTGTGGAACCAAACTAGATGTCCTTCAATAGATGAATGGATATGTAGTATATATACACAATGGAATATTACTCAGCATTAAAAGAGAATAAAATTATGGCATTTGCAGGTAAATGGATGGAGTTGGAGAATATCATGCTAAGTGAAGTTAGCCAATCCCAAAAAAACAAAGACCAAACGTACTTTCTTATTAGTGGATGCTGATCCATAAAGGGGGGTGCTGGGAGCCATTAGCCAAGTAGGTATGACAATTTCCTTGCCAGCGTACCCCATGTTGCAGTGACATTGAATGTAGGTGACCTTGCTCAAGGACCAAGGCGGATTAGGGCGTTCCCGGTTTAGGTTCCAGGTTTAAGGTTTAAGATTATTCCTGCTGGGAATACGGCGTATCCTGCTGCCTGAGTTCCCCTTGAGTTCTCACGGGATTCAGACAGTATATTTTGGAGATAGAAGCCCAGTGGAGGTGAATTTGGGAGAGAACGTGGATTTGGGCAGAGAACGTGGATTTCCCCAGAACGTGTTTGTAGACGGCTGGTGTGAGTTCGGGAATAAAGAGTTGCTGTTTGAATCTACAAGCTGTGTGGTGGCTCGTGATTGTGTGCCCAGCCAGACTGCGGCATTTGTGCCCAGCCAGACTGCGGCAGGGGGGGCATGGGAAAAATGAAGAAACTTTGGTTGGTCAAAGGGGAGGCGTGGCATTTATACACAATGGAGTATTACTCTGCATTAAAAAATGACAAAATCATAGAATTTGCAGGGAAATGGATGGCATTAGAGCAGATTATGCTAAGTGAAGCTAGCCAATCCCTAAAAAACAAATGCCAAATGTCTTCTTTGATATAAGGAAAGTAACTAAGATCAGAGTAGGGACGAAGAGCAGGAGAAGAAGATTTACATTTAACAGGGATGAGAGGTGGGAGGGAAAGGGAGAGAGAAGGGAAATTGCATGGAAATGGAAGGAGACCCTCAGGGTTATACAGTGGAGGGGGTAGAAAGAGAGGAGGGGAGGGGAGGGGAGAGGTGGGGATGGGGGAGAGTGGAGGATGGGAAAGGAAGCGGAGCACAACAGACACTAGTATGGCAATATGTAAATCAATGGATGTGTAACTGATGTGATTCTGCAATCTGTGTATGGGGTGAAGGTGGGAGTTCATAACCCACTTGAATCAAAGTGTGGAATATGATATGTCAAGACATTTGTAATGTTTTGAACAACCAACAATAAAAAATTAAAAAAAAAGGGGAGGCAACGGTGGGGAAGGTGTATGGGGACAGGAAAGATAGACATCAATACCCTAGGTACATGTATGACTGCACATATGGTGAAATGCTACATCGTGTAAAACCAGAGAAATGAAAACTTGTGCTGTAATTGTGTACAATGAATCAAAATGCAGTTTGCTATCATATGTACTTAATTAAAATAAAATAATTAATTAATGAAAAATTTAAAATTTAATAATAAAATATATTAAAGTTATAACCAACTCTACGCTTTCATCTCTGATCTCCTCCCTATTTTATGTTATAAATGTCCCAAATTATATATTTTATGTTGTGTATCCATTAACATAGATATATACTTATTTTGATGTCTTTGTCCTTTGAATTCTTACATAATTAAGAGTAACTTAAATACCCAACTTTACAATACATAATAAATATTTGTCTACATATTTGATCTTTCCAAATAGATTTATATTTTCATATGCTTTTATATTGCTACCTAGCATCTTTTCATTTCAACTGTAGTGAAAGGTCTAGTGGCTATAAAATCCATCGGTGTTTGTTTATCTGTGGAAGTCTTACATCATGCATAATTTTTGAAGGATGAGTTTGCCAAGTATAGTATTCTTGTTTAAAACACACACACACACACTTTGAATATATTACTCCATTTTTTTTCTGACCTGCAAAATTTCTGCTGAGAAATTCACCAGTATTCTTACGTGAACTCTCTTATATGTAATGAGTTACTTTTCCTATTGTTGCTTTCAATATTTACTTTTGAAAGTTTGATAATAATAATGTGTCTTTGTGTTCATCTCTTTAGACGTATTCTACTTGATGTTCATTGAGTTTCTTGATTTTGTATGCCTCTTTATTACCTCAAGATTGGGAAGTTTTTAGCTATGATTTCTTCAACTAGGCTCTGTGCATCTTTTTCTGTCTTCTCCCTCTAGTCCTCCTATAATGCTTAAATTGGTCCAAATGATGATATTGCAAAAATCCCTCAGAGCCAGGCACAGTGGTGCACACCTGTAATCAGGAGGCTGAGGCAGAAGGATCACGAGTTCAAAGCTAGCCTCAGCAAAAACAAGGCACTAAGCAACTCAGTGAGACCCTGTCTCTAAATAAAATACAAATTAGGGCTGAGAATGTGTCTCAGTGGTCGAGTGGCCCTGAGTTCAATTCCTGGTACCAAAAAGAAAAAAGAAAAGAAAACAAGAAAGAAGAAAAATCCCTCAGGCTTTATTCACTTCTCTTCATTCTGTTTTTCTTCTATGACTTGATAATTTCAAATGATTTGTTTCAAGTTTGCTGATTATTTCTTCTGTTTTATTTCTGTGCTAATATATCCTTCTTGTGTGAGTTTTTCATTTCAGTTATTCTACTCTTTTCATTTTCATAGTTTCTGCTTCTTTTTTATATATTCTTTCTGTTCATTATCTCATTTTATTCATCCATTATTTTTGTAATTGCAATTAGTTGAATATTTGCATTCTGTTTAAGCTTATGGGGATCTTTAAGGTAGCTATTTTGAATTCTTTGTCTTATAATTATATGATTTCCATTTCTTCAGTGTTGGTTTGAGGGCATTTATTTTCTTTCTTTAATAGAACTACATTTCCAATTTCTTTGTATGCCTAGTGTTCTTTCACTAATATTTTGGCATTTTAAAATTCATTTATCTCTTCCATTCTTTATGAACTGGTTTCATACATTCACCTTTCAGTGAAGCTAGAGATTCCAGGGATCTTTCAAACCTTTTCTGGGGATGTTGTGTTCTCTTGGCTTGTTTGCATTTCTTAGTTAAAGAAGTTTGTCACTGTTCTATCTCCATAGCTTATGATACCTTAATTCCTCTGATAACTGCCTGTGATACTGTGCTCTGTGCTATAAGAAGACAGAGTGTCTTATTTTATTCTCAGTGACCCCAAACCTGGATGTCTGTTCCCATTAAACTCTTAGTACCCTGATCACCCCATTGAGAATGTTGGATTTTGTGTGTGTGTGTGTGTGACAAAGACATCAAATTTAAAAAGTTAATAGTTGTAGGACAAATTATAATTTCCTAACCAATATTCAATTAGCAATTACAATTGTCTTCCACCTCCTTGGAAGAACTAACTCAATAAAATAATAAATAATCAAGACAAGTCTACAAACATTTGATACTCCAAGTGTGCACTAAACCTCCGGTTATATATTCATTCCATCAATAGTGAAGGGGAGTAATTGTCAAAATATTTTCATAATCGAGTTGGTCTAGTGAATCTGTGAGTCAGTTGCCATTTCCTACGAATATTGGTCTCCAGCAGTTATCTTTTCTTATAATTCTCTAGTTTTTTTTTTTTTTTTTTGGTGTTTATTCCCTTCCAATTCATGTTCCTGGAGTTACACCTTGACCATTGAATCAAATATCTCAGTAAGAATTATTTAAAATAAATCTCTTTGGCTTCCTTGGAATGAGCAGTCAATCTTTATTGTGTAGTAAATTAATTTTAGTAATGAACATACATCCCAGATCTTTGCAGGTAATTAGTAGTTCTCATTAACTAGAAGCCTCAGTCAATTTCTTTGGAAGCTGCAGGCTGATCCAATAAGCAAGTCTTGTGATTTTAGCACACTTCTCATTTGAAAAACAGTATGTGCCAGGTGTAGGAAGTGTTGCAGGAAAAAATTTAAGGTACGCTCCTTGGAGAACAGGGACACTAGAAGGACAGTGATGTTGAGAAATCTGGGAGCACTGTTTGGAAACGAACCATTGATTGTTATTTTACAATTCTGGGAAAATCTTCAGAACATTTTTGGCAAATAGAAGCTTCTGATTCTCTCTTCTTTTGGCATAGACATTGCACCAAAGTATTCTTTGGAATAATTCCTGAAACAAAAATTATAGGGACATCCACTTGGAAATAATTAAATATTCATTTAAAATACTAAAAATGGGAACTTATTACTATGAAATTCAGTGATTTCTTGTTATATGATTTAATTTTGTGAAATTGCTAGTTGAATATTGGTTAGGAAATGAGAATTTGTCCTACAACTATTTAATTTTGTGAAATTGAATCATGCCTGGAGAGTTAAGGTCTCACTAATACTCCTAATTTGTGAGTGGACTCCCAAAGAATGGAGTCCCAAAATATTCTTTATTAATTTTCCATCACCAAAAAGTTTCAGATCAGTCTCACTGCATTGAAGAGATTTTTTTCTCATATAAATAGGTTTACAACATCACCTGGATAATATAGAAAATTACCTGCAATAACACATTTTTTAAAAATTCTGGCTGGCACTACCAATCTTTCTTTGCTAAGGGCAGAATGAATACCAAGAGCATATATTCAGTACTTTGGAAGTAATGTTTCAAGTGAACCTAAAGGCAACAAAAATTAATTGGAGCACAAGAAGGTGTCTGGAAAAAGGAAAAATGAAAATGGTATTTTCAAAATCTGAAATTATTCTTGCTCAACTCAATCTACTTCAAAATGGATACTGCTTGAGGGGAGTACAATAACTAGGATATTCTGTATAATGGGAGCCTAGGCTTAGCTATTTAACAAAATGAAATATGAAAGTGTTATAGTCCTCTGAATGAAAAACAGCCAAGTACCTATTCATCATATTTGGAGTTGAATGAATGTTTATGAGTAAAAATATTGCCTTTGAATTAATGTGTAGACTCACATCTTTCTGATTATTACTTAGGAAATGACCATGATCCCTGTATAGAAATTATAGTTTAGTAGGCTGCTGCCACTTCTCTAGTAAAATGCATTGTAATTGTAGATGATAGAATGTTCAAAGTTATCATATAAAATATCAAGAGAGAACTCAACACATTTACCTGTCATCAGTGACACCAAATGATACAAACTAACTAGACCTTTGGCTGCATTTCTTTTTGAAAAGTTATTCATCACTTCTTGGCATCAACAGATTTTTTTTTTCAGAGATCAATCAATCTAGTTAATCCATTTCAATCTTGAAATTGACTCATGAGGAATTCCTTGGGTATTAGTAAGACTCACCCTACAGCTGATGGTGGCAGGCGTTGGGTGTCAAGGCTCAGTGCACAGACACTCAAGTAATTAAAATACTTCTTAGCATCTCACCACTTCATTGTGGTGCTGTTATTCTTGATATGTACTGAGCTATCTTATCATACTGGGGTCTGAAGTACTTACAAAGCCTAGGTTTTGACCTCTGATAAAATTGGCACCTGCAGAGTTCTGCCTTACTCTGTCTGAAAATGAGTCCCTAAGTCTCTTCAATCAGAACTCATCCAGGCTCATGAAACTATCCTCTGTGCTCTGTGTTTCCTTCTCTTGCTTCCCAAATTATGACTAGATAACCAGAGAGGTAAACTATGAGGCTTGGAGTATACATGTGTGGAACTGAGGGCCATAAGACACCACAGTGCATCATAAAGTTAATCCTAAGCACATATTTAATGACATGCATAATCATTGATGAACTGTATGACAATTATGCATAAATAACAAGCACTTTAAATAACTTACTGTAATTAGTAACACTTTTATAAAGCCAAATCTCAATTTATTTTTCTTCTCAATTTGCCTGTTTGCCAGTATTTATAATCTATATCAACACTGACAGTTTTCCCTGATACCATGCATCTTTTAGTCATTATTCTCATTATACACACCCACACACACATGCATATAAACAGTCACACAAATCCAAAGGCCAAGTACATGTGATTATTTGTTCTCAACAACTAAGGAGCATTTGCCATAATTCTCTCATGCTTATGCCTTAGGCTAAAGATTTGTTTTAAATACTTTGCACTCGATCCATACATTTTGGAAGGGTCCACTATTTATTTTCTGATCCAAAAATATGAGAAATTCTTAAAATGATTAATGCTCCAATTTCTTTAACTAGAGAAACAGTATTTTGTAGTTTTTAGCTTGATGAGAAGAGATATAATTTTACCTTTGGGGCTTTCTCAGTTCCAATGGCAGAATCTGGTAAGTATGATATCAGGGTTTTAACCTTTTAGGTAAATTCTGATAACAGTGTTATCTATTATATTTTATTTTAGATGAAAACTACCAGAAGATCCTAATGTCTGTGAATATAATTACCCATAGTTAAGTCACAGCCACGACTTAGTTATCCTGCCTTTACAAGCTTTTGGGGCCAATATAGATTATTAGTTTTCACCTCAGAATATGAGAAAAAGACATAAAATGTAGTCATGGACATTAGTGTTCTAGAGCTTCTGTAATGAATTACTACAAACTTGATGACCTAAAACAGCAGAAATACATTATTTTACAGTTCTCCTTGCCTCTGCCTAGTTTCTTGTGATGGCTGACAATCCTCGGTATTCTTTGGAGTTTAACAGCATCACTCCTATCTCTGCCTCTGTGATGCATAGCCTTCTTCCCTGTGTATCTTCTGTTCTTCTTATAAGGATAATGATCATATTAGTTTGGGACCCAGCATAATCCTGTAAGGCCTCATTTTAACTAATTGCATCTGTAAAGATTCTATCTTCAAATAAATAAGCATTCTGAGATTTGGGACAGATGTCAGTTTTAGGGGGAATGTGATGGTCGATTTAGATTTGATCAAATAATATCAGTTGCCTAAATATTTCTGTAAAAGTGGGGTTTGGGTGTGAGATTAGCATTTATATCATTAGACTATGAGTCAAGCAGATTTACTTTCAGTGTTGGTGGGTCTTATCCAATCATTTAATAGAACAAAGAATGACCTTCCCCCCAAACAAGAAGGAATTCTGCCAGCAGATTGCCTTTGAACCAAGTCTGCAATTCCTGTCTAGATCTTCAGCCTGCTCGCCTAAGTTTAGACACTGGATTTATACCTCCATGATCATGCAAGCCAAATTCTTTAAACATTTATATTAAGAGCATCTTAAATTTTGTTTTCAGGCAATTCTCCTGTTTCTGTTGGTTCTGATTTTCTGGAGAACTCTAATTATATTTGAGTACTGCGAAGTGGGATACTGCTATGACAGATTTCTAAAACTGTGGAAGTCTTTTTGGAACTGAGTAATGGGTAGAAGCTGAAAGGTATTTGAGATACATGTTAGGAAAAGCCTAGATTGATTTGAAGAGACTGTTGGTATAAATGCTGATGGGAATGGTAATTCTCTTGAGATATCAGACTGAAATGAGAAACAGTATTGAAAATGGAGGAAAGGCAGTCCTTACAATGTAAAATAACAAGGCAAATAACTTGGCTGATATGTGTTCCAATATTTGTGGAAAGTAGAAAATATAAGTGACAAATTTAAATATTTGACATAAGATTTCTAAGCAAAGTGTTGAAAATATGGCCTACATTCTGTTGTTGTTTGTAGTAAAATACAAGAGGATAGAGAAAAAAATTGAAGGAGAAATCGTTGAGCAATTAGGAACTGGAACTTGAAAATTTGGAGAATTCTATCCATATTGCAAAAATTGAGAGAACACCAAGGAAGTTGGCTTGATAGCCACTTATTATAGAGAATATATGGGTGTGATTCTTGCATCTAATCAGCCATCTCCACATAATTCAAGAATAAAAATGGTGTAATATCAAGCAGAAAAACTGACAGTGTGGATTAAAGGGGACAGAGACAAAGATAAGGTGAAGAAAGACCAGTAAGACTTCTTTGATTCTACAGGATTGGGAAAATAAAACTATCCAGTTGCAAGCATGTATTATTCTTCCAACACAAGAGAAGAAAGACTCTAAAAGTTGTTCAGAGATCAGCAGTGCTGCCATATCAACCACAGGACACAAGCCCCAGGGGTCGAGTCTGTCTTAGTTTCAAAGAGCAGAGCCCCTCCTCTGTTTCATCAGGTAGACTACCACCATCTAGTGCTTTAGAGGCAAGGCTGAAACTCAGAGCCTCAGGGGGTGACCCTGCCAACTCAGTGAACCTGGAAATCAGAGCTGCCATACCTATTAATATAGATGGAACAAAAACAGGAGCCTGAGAGTCTGTCCTGAGTAAATACCACATAGTTTTGGTCCCTGAGGGACCCTTGATGTCTACACCACAGGATAAGTACTACTGCCATCCACATAATAAACTTAACTTGGTCTGTCTTCAAAATGCACAGTTACTTATGCACTGCTCTAAAATATACATTTATGGAAAATAAGAGAGATTATTTCTCTTTGCCTTTAACCATTTTATGCATTACAAACTTATCCTTCACCAGTGACTATGTTCAACTTTTAGAATGTGCTAGTGAAAGCTTCATATATTTGGTCAAAGTCTTCTAGTGAATGGATTCCTGCCCTTTTATCTCTTTCTGGCCTTGCCCCTTAGTCCGTGCTTACACACCAACACACTTTTCTTGATCTGTACAGCCTACTTCACTGTATTATTTCCCATTTGGAATATTCTCATGGCAATAGATAGATTCACTTATAAGTATGCTTTAATGGAAAGAATAAATTAAAATAACTTACTAAGTTCAAAATTACATATATAGAACATACAAGTGCTTTTAAGAGCATGGTAGAAGGTGGGATCCTTATCCAAAATACCCCTCTTCCACTGTAACACCATGATGCAAAGAATTTTTATCACAATTTTAAAAACAGAAGTATTCAGGCCAAGTTTATGAAGTCATTACCAGTTTTAAACAAAAATAATAAGATGATATGGGATCAATAATTGGAAGGTGGTTTATGTAATATTAGGTATGTGTAAAGCAAAAAGGGAAAATCCAGGTATTTTTCAAATAAGTGCATAATTGACTGCCATTTTCCATTTAAAAAATCTGCATATCTGACACTCCCCAGAGATATTCATAATGCTTAAATTTCAAATTTTTATTTTAAAGCAGTCTGGACATATAATTCTAGGCCCTTATCATTTTGGACTAGTGCTATATAACACAGTCATTGTGTGGATTAAGGTGGTCCACAACATGGTACTACAAACCTTTTCATACACCAGTATAGGAATAATTAAAATAGCATGCAAGAGGAATTTTATATCCATAAACAAAGCATAATTGAAACCATAATAACAAAACTCCTTAGACAATTCTGTCTTGCATATTAGAATAATTATGTAAAAATAAAATTTTGTCTAGTAAATGCCAAATAAAAATGCAAAATAGAGGACAAATGCAAAAACAAAGGGCAAATGCAAAATCAGTTAGGCAAGGGTTTTTGTTTTTTTTCATTTTCAAGAAGATAGACTTTTTCAAACAGGAAAATGAAAATGCTCTGAACTGTTCATCCCATGCTGAGAGGAGAGACAAGCAGTAACTCTGATTCTGACTCAAATCTACCATTTGCTTCATTTGGCTGTGGTTTCCCCTGGAGCTTGAATATATTCATTAGACTTTCAGTGAAAACTAAGGCTGGAGAAAATGATGAACTACTTATTGTTAAACAATGTTTCTCCATCTTCAATGAACAGGCCCTTAATTTCATTAGAATTAAGAACATGTTCATGTGGGTTCCAAATAAGACCCAACTTGCAGGATCAGTCAACTGTGTAGCAGGATAGACAGAAGAAACATCTCTGAAAAGTAAATGGTGGAAAATTTATTCCAAAATACTAACACTTAACTTGGTTGTCCATCCTTCCTATTTCTTATCACGTTTTGGTTTTCAGGTATGATTTTGGCCTAGTTCTTTCTTTCACTTTATTGTCAGGTTTTCTTATGTGCATGAACAAAAAAAATTCTATGGTACATGAGTCAATATAGAGGTCTCAAACATTTAATAGTTTCATCAATGTGTTAAAATCTCTCTCTCTCTCTCTCTGTGTGTGTGTGTGTGTGTGTGAGAGAGAGAGAGAGAGAGAGAGAGAGATGCAGCAAGATGGGTGAATAGACATTCCCAGATTATTACCCTCACAAATGATCAATATATAAAAATTTTCATTCCAAAAACATCTTGGTGAAAACCCCAAAACATGGGGGTAAGCCTGGGTCACTTAAAATTTCATGGAACTAAATTACATATCCACATTGAAAATGTAAAAGAAATATTCTTCTATTGCTTCTCCCCTTCCCCTAAGTTGGCCCTGACACATAGTATTTAACAGGGCCCACGGTTTCTACAGTGGCAAAGAGCTATGGAGGTAGAAAGCCAGCTTCCCTAGCATGCTGAGATATTTCCCAAGGAGCCCACTCCATTCTCAGTCCAGAGGAAATGAGAATGCAGGGAGAAACTGAAGGGCTAGACCACCTAGGATCAGGTAGAGCCAAAGCAAGAAGGCAGAACAGGAATCAGCATGTAGATTTTGGTGAAAGTTCAGGGTACCTACCAGCAGAGGCACTTGATCAGAAGTACTTAATAGCATAGCTCACCTGCAAAGCAAAGCTTATCACTTACAGAGGCAGGAAATGCTCTCTGCCTTGAATTCCTATATGGCCAGCATCCAAGCCTAGCTTGAGACCATTTCTGTGGCCCCAAGCAGAGAGGAAGACCCTCCACTGTGAATTTTCATAACTTTTCATAACAAGCAGACACTGGAGCATACAAAAGCATAATGTGTTCACTACAGTATCAAAGGTGAAAACTAGATGCAACTCAGATAGGGAGATGACCATTGCAATGAACTTTAGCAAGATTCAGGCAATAGTTCCTCCAAGCCTGGGATTTTGATCAGTGCTTCTCAGGCCTCAAAGCCCACTCCCAGACCCCATCCAGGGAGGGAGGTAAATCTCAACCATTCATCCCTACTGAGCATAGCAGTTTGTTCATCTATCACAATCCTCAACCTCAGGATCCTTCCTACAAATCTGTCCAACTGCTGAACTCAAATAGCAATAATATCTGGCCAGGGAATGCATAATATATCCCAGACAGACTAGAGGCAATTGCAGTGCACATACAGCAACTGATAGCAGAGTACAGGCAGTGGTCTCACAACATGGCAGATCCAAGCCCGTTACCCAAATAAAATTCAGAGGAAAGGTAATATCCCAGTCATCTAAAGAACCTGAAAGCAAGTTCTGGCTCCTGGGGGTTATTATCAGCTGACCCATCTAGAATTATTGACTAGACTAACTAGTGAAGGTCTATCCCAGCCAAATAACTCCTATAAAAGTCAGAAAAAGGTGTCTGTGCCATAAATGCAGAAACATTATCCCAAAGACACAAGGATTACAAAGACTCTGGAAATCACTACACCTCCTACAAAAACAGACAAAAGTCCACTAAAGAGAGATCCATGAAATGACAAAAAAATAACTCAGAATAATCCCCTTTAAAAAATTCAGTGAACTTCAAAAATATACAGATATATAATTAAATAAATTTAGAAAAAATACACAAATAGCATGAAAGTTTGACAAAGAAATAGGAATATTAAAAAAGAGAAATCCTAGAGAGAAAGAATATAATGAAATATGTACCTGAAAATGCAATAGAAAGATTCAGTGGCTGACAAGGTAAAGCTGAAGATGGAATTCGTGAACTCAGACAGAGCTTTTGAAATTGACCAATCAGAGAAGTAAAAAGAAAAATAGTAACAAACAATGAAGAGCGAGAACATAGGAATTTTGGGACATTTTTAAAAATAAAACTTAATCTATACATACTTGACATACCAGAAAGAGAAGTAAGAAAAAAAGGGCCAGAAATCATATTTAAACAAATAATGGATAGGCTTCTGGTGGTAGAGCACTTACCTAGCATTTGTGAGGCTACAGTAGATCTCCAGCACAACACAAACATGCAGACACACACAAACAGACACACACACACACACACACACAACCACTTCCCTAGTTTGAAGAAAATAGCCAACATCCAGGTATAAGAAGTGCAAAAATTCAACCCAGAGAGGAATTCACCAAAATGTAATAATCAACTCTCAAAGATCAAAGATGAGAGAGAGAGAGAGAGAGAGAGAGAGAGAGAGAGAGAGAGAGAGAGAGAGAGAGAGAGAGATTTGCAAGCTGCAAGGAATAGAAATACATTACACACAAAGAAGTACCAATGTGACTGTCACGGGACTTCTCAACAGAAATCTTGCAAGGTAGGACAGTGGGATGGCATACTTAAGATGCTGAAGAATCTTTTGTTAAGAAAAGCTATTTTTCAGAACTGAGGGGAAAAATAGCTTTTACAGAAAAACAAAAACTAAGAAACTTCATCATCACTAAGCTTGCCTTACAGGAATTGCTAAATAGAATTATTTTAAGAGAACAGAAGGCTGCTAGTTAATAACATTGAATGTATGATAGTTCAAAACCTGATTGTATAAATAATACAGAGCTAGAGTCACAATACTCTGGGACTGTAACGGTAATGAGTAATTTTCTCTCTAGTATGAGAGTTAACAGACAAAATTAGCAACAGCTAGAGGTAAAACAAATAATCAAATAGTACATATACTAGCCAGGAGTGGTGGCACATGCCTGTAATCCCAACAATTTGGGATCTCAGTCAGAATGATCAAGGCCAGTCTCAGCAATTTATTGAGACCCTAATGGGGAGGCAGTCAACACCTCACTAGGGGGTCCTTCTTCCTGCCCAGGAGGGTGTAAGCCACTGGAAAAAATAAGTCAGAAATAATTAGTGAAGGGGCTGGGGATGTGGCTCAAGCAGTAGCGCGCTCGCCTGGCATGCGTGTGGCCCAGGTTCGATCCTTAGCACCACATACAAAGATGTTGTGTCGGCCAAAAACTAAAAAATAAATATTAAAATTCTCTCTCTCTCTCTCTCTCTCTCACACACACACACACACACACTCTCTCTCTCTCTCTCTCTCTCTCTCTCTCTCTCACTCTCTCTTTAAAAAAAAGAAATAATTAGTGAAGAACAGAAGACAAAGAATCAGAATTATAGTCTTAAAGTAGAGCACCTGATCCAGCTCACACAAGAGCTGGAGCTGGGCAATTAGAAAATGGCTCCCATGGTTTATTTAGGGAGGGACATCAAAAGCAGAGATAAAGTTTCAGGGGTGGAGTCTTGCTTCATAATATCTTGCAGTCAGCATGTTGATTGGTATCTTGGCAGGTCACACCTATCTCTAAGAGGCTGTGCAGCTACAGCAGTTCACCCCATCTCCAGTGATGTGTGGGCAGGCAGAGCTGACTTGGGCTTACAATGTGTCTGGGCAGTCTTGGCCAGAGGAAATTTCCATTGGATATTCCCAGACACCAGTGTCTCATATTCACTGGCTGCAATGCTGATGTAATCCATGCATAGCCCACGGATGACTCTCGACAGACCCTGTCTCAAAATTAAAAAAAGAATTAAAAATGCCTGAGGATGGAGCTCAGTGGTAGAGCACTTGCCTAGCATGCTCGAGTCCATGAGTTTATTCCCTAGTACTGCAAAATACATATACACATAAATAAAATGAAAATTTTAAAAAAGGCTAGGGTTGTATGTAGCTTAGTGGTAGAGCCCTTCGGGTTCAACCACAGTACCATAAATCAAAAAAAAAAAAAAAAAAAGAAAAAAATAGAGTTTATATGAGAAAATTATGTAAATTTAGATAGCAATGATATAAAATGTGGGAGAGGGACAGAGTAAAAGTGTAGTGTATTCAATTTAAGTTACCAGCATGAAAAAATCGATTGTTATAAGAGAAAGATTTTCTGTGAGCCTGATGTTAGCCAGAAAGCATAAATCTATAAGCAATACACAAGACAAAAATTAAAAATACCCAAAATAGAACTACAGAAAATTATCAAACTGCAAAGGAAGACAACAAGAGGGGAAAGAAGAAACAAAGTATAAAATATCCCCAAAACAATTATCAATATGACAGTAGTAAGTCCTTACTTACAATAATTACTGGGAATATAAATGGATTAAATTCTCTAATCAAAGGACATAGAATAGCTGAATGGATAGGGAAACAAGACCCAACTATATGCTGCCTACAAGAGACTCATCTCACTTTTTCTTTTTGGTATTACAGATTGAACCTAGGGGCACTCAACCAGTGAGTCACACCCCCAATTCTTTATATTTTATTTTATTTTTTAATTTTGAGACAGGATCTCACTAGTTGATTTTGGGTCTTGCTAAGTTGCTTAGGCTGGTATTGAACTTGCAATTCTCCTTCTTTAGTGTCCCAAATCCTGGGATTACAGGTGTGCCCCACCAGGCCTGGCTCATCTCAGTTTTAAGGACATGCATAAACTGAAGGAAAGGGAGAGAAAAAGTTATTCAGCATAGATTGAAACCAAAAGAGAACAGGAATAGTGACACTTAGATCAGATAAAATAGATTTAAAAAAACTGTAGAAAGAAACATAAAAGTACATTACATAATCATAAAAAAGCCAATTCATCATGAGGATGTAACTGTAAATGTACCTGACAAACACCAAAATATACAATGCAAATATTCAAGGATCTGAAAGAAGAAATAGATTGCAAATACAATAGTAGAGGACAAACTACATGACATTGGTCTGGGCATTTATTTACATAGGGGCACCCTCAGACCAGGAGTGCCAAGGTTGGCACAGCACCAGGCTGGAATTCCATGGCCACTGAAGCTGGCATAGTGCAGCAGCACACCTACAACAGGTTCCACTGAGGTTTATCTCTGCCCAAAGCCACTTTCATCTGCTGGCAGTGATGTAGGTCAGAGATTCCGTGTATTTCACAGTGGCTATGGTTTCCTGCCTGGTTCCAGAGCAGGTATGAAGGTTCAGTCTGCTGATAGTGGCCTGAATTCAGGGGCTATAGTGGCTTACCAAGTGCTGGGTTTTACTGTGGCAGGCCTGGTGACAGGAACCAAGGCAATACTATGTTTGCTTCTTTCTCTTTCCTTCAAGCAGAGGGCAGCACTTTCCATGCTGTTTTTCCTGGGGTTGGGTAAGAGGTGATGAAGGTAATGTAAAATTGTCCTTCCTATTCTCTTTAATGCATCTTCTCTTATGCTATAACCACATATTGTGATGTTGCACTTGGTTTACCTAACTCTTATAATATTTTCACACATGGACACTTGTTCAAACTGATGTTTCTGCAGAAGAATGATCACCTGAGAATCCTATTGTCCATTTTTTTCCACCCTCTTGAATATTTTAAGAATTTGTTTCACAGCCTAGAATTTGGTTGATCATGGTGAATGTCCCAGGGGCATTTGAAAATATTACTATTTCAGTCCGTTTTTTGCTACTGTAGACCTGACAAGAGCAACTGCAGAGGAGGAATTTTTGAGGGTTCATGGTTTCAGAGGTCCATAGACAGGTGGCACTATTCCTCAGGCCTCAAGGTGAGGCTGAACATCATGGCAGAAGAGTGTGGTGAAGTGAAGCAGCTCACACGATGATAAGAGAGCAGAGAGAGAGACTCCACTCATCAGATACCAAATGTACACTCCAAAGGCATACCTCCAGGGACCCACCCCCTCCAGCCACACCCAGTTACCACTCATTTTATCCCCATGAGGGGATTAGTTCACTGATTGGGTGAGGCTTTCATAACCCAATCATTTCATCTCTAAACCTTATTGCATTTTCTCAAACATAAGCTTTTTGGGCACACCTCACATCAAAACTATAACAATTACATATTTTGCTGTTGTGGAATAGAGCATTCTAAATGTTAACTAGGCAAATTTGTAGGTAGTGTTGCTCAACTCTTGTATATACTCACTGATTTTATGTATAATTGTTCAATCAGTTGTCAAGAGAAAGTGTTGAAGTATCCAACAGTAATTGTGGATTTGTATAGTAATCCTGTCAGTTCCTTGGGTTTTTGTCTGATTTATTTTGAGGCTATGATGTTGAATATACAATTATTTAGGATTATTATATCTTCTTGGAGAATTGACTATTTTAGTGTTATATAGTGCCTATGACTGATATATTTCTTGTTCGAACGTCTTCTTTGTTTGCTATTAATAAAATACCACAGCTCTTATTTGACTAGAATTTAAATTACATGTGTGTACTTTGATTTATAACCTACTTATGACTTTATTGTTAAGTTAGTTTCTTTAAGGTGGCATAATGGGTCTTCCTTTTGGTCCAATCTAACGATCTATGTCCTTAAATTGCTGAGCTTAGATAATTTACTTTTGCTTTTTTTTTAAATGATTAACATTTGTATTGAAATCTACAATATTTCTCTTCTCTATTATTTGTTATGTCTCTTTGCATATTTCATATTTTTATTATTGATTTTGAAATCATCAATTAGTCATTTTTATTCCATATTATCTCCATTATTGACTTATTAATTATATCCCATTGAAATTAACTTAGTGGATGACCTAGGCTTTATGAGATACCACTTCAATCAATTGGCATCAACCTGTGAATTCTATTATACAATTTTATGTGTAGTGAAAAGAATTTATTGCAGTATACTTCCAGTTTTCTTCTTTCTTTCCTATAGTGTACTCCTAATTCCTCCTTCTTTAACATAATGTACTCGCAATTCCTCCCTGTTATCTTTTATGCTATTATTGATATTCATCTTGCTTTGTGTGTTTTGCTTACACAACTTATTGCTACTATTTTACTTTGGATAGTAACTTGTTTTTAGAAACATTAAAAATCAGAATAAAAATCAATTTAACATTTAAATTCATTTATGTTGCTTACAGTGCTCTTCATTTATTTGTATGCATCCAGATGTTTATCTAATATATTACTTTTGCCTAAAGAACATAACATTTCTGAAAGTGTAGGACTGCTGTCAGTAACATTCATACATTTTGCTTTGTCTGAAAATGCTTTAATTTTGATTCTGTTTTTCTATGATGCGATCCTTTGGTAGAGATTTCTGGATTGCCAGGTACTTTTTTTGAGCACTATCGCATGTGAATCCATTATTTTGGTCTGTGAAATTTATTATGAAAAATGAACTGAAATTATTTTTTCTTAATGTATGAAATGTATCTTTTTTATTCTGGCTTCCTTCAGGGGCTCTTTTTTCTCTTTTAAACAACAAAAATCTGGATATAGTATGTGGCGATCTTGCATGGTTCTTGTTACTATTTTCCTATTTTTCCTCCTTAGTGCTCCCTGAACTTCTTGGATCAGTGTATGATGTGTCATGTGTATGGATCTACCATGATTTTGGAAAATTCTGACATTATTCTTAGATTTTAAAAATGAATATTTTTTTAAATATTTGAACAGTTTTAGATTTACAAAAAATAAATGAGCAAAAAGAACAGTTTCCACACATTATTCCTCCAGTTTCTCTTATTTTCAACACACTGTATTAGTGTGGTACATTTGTTACAATTGTTGAAGCTATATTAACATTATTAACTGATGGGTCTTCACCAATCTCCTAACACAACAAGATTCACTGCCTTTTTTTCCTATTGCTTTGAGGTTCTTGTTTTGTAGAGGAGATAGGAAAGAATATAACAGGTTGTACCTTATGATTTTCTTATAGAAGTTCATGTTCTCCTCTCATACATCTAGATCATGAGGGACACTTTTTCAGAAATCTTGGCTTGCTTGCATTTTCCTAGTGAGCACCCAGTAAGTTCCATGGAGACGAGTTGACAAGTAGGTACAAATTCTTTTATCTTGTAATTTCCAGACTATATTATCAAAATGCTCCTCACTTATCCTTAAACTTATCATTTTTTAATTTAAAAATTTAGAAGAACTATTTACTGGCTAGCATAGCTTCTAGTGGCATCTGCCTTGAGCAAAAAAAGAGTTTATGTCTTGTCTCTTTTTGAAGGCACTAGTCTTTCTTTAGATTTTTGTGTCATTTTGTTGTCATGTAGCCAGCCTATGTCTCTATGGGCTCAAAAATTTCTGTGAGTTTGCAAATAGTCTGTCATTTTTTTAAAATTTTTGCGAGTGTGTTACATCTTTTGAAACTCTACATTAAAGCAGAAATATAACTCTTTTTTTATAAAAGCAAATATCTTGATGTTTCTAAGTATTTATTTCATTTATTTTTTTCAATTAGATTTTTAATTATTTTATACCAGGTCCCTGAATCTATGATTTATGTCAATTTAGCTTTAAGGTTACTACTGGTCTTACTCAGCAATAATAATTATAATATATATAATCATTTTTGCCCATGTGTCTCAGAGTTTTCTTTTAATAAATAATGATTTCTTTAATATAATGTATTTTGAGAAGTTCCTGATCTCCAAAACCAATTTCTCTTGCATTAACCTGTTGCTAGTACCAAACCCTTTACCAGTAGAAGGTTTATTTTTTTCCTAATTGTGATTTTATACAAGTATCCACGTGTTTTACAACTGTATCCATTATCAAAATATTTCAAGGGACCATTGGGTGAGACTAGTTTCCTGAGAAGTTCCAATACAGTCCAAGAGAAAAATTCAGACACAAGTGCTACAAATGAGAACACCATTCTTGTATATAACTATTAGGTCCAAATCATTAAGAGGAATAAAATTATTAAAGCCTTTGAATAGCTACATTTCTCCCTTCAGAAACATTCTTCAACCTTGAATGTCTAATCTATGTCCACTAAAGCACTTTGCCTATATATAGTAGATGCTTAATTTTTTTTCATGGCTTTTCATGAATGTGAGCAAATGAATCTAAATCAATAAAGAGCATATTTAACTGTGAATCTTGAGTTCCCAATGGCACAGATCTTCAGGAAAATACTTCACAATTTTCCTGAGGAGCAACCTAAATCTTCCTCAAGATTAAGGCATAATCCTGTTGTTTGTATCTAATTTACTTTTTTATTCCTCAGATTTTACTGATTGGATTTACTTATGAAGGCAATACCAATTGTACATACTATTAAAGATTTTGAGAAATTTTAACACTATTAGGGTAAATAGTTTATTTTAAACATACCTAAATTTAATGAGTCACAAGGATTACAGGAGTTTGCTAAGTGTGGTTATCTGATTTACTTAATCTTTTTTTATTAAACATAGCCTAAATATAATGACTCTTGCTTTAATTTTCATTGTTTAAAAATTTTACAATATATTTCCATTTACATTTCAATGAGAGTAAATTTGTGTTTTCTAGAATATACAAAGTCTTTTTTCTTCTTTTTAAATAGATTTACAAAGAGTTAACATGTAGAAAATGAAAGAAACTACATTAAATTCACAAACATATATTGAGAACATTCTGTGTGTCAAGTTCACATATAGATATGTCATGATATATCCAAGCATGGTGACATATGCTTGTAATCCCAGCAATTGAGAGTCTAAGGCAGGAAGATCCCAAGTTTGAGGCCACCTTCAGCAATTTAGTGAGGCCCTAAGCAACTTAGTGATATCTTATCTCAAAAATAAAACAATAAAAAGGGCTGGTGATATAGCTCAGTGGTAAAGTTCTCTGAGGTTCAATCCTCAGTACCAAAAAGAAAAACAAACAAACAAACAAAAGATATGTCATGATTTTTGCCTTCTGAGAGCTCATAAATTAGTGAGAAAGCTGCATTAATAATCTCTCCCCATGCTGGGGGTTTAGCTCAGTGGTAAGCATATGCCCTAGGCTCTGGGTTTGATCCCAAGCACCACACACGTAACACCCTCAAAAAATAAAAAAAAATAAAAAAGAAGAACAAAAAGTAAAACCAATCTCTCCCTTATTAATTCATCATGTGATTATGAGACACTTGATGCAGAGTTCCTCTCTCAACAGGGCATCAGGAAACCAGGCAGGAAACACCCACAGACACAGAATATATTCATGACATTTACAAAATTACTTCTAGTTGGATTCTAGCTTCAGATCCTGTCTCTTTCCCATTTATAATTGTCATTCTGCTTCATGTTTATGCTTTGGTACTCTAGTTGTTTCCCAGCTTTGTTTTTGAGCTAAGTATTGACAACTTTGGGTAGTCCACAAGGAAGGATGTTACTGAGTATTTGTATCTAGGGAAAAGAAAAAAAAAAGAACTATAGGAGCAGAAGGGAATGTGTAATTAAAATTTCAGGGTCCTGTAATTCTATGCCTGGATCCCATTTTTAAACAAATCCATGTTGTTGAATTGTTTGCTTGTGATGTGAGTTTTGATACAAAAATTAGGATTAATTGATGGCTTGTGTTCATCAGGTTCTACTTAATGAGGGTTTTTTAAAAAAATTTTCTCTTCTATACCATACTTTTAATTTGATAAAGTAAATGAGGAACACATTATGGCCTTTTGGAATTCCTGATAATATGAATAAAATATAAAGAAGAAGGAGATAGACCAGGAAAAATAATGTAATCAATTTTAGACTAGGCTGCAAAGCCTACTGATTTATGATAACATTGGTGGAGATTACTTGCATTTATTCATGTAAGCCCAGAGGAAGTGACACAGAAAGGACAGTTGAAATAAGTATGTCTTACCAATAAAATATATTAGATTATGCTAATTAGGAATGTTAATTAACACCAGAATAAAGCTTAGTTTCTTTCTTTTTTTTTTTTTTTAAATAATGATTAAGTCTACACCATAGTTTGGATGCATTGAAGGTTTTTTTTTGTTTTTGTTTTTTTTTTTGTTTTTGGCTGGATCTGTGCATTTACCTACAGGAAATATTTTCAGTTTGAACTAATAAACAACTGAGATCACTTCAACATTTAATTGCTCTGGCATAAGTAAATAAATCCACTTGAAAAATTGAACAAACACTTGTGAAAATTGATTTCTTTTCTTTAAATGTTCACTTTCTGTCCCTTGAATCACACACTTGGGGAATACTTATAGGTGGCTAACTCAACTATAAGTAATTTTTAGTAGCTAAGATTTCTCATATAATTTCTTTTTTTGGTTGTTTTCTCAAAATATTCAGACATGTTGACTATTTATTAGAAAACTGAACGATATTAAAGCTAAATAAACATTTATTCTCTTTTAAAAATTCTATTCAACATTACACCTCAAGATGTATTAAGCAAATTTAATGTGTGAAATAAATTCTAATATATCCAATATACTATTCTCTAGTTCAGGACTCTTCTGAGATTTTTCATATAGCTGCAGTTCAACGAAATGCATTATGGATCACTTCTAGAATTATGCTGAGATACTAGATGTTCTTTGTTGTGGGATCAGCATAAGCAAATGTGAAACATTTAAATGACATAATTCTAGAATAATGGACAGCAAAAAAAGGAGTCCCTTTTCTTTTTTTCTTTCTTTTTTTTTTTACTTCTTGATAATATAAGAGTGGTTTATGCACTTAGCTTTATATTTATGCCTGAAATATGTTTTCTTATTCAAAACACCTGGAGCTCTTATGTTCAAAGGCAAGAGAAGATGGATGTCTCAGCTTCAGGAGAGAGAGTGAAAGAAAAAGTGTGGAAAGGAAAGGGGGAGGGGGTTCCTTTACCCTTTTCTTCTATCTGGGCCCCCAGATGATTGGTGTCCTCCCATACTGAGGGTAGATCTTCCCCACTCAACTCTACCAATAAGCACACCAGTGTCCTCCAGAAACACCTTCCGTGGACACACCCCAAAATAATGCATTATCAGCTATGTAGGTATACCTTGATTTAGTAAAGTTGACACCTAAAATTAATCATGACACCATTTCAACATAAATTCAATTTGGTAAGCACTATGATTGGAGTGCAGACAAGTTGTTTAGATCTGTAACAGAGGGTTTAATTCCTTGAGAGAAGATCTGGGAAAGTTTCAAAGAGGAGCTTTCAATTGAACTTATCCTTTCAAAGGATTGGTAAAATTTCAGCAAGGGTCGATGGAAATAAAATCACATAGAAAAATGATTATTTTGAAGAAAGTAATGGAAATAGAGTATAAATTAATTTAAACATAGTCTAATAAGGTTTGGATGTGAAATGTATTTGTGATGTACTGGGAAATGATACTACAACTCTAGGTTAGAGCTAGAACATCTTTAATTTTCCTTTCTTCTTTGTATGTTATATTCAGCCTCTATAGAATTTTATTCTTTCTTAGGTACAATATCTATCCCATCTCTCCAAAACTGAGTCATTTTTTCAGGTGATGATCATTTCATCTTAGAACTTTGGATATGTGTTCCAATTGGAAACCCTATCTGAATGAGTATGTTTTGTAAATTTTGAGCTTGCTACTAGATCTGTTCATCTATTTCAAAGGATGCAGAAAGAAAGTATATGACCCAAAGCCAGATGTTTTGTCTATCTTTATTAATGTTTAGGATTTTATTTGGAGCATCATGTATTGCTTACTCATGAGATATAGCAACTATAACATTTTCTGGCACTCAGTAGGTACCCAGTAAAAAATTTAAAGGTAAGAAAGCAAATCACTGATTAATCTACCACATTTCAAAGGCCTTCCTACTTTTTCCTTACTTGGAATCAATCTTTTTCTCCCCCCCGCCGTACTCCCTTTTTTTTTTTTTCTATTGCTATCTCTTCCACTAACAGCATACACTTATCACTGCCTTGTGTTTGGTATATATTTAGTGCCTAGTAGGTGTTTATTGAATGAATAAGAATGAATTTCATCTTAGTATTTGATTTGATCTTTAGTAAAGTAATAAAACGACAGGACTTATTAAAATGATCTTATCATTAATCATTAAAAAAGTCTTCTGGCTCAAATAGGGGATCCAATTTTCTCCTTAACCCAGATTCTCTTTACTGGAAATAGACCATTTTTGTTCCTCTCTTTAAGGCTTATCTCTAGCAAAGAAGTTAACCCCCTCTGTTTCCTGATGATTCTGAAGCAGCTTAAACACTCCAAATCCTAGTAGAAAGAAGAAAGAGAATTTTTAATTAAGAAGAGCTAAATTCAGGGAGGCTTTTGTGTGTATGTTCATAATTCCTTGCACCATTTATTTTCCTCATTAGAGAAGTGACAACTTTTAAGTGAATGAGGGAGTCAATGATTGGAGCATCTGAAAGTTGAACTTAATCTCCTTCAAATTTATTCATTTGGACTATGCAAGTCACTGGAGAAAAGTCTAATAAGAAAACTTCTACCTTAAAGTGGGGGGGCATAATTTCACTTGTCATTCTGCTAGATGACCTAATATATCATCTCCTCTTTTGTCTTTGAGGAATGACCTCTGGATGCTCTCTATCAATAGGCAACTTGATTTGAAAATTCCCTTTTTATGTATTCCCTGGCACCTATAATTATCCAATAAAAAACAGATGTTAAATTTCCATGAATGGAGAACATGAGAAAGAGAGCTAATTCTGGGGGATAAAGTACAATGGACAAGTAGGATGTTGCCTCTAGTTGAATAATTTCTCTTAACTTCACTTATTTTTTGTTCTCTTCCTTGAAATGAAGTCTTTCAGTGCTTGGCTTCAAGGGTCCTAAACTTACTACATTAAAGAGGTTCACTTTTGTTCTCATTTCCAATTAGTGATTTATCTATACTAATATAGCTATTATAATGCTATTCTTATAATACTAATTAGGCCAATATCACAAATTAGATCCTCCTAAAACAGCAGTAGTAATAGTTTTCATATATTGAGTGCTTGTTGTGTGACAAGCATTTAATGTGCATTATCTCATTTAATCATCACAATAATGCTGTGAAGTAGGTAGCATGATTATCATAAACCCATACTCTTAATTACGTTACCCTACTACAGCTAGAACATTGATTCTAGAAAGCACTCTATTTTGTGAAGTGAGTGTCTTATGGGAGTGTGCCTTGGAACAGGGGAATGTAGCCATTTCAGCATAAATCATCACCAATCCTGAAGAAGCAATTTAAAATGTTTATAGATATGGGTTCAGCCTTTTCTCATGAAGAATAATATAACTTTTGTTTTGTTCATGCCTTTATCCCATGAAGGTATAATGCTTCAGATTGTTTAAACAACCAAGCAAAATATCACAGGGCCTGAAAAGCCTGTGGCTAGACCACAGAGATATTTGTATGGCAACAAGGAGGAGTTTCCATAAAAAAGAAAAATATGACTGTAACACAGTTGCTGGATTTTCTCTTGTGACTATAGCTCAGTTCCAGCCAATGCATCACTTCTGAAATTCTGCAAGTATTAAAAGAACTGAAAAAAATTGCTATAGGCCAGTAGTTGCATGTGTATGTGTGCATGTATTTCAGATTATCTGTCTGTGAAAGGTCTTTTCTGTTATTTTTCTTTTGATAAATAAATGATAGGTGAGTTTAAAAATTCTGGTGACTGAAAAAATATACATTTGAAATATGCTAGCATACCACTGTCCAAAAACAATCTAATTTGCATGAGGTGCTGAATATGTTTTGGAAAGCCGATTCAGTTGTATTTCAATCATAACACATAGATTCGGTGCAAGACAAGAAATAATTTATTGGCTACGCATACTGTGGTTAGAAACAACATTCTGAATTCTTATGTAATCTTTGATAACTTGTTTTAACTCTGCTTGATATTTGTCATCAATGGCCATAAAAGGACTGAAAATGGAGAAACTTGTGCTAGAAGCTGGTCTCTTGGGTTGCAGGATGTGTGATTCTGTCTCCTGGACCAGAGGCTTTGAGCAAACTGATAAAGATTGTGTTTGCTTTTTTTTACATGCTTTTTATCTTGTTTCTCCCCCACTTCTAATCTTCTTGCTATGCCCTTTGATGATCTCTCTTTAGGTTCTCAGACTTATGCTGTTGTGTACTTCACAAGAGCACTTTATATAAAGGGGCATCAGTTTCAATGAGTTTGTACATTTTTATTGAATTTTCTGAAAGATCCACCAAAATTTCCTGTTTAAAGTCATCACAGTGTTATTAATTCTCTCTGACAGAAATAATGTTTCCTAAGGAAGAGGAACCTTTATTTTTTCATTGCATAAATTTACTCTTTGGGTTAATAGTGGCCCTGGCCTAGATCTTTAGCTGCTCATAACTGTTTTTGCTCCTAGTTCTAGCAAACCCCTAGAATTTTCACAATATGTGGCAATTTCCAAATTATTTCTCATCCTTCATGGCCCTTATACAGTATATGCAAACATTACCCCTTGCTACGTAATACTTATAGGTGATTTTCGGAATTTTTGGAAGGACGGAGATAGAATGGAAGTGTGTTTTGCTTAGGGGCAAATTACAAATTGAGCATGTAAAGGGAAAGGAATATATTGTCAAAACTACTCTGTATATATCATAGGAAGGCATAATGTTGAAAAATAATACATCATTTCTTAATAACACTTACATGACAATTTTCTCAGCCATTATTGTAACATTGTCATTGTCTTGCAATGGCTTGTTGTAAAGGACCATGGATTATATAAAACAATGTATCTCCAAACTTAAAATCATATTTAGGATGTCAAAAAGCTCAGCTCCTAAAATGTATATAAGACAACAGACTACAGGACATGAACTGTTCACTCTATATCTAATTCTCAATAAGTGAAGTGACAGGAAGAATTATTGGTCTGCTAATGGTGGAATCAGTGTAAGTTTTTTAAAAAAGTTACTTCAGCATAGTTTTGGCCTGAGTGGTTATTTAAATGGTCCACAACTGAATATACTTTATATACAAAGATATGAAAAAATGTATAAGAATTGTAATGCATTCCGCTGTCATGTATTTTAAAAATAAAATCAATAAAAAAAGAAAAAAATGCTCCACAAATCAAAGTTTTGTGCATAACTCTGTATGTGAAATAGGTGGCCAAATCAAAGGATATTTACTTAGTTGTTTCTATTGTGCTTATTGTGTATGTTATAGTTTGGATATGAAATGTCCCCAAAAGCTCACATGTGAGACAATGCAAGAAAATTCAAAGGAGAAATGATTGGGTTGTGAGAGTTTTAAAACAATCAGTGAATTAATCCCCTGATAGGGATTAACGGAGTGGTAACTGAAGGCTGGTAAAGTGTGGCTGGAGGAGGTGGGCATTGTGGGCATGGCTATGGGGTCTATAATTTTTATCTGGCCAGTGGGGATCTCTCTTTTCTGATCACCACATGAGCTGCTTCCCTCTGCCACACTCTTCCTCCATGATGTCTTGCCTTACCTCAAGCCTGGAGGAATGCATCCAGCCTTCTATGGACTAAGATCTCTGAAACCTTGAACTCTCAAATAAACTTTTTCTCTTCTATGGTTGTTCTGGTCAGGTTTTAAGTCAAAGCAATGAAAAAGCTGACTAAAACAGTGTATAAATAAGAATGGAGTGTAAAAAGGAGTTTTCAAAGTCTTAACTTTTTTGCATATAATTTCTTCAATTTTAATATTGAAACCCTACTAGTGCCTGTTCTTTAATTTTTTCCTACTACTTTAATGCACTTAATGAATGATTAGGAATTGTAAGAAGTGACACAATAGGATCAAGTGTTACAGGAGTAGGGAAATCGAGAAATTTTGACCTGAAAAGAGACATAGAGAGCTTGTAGTCATCTTCATTTTATAGATTAATATATTCTGGTCCAGTGATATTAGATTCATGACTTACTTGTCTAAGACCACATTTTAAGTGACTATCATAAATCTATCTATCTATCCTTCCATCATGCATTTATCCATCTATTAAGTCAGTAGATGTTGGAATATGTTCCAGGCACTACATAAGCACTGGGATACAGCCATTACATAAAAACCCTCAAGGGGCTCATGGTCCAAAAACGAAGACATATATTAGAGGTAATTTTTCTATGATAGATTGTAATAATAGGGATATGCAGGGAGATTCATGAGGACAGAGGATAAGTTTACTTTGCTAAACGTGTGTTGAGATGGATGGGATATTGGGAAAAAAATCCTAGAGCAAATGATACAAAAAATGGAAGATGATGAACAAATTACAGTAAGACAAGAGGAAATTGGTAAGGGGAACTGTCATTCCAGATAGAAGAAAGAAGGATCAAAGACACAGAGATGAGAATGCAGGTAAGCTTATTGGATTAGGGGTATATATTGTCAGATTTGCTGGAGAGTTCAGCAGAAGTGACAGTGGAAAACATTGTATTTCATGTTGAAAACCTTGGGCTTCATCTTGTAGGTTTTATCAAGAAGTCAGTCCTTTTACTTTTTATGTGAAATGTCTGGGGAATATTTCCCACAATCTTGATATGCATAATTTATCACAGTCTTTGTAATAAAGCTTGGATATATTATGATCTTCCAGTAATAAAAGCTAAAACAAAATACATAGTAAAACATAATGGTAAATACCATTTTGGAAACACACAAGTTTCAGAATATTTTTGGCCAAATCAAAGCTTATTTAAATATAGAGAATTCTTGACTGAAAAACACATGTCAATATTAGAGGAAAATGCATGTTTGAAGGTACCCAAAAATAGATAAATGACATAAAATATCTCACTCCAGGCCCTCACAAAGAAAATAATCTGCAGTTTTCATCTGAACAATCTAGGATAAGAATATCTGTTATGAAAAATAAATATACATAAATAGTTTTTATCTGAAAAGTGTATTATGGGGCTTGGGATGTGGTTCAAGCGGTAGCATGCTCACCTGGCATGTGCGGGGTGCTGGGTTCTATCCTCAGCACCACATAAAAATAATATAAAGATGGTATGTCCACTGAAAAAACTAAAAAATATATATATTAAATTCTCTCTCTCTCTCTCTCTAAAAAAAAATGTATTATGTGTGCTTCATTTTAATTTAACATGTATTGTTTATTTTCCTCCAAACATCTGTAAACCATAATAATACTACTTAGGCAATGAATCATGGGATACGAGTTCGGGAGTCATTTGAAATTTTCACAGATAAATGTGGAAATAAAGTATAACTGAGATGGTCATGAAATCCAAATAAGTTCATTGAACTGTAAGATCGCTTATTTGGAAGAGATATAGATAAAAGAAGACAATATGTCAGGCAAGGTCTATATAATGCATAGCTATAATGTTGAAATCTGGTATTGAAGTGTGAGATCTAGAGTACTACTAGATGGTCATGAAATCCAAATAAGTTCATTGAACTGTAAGATCGCTTATTTGGAAGAGATATAGATAAAAGAAGACAATATGTCAGGCAAGGTCTATATAATGCATAGCTATAATGTTGAAATCTGGTATTGAAGTGTGAGATCTAGAGTACTACTCTTTTCTTCTTTTTGAATTTTTTGGAGGTAGTAGGGATTGAACCCAGGGGTGCTTTAGTGTTGAGCTACATCATCAGACCTCTTTATTATTATTATTATTATTTTAAATTTTGAGACAGGGTCTCACTAAGTTGCTGGGGCTGGCCTCAAACTTGCTATCCTCTTGCCTCAGCCTCCTGAGTTGTTGGTATGATAAGTATGGACTAGCATAACACTCTTAATAAATTAAAATTTATTCCTCATTGTGAAAGAAATATTTACTGAAGGCCTATTCTTCTAATCTAAGTTACATACTGATTCTATAAAGCTAAAAACACATGGTATTATAAAAAGACTCGTCCTTGGGAAATTTACAAACCTCAGTTTACTCTTGACCTTGCCCTTCACTATCTCTGAGAGCTTGGATGAGCTCATTAATTTCTCTGAACAAAAATTTCTTTGTCTTGATGGGAGACATCACAGATGCTTAATATGTTTATGATTTTTTATATGAAATAATGCACATAAAACTACATAAAATAGCCAATGCATGGCAGAATTATATTTAAATAAAGGTTATTATTTCTCACTATAAAAAAATTAAATGTTCATAGTAGAAAATTTATGAATGTAGCTTCTAAAAGAATTAATTTACTATGAATAGTTTCTTTTCAATTAAGGTTACAAAAGAAAGCATTTTGTATGTCATATTTTCTTTTCATAATGACCAAAATTTATCTGTACAATATATTTTACAATTCAAATAATCCTCACATCATTGAACATTTTAGTTGCTGCTGAGTTTTCTTATATTGTGATTAACACATATTTCATATAGAATTCTCTTTAATCTACTATAGATTGTTAAAAATGGATATCATTGAGTTTGAAGATATTTTCAATTTTTGCTTTGTAATATCAAATTTCTTACCAATTAAGCTATCATTATGATATTACCAGCTGTACCATATTCTCATTGTGTGTTTAATGTGCATTTTGCAAATTTATCATTTATATTTTGACAATTAGGTGAGTAGGTAAAGAGTTTCAGTTCCTAAAATGTCTCAGTGAATTCAGTATCACCACTAATTTGGAATAAGAATTAACTTTAAAAATTTGAACACAAAAAATCATCTAGAAGAAAAATTAGACTGGAGAACTCCAGAAGAATAAATAAATAAATATAAATTATACCAAATCTATGACAAGAAAAAAAATAGGCTGAAGAAGCACTTTTTATCATAAACACAAAATCACAAAGGAAAATTCTGATATATTTGTTTACATATATCTGTAAACATCTGATGCTTATTTGGATGGCCACTATCAAAAACAAAGCAAAACAAAACAGAAAATAAATGTTGGTGAAGGTGTAGAGTACTTGGAATTCTTATACATTGTAACCGCTATGGACAATGGTGTGGCAGTTCCCCAAAATGTTAAACAGAATTACCATATGATCTACCAATTCACTTCTGAATTACCTGAAAGATCCAAAAGCAGGATCTCAAAGCAATATTTGTATAACCATGTTCATAATGGTATTTTTCTCAAAAGTCCATAGGTGGATGCAACTGAAATGTCCAATGGTGGATCAATGGCTGAATTTGCTATACACAAACAACACAATCTCATTCATTCTTAAAAAGAAGAAACTTTCTGAATCATGCTACAACATGTATGAACATTAGGGACATTACACTAAATGAAATAAGCCAGCTACAAAAAACTCAAAATTCTCTGATTCCACTTGCATGAGGCATGTATAATAGTCTAAATCATGAAGAGAAAAAGCAAAATGATGGTTTAAGGGTTGTGGGGAGGGGGAACAGGAAATAGTTGTTTAATGGATATAGTTTCAGATTTGCAAGATGAAAGGTTTTCTGAAGGTTGGTTGCACAATAATACAACTGTATTTAACACTATTGAACTGTACAATAAATAATGCTTAATATGAGACACGCATGGTGGCTCATACCTATAATCTCAGCAACTCAGGAGGCTGAGGCAGGAGGATCATAAGTTCAAAACCAGCCTCAGCAACTCAGTGAGGAGCTAGGTAAGTTAGTGAGAACCTGTCTCAGAGTAAAAAATAAAAAGGGCTGGTGATATGGCTCAGAGTTAAAGTGTCCCTGGATTCAATCACTGACACCCAGTCCCCACAAAATGAATGTCTAATATGGTAAATCTGATGCTATTTATACCTTGCCACAATTAGTAATAAAAGTATACACCTGTGCACATAAAGACAAACAATTAAAATATAAACATCTAATTTGGAAAATGTAAGTATCAAATAAAGCAAATAATAAAATTTCTACAGGTCACTAATGGAACCTTTCCAATGTAAAACCAGAAAGGTTTGTCACAGAGAAAGAAATACAAATGTTCAATTGAATGAAATAATCACTTTTTCTAATGTCCACAGAAATTGAGATAAAATTGAGATATAAACTGGCAAAATTGAAAATGATAATAATCAGTTCAGGCAAGTATAGGGAGTAATAAAGTTACTTTCATTAGTATGAGCATTGTTAATTTGTAAAGAATACCTGGAACAAATTGACAAAAGTATTTTTTTAAAAACCCTAAAAATATGTTCATACGCTGACACGACAATTCCATTACTATGACTACAACTTAAGGAAATAAACCTATGTCCTTTCAAGTGTTTACTTATAAATATGCTCATTCTATATGGTTTATAACACCAGGAATTGATAATAATATAAATGTCCACTAGAAAGAAACAGATCTATCTACATGTCATATCAATATTATGGATTACTATTCAAGTAGTAAACACTTAAAATGCTAGAAATTGAAAACAGTATAAAAAATGTGGCATTTATACACCATGGAGTATTACGCAGCACTAAAAAATGACAAAATCATAGAATTTGCAGGGAAATGGATGGCACTAGAGCAGATTATGCTTAGTGAAGCTAGCCAATCCCTAAAAAACAAATAGCAAATGTCTTCTTTGATATAATGAGAGCAACTAAGAACAGAGCAGGGAGGAAGAGCAGGAAGAAAAGATTAACATTAAACAGATACATGAGGTGGGATGGAAAGGGAGAGAAAAGGGAAATTGTATGGTAATGGAGGGAGACCCTCATTGTTATACAAAATTACATATAAGAGGTTGTGAGGGGAATGGGAAAATAAACAAGGAGAGATATGAATTACAGTGGATGGGGTAGAGAGAGAAGATGGG
Organism: Marmota monax; assembly: GCF_021218885.2. Lineage (NCBI taxonomy): Eukaryota > Metazoa > Chordata > Mammalia > Rodentia > Sciuridae > Marmota > Marmota monax. Next base: position 6,635,330 of record NW_026695065.1, on the reverse strand, counting down.
AGGGGAGGGAGGGGGGATGGTAGAGGATAGGAAAGGTAGCAGAATACAACAGTTACTAATAGGGCATTATGTAAAAATGTGGATGTGTAATCGATGTGATTCTGCAATCTGTATTTGGGGTAAAATTGGGAGTTCATAACCAACTTGAATCTAATGTATGAAATATGATATGTCAAGAGCTTTATAATGTTTTGAACAACCAATAAAAAAAATTAAAAAAAAAGTATACAACTAAAAGGCGATAGATAAAAGTTACATCATGTTATTAGCTATTACTAAGGTATTAACTATACATGTGAAAACATAGGGGAACCTTACATATATTCTGATGAGTGAAAAACCCAGACACAAAAGATTACATATAAATAATTCAATTTTGTGTTGTCAATTAACAAGCTAAACTTATCTATGGTGAAAGTTAATCAGAATAATGGTTGTCTCCTGGGAATAACTGATTAGGAAGGGGCATGGAGGAACTTTACCAGATGATAGAAATATTCTATAACATGCTAGAATGTTCATTATATGAGTGTACAACCTTGTCAAAACTCACTGAACTTTACCCTTAAAATTCATGCATTTCATTCTGTGTAAATTATAACTCAATATTTTAAAAAGATACAAAATGCTGTTTTCATATAATCCCCAATAACATGGAAAAATACTAAACTCAAAATGCTAAATGAGAAAGGACTTAAAAATGTGTGTACTGAATGATTCTGTGAATGGATTTTATAAACACGAGGACGAATCTATCATTTTATGAGCAGCAATTATCAATGTAATTGAATGCTTTCATCTTTATGCTTTTTTATATTCAAAGATTTCTAAAGTGAACATGCAATACATTATAATAAAAATAGCTAAATATATATCTGTTGGAAGTGAACTTTGGATTGTCTTATGGTAAGCTGTTAGGTCAGGAACTATCAGCCACACACTTCACTGATCCCTTAGCTCTCTGGATTCCTGAGATAAAGGAAACTGAAATAGCACTTAGTCCACATTATTACTGGAACCTCAATTAAATATCTGCATGCATAAAATTATGTTTTTCTTCATTGGCTCCTGCCCCAGAAAACTGGATTTAGAAATTTAGGTCCCCAAGACTGTCCCTTTATCCTTTGTTTCAAAAAGCATTTTAAAAACTCACCCTTCCATCTGGTCTGTGTGTTGCTGACTAATATATTAGCTCTCCCTGCCCTTTCTACTGGAACACTCTTGGGTTAAGTATGTTCATTCATGAATAACTGTTTAATTATTATAATTTTGTTATTTGTAGAGACCTGGCAGTATACCCAAAGCTATAAGCAAAGACATGTTTGCTGACTAAAGGCTTACTATGGAACAAAAGACAACTCGCAGAGTACAAAGGAGCATGCTTTGAGCAATGAAGGATTTCATTGTTGTGCCTCAAATATATATTGTGCCAAGTGGCATTGCAGTCACTATGATCAATATTGCTTTTAAGACTTAATTTTTTCCTTGGAGTTCTAAAGTGACTTTAGGATCTCTTCTAGAACAAAAAATTGGGGTTAGAATTTGGAAATAACTTTTAAATATGGAAAATTGATGCAGCAGTAATTTGATGTTAATACTACTTCTCAGATTCATGGGAATTCTTTGTCTATTAGGACCTTCTAAAACCTAGAAAATGTGCTTTATGATCTCTAGAAAATCAAGAGACTGTACCTTCATTTTTAGGTCACCAGTGCCTGCTAACTCAATGGTAAAATTCAATGAAGATATGTTGGTTAGCATAAAGACAGGTACAGGGTTCTGATTCTGTTAATTAGCATAGAGTAACATTCTTGCTGGTAGACATTTCATATTTTTCATATCTTTGATTAAAATAAACACTGACCTATTTCGTATGTAGAGACACAATGTTTTTTGTAAACAAATAAATGCATAGTTTTAAGATTAAAACTTCTTTATTTTACTTCTTAATTCTGTGTGTCCTATTCTTTCCTGAAAGTTATAGCTCCTGTTACTTAGAGAACAATTTTGTGATCCAACTACTTCCATCCTTCCTAGGTAACCCTATCCGTTCCAACTTTGCCAGCTCTAGCTTCAAACATTTCCTCACTACCTTTTTAACATCAACCTTGCCTACCCAACAGCTCTAGAATCCTGTCAGATGAGGAGGGTTAGGACAAGAAATAAATCTGTGCTTTGGCCTTAGCGACTAATAATAGATTATTATGTTATCCTTTCTTGGTAATTCAAATGGTGTTTGACTGATATGGGAATTTAACGCTTCCTGTCTGGGCTAGTGCGGAGGATATGTTTGTCTAGCATTCCTGAAATGGCACCATGTGGATAACTTGCAAGACTCTGTTTCTCTGACCCCATTTGTCGTCTGCTTTCTGTTTTTTAGTTCTAACTACTATTTTCAGGCCTGTCATTGCTTGTGGTTCAGCCTCTGTTTGCCTTACAGATTTTGAGAAGCCTTTTTTCAAAATGAGTCACCTTTGATTGCAGCACAGCAGTTCACCTCTTGGTAGTTTTCCAGGGGCGCATGGATCTTTTGGCCTTAGATGATTTTTATTGGTAGTTTTCTTTTTAAAAAATACAATATCACTCCCCATCTCCCACACTCCTAATAATTTACGTACACTTTCTTCATTAAGCTATTGATATAATGGATAAAAAAATTAGCAACTTAATATAAAATATCCTAGATTACCCTATGGAACACTATTTTATAGATAGGTGATATTTCTCTTTTATATCTCTTCACTAAGTAAGAAAAAGAGATAAAACCTTGTTTTTCAACCAAGATGCAAAAGTAATTTGTTCCCTTTATGAAATGCATTTTTGATCTTGAAAATTTATAGACATTCTTGGCAAAATTATAGTTCTAGAAGAAGGTTAGTTTAGAAAGTTTTATTTGTCTCTATTGCTACCTAATTATTTGAAAAGCATCTTGCTTTTTAAAATTTTGCCAGAAATTAACACACCCTTTCTGTAAGTGCCATTATCATAAAAGACATGTCTGATCAGTAATTCCTTAATTTGAATATATTCTGGTGCTTTAAAGCCATAATTATGTACAATGCAGGACAAAAAGTGTACTTTTACATGCTGCTTATTATTGTTTCTATTATTATTATATTATGGCTATTTACATTAGAGACTTTATCTTCCAGTAATACTTATACCCTTCTGGGTTTCTGGTTTGCTATTATTGTTTATTTAAATATTTAGGGTAGTACTATATCACAAAGTTTGGTGTCAGTATAGACTAGTACATATTTAAGAAGCAGAAAATCCTGAAAAATGAACTAAATACATTTTTTAAATCTACTTCAAAACAAATGAACATTTTTACATATACAGAGGGTATTTGCATGTTTCAGTTACACACACACACACACACACACGCGCGCGCGCGTAATGTTTTACTCTTAAGATTTCTCTATCACAATGGTATAGATTGACCTTCAAAAGTAGTATAGCTTAATATTTACATTCCCTCATACTTGTTAGGTGAGAAGTATATATTTCAAGATGAGGTGTTGAAGGACCTAATAACATTTAAGCATTCTCCTCTGAATTGAATTTTTATTTTAATTGTAGTCTTCTTATCCTTAATCAAAAGTGATTGATGGGTGGGTGTTCCTAACATTGTGATAAACTCTTTTATACCTAAGATTGCTACTGCCCTCTAATATATATCTTCTTCTTTGCCCAGCATAAGAGGATCTCAATTTTTGTCAGGGCACATTGACATTCAGAATAAAACATTTCATTTCCAGAATATTTGGCAGTTATGAGTGGCCAAGTGGATAACATCCAGTCAATTTGAATGCAAACATAACTTTTGTGTGAAGGTTCTGTAAAGTCTTCTTAAACAAGAGGAAGAGGGCTCATATACTTCCTTTTCTTATTCTTGAATACAGATGTAATTTAGAGCTGCTGAAAATCCTTACATCATTCCAAAGAAGCAGAAGTCTCCTACAGTTTGGGTAGGCTGTGTTCACTGTAAAAAAATGAGTTTTTTTATAGTATTTTTTGTCATAGATGAAGATATCACTATTTTTCTCTTCCATTTAGGCATTTTATTTAGTCACAGCATAATGGGAGGTCACTTGTTATCTTCAAGACATCCCACCCAAAATAATGTATTTGAGATCCAAGTTGCCAAAAGTAGTTCCTCTTTCACATTCAATGGAGTCTCAATTAAATTTGTGCATAACATTATTGGATAATGCCCATGGGCATAGTACTGAGAACTCTCTTGGGGAAATACTGAAGTTATTGAGAGTAGTGCCCAATATTGAAGTGTGAACTTTTGGCTCCTCAGGACACCCTCATTGTTTTTTCTGCCCCTTTTTCTTCATGTCAAACTTCCCTTTTCTTAGTTCTACTCCCTCAGGTCCCTGTTAGCTAATCTAATTAACTGAATCAAGCTGAGAATTTAATGGCTAATAATGGCTTAATGTGCTACCCTTCTCAGATAATATTTGCCTTTTAATAAAGCACTCAGTGTTCTAACCCAAAGGAGTAGAATATGGGAACTTTAGTAGGACAGAATGAGGAAGATATAGTCATGGAATAATATAGCTGATTTGGACCTTAGAAATCTTATGAAAATGTCTTTTCAACCAGAGGAAACTCTGACCGGGAAGAAAAAGTCATTTGCCTATGGTCTAAGTGCTTGTTAGTGGCAAATCAAAGACTGGATGTCAGATCTACTAATTCTCAGTTCAGAGCTCTTTCCACCTCACCACATTTGAGAAGGAAAGCCTTTTGGCCATAATGAAATCACCACGTCAAAGGGCATTAGTTCTGTGTGCCTGCATATTATAATAATTGTTCACTTATTTTGCAGTCATTTCTACTATCTTATTCTGGAAAAAAGTCTTAAACAATGATTCAAAAATTTAAAAATGCAATTTCCATTTAGTAAACATCAAATCTTGTATTTCTTTTTACTATGTGAAATTTATAAAGTATCATGTCTAATAGAGGAACAAAGTTATTTTTATTTTAGAATATATATATATATATATATATATATATATATATATATATATATTAAGAAATATGCCCTCTTGTTTTAGATGCTCCAAAAGGTTTTAGGCTTACTATGAAAAAAAAATCTTCTGTTATAAAATATGTACTTACAATGAGAACTTAATTTTATGTATAAAGAAATGAGGCACATTATCTGATATTTTATTTTTTTTGTGTGTGTGTGTGTTCTTACTGCCTGCATTCTTTTAATGGAATGCATGATTTTTTTTTTAATTCTACAGTCCCATTGTTCCAAAAGTAAACTTTCTCTTATTTTTAGAAATAACATTAATAGCATTCTATGATTAGTACTTTGGTCTTTTTTTTTTTCTGCAGACACTACCTTTCATCTCAAATCTTTTCTGAAAACTTCCTGGTTAATTCATAAAACAACATAATGATTTTCTCAATGGATATAACTGGACATTTTTGTTTAGGCAGAAGTCTTTTGCTATTTGTCATAAACAGAAATGACTACATGTGTGTTGAGAGCCACAGCTGAGTCAGAATGGCCCCTGGCATTTTGCCAGAAGTAATGGTTGAGAGGCGAGCCATTAAGATGATGCTGGATTGATTCAATTGTATATAGACCCCTGCTGTCCGCCTTGTCTACTTTGGGCCCGCTACTTTGGAGTTCTCGCAGGATTCCTGGGGAGTTCGCCTTTGTTGGTGAAGTTCCGGGTGAGGGAGTTCCGGTTGGTGTGGTGTGCCAGAAAGGGCCTCATGGGTGGCGTTTAGGAGAGTTCCCAGGGAGTGTGCGTGGAGTGCTGTTGGAGTTCAGGCAATAAAGTTTCCTGTTTGAACATACAGGTGCTTTGTGGCAGCTCTGTGATTTGTGCCCAGCCAGACTGCGGCACATGTGACCAGCAAATGTAATTTCAGCCTCAAGTCATGGTGCAACTTCACCTAAGTAACTGTAATAACAGATATATCATTTTAACTTTAACTTCTACCTTTAGGATTTCCCTGTGACTCTTTAGACACGTGTGTATTATTTATATTGTATTTTGTCCCCAGTACAGACACTATTGTCCAGCACTGGAGCATTGAAGATCCTTTGTTTCCACGGAAATTATTGATTTGAACCTTAATTGATACCTTAATTTTTAAAATTTCAAAATACCAAGACAGTAAATAATAGGAAATAAGTCTCATTATATTTTTTTCTGAAGTTTTTTTTAGATCTCAATGAAGTAAAATGCTCAGAGTACATGATAGTTACTGTGCTGTGGTTACTTGCTGCTACGTAACAATTACTAAAAAAATTAATAACTTAAAATAACAGACCTTTTATTATATCTCAAATGTTTTTATTGGTTGTTCAAAACATTACAAAGCTCATGATATATCATCTTTCATACATTTGACTCAATTGGGTTATGAACTCCCATTTTTACCCCAAATACAAATTGCAGAATCACATCGGTTACACACTCACATTTTTACATAATGGCATATTAGTGACTGTTGTATTCTGCTACTTTTCCTATCCCTTACTATCCCCCCTCCCCTCCCTCAAATTTTTATGTCAAGAATTAAGGTAGGGTATGGCTAACTAAATGATATTTTTTCCATGTTGTCATTAAGGTCATTCAATGATATTCAGCTGGTGGTTCATTCAGTCTGGATGGTTCACAACAGCTTCCGTCACAGGCCTGGCACATTGGTGGGAGTAGCCAGACTTGGCTGGGCTCTTCCTTCTCTCAGTGTAGTGTTAAAATCTTCAACATTAGTAGTCAGACTTTTTCTATGGTGGTTAATGGCTCTAGGAGTAAGTGCTCTGAGAGATAGAAATGGAAGTTAGCTCTCTTAAAATTTGTACATGGAGTGTGACACAGAGTCAGCTCTGCCATTATTCCTTAACAATGTGAGTTCTGTCAAGGGATTTGTGGTCATCATTAATTTGTTAGAGTTACCAACTGATTTTTATGATGAGAGCATTCTCACAAATTAGGCTACTTTTATGCCAAGCTTCAGTTTTTTGAAATGTGCATTTTTGCACTTTAACTTTATACAGAAATGGCTACAAATATAAATAATGTGGCCATGTAGTCATGTGTTGCTTTAAGGATCTTATTTACCTTTTTCTTTCATTCACAATGAAGTTATTATTATTATTCACCAGACATGTTGTGAAATGAGGGCATATTAATTACCAAGGCCATCTTTTTTATAGTACCTTGGAATACAATTGAAACTTTTATTTTTTTGTTTGTTTTGCTTGGAAGTGCCAAGGATCGAACTCAAGGCTTCTTGCATGCTAGGCAATGATATACACTGAGTTACACCCCAAACCCTAGATTATTCTCTTAATGAAAGTTATTGAAAAATTCTTTCAACTCTTTTGTCTCTAATTATAAGTAATTTGTGGCAATTTAAACATCAATATTGTTCATTTCATTTTTTTCCTGTATAGTATAAATTTGATTCATCCTAAGAATAACAAGTATTTTTCTATTTGGCCTTGTTTATGAAATGGAAACTAATAAATCTGTTTCAAAACAATAGATACAAAGAAAGCTTAATTAGCGCAATCATAATACATGTTATAGTTATTTTATTTTTATTTATTATTATTATTATTATTATTATTATTATTTTGTGTGTGTGGTGCTGAGGATTGAACTCAGGGCCTTGTGCATGCAAAGCAAGCACTCTACCAACTGAGCTATATCCCCAGCCCTGTTATAGTTATTTTAAAAAGCAAAAAACTTTTCCATGCATTTTTCTGTGATTCAGTTCAATATGTGGTCTATTGTAGAATCAATACATACAATCAGGCAGCTAAGAAGATTCTAGATACTAGTAACCACTATTGACCGAGAGACTGATTATTTTATAGGGAAACTAGGCATGTAGTTCAGCCTCATATTGCCTTCAGCAAATAAAGTTTATTTTTCATTTTTAAGCCCTGACTTTAATTGAGGGACTTTATTCTCCATCTATTTATTTATTTATTTTTGGTTTGGGTACTTCAGTTTTATGCTATTATTACATTACAAAAGCTGATATAATTTTTACAAAATTTGTACCTAACAGAGCATCCATAGATATGTGCACAAGTGTGGGTGAGAATGGAGTAGAAGTACTTAAGATGTGTTCATAGCAGTATCAGAATGCTTTGATCTGTTCTACTATATTTTATATTTAATATTCATTTGAATATGGATATTTAGTTCTTTATCACCTGAAGGCATAGAGGGGTTGGGGAGAGAAATTGGAAAATTGTCTTTTACCAAGATGTTATACATATTTCATTTTATCCTTAATTGATTCCACCAAACTCCACCCATATGTAAACAGGAAATTCAGTCATAATAACAATGAAACATTATTTTTAATTCTCTCCTAGAACCTCAAACTACCTATGTTATTGGTTAGAGCTAGACAAATGTAACAATGAAATCTCAGAGCAAAACTTGCAAGATATACTAGAAAGAACAATATACATTTTAGTCAGAAAAACTGGAACTCAAATTCTAGGTCTAGGTGCTGGGGAATATAGCTCAGTGGTAGAGAGTTTTCATGGTATGAGGGAGGCCCTGAGTGCAATCTCCAACACAGCAAGAGAACAAATATAGGCCAATGTGGCATATTGTTTAACCTTTAGGAAATCATTTGTCATGTACTATGTCTTAGTTTCCTAATTTGTAGGATGGGTATAAAATGGATACCTACCTTAACAATGCTTCTGTTAAATATAATTATCCATATAAAAATTTGGATCCATTTTCTAAATTTGTGCATCATAATCTGATGCCAGAATCTGTATATTAAAAGATCAAATCACAGGAACCATTATTGTCAAAAGTTTTCACTAATAAAAGCTATTAATTTGTTCTAAAATCTTTTGCCTGAAAATGAAAATGTATCAAAATATTTGGTGAGTAATTCTGAAACCCCAAATGGCATATATCACTTGGAATATAAGAGAGCTAAGCATAGTTCACTAAAAAGGTGACTTGTCAACAGTAACTCTTTCAAAAAAACCTTTTGAGATGATTTTTATTGAAATACTTCTTTATAGTGCATTATGGGATAAAAACCCTACAAATATCAAAAGAAAAATAAAAGGAAAAATCCATACTTGAATGTTCCACCTACCTCTTCACCAGAACAAAATAATTATTTTTGCTACATAGCTTAATGAGTGGTTCATGCTGGCTGGCTATTGTAAGGTTGAAGAGATGATGAAATAGCAGAGCTTCTTGTATACCTACCAAAGCATGATTTCCACAAGAAAATTTGGAGCAAGGGGCATGAGTAATGATGGGAGAACCTATTGCATTGAAAGAACAGTATTAGGAATGAATGGGCAACTATAAAATGGTAGGTGAGTTAAATTATTTATTAGAGCAGATTCCATCCACAGTAACCAATTAGGTACAAAAAAAAAAAGACACCCTCAAAACAAGAATAAGGGGCTGGGGTTGTGACTCACTGGTAGAGCGCTTGCCTAGCATGTGTGAGACACTGGGTTTAATTCTCAGCACCACATATAAACAGATAAATAAAAGTCCATCAATAACTAATAAAAATTTTTAAAAAACAATAATATGAATAAAATACCTCAAATAACACAATTACCAATTAATCCCAAATGAAGATAAAAGTAATAATGTCTAGTTATCTCAAAATGACATCTCAAAGTTTGTTTCCTTTTCTATTTTGAAAAGCATAAAGTGAAGAAGATATGGTTTTCCTTGTGAATGAACTATTTATTGAAACCCTGTCTCCTCATAATTTGGAGTGTTCAAATAGATACTTAAATATAATTTTTAGTTAGTCTTTTCAAGCATTGATTTTGAAACTGGAACCACATTAAGTACTTTTTTATGTTATCATCTTTAATCCTCAGATAAGTCTAAACATAGATTCATTGAAAACTAAGAATCAGATTATGTCTTGCTCAAGAACACATTCCAAATCTCATTTGCAGTTTCTTCTATCAACTTCACACAAAAAATCAAAACTTCATACCAATGCAAGTTTTCTTTTTAAAAAAGAAATTTGATTTTTCTTTGCTGTAAATGGTTTATTTTAATGTGAGTTTTAGAAGCTACATTTAGGTTAGTAGCTTTATGCTACTGATGTTGACACACTCTATTATATTTTTTAAAATTCTTTGAGAAATTTTTTATTTTTGAAATTAATGTTTAATGTTATTGAATTGTTACTGCCAGTAAAATAATAGAAAATAGTTAAATCCATAAAATATCTACACACTTTGTATTTTAATATGTCATTTTGTTTTTTTTTTGTGTTTTTAAGCTAAAGCCACCCACATCTACACCATCCCCATTACCCCAGACAGAAAAGCACTTTTCTAAATTGCATGTGTTCTATCAATATACGATTTTATATTTTCTTTACAAATATATGTTACTATTGCCATCTATAGTTTTAACCACATGTTTTAAAGAACATAATTTATATAAATGACACAAAGTTGTCATTCTTGAGCAATTTGCTTTTTAACATTTAACAACATTTTGAAGATTTATGAATTATTAAAAATACAGATCTTTTTATTGTAACTGTGGGGTAGTATTTTATTGTACAACATATCATAGTTCTATCTTCTATTTTTGAACACTTAGATTGTTTCCACAATTAGAGTCCTTTTGCACACGTGATTAGTGTTTTTTACTGGTGTTAATTGTATTTTTATATGATCTATTTCTTCTTTTATCTCTCTGATTGTTTAAATATTTATAGACCATTTATTCATTGTTATGGTTTAGATGTGAGGTGTCTCCCAAAAGCTCATATGTGGGACAACACAAGAAAGTTCATAGGTGAGTGATTGGGTTATGAGAGTCCTATCCATTGATAGGGATTAACTGGGTAGTAACTGTAGGCAGGTAGGGTGTGACTGGAGGAGGTAGGTCTCTGGGGGTGTGCCTTTGGGGTATATATTTTGTCGTGGTTGAGTGGAACTCTCTCTGCTTTCTGGTGCCATGTTCCCAGGTGCTTTACTCTGCTACATCCTTCTACCATGGTGTTCTGCCTTACCTTAAGCCCTGAGGAATGGAGCAGTCTGTCTGTTGACTAAGACCTCTGAAAATGTGAGCCCCCAAATGAACTTTCCCTCCTCTAAAATTGTTCTTATCAGGTCTTTTGGTCACAGCAATGAAAAGGTTGACCAAAACATTAAAAAACATCAATGGTTGTTCAATTCTCTTAAATCATTGAGGTTCTAATTCATCTTTTTTACTTCTTTTTTGAGTTTGCTGGATCTCCTTGATGGCAATTTTTCCTCCCTTATATGATTAGCAATTTTGGTTTTTAAGTTCAACATTTGAAGAGATACCCTCCCAATAGGATTCCTCTATATTCTTTGATATTTATGTGTCCCTAAAGAAAAGTTTTACATCAGTTGCTTCGAGGCAGAGCAAGACTTACACCAATCAGTTTTATGCATTGTTTTCCTCAGTTTGGGAATATCTATACCTCAAGGATAGTGTAAATGTTAGATTCTGCATTTTCATATGGCAAAAGTATGATATTTTTATTTTTTATACTACATTTACATGTGGATAACAAATTTCTTAAAGAATTTTCTGGTTCCCTGGCCGAATTATTTTAATTATCTATTCAACGAAGAGACAGTTTCTCATATTAGAACTCTTATTTCCCTCTACCTCCCTCTTGCAAGGCCAATATCATATCTTCTACATTGTCATAAGCATTAATCACCCTGGCACTAGGAATCAGGGCCTCATAGTGTCTTATAGCCACCTATTCAAGAGCTTATTATTGTGGTTTTAAATTCCCACTTCAGTTCAGATTTTTTTTCTCAGCTAGGATTTTATAATCTTTAAATCCTTGTTATATATTAGCATTTTAGTTTGTTATTTCATTCAACATACTATGTGCTTTCTATTGGGTGTGAGGGAGCTGTCAGTATTAGGTTTTTCTGTTAGGTTTTTGATACTGAAGTCCAAAGCTTTACAAATTTTATTTTCAAGGATATATGTTATTTTCAGTCCATTTTTTGCTGACTTTAAAGATGAAGAGAGCATCTTCTTGAATCCACATTGTATTGGCTTCTAGGAGCTATGAGTGACTCAGACTTTTGACCTCCAAAATTGTTTATATCCCTTCCATGCATATCATAAATAAATGGATATTTATATGAAGAAGGGTAATGACTCCTGCTTGTCATAAGTTTTTAGACAGCAATAGAAAAACAATGCAGATTTTCATATTTGTATATGGCGTAACAAATGCATAAAAATAAGTAAATGACTTCAGAACCAAGGATTATGTGGGGATTGGGCTATAGACCATAATAACAAAAGCCTAGATTTCTTTCAACAGGTTGAGTTGGATGTTAAAGACTGATGAATGTGGTTTTTGTCTAATGGAGAAAATGTCCCTGATATCTATGGAAGGCCTGTAATTCTTGGGAAATTTATATCAGCAAAAACACTATCATTTTAGACTGAAGGCCTAGATATACTAGGAAATAAAAAGAAGCTTTTAGGCTCCCAACAATCTAGTGACAGAAAGCAGACTAATGAAATTACTTGGGTGCAAACTCATAATAACTTTCATGAAAAATGAAGGGGGCTCAGAAGACAGAGATGACTGACAGCCCAGGGATTAGAACTGAGACTGTAGAAAATGAGGCAAGATCCCAGAGGCAGAGAGCCAAGAAGTTTATTCTTTGACCTTGAAATCTAATCAGAGAAAATCCAACATTTTCCCTGCTAGATTTCAAAACTGTCATGGACTAGTGAGGCTTCTTTATCATTCATTCTCCCAGTTATTCTTTTATATTAGAATATCTACAAATATAATTCCACTGTATATTAAGGAAATTGGGGGTAGATAGCTCATATGTTTATTTTCCTAGTGATAGTCAGAATCCCAGAAGACTCATATATACCTAATTTAGGAGATTTAGATGATGAGATTTTGTAGTTTGAGCTGCTAGTATAATGGGATGAGACCCTTGGGCACCTTTAGTGTGAATGTATATAATTCAATTTTGGGAAGGACAGAAGCTATTGGAGGCCAAGGAGATGACTAGTATGTTGGATTCTAAGATAACCATCAATAACTCATGCCCCTGTGTAATCTCTTCATATTAAGTGTGACTCTGTTATTGAATGTGAACACATCCTGTGAATGACAAGATGAGGCACTTGTACCCACATTATATTACTTTAAATTCCATGGCAAAAGTGATATTATAGATACAGTTAAGATTACTGATCACTTCAAATTTAATTAATAAAAAAGAAGATGATCTGGGTGGTCTGAGTTAGTCACATAACTTTAAGTCCCAGCCTAGAAATCACAGGGAATCTGTACATGAGGGATTCTCCATTGCTGCATTTGAAGGTAGAGGGGGAGCACATGCCAAATAATGGAGGATGCTTCTAATGAGCTGAGAGTTGTCTCTTGATCATACTCAGCAAGAAAATAGGAACTTCAGTCATAAAACTGCATAGACCGATTTCGGCCAGCTACCTGAATGAGCATGGAAGTGAATTCTTCCCCAGACTCTCCAGACAAAAATTCAGCCTTGATTCCAGCATTGTGGTACTGTGAACCCAGACAGGTCGTGCCAAATTTGTGACCTATAGAACCATGAGATGATAAATGGCTGTTGTTTAAGCCACTTAATTTATAGTAATTTGTTACATTGTAAAAGAAAACTAATAAAATATTATTTCTGATGTGGTCATGGTGGAAAGGATAAATGTGTGTGGTGAATTCTTTGAGATAAGGAGAGGAAATGTAGCTTCAACTGGCAAAGTATGGAGTTCAAATTTTAGTCTATTCTATTTATGGGAGGTGGTAATTAATTCTTCCATAAAACAAAGAAAACAAATTAAAAATAAAGTTTTCATCATCTAAAATAACCACACACATAATATAAAGAGTATATTTTATTAGATTCATTGCAACTTGCTTCTACATTGTAAAATAGTAAACAATCAGAGCTATACTGATCCTTATAGAGACAATGGTCACGAGGTGAATCATTTTCTAATTATTTATTCTCATCTTTTCTTATGTGCTTTATTTCTTAGAAAGTGGCCAGTCCTTCTGCCATTAACAACTCAATAACAGCTTTTTTCTTTCTATTCCCATGGAGCAGGATCTGAGAGAGTAAAGGAAGAAAGCAAGTATTTTAAAGATGCCATGGTGACTAGTGATAAATATTCCATAAGCTTGTAATCAAGCTTCTGTTTGCTTTTAATGTTTATCTCCTTCAAAACTGCTCCTTTAATTTGAGCAATTTATTGTATTGACCAGACATATTATTCAATTTGTTCATTGCATATTGATGAAATGGTCAGTGAAGATGGAACACTTCCTTAGGTAATCAGTATGGAAACTACTTCTATATTGTTCATAACTCTGAAATACAATTTTCATAGTTTCTCATTTTTGAGACCAATTATCTCACAGATGCAGACACTACAGGTAATATATAAGTTATGTTTGCCTCTTGGCCTTTTGACTTCCATGAAGATGTCAACCTAATTTGCAGAAAATGTAAAATGACCACTTAACTGATTATTGAATCTTGGCTGTTGAAAGAGGGTATTTTGGTTTAGATTGTCTTACTGAGTGAGAATATTTCCAAGGAGAGTGGAAGGCTGTTGAATGATATCCTCTTATGCTAAGCATTAGTTTTTATTGGAAAGAAAAGTAAATATGGAGTCACAACTTTTGGCTGGGTAACAGCTGCTGCATAAACAATCAACTGAAATGGCTACTTGGGCCTCTTCAGATAAAATTTCCAACAGTCAATAGGCCAGACCTTCTCAACTTTATATTTGCAAACTTTAGGAATTTAATATTAGTACTTGGAAAAAGTGAAGTTTATTAAAGTGAAGTTTGGGCAGACAGACTAAGAGGAAGCTATGTTGTGTCTGTTGAAAGAAATATGTTTTATTATACAGTGTAAATAGACAACTGACAGCCAGTGTGGAGTCAACCCCTTAGAGGATTTGAATGGAATGTAATTTATAGACTCTGCTTCCATAAAGCATACTTATTAACTCCAAGTATTCTTTGGAGATTTGGTACTTTCTGATTCAAAACTGCCCTATACATTCAATTTTACTCATAGGTAAAAATCAAAATGTTCCTATTAATTTTAATGGTTATTTTCAACTAGTCATACATTCCTGGTACAACTTAGAATTGCAAAGTTAGAATTAGGATATTTTTAGTATTTTAATAAAGTAGTAGGAAACTTAAAGAAATACTTTTTATTATTTTTCTTCTTTTGTTTTAGAATGTGTGTGTGAATTTATGTGTATACACACACTTATACACATTAATTTTATATATATATATGCTTATATGTATTATATATATTCATTTTCATTGATTTCCTGTGACAAAATAATTTTTCATAACTTTGAAAAGTCACACTCCTATTTTATTAATTTACAAATTTAATAAAAAGATTAGATACAAAATCCAGATTTCTCTGAATCCAGAATATATTTCTGTCTTTAATTTTGGAAATAGAAACAACATACAGAAGTGACTTCTTCATATTTCCTTAATTAAACCAAATATAATCTTAAAGAAGAGTGAGAGTCTTTGGTTGAAGACTTGATCTTAAGTCACACTTGGAAGAGTTTTTGCATGCTGAAAGCATACTAGGAGGTCTCCCTACCCCAAACACATCCCCATCTAAAATGGAAAGCCATTTTTGAAAATGCTTACTATGTATTAAACATTTTTTTCACTTGACATTCTTATTTTAACATTTAATATTCTTGGGATGATTCATACTCTGATCACTCAATATATTCAAGTGAATTTGTCAGCTCACTTTCCTTAAATGTAATAATCAACCTTGTGGGATTCTTGGACACATAAGAAAAAGAATGTTATAGTATAGAGAAAAATTGTTGAAAAAATGGAGAAGTACGGAATGCTGAAAATAGCTTTTCCTAGAATCAGGAGCCACAAGTGGCTGTATACTTATTATATCCTAAATTAGAATGATTGTTATAACTGATAGAATATCACTAGACCTCAAAAAGATTCTTATTTCTATGTCTACATCTCTTCTAAGACTATTGTGATCCAGATCTGTTGTTGTTGTTCTTGATTTCCTCAAACTATTCTTTCCTTATTTTTTTTTCAACTGCTGGTCTTTACCACTTCTCAGAGATCCTTTAATTGAAAAGAAAGAATATCTATTTCTGAGAAAATTGCATTCTAGAACATCTATAGAATTGTATTCATCAATCACCAAATCCTAGCTTTGAGTAACACACATTATCTAACACAGCCTGCAAATAATAGATGGAGCCAGATTTTCAACTTATATGTTGTAAGGTCAGGACCTAGAAAATATTTCCAATACTTTTAGTACAGCAATAATTTTATGAACACAATGGCCTCATGTTGGTACATTTACTATGCACAAATATTACTCAGTATGATAAAAATGTTCAGCTTGCAAAGTTGGCAACTCACCTATACACACTTATTTGTTAAGAATCTTCTCTTTTCTTCTACATTGGAATGATTTAAAGCCTGCATGCAATTCCAGATTTTTATCCCTAAGTGTAAATTAAATAATAACCTGGTTTAAGTGATTAAACCATAATGAGCATGAAATTACTGTATTATAGAACAAGTGTAACCACCTGAAACCAGAAAGAGAGGTATAGCCTTTGGTAGTTGAGGATGAAAATAATGAATCTTCTCCTTAAATTTCTTCTCAGTATGTTTTTAATAATGAACAAAATGTTGATCACTAGCATGATGGAATATGTCTCTGAGATCTTAATGGTGGAGGAAAAACATGATCTGTACACTTCTTATATAGATAGGTCAACTATTCTTAATGGCAAATACTAAGAAGTTTTTATCCATTGTTATTGGTATGCACAAGATCTTGTTATTCAGGTGATAAAAATGATTTACAGCTAGCAATAATTTATTTCTGCCTGTTTACATCCCAGAGAGAATCATTTCTTATTAGTTTTATAGACAGAGTATGTTTCCCTGAAGTGATCAATATAATACATAGGCAGGCTTGAATATCTCCATGTATGGAAAATGGCACTAAAAATGTCTTGGTATTACAAGTTCTCTCAATAATTTTCCAGATGATGAATAGGTAGACAAGAAGTTTAGTGTTTAGATTACCACAAATGTCCATATATGTCATCATTTAAAGAACAGGAGAAATATTTTCTTAAAACAATTGAAACTGCAAGTCATGTTCATTAATTTCTATCATTCTAATACAGCTTGTGAAGTTATATATGAAAATAGAAATTGTGTTGTTGCAGTTGTTGATGAGCTGGTGTACACATTACAAATTATATTAATTGGTACATCAGATTATTCAAAGACAGAATGAGCTCTGAAAATGGAGGTCTTCTTTCCTTTCCTAGAATTGGTCTCTTTAAGACATGGTTGAGAAATAAAAAAAAAAGGAGATGTTTTCTGTGCTATGGAAAAATAAAAAACTAAACCCACAGGAATAGTGGTACCACTTTGAGTAGCAATTTTAACTGCTTTCCTGCTTACTTTCTAAATTTTTTATTTTTTCTCTCCCTATGCTACTCTTCTTTCCATCAATTTTTCAACAATATTTACAGCACCCAAAGTTTCTCAAAATTAAAGAAAAATATCATTCAGCAAGACACGTGCAAAAGACTTAATAAATGATCGGCAAGTTAATATTCCATTGTGCTGAAGTAAAATACATTATACTATAAATACTATGCACTTCTTCTAAATTTAAGAAAAAAATTAAATTCACATTGAAGATGTTGCACTTTCACATCTGTATTGCTAGCAATTTGTAGGTGAAGTAGGTTAACCTGTGATAAGAAAAAAAACAAAAATGATATCAAAGAAACAGGAAAGAGAAGAAAAGTAGCAATGTGGTAAGTATAAAGCACACATTGGCAGTTTTTTTTTTTTTATCTAAATACCATTGTATTTAGTTCCTTTACAATCAAACTGCATGGAATAACACAACATTTTTCCTGTAGAGGTAAATGTATTTGAAGGGCATGCTTTTAGTAGAAGCTAGAAGCAAACTTGAGACCAGTTGATTTATCAGAGACTGATTAATCACAAATTTGTTGGGTGTTTAAAGCCCTGACCTAGTGTTTTTGAGAGGAAACTAAAAGTTAAGTGTCTTATTATAATATGGATTTTTTAAATTCTGTATGACAGTTTTTGTAATGCCTAGCAAAAATAATGAAAATTAATGTAGCATTTTCAGTACTTGTACATTTTAATATCCTTAAAGATATTTTTTTCTTACAGTTATTGTATGGCATTAGTTACATGCATTAGAAAAGTAACCCAAGCAGTTTATGTTTTGTTCATATATTTATGCAGGTATAAACACAAGTTTTTATCTAGATATCTTGATCATTTCTTTCAATGTGGATTTCAGAACACAGCTTTTTAGCTATATTTTTATTATACTACTTACCATGTTTTTGAATGTATCCCATCAAATAGATTTGATTATAGCAAGATATTTTGGTTAAGCATTGACGGGATTCTGTAGTTTGAATGGCATAATTATGCTCTAGCCTAAATTAATTACTATCCCCAGATTACATAAATCACAAATAATTTCTTGTATTTGTGGGAATACTTAAATCAATTTTAAGATCAGACTTTTTGAAGGAATACAAGGAGAGATCATAGGAGACTGAGATCAGGACAATATTTAAACACAAGAAAGGAGCCCAATAACAACCTAGATAATGTTAGAAATTTGATAAAAGGAAGATAGAGAGAATACTAGAAGTATCACCAGTGGCATACTTTATTGGGTTGCTTTATGAATTTTAGACTTATAACACTTGGGTTATAAAGAAAAGAGGCTTGTTCAGGAAAGGGAGAAGAATGGTCCTGTGCCCTACAGTGCTTTTCAAACCCAAACTTGGCAAAGATAGGCATTAATGTCCAAGAAAATCCAATCAAGTGAAAGGGGTGTAGCACTGGGATTAAAGGTGGCAGACTACTTCAATGGGGAATCTGTATACTTATAGCATAGTCCCATTTACTGAAAGTTTAATTGGTCTTCATATCCTTGTCTCAGTGTACTTATGTCAACATTTCAAATGGCAAGGATGTGGTCCCTGTAGAATATTGGAACACAAGCCAGGTTGAATTGGGGAATAATCCCAGTGGTTCAGACTAAAAATAGTGGAAGGTATTCGGCAATTATGCCAGGGACACAAGAACCTAGCTCTGTGGTAGCAAGGCACATTCCATTACAAATTATTTTGTGTTTTCATTAGAGAGGGAGAAATTTCTAGGGTAGGTAGAAACTGAAGGACCAAGAGTGCAATGTGTCATCTCTTAAAGCCACTGTGAAGCTCTGATGCTGTGTTTTGAAACAAAACTCACCAAAGCTAAAAGACTGTCATCTGAAATAAACCAAGTTCAAGCACCCAATGAATCTAATAGTAAAGTAATCTATCTGGAAATCTAGTACTGTAGTTCAAAAATAAAGCAAAACCTAAATGAGTACCAGCCCAAAAGTCAATATGAAGGTGCAAACCTGAACTGGATAGTGAGTATAGATATTTCCTCAACTCATGAACATTCAATTTTTGATGGTCAGAAGGCAGAGTATAGGGTAGTTAAAGTTGTGAGTTTTGATTATCTTGAATTTTTAATTAGGCTTGCATTTAATTGGCCTCAGTGACTTAAGCTAAGAAGGGGTGAACTAAAATTTGAGAAAGAAATAATAAATCAGACTTGCTTCCATTGACTTAGTATAGGCTTCTCACCCATCTGTGTAAATGTACCAAGAAAAAAATAAAGGCAAAGAAAACATTTTAGTTTGAATCTCATATCATTTCTTAAATATTTTATAATAAGTAATGGCTTGAATAGGGTAAGAGTTATGCATAGCACTAATTTCTCATGGCTTCTCAAAATGTAAATAAGTATCATTACATGGCAGAACATAAGCTCCAATATAAGCTATTGGAGTTTTTCCATGCTTCATTTATGGTAACAAATCATTTTTTTATTTCTCTAGGTCATCACTGAATATGTAGTATAAATTAAGGAGATGTTTCAGTTTCAATAAAAACAGAGTTTGACCTGGTGAATTATTTTACTTATTTGAAATAACTAAAGACAAGTTAAGAATGATCTCAGGTCGATAGCAGGTAAATTTTGGATGTACACAGTAAAGAATATTTGATTATAGAGTTATATTACAAAAGCACTATCAAAAAGGAAATATATTATCTCATATTCTATGAAGCTACATGTATTTCTAAAAAAGATATTCCTGAGGGCACTTAGCATAATTTTACTTCAGATTAAATACATGTTTAAAAGGAAAGTTTAAATCAAACATCTAACTTACATTGAATATGTTTTTATAATAATATGGTCCACAGAAAATTATTCTATCCAAGTTAAGTCTTGGTTGGAGCATTAAGTTTTAATTTTACAACTGGTAAAACTGAGTAGAGTTAATTATTTTTAAAACCTCAGGAATTCAAACTTTTATCATTGACATGCAGATTGAAGTGCTTGAGGGAACCTGAAACCAGAGTCTTCAGAGGAATCCAAGATGAAGAGAATCATTTTGTTAAGTTGAAACTTGAATTTCCAAGGTAACAACTAACACTATGCATTCACTGTATACTCTTCTGATTGAAATACTCTTAGAGAGTATGTTTCTTACTGTGTGTCATCATATATGTTAAACACATTTGGGTAACATATATTAATTCTCCGAATCATAGCATAATCTTTTATCTATTCTAGTTGTTTTGGAATCAAGCAAAAGTTTGGACATTCTCAGTTTGTTGCCATAAGATTTATCAATTGACATGCTCTTTTAAGAATTTATCAAATCAAATAGTCTGAACTGTGAGATTACCTATGTGCTTTTACTCTAGTTATAGTACCATCATCAAAGATCTGCCCTCTCCAAATAATTTAGATAAAGGAAGCAAGAATTCTGAAGCATTTTCTTGAAGTCTGAATGTTTCATTTCTACATTTGGTATTTGGGAGCAGCAGTTCTTAATATGATCCATGGACCTAATGGAATATAGAAAGCAATTACAGTTGTCTTTAATATTTTGTGAATATATGAACCTATATTATCTAGAGAAAAGAGTCAAAATTTTAATCAGATTCACACAACATTCTTGAACCAAATATTGATTTAAAAAAACACCTTTGCAGTGTTCAAATGACCAATTTAAGTAATAGTATTTGAAGTCTGTATGAGTTAAAGATATATTTTTCTCTACTGTAAATTGACATTTGGTATGCTTTAGAGTCTGAGCATGATTCAGAACAATGTTATCTTGCTTTTTGACTGAAAAATCCTATTGAATTCTCATAACAATTATCTAAATAAAAAACATGATGAAAAATAAACTGCTTGGAGAGGTTTTCATTCATTTAAAAGCTCCCAGTAACCCTGACCTTAAGTATGATATTAAAACAGTTGTGATGCTGAGAGGAGAATAGGAACAACAGGTGCCCATGACAGCCTTGATGTGTGTTCCCTCAGTTGAAGTGCCCACTGTACCCCTTGTCATGTGGAAACACCCCATCTCAGAGAATTCCTGCTAACTTGACTTCCACGTGAGAGCTATGGACAGATGTCATCCAAATGTATCGAGATATAGGTTACAACCTTTTCTCTCTTTCACAACAATCTACATGGTTTGACCAGTCAGACAAGATAGCAGCAGCAGAATGGCCCCCATCCTGGAAGGCCACTTGATAAGTCCACCTGGGACAGTGTGAGAGGTTATGATCATACCCATTCTTTTCAGCATACATTTGTTTATCCATTCTTTTAAACCATAATTTGTGGATTTTAAGCTATCTCTCCAAGTATACCTTTACCTCTGCATAGTAATTAGTATCGGTTGAAATGCTCCTGTTATTGCTCCTCCAATTTTAATTGGTGGTAGGCAGAGGCTGTACACATTCCTGTGAGAGCTCTGCTTTCAGGAGACTCCTTGCTGTCTCAAACTGATAAGAAAGCGAGGCTGCATTTTTCAGTCTGTTTTATTCTAGTGGCTAGAGGTTTTCTTGGTTTCTTTTGTGACTTTACTGTTCTAATGTGCTTGGTTTATGAATTTTGAATTACATATTTTAAATGACCTTTTAATTTCTGCATTAAAAAGGGTATATAGAAATCTTCGTGGAATTTAATGAATTTTAGTTTTTGGAAGCTATTTTGGGTCTGCATTCAAAAGCAAGAGAGATGCTTACTTCTCTTTCTCAAAATGAGAATGCTAACAGTAGGACTGGCAGTGAGTGAACTGGAAGTAAAACATTCTCCTTTTTCTTCATGAATGTCAGGAAGAAAGAACAGAAAAGAAAAGGATAATATAATGTTCACACTAGGGGATAAGAGATTTTATCCTTGGGAACATGAGCTCTTTCTAATATCCTAAATGTTTATGACTCTATCTACCTAAGATCATAATGACTCAGTAGTGACAAATTCTTAATCAAAATTCTAATGAGTTTGCCTATGTCATATAAAAATATAAGGTTAACTGTCATGCATACTTCCAGTTCAGTGTTTTTACTCCTTACATGCTGCTTTAACAATAATAATTATTAGTGTGTGTGTGTGTGTATATATATATATATATATATATATATATACACTCTATAATATATATACACTCTATAATATATATATATATACTCTATAATATATATATATATATATACACTCTATTATATATATATACACTCTATAATATATATATACACTCTACATTTTAAAAAACAGAGATATCTCACTAATTCTTCTTGGGTTAGATCTACATTGTAGAAAAATATGTGCATATAGTAAGGAGGAGGTTCAAATTGGTAAAAATGGATTTAAACCTGACACTTTAGGATTATCACAGTTTTTCTGAGCAGTTAAAAAGGAATTCTACCTGCCATTTAGACTTGATAGATGTGGAAATCTATATAGTTTACTCATTCTGAGATATTTGATCACAAGTTTTTTATTGTGGGGAAGTGCAAAGAAGAACTACATATAAGACATAAATATATTCTAACCTGCTATGATGTACAGGCATTCATGGTATACTTTGAGTCTTTTTATGTATTCTCAACAAATAAATAGATATTGGCTTTACTGAAAGTGGAACAAATGTTTGAAAGCATTTTCCATGTATGGGAATGAAAACAAATGGCTAAAGAAAAGATGATTTGGAAAACCCAATCTGTAAATATATGCCCTTTTTTTCTTTGATTTACCCAGTGATTCATTGATAGTTACATTCTTCTGCATTTGTTAATGTTCCAAAAAAGAGTTTAAAAAGGGGACAGTAGATTTGAAAACAAACAAAGTAAAATGAAGCCAAAAAAGGGAAAGAAAGGATAAATGCCATTGCCTCAAATCTAGATCCAAATAGAAAAAAGACACAGTAACTTAGAAGAATAAGCAAAAAGAAAGGGAAGCCACCATCAGATGCCCACATAAAGTCTTCTTGCTTTGTACCTACTATCTGTCCATGAAGAAGTCAATCCATTTCCTTCAAATGTTCCCTGACCTGTTTTTTTCCCTTTTCTCTGAGCAGTAAATGTGCAATGAAGCAAATTACCTTCAACAATTGTATACAAGTAATATATTGAAGTAATTAATCCCATTGAAGCTATTTTTGACCAGGTTAGATTGAAGACAATTTTCTGCTAATGGCTGAAGTCCAGAAGGAATAAATAAGTAAAGAGGGAAGACATTTATTTTTCAATCATGAATCAGCATTTGAGTCTGAGAAACAACTCAGTAGTTGTACAAACAGCAGTGAGGAGGGAGTAAATAGTTGAAGCACATGAATAGTATGTGAAGACTGGAAGAAAATCAAGACCATTAATCTTCAGTACTAAATTTGATTTTCATATTAATTAAATGAAGGCTGTGAAACATAGGTTTCTTATGTTTTGTAATTATAGATTTGAAAATTTGGGTTTTGAATCAACATAGGTGGATGAACAGAATTGCATTCTCTGTTGACATAATGTAACTTTTTTTTAGCATTTCGCGTGGTTAGTTGCATTATAGATAAAATAAAATCCTTTCTATGTATTTTATAATTATTTTCATAATAATAATAGAGTAAACTTAATAGGAAATTATTTCTTTTTAATAATTAAATGTTTTTTTCTTGTTATTATCTCACTTATAAAGCATTATAGAATTTAACATTTTTAATCAAAGCCATGACATAAATATCATAGAACAAAGACTTCTATAATTCTATTTTTGTGTGAGTGTGTGTGTGTGTGTGTGACCATAAGAATATGCTTTTCTTAAGGATCTGTTCTGGGATGATGCAATCAATGAGATCCTAATAGGAACCCAGGAACATCAATGATTTATGGCTGTGTATAACTCTTGGGCAAACACATCAGTGTGCAACATCCTGTAAATTATACTGCATGTTGTAAAAAGTCATAAATTGCCAATCATTTTTTGAGTTATCACCATTAAAGACTTTTGTACCTAACTGCAATTGTGAGTTACTATGGTTCCCTTGCAAGTTCTCTTACTAATGATTTCAGTATCTGCTGAATGGAAACTGCAGATGTAATGGCTGATAAGGTAGCACAATTGCCTTAAAGCTTCAAAGTAAGAGGTTAAACTACTTTGCAGTGGAAATATCAGAAACTACAAATCAACAACTTTGTCACTGGACTTTTCCGAATAGCAATTAAACCAGGTTCCCTTTTCTATTTATCTTGTTTACATTTGCATAAATATATCAATGAAAATTAATTTAAGCACAGAATATTAACTTTAGTGAGTCTGAATCTTGGAGGGAAAGTAGTCTTTTCTCCGTAGACAGTCATGTTGAAAATCAGTATACGATTTTTGAAAACATAAACCTTGTCGTCCTAGATTCAGTCTTTGAATTATGATAGATCTTCACTTGAAAGCCTTTCAAAACAGTAGAACAGAATGTAATAAAAAAAATAGTCAGGTTTTCAGATGCCTGGCCATTAATGGTCAATGATTTTTTCAACATTTGTCTGGTTATACTATTTGCATTGAATCATTTCTTACAAAAGATTGCTCCTCCAAATTAAAAAAATAAATCTCACATCTCACTTTCAAATTCTCCAGAAAACTAGGTTCTATTATTTTAAGACTCACACTTAACTTGAAGTTTACCTTTAGCATATTTCTTTCCTTTTAAACCTATTACCAACTTTCTGTATTTCTGGCAATCAGACACTATTGATATGAAAGTTATAACAAGCATAATGAAAATTAAATTAAAATGAGACAAAGAATTTCTTTTCTTGTTGTCTTTCTTTTTCCTGTATAAGGTCAATATTTTCCCTGAAGAGGAATCCACAATTACTGTGTTTATCAAAGATTAGAAAGCTTTCTTGTTATTGCCGCACCTTTTATTTTATACCTTACTTTGGAGATTATCCTCTTTTGCTTTCTCAAATTTAGTATTTTAGAACTACTCCCCCAAATATCTTGTTAATCCCTTTATCTTAAGAATGATAAGATGATGATTATGATAAAAATTAATGTTAACATCTTTTAACCATTTTTGTTGCATTGTAACAAAAAAAGCTTCTTATTGGTTTTAAAATTGACTTCTGTATTTATGACTAAAGTTTGCCATCTAGTGGGAATATTGAAGCAAATATCAAAATACTGTTTGCTAGTTTTATAAAGCTAACTTTTATATTCACTGATTTGACTGTATTCATCAGTGAGTTTCAATAGCATTTTAATGATTGAATCAACTGTCAAACTTAGTCACACAGGCAACATTGATATGCTTGTGCAGAAACAGCTTGAATGAATGAATCAAAAAATTTAAAAATGCATGTGAAAACAGTGAATTTAATTGAGTTTGAAAACAGTGTTCATTTCAAATGTGAAAGTGATTTTATATTGTCTATAATATGAATTTGATCAGCTTTCAAGGTAATTGCTGACAGAAAGGTCTTTTTCCCTTCCTTCTTCAACACATAGTTTTAATGACAACTGATGCAGATAGAGTTTCCATGTATATACATATAAACACTAAAAGTCAACCAATTTGAGGAGAAATAAAATGGGATTATGGTTCTTGATCTTGTATCCTAAAGGTATGGCCATTTTTTCTTAAACAATTGAGAATTTTAAAAACAATTATTATAAAAACTCATCTTTTTATAATAAAGGATGACTTTCCTTCAGGTCAATTGATTTAAATATAATGCACTGATTAATAAAGGAAAAGATGACTTGTGGCTCATGCTTCTAATTCCTGTTCTGCCTTTGTATGCTGAAAAATAAGTCTGTAATTTCAATCTTAGAGACTGTTTCAAAAGTGTCATTGGTAATAATGAGTCATTCAGTATCTTTTGAGGTTTATAAACTGCATGAGGGGAGAAAAATCAGGTAGATGGCAGGAAATGAAAAGATGTCCATAATAATGAACTGAGTGGCTTTAGGGACAAGTGATAAATTGAAAACATTTTTGTGAAAGTCTTAAGCAAAGGTGGCAAAGGGCAAGAATGTAGAGTGGGAAAATAGCTATTGATTCAAAAGCAAAAGCAAAGTCCAGATAGGATGTCCATACCTTATTCATGCTTCAGAAGATGTGAATGGGTGAGAAAGCCATTTAGACCTTCTCTACAGCACAAATAAAAGTGGTGCCATTTGGGGTTGAAAGATCAGAGTGCTCTTAACATGTGTCTTCTCTTTTCCATGAGAAGACAAAAGCAACTTGTTTTATTCTCCCAATTCTCATGTTTGCTTCTAAACTCTATAGTCATATTCTGTGAACACACACATATGTTTGTGCACATAAATTTCTTATTACCTTTGAGCAATAATGTCTGATCCTAATCACTTTTCCTTGTTTATATGAGACTGTTTCCCTTGAGTTTCCTTCAGTCTTCTTAACAAGAAACAACCCTTCCCAAAGGGAATAAACAGAAACACTGAAGCAAAAGAAATAAAAAATTTAGAAAACCATTTAAGTCTTGTAGTGCTAGTCAAATAGAATAATCTGTTTCTGTTCCCAACTATACTCAAAGTTATTTAAATAAAAAACAGACTCCAATTCTGGTACTATTGTTGATGCTGAACATTGAAGGTAATTGTTCTTTTAGACTACATCTAATTCTAAGCCTAAAAGTTAAAGATAAATGAAACATTTGGAATTTTTGATTGAAACATAAGAACTTACCATTTTAAAGTGTGCTTTTCTCAGCACATAGACCATAATATAGATATTGGATTTCATTACTCAGAGTGGGGATACATGGTTAGAAAACTATTTAATGACATGCTTACATTGAGTATTCTTGTTGTGAATGAGTATATGGAAATATGATACATAATTGTACAATAAAATAATGCATTAATACTATACATATAGGTCTCACTCTTTCTCTCTTTCCGAAAACACACACATACACGCACACACACAAAACAAAACAAAACAAAAAAACAATAAATGACACCATAGAAGATGGGAGAATGGTCTGCCATTATTAACTTTGGCTACCCCTGCCCCATTTGCAGATCATTAGGTTCTAAAGTTGATTCTCTAAATGTTTCATAAAAATTTGGTTATGAAGCCCAGGCTTTCATGAAAATCCCAGTCAATTAATGAGTACCTAAGCCAGTATTGTTACATTATAAAGGGATCATATTAATCACCTGGCTAATTGAACAGAATCCTCATTAACAGTTGCTCAAAATGAATAATGGCTTCTTATTTCCTTTATAAAGTGCCTAGACTTGTACTCTTCAAGGTGTGGAATCTTGAAAGTAACAAGGATCAAAAACAACTGGCACTTCTCAGAAGAAGACATAGAAATTATTCAGTACATGAAAAAAGTACTCAATCTCACTTATCATGAAGGAAATGCAAGTCAGAACAACAATAACATATCATATCATCCCAGTTAGATGGCTGTCATAAAAAAATACAAAAATTTACATACAACAGTGAGGATGTGAAGAAATGGGAACTCTTATATGCAGTTGGTGGTAATGTAAATTAGTACAGCCATTACAGAAAACAATACGAAGATTACTCAAAAACTAAAAATAGAACTACAATATGATCCAGCAATCATAATTTTGGATCTACATCCAAAGAAGATAAAAAAAAGATACATGCACTCCTATGTTAATTGCAGTATTATTCACAATAGTGAAAATATGGAATCAACACAGATGCCCTTCAGTAGATAAATAAAGAAAATTATACATACACACACACACAATAGTAAGAAGCATGGAAACACAAGTTGAGGAATCACTTCTGATTCTTCTTCAGGTCAGTAGGGTAACTATAGTTAATCTGTAATACTTCGAAATGACTGAAAGAGAGCAATATGAAATTCCCAGCCCATAAATAGAATCATACTGAAGAGATGGTGTTTTAGTCAGCTTTTTCATCACTGAGACCAAAAGACATGATGAGAACAATTCTAGAAGAGGAACAGTTATTGAGGGCTCATGATTTCAGAGGCCTTAGTACATAGATCATTGACTCTACTGCTCTGGGCCCCAGGTGAAGCAGAACATCATGGTGGAAAGGTGTGGTGGAGAAAAGCAGCCCAGATCACTACCACAGGAAGCAGAGAAGAGTGTTCTGCTCACCAGGAACTAAAGATATACCCAAAGTCATGCCCCCAGTGATACACATCCTCTAGCCACACCTTACTTGCCTTCAGTTACCACCCAGTTAATCCCTATAAGGGATCAATTCATTGTTTAGATTATAGCCTCATAACCCAATCATTTCACCTCTGAACCTCTTGCATTGTTTCACACATGAGTTTTTTCGGGGACACCTCACATCTAAACCATGAAAGACAGGAAAACTTACTAACCTAATTTGATTATTACACATTGTATACATGTAGTGAATTATCATAATGGGCTCCATAATGATGTACAAATATTATGTCTCAATAAAAAAGAAAAGAACTGGCCTTAAATACTGTGCTCTGATTCATTAGCTGTGCAGTATCAGATAAACAAGTAACCTCTCTGAGATATTTCATCAACCTTATAAATTTGTGTGAGGACAAAGTGATATAAATATGTGGAAATATATATATATATATATATGTATAAAATCAAGTGCTATACAAATGTAAATTGATATTTATTTTTTTACAAAGGATTAGTATTGCTTTGTTGCACAGAAAAATGACATTAGGTTTCAGAGTCATATATTTTCAAAATCTCATTAAAAATGTGTGCTTTAAAAAGTTTTGCTTATTATTGTTAACTCATTTGTTTTACTGAGGACCAGAATGCTTTATTTCTTAGCAGCCTCATTTATTCAGTACATGGATTTAGGTTTCTGTATTCTGGAAGAAAACTCTCATACATAATGAAAAGGTGGAGATCTTATTTACATGCAAAAATATTACCACCACTGCTGTCACTCCCTCTTGCTCTGCAGATTCAGAAGCATTCACTGAAACTCAGCTAGGATGATATATCTATGATTTAATATCATTTTTTCTTTATGCCTTGTTAAATGATGCTGAGGTCAGTTTCAAAGAAACAGAGGTGGGTCTTAAGAGTCAATTGTCAATTCGTCACCAAGTTGCTGATAAGACCAAGGTGATTTTAGACAATGACACCAGAAGTAAGAGTTTGTATTATGCAAAACATCAGCATTAATATATTAATACACATAGTACATGCAAGCCCTTTATAATTATTTATTAAACCATCTAGTCTTTATGGGAGGCACAAAAATGCTGTCAAACCTGTTATTTAGGTGATAAATTGCATCACAAGTAAAATCCAAAGAAGTGGCAATGACAGAAATCCAGAATTTTTGCTTTTGTTGATTTTTCCCCTTAAGTGTATTTCTTAAACACTCTTCATTAAACTGAAAAAAAAATTCTTAGTGTTTCAGAGAAAAGGGAAAAATTGAAACTAATGTCAGTGACTAAATAACCTAACATAAAGGTTGTTAGTAGAACATTTAGATCACTATTCCAAATTTTGGAATGTATGTAAAGTGAATCATGTGTTAGCTAGGTTTTGAGATACAGTTTTCTTAATTAGTTGCAGAGTCAGTGTTAGCAAAAGGGAATTGAAAAAGCATCAGTTAATTTAGTTTAATTTTAAAGATTGTCCTTTAATAAAAATTTTCTACCTGTGATAAGCAATGTTTGATGATTTTAGACATCAAATAAATGTCCCTTGCCAAATAATTGAGGAAATAATGATCTCCACCCACCTTTCTCTCTGCTTTATTCTTGTGAAATATATCCTATGTAGAAGTTCAGTGGATTAGACAAAGGGGAATGAAGGGAAGGGAGGGAGAATGGGATTAGGAAAGACAGTAGAATTCATTAGACATAATTTTCCTGTGTTCATATATGAATACATAAATAGTACAACTCAAGAATAGGATTCCAATTAGAATAAGTTATACTCCATGTATGTATGATATGTAAAAATACACTCTACTATCATGTATATCTAAAAAGAACAAATAAAAAAAGAAATATAGCCTACATACAAAACAATCAAGGACATATATGAAGTTTAAGAATAATATCAAGTAGAACAAATAAATAAATAAATAAGAATAATATCAAGTAAATCTTCAGGAAAATATCCAGAAATATCTACCCATGTATTTAGAAATAGTATACAGTGTTCTGTATGCCTCATTCATGTTGCACTTCCTTCTCCAGAATCAATCACTTCCTCAATTTTTAAATTAATTTTATCTTGATCTTCTTTATAGCTTATCCAATGATGTGCATCATTACTCTAAATAAAATATTACTTTTTGTTGCCATTCTTAAACATTAAGTAGGATCATAATTTGCATGTGTATGTTTTCTCCTGTGACTAGTTTCTCTGAATATGTTTTCTTTTAGTATATGGCATATTTGGGTCCAATGAGTTTTTTTAATTGTTTAAAAAACAATATAGATAACACAAACTGACCATTTAATCATTTTTAAGTATAACATTTTGTGACATTAAGTATACTTTCATTATTTTGCAGCCATTATCACTATCCATCTCCAAAACATTTTTCATCATCCCAAACGGAATCTCTGTAACAGTTAAGCAGTATCTCCCCATTTCTTCTTTTCCCCAACCTCTTCTATCAACTTTTGTATTTCATATCTTTATGGCTTTAACTACTCTTGGTACCTTAAATAAATGGAATCATACAATAATTTTTGGTACTTTTATGTCTGGCTTATGTTTTCGAGATCCATTCATGTTGTAGCATGTATCAGAATACTTTTTTCTTTCTTTCTTTCTTTTTTTATTGAATAATAGTTCATGATATGGATACACCACATTTCCCTTCATCCACTTATGAACACTAAAACTGCTCCAAGTTTTTGGCTATTGTGAATAATGCTGCTATGAACATTGATATATAAATATCTCTTTGAGATGCCACTTTGAAATTTGTGTGTGTGTATTCCTAGAATTGGAATTGCAGGATCATATGACATTTCTGTTTATGTTCCTTGCACCATATGAATTTCCATAGCTTGTTTACTGGTTTAGATTTCAACCAGCAAGACAGTAAGGACTCAGGGTTCTCTACACTTGCCAACACTAGCTACTTACTTACTTAGAGTAATTCTAGTGGGTATACACAGCTGCTTTTGAGTATTTTAATTTCCCAAAGAGTCTCTCCACCCCCTACTTGGATGTTCTATTGTATGTTTGCACCCATAATGTGTTGTCCCAGGCATCTGTGGGTCTATAGCCCTCCTAAAGTTTTCACAAGCAGCAGTGACTCTCCCTTTTCTCACCTGAGAGCTGAGATAGGCAAGACCAATTCTTCAAGGAGTCTCAGAATTAGAACATTACAGATGAGATTTGGCTGGATTCCTCTATTTTAAGGGGAGGAATCTGGAACTGGGAAGGTGCTTCCCCCAAAATAAGACCAATTCACACTACTGGGATGGATGTGGGGAAAGGCTAAGTAAAAGTGTAAGTGAAGCTGAAGGTGAAGCTCAGTGGTAGAGTTTTTGCTTAGCATGTCTGGGGCTCTGGGGCTGGATTCCAAGCATAGGCGAGAAGAGGAGGAGCAGTAAAATTTTCTATTGTTTAGAATATGACTTTTTCTTGATTGAGCAATTGGGCATTTACTTGGGGTTGCTATAAAATTTCCGCTGCTTTCCAGAGACTCTGTAAGGTTATTTTGTTACCGCTGTGTACAGGTGACAAGTCCTTGCTTCCCCAATGTTGAAGTATAACACCAGATAAGCACATGGAGACAAGGTCAGAGTGGAAATTAGAAGTTTATTAAAGGACAGCAGAAAAGACTTCTCCCGGAGGAAGAAGGGGACCCAAGAGATGGAATCCGTGGAAGTGCGGTTGTCTCCCCTTTTTATAGTTCTTTCAGTGATGGAATGTAGGTGGGAAGGCCCGAGGGGTGGGACACAGGTGGCCCAAAGAAGTAATCTGGGCAGGAAGGACTTCTGAGTCAGCATCTTCAAGTTTATTGGGGGCTGTTCATTAACACTTCTTTGGGATGGGCTCTGGGCCTTGGACTTTTCCGGGACTTCATTAACATTCCAAGAGTTGTTCAACTTTTCCCAGAATTCATTCTCAACATGGCCTCCATTTTAGATCTCACTTGATATTAGACCCGATTTACCTAACTACACTGACTACCTACTTTAAATCTGGCTTCAATTTTAATGAGTTGATGATTGTTTTTTCATGGGCAGAATCAGAGCTTGGAGTTTCCTAGGCCATTCTGTTGATGTCACACTATTATTTCTTAGTGGTCATTCATATTGATACATATTGATATGTGCGGGGGAGGGAAAAATTTGTCTATCCTGTTAGTTTTAAAACTGGGGCTGGTGACTGACACAAGAAAAAGAAACAAAGGAAAAACATACCAATTTTATTTGATGTTACTATTTCTATATGCATAGGACTTCACAGAAGAGAAGTGAAAAACTCTCAAAAGCAGTTACGGGGGGATTATATGCCATTTATAAAAGGATGACAAAGATTATAGAGAAATGACAAGAGAAACGAAAAGCAATTGGGGCTTCTAAGCATGATAAATTATGAGAAGGTAAATATATGGGGGAAACTAATCTTAGTACTGTTTTCATCTCTGGTGATATTGC
This sequence comes from Marmota monax, assembly GCF_021218885.2. Taxonomy (NCBI): domain Eukaryota; kingdom Metazoa; phylum Chordata; class Mammalia; order Rodentia; family Sciuridae; genus Marmota; species Marmota monax. The sequence goes on along the minus strand of NW_026695065.1, from coordinate 6,602,190 downwards.
TTGTGCTCCTCTTCCTGGTGTGGAGATTGAGGACTCCTTCACAAAAAAAGCATCTCTGCCATGTTTTTCAGCAGATAGCTCTTCCTGTGTCTGTTATGCTCGAATTCAGGACCCCCAAAAGACCACCAGAGACCAAGATCGATGTAAACAGCAAAGAGGTGTTTATTGCAAGCTAGCTCGGTCCTCCACACACACACACAGCAACTGGTGAGGCTGAGAGGCCCCGAGCCCAGGGTTTGTAGCAGTTTTATACATTCTTTGGAGAAGGCAGGGACCCCCACATACATCATAGCATCTCTTAGCAAATCATCACACACTGCGGGAAAATCAAATAACAACTCTAAAACATGATTAGCATGTTCACTGGCGGGAACAAGTTGGGTAGGGGTGATTGGTCAGTACAAAAGGGGTATTCATTTGAACTGATTGGTTTAAGCCAACAGGGGTATTCATGCTGAATTACATGGTTTCCCAACACATTATCAACCACCATAAACTACTGGGAGGGTCATCTGGCATCCCAGGTATTTCCCTGTCTCATGCTGATTGGTGGCTGCTAGGGGGTTGCTATGGATCCCCACCTAGCCTGACTGAGTCAGGGACACCTGGTGCAGCAGATCTCTCCTGTTATTTGTAGATAAACAACTTAGCAGGGTGGGAATGTGCCTAGGAGTTCTCTGTGGGTCTTTCCAAGGACAAAGGTCATGTCCCTTCCTTGGACAGGCTTTGCTCTGAGATAGAGGCTGGTTTTTCATGTCAGCTTTTTTCAATTGTCTTCAGTTTAAAATAACCCTTATGCCAGAGGCATATTTGAGGATGCATATCCTGATTCTCTTCATATGTATAGCTGATTCATTCTCTTTTTTTTTCTTGGTATTGATGTAGGACAGATGAGGCTGAACACCTGAGGAATTTCCAGGAAGCAGATTTATTTAAGCTACCATGGTCCAGAGGTGCTAATGCCTAAAAATCTGTGAATTCCAAAGCTGGAAATTCTTTGAACTTTATACCCAGTGGGAGGGAGTTTACAGTTTTCGTGGGAGTTTACATTGAAGAAGTACTTTTTGTTCTATTTTCCTAGACTAGACAGAGGTTTTCATAAGTCTTTACCTCAGAAAGCAGAAATAGTCATTTTTTTTTCTTACCGTTATCAAGCTTGCAGGCAAACTCAGCTTTTACAAGAAAAAGCAACTGAGCCCTTACAGGAAATAGAAAGCTTCAAACCACATTGAGATTTGTGCAGAATTTTTGTTGATATCCTGTTGTTGAGAACAATTATGGTGAGGGTCTTTGGAGCAGCTTAATTATGACTCTTCTGTGGAGGGGGGCACTATAGCACAATAGTTGAATCTACAGAGCATTGTCATTATAACAATATTGACCTTTTTGACCTTAGAATATGATTTATGTAAATCTTATTCTAAGATGTTCTGTTTGGGTCTTTAAGATATCTCTGTTGGGGCTAAGGTTTTGGCTCAGTGGTAGAGCACTCACCTAGCACATATGAGGCACTGGGTTTGATTCTCAGCACCACATAAAAATGAAATAAAAAATATTATCTGTCCATTTACAACTAAAAAAATATTTAAAAAGATATCTCTGTCAAATATCTTCTGTCTTTCAGCATATAGCTGTTTTACAGTTTTTGTCAGATTTATCCCAAATATTTCATGTTTGATATTATTTTAAACTATAATGTTTTTATTTCAATTTCTGGTTGTTGGTTAGCATTGTATAGAAATACATTTGAGTTACTGAATTTATTTGTTGCTATAGTATATTGCAAAGTGTGTCAAGGTCATTTATTATTTCTAATATTTTTTCTGTAAATTTCATCAAATTTTCAATATCGATAATCATACAGTCTATAAATAAAGACAGCTTCAATTCATCCTGTCTAATTTATGGGTGAGAGAGGTGTGGTAAAATCTACTGATATTTTTGTGTTGTGGTCTATTTGGCTCTTGAGCTTGAGAAGAGTTTGTTTGATGAATGTAGATGCTCCATTGTTTGGGGCATATATATTTATAATTGTTATATCTTATTGATTGTATGGTTCCTTTAAGCAGTATGAAATGTCCTTCTTTGTCTCTTTTGATTAACTTTGGCTTGAAGTCTACTTTATTTGATATGTAGATGGAAACCTCTGCTTGTTTATGCAGTTCATGTGAGTGGTATATTTTTTCTCAACCTTGCACTTTCAATCTGTGGATGTCTTTTCCTATGAGATGACATAAATGATCCACAAATCAAAGACCTGATCTATCTTTCTTTCTTTCTTTCTTTCTTTCTTTCTTTCTTTCTTTCTTTCTTTCTTTCTTTCTTTCTTTATATGAAGACTGAACCCATGGGTGCTTAAACACAGAAGCACATCCCCAATCCTTTTCTAATTTTTTCATTTTGAGTCAGGGTCTTGCTAAGTTGCTTAAGAAGTCACTAAGTTGCTAAAGCTGGCCTCAAACTTTGATCCTTCTACTTCAGCCTCTTTAGTCACTGGGATTACAGTGGTGTACCACCACACCTGGCCTCAAAGACCTAGGTTTTGAAAAAGATAAACAAATATAAACAAATAGACAAAACTTGAGCTTCAATAATTAAAAAAAAACAATATAAATAAAACCAGGTATGAAAAGGGAGACATTATAACTGACACCACATAAAAAACAAAGGATAATTAGAGATTATTTTGAAGAATTATGCACCAAAAAATTCTCTGGCCTAGAGAAAATGGAAATATTTCTGGACGTATGTACCTCCCCAAGATTTAATCATTAAGAAATAGAAAACCTGAACAGAACAACAACAAATAATGATATTGAATCAGCAATAAAATGTCTCCCACTGTAGAAAATCCAGGACCAGATGGCTTAAATGCTGATTTCTGTGAAAAATATAAAGAAGAACTAATACCAAGTCTTCTGAAGCTATTAAAAAAAATAGAATATGAAGGAATTCTTTTGAGTATACACTATAGGTTAGTGTTACACTGTGAGGACACAACATGAAAAAAACAAAAAATCTATAGGTCAATAACCTTGATAAACATAGATGAAAAATTATCAGCAAAATATGAATTCAATAGCACATTGCAAGGATTATTCACAAGGATAAAGTGGGATTCATCAGAGCAATATAAGGATGATTCAACACAGGCAATTCAATAAACAGGATACACTATATCAACATAATGAAGGATAAAAACACAATCATTTTAGCCAGGATTGTTGGCACACTCCTGTAATCCCAGATACTTGGGAGGCTGAAGTAAGAGGATCTCAAGTTCAAACCCAGACTCAGCAATTTAGGGAGGCTCAAAGCAACATAGAGACACATAAAAGGCCTGGGATGTGGCTCAGTGGTTAAGCACCCTTTGGTTCAATTCCCAGTATCCCCCCCAAAAAATGAAAATCACAATCATCTCAAGAGATGCAGAAAAGGCTTTTGATAAGTCAATACTGCTTAATGATAAAAATGCTGAACAGATTAAAATACTGTATTTCAACATAGCAAAGACTATTTATAATAAACCTGTAGCTAACATTATATCAAAAGGAGAAAAGTCGAAAACTTTTGAAGATCTGAAACAAGACAAGGATGGCCCCTTTCACCAATTTTATTTGACATAGGACTGGTAGTCCTAACCAGAACAATCAAGAAAGAGAAGGAAGTGAAGAGCATCTAATTTGGAAAGGAAGAAGTCCAACTGTCTCTGTTTGTAGCTGACACAATCTTATATATAGAAAACCCCAAAGATGCCACCTAAATATATTAGAACTAATAAATGAATTTAGCAAAATTGCAGGATACAAAATCAACATAAAAATCATATTTATTGGCAAAATAGTGAATTATATGAAATAAAAATTAAGAAAGAAATTGTATTTACAATAGCTATAAAAATAGCTAGAAATAAATTCAAAGAGGTAAAAGATTTCTATGATGAAAATTATAAAATGGAAAGATATTTCATGTTCATAGATCTGAAGAATCAATATATTTAAAATATTCATACTACTCAAAACTATCTATAGATTTAATGCAATCCCTACCACAATACTATTGACATTCTTCAAAGAACTAGACAAAACAATACTAAAACTTATATGGAGCCACAAAATTCCCGATTAGTTAAATCCATGTTGAACAGAAGAAAAAAATCATGTGGCGTTTTACTACCTGACTTCAAAAACTGTAGCAAAGCTATAGTAATCAAACCAGCATTGTTTTAGCATAAAAATAGACATACAAAACAACGGAACAGAACAGAGTGTCTAGAAGGAAACCCATAAATCTACATCCAAATGTGTATATATATGTGTGTGCGTGTGTATATATATATATATATATATATATATATATATATATATATATATATATATAATTTGTAGGTGGACACAATACCTTTATTTTATTTCTGTGCAGTTCTGAGGATAGAACCCAGTGCCTCACCTGTGCTAGAATAGCACTTTACCACTGAGCCACCGCCCTATCCCCTCCAAATGATTTTTGTTTTTGTTTTTAGGTGTAGATGGACACAACACAATGCCTTTATTTTTATGTGGTGCTGAGGATCGAATTCGGGTCCCGCCCTTGCCAGGCAGGCGTTCTACCGCTGAGCCACAATCCCAATCCCAGCCCCTCCAAATGATTTTTTTACAAAAAAAAAAAAAAAAAAAAAAAAAAAAAAACATTGGAAAAAGAAAAAGGACAGTCTTTTAAATAAATGATGCTGGGAAAATTGGATATGCACGTACATAAAAATGACGTTGACCCTATCTTTCTTTATTTACAAAAATCAAAATGGGTCAAGACATACATTAAGACTTGAATCTGTGAAACTACTATATCATCTCTGGCCAGTAAGAATGGTTATCATAAAAACGACTAAAGATAATAAGTGCTGCTAACGATGTGGAAAAAAAGGGAATCCTTGTGCATTGTTGGTAGAAACTTAAATTAGTATAGGCATTATGGAAAAAAGTATGGAGGTTCCTCAAAAAATAATAACAGAAGTGTCATGTGGTTCAGCAATCTCACTACTAGATATATACACAAAGGAAATGAGACTTCTATGCTCCCCTGTTATTGCAGCATTATTTATAATAGCCACAAAATGTAAACAACCTAATTGCCTATCACTGATGAATGGATAAAGAAAATGTGGGACATGGAGATAATGGGATATTATTTAGCTATCAAATGAGAACCTATCATTTGAGAAAACATGGATGGAACTGGAGATCATCACATTAAATGAAATAATGTATTCATAGAAAGTCAAGTACAAAATTATCTCACTCATATATGGAATATAAAAAAAGTTGACCTCATAGAAGTTGAGTGTGCAATGATGGTTACTAGAGGCTGGATAGGGCAAGTTCAGGGAAAAGTTGGTCAATTGGTACTAGGTTACTGTTAGATATGAGCAAATTCTGAAAATGCTCTTGTACAATAAGGTGACTGTAGATAATAATATACTGTACATTTTAAAAAAGTGAAAAAAGGGATTTTGAAAGTTTTTCCACAAAGAAATGACAAATATTTTAGGAGCTAAACATGTTTAACTAATTTAAACATTATATATTATATACACATATTTAAACATCACATTTTATCTCATTATACCAATGTATACTCTATATACAATGTTTCTATTTTAAGTACTAGTTAAAAATACATTTAATTAAGACATAAAAGAGAGAAATTACTCATTTAATTAAATGTATTTGAGTCTCGATTTTTTTGTTTTGTTTTTGTATTTTGGCTTTCAACATTTTTACTCTGATGTTTTTGGGTGTAGATATCTTTGTTTTTAACCTATTTGAATTTCAGTAAGATTCTTGGATGTATAAATTAATGTTTTTCATCAAATCTGGAGAATTTAGGGTTGTTGTTTCTTTAAATTTTTTTATTGTTTTATTGTACTCCTATTATGCATATGTTGATACACTTAATGGTATCCTACATTCCTTTGATATACTGTCATTTTTATACTTTTTCTCTCCATTGTTTGGAATGCTTGATCTCTACTTGGTTATCTCCAAGTTCACTGATTCTCTCTTCTGTCATTAAAAATCTACCAGTGAGTCCCTCTGGTAAATATTTGTTTCATTTATTGTACTTTCCAACTCTACAGTTTTCATTTGGTTATTATTTCTGTGTAATTGCTTTTATTAATATTCCTTTTTTCAAGGAAACATTATCACTTTAGTTTTCTTTATATGTAGGCTTGTTTTTCTTTAGTTCTACAAATACATATAAAATGGGTACTTTTAAGTCTTTGTGAAGTTTGACATCTGGATTCTCTCAGGCTCTGTATATTTCCTGCTCTTTATCCCCTGCATTTGGCTTACTCCTCTCTAGTATGTATCATAATTGTATACTTTGACCTGGAAATTTAAATACTACATTGCAGAAAATCTGGGTATCAATATTCTTCCCATCCTCACCCAAATCTTATTATTATTGTTATTTGCTTATTTGTTTAGTGTCTTGAATGAATTATTTTATTGAAGTCATTTTATCTTGCAGTGAAATTGCTCCTCAGACATGTAACTTTGGTCATGCACCCAGTTACCCCTTCAGATGAGATTAGTTTTAGCAATTATTTTTTTGTTTCAGTGTTACCTTTTCATGCTCTGTCAGCTAAGTTGCCTGCTTCTGTTGATATCACACCCAGCTATAATTTTCCAATTTTTGCCACTGTTTGCTGTATTGTTTTTGATCATGTTCTGGAGTTAAAAATTGTTATTACATTCTGATCCAGTAAAATTGTGGACCCTTTGCAGGCTTTAAAGCCAGTCTGATTCGAGCAGGCTACTTAGCTGTTTCTTTCCATGATTATCTCTGGTAAGACTGGTGGCCTATATGTAGCACATTGCTGTTATGGAGCTTCTGGTTTCTTCTTATTTGCTTACTACAAAACCTTCATTGTTTCTGAGAGAGGCCAGAGGTTGCCTTCCCGACTCTTACAAAAGCAGTTTCTATGGAGAGAGCTTGAGAATTCTGTTCTTCTCTGTCTCTCTCCCTAGGCAAAATTACTGAGTCATTGCTCTGGAGTTTGGTGTGCAGACAGTGGTCCAGTTCTCTTAAATGGCACTCTGCTTTGTGAACAGGGTAGGGGAGTAATCTTTGGTCTTCTCAGCTTCTCTCTACTGGTGGGAGAGTAAACAAACTAGAGAGAAGACCAAAATCGAATAACAGCTGGGTGTGATATCAACAGAAGCAGGCAATTTAGCTGACAGAGCATGAAAAAGTAACATTAAAAATAATTGCTAAAACCACTCTCATCTGAAGAGGTGACTGAGTGCATGACCAAAGGTACATGTCTGAGGAGCAATTTCACTGCAAGATAAGATGACTTTGATAAAATAATTAATTTGATCTTCTCTCTAGTTTGTTTACTCTCCCATACCCATAACTTTCACCCTAGAAGTGAACTTGCATGATAAAAATTGGCACCCCAGTATCCTTGGCCTATGTTACTTGAATTAGAACTTTTATGAGTAGAGATTTGGTGGAAGAAGAGATCTTTTTGCTTTTCAGCTGCACTCACCTGCAATTTGGTCTCTTCAAAAGATAGCTCTGGGTAATGAGAAATACTGGTAGTCATCCCCTCCCAAGAAGATACTATAGCCTTTGGGTTCCTGGATAGAGGAAGTATTCTTGGCCACACACTCAGATTGGAGCTTTTTTCACACTGAGCTAGGGAAGCTGAGAAGTGTGGATTGTACTGCATCATACTTTGTTCTTACCAAGATGTAATAGATTTATTTGAATAAACATATTTTTACATTTTCTTATGCCCTTAGGAATATTGCTGCAGACATTTTTTAAAAAAACTTTTCATAAATCATAGTTGTCTGTTTGGGGAATGGGTATCCTCAGAGTCTTCACTCTTCCATTTGAAGAGTAGAATGAATTCGATTCATGTATAATTCTCCCTCTTTTGTCTGTGATGATCAGTTCTATTTTGAGTCTGACACTTTGCTAAGGCATTTCAGGAAAGTTTGGTGTCAAATTTTTCTTCACATTATTTTCCTCAGATTCCATTAACTCAGTATTTTTTTTTTCCTTTCCAGCCTAAGCAAGTTAGTCATCCAGATTTGAGCTATCAATGCTAATTTAGGGATTACTTTGGGTGGAAGGTACTATGAGGTACCTTTATTCATGTTTTTTTCCCCTGGATTCCCTCTTAAATTAGCAAAAAATAAAGTCAGTGTCTTGATAAAACTTTTCAAAGAATAAATCTTTGTATCTATTTCTAGTTTGTTTACTCTCCCATACCCAGTATGTTGCTATGGTTGTGAATTTCTTGCATCTTTTTGGCAACTGATATATCTAAAAACCTCATAGAGATAGTGTCAAAAACTGCTTTGTAGAGTAAGGTTTTGGTATCCACTCCCCATACAAGTAAATGTCAAAAAATGTTAATGAACAGAGATTGAAGTTGTTTTGCTAAACACGCAGATGTATGCACATATACAGAATAAATAGTGATGGCATTGTATAGAGCTCTGTCTCTAGATGTTCACAAATATACACAGAATTGTGAACACATATAAAACAATATGCCAAAACTACAAATAAGGAGATGCCCTGTTGCAATAAAATTATTTGAGTTTCATTTTTTAGCTCTTGAGAGTTATATGGAAAGCTTATTCTTCTAGGAAATTTTACTCATAAATTGGAGTAAGTATTTATTCTCATAAGATTGAAGGGTTTATGAAGATTAAATAATATGTAAAACGTTCAGAAAAGTGATAAGGCATTATGTTTCTGGGGGTGGCAAAAAGACAGTGTAGATAATGAATGATCATTAGGATCAGAACAATGGGGACTGGTTCAAAAGGAAGGGAAATTAAATAATAGTTCCAGAGCCCTTCCCCCTCCTGTTGCCAGGGTTACCTGCCTCCAGGGAATTGTCCCCACCCTTATTGGAATTGTTAATGAATGCCCCCTGAGCAATTCATTTCCTGCCTGTACCCCTGGGTGCCTTCCTTATCTCACCCTTGGATCACTCCACATTTTGGTCACTTCACTTTTGGTCAGATAAGTGCAGGAGAGGACATGAGAACAAAGGAATTCTAAAATCTATTTAAAAGGGGTAGGACATGCCCACTTCCCTTGGGCACCAACTTGGACCCTCTCCTATGCCTTTGCCAAGGAGCGTCTCTCCCTCTTTTTCTGTTCCATCCTTTAAATAAAACTTTTTTCTCTTGCTTCAGTGCTTCTTGGGTGTTCAATTTTCAATAGCAGGGAAATAGGACTTGGATTTTCATCACTCATATTAATTCTACACACAACAATGTACGTATTTCTGGCTCCATAAAATATTAGTATTATTCCAACATTTGGAAGACAAATAAGGGCTCAATTAGCACAGAAATAAAGACATTTTCCACCAAGACAAACATTTGATTATGTAGCAAAATATATATTTTATAAATATTTTAATGAAAAGAAAAATTGTGATTATGGATGAAAAGGAAGGTCATAGATCTTTTGATTTAATGTCTTTTCTACCACGGTACCTCTCCTGCACTGTTTGAATTTGTATTCCCAGCTCTTCAATACTATGTAAATATTTGAGAAACAGTGCGTTGAAAGTTCCTTTTCAAAGGTAATACTGAAAATGATTAAAAATTTGTGGGCCTAATTAAGTGGCAATGGGGTAGCCCTTAGTCTACAATATAACTAAAGAAAAATCTACCTGAGTGAACGCTCTCTGTGAAAATTAGATGATAATACAATGGTGATTGTCTACAAATGAAAAATGACACCCTCCCCCCTTTAAAAAAATAAGAATACATGTGTTCATTGTCTATAACCATAAGAGAGGCAAATTCTGTTTAGGAATAAAACTAGCTTTTGAGCTTTTCCAAATCTAGAAGAGTGATGTTCAAACTGTAGTGAACATCAGAATCTGGGGCTGGGTCTCCTAAATTTCATTTTAACAAGCTCACAGTTTACACTGATGCAGCTAACTCATACACAACATTTGGGATAAAAAAAAATGTATAGAATAATTATTCTTTTACCTTTGTTGGATTTTAAGCTTACTGAATAAGCTTGTGATTATAAATCAATCTCTGGGTATGGTAATACCAAAAAGGAGATGCTTTAAAATAGGTAATATACATATTTTTGTGAATATAAATACATAACTCATTTCTAACTAATTAATCTGATTTTGTGTTGTTGATATCAGTCTCTGATAATTCTGGGTAACTTGAAAAACCATGGTGGAACTAAACAATTTGATCAAATTTCAAATTCTGAGCTTTTAATTTTGAAGACCATGCCTTAAACATTGAAGACTATATTACTTGCCATAATTCTTCCATTAATCCAAACTAATGCAAATGATTTCGTTGGGTGTATCTCAGAATTTTAGTTATCATAGCAAAGAAACCTTTTGATTCAATTTCAAAAACTCACTTTGACAAGAATTATCAAAATGTAGTTGGTCAAATACAACTTTTATTGGACCTATATTGACAATGAATACATACTAAACTATTCTCTGTGTATTTACATAGTTATAGAATGTATATGTACAGAGTTACAAAATGCAGGATGTAATCAAACTGCTTCAATAACATAAATGTCCACTAGATAAAATTGGATGTTCTGTCTCTCCCAAAATACATGAGCAATTTTTAAAATTTGGTAAATATGCATCAAATTTAGCACCATACTATTTGGATTATCAATTCATCCATTGTTGGACAAGAATTATTTGCATATTTTGTTTGTTGTGAATACTACCCCTATGGGTATTCATGCAAAAGTTTTGACGGAATGTGCCCCAGTCTGGCTGGGCACAAAATAACCGAGCCACCACAAAGCCTTGTAGATTCAAACAGCAACTCTTTATTCCCGAACTCTCACCAACACTCTACCCACACATCCCATGAACACCCTGCCTCCATTCAGCTCCACATACCAATTCTCCCAGAACCCTGTGAGAACTCCTTTGGAGTAGGCGCCTGAGGCAACAGGATACGCCCTAATCCCAGCAGGATCCAGCCTAATCCTGGAGCCGCCCTATTCCCAGAAGGATCCACCCTAAACCCCAGAGCCATCCTAATCCCTGAGCAGGGTCACCTTTCAACCCAAAATGCCATGCGTCATTCCTACTTGGCTATGGCTCTCAGCATCTCTCCCCTTCTGTTTAATTAAACAACAAGCAATGTGGCATAGGGACCATGCCTGTTAGGTTGTCCAATACAACATATGGTCCTTACCCGTCATCAGATGAGCTGACCTCTAGGCGTCAGCCTCCTGTCTTAGGTTGGTACCACTGCAATTGGATCATACCCATCACTGACTACCGGTCCAGCATACAGCCATACTTGTGGATAGGTCTATGCACCAGTGTGGGGGGGTGAGGTTCTTTGCCTCAACTCTGTTGGCCCCCAAATTTGGCCTTTGCACCAGTGAGGGGTGAAGTTCTTTGCCTCACCTCTGTTGGCCCCCAAATTTTAGACCATCACTAGCAGAAGGGAGGAGGATACAGTAATGCCACGACACCAAGCCAATTGACGGCTCCTTTGGAAAAATTATATCACGGGTGACACCATCAGCAAAGATATGCCAGCACTACCACAATTCGCTGCACCAACAGATAGTTCACAATGAATACAAGTGATACATAGTCCAGGCAAGTTCTGCAAGCAGTTCAAAGCAGAGGAATCTATCAATATGTCCATTTCCTCCCAAAGTAAATCAACTCCTTTATTGAGCATTACTTGTTGAGTTATTATTCATTGATGCATCAGTTTATACAGTTTACTGTGATAGCTATCATAGAAGCTGTAGTTTGGTTTTATCTTTGTCTTCACCGGCACTGAGATGAAGATAGGATTTCTGGCAATGATGCCAAAAAAAAGTATGTAACATTCCAACAGGTACTAAGAAAACAATTTTCTGAACAATTTACATTATCCTGAACAGAATTATTAAATATAATGAAAAGGAAAGGTGAAAGTAAACAAACAGATCTGTTAACCTCCTTATTTGTACACATATTAAAACAATCCTCAAGAGCTGTTTAACCAATTTAAATTAAACCATTAAAATCACGTGAATAAAAAAAAATTCGGATCCATTTTTTCATGAGCGCTCCTCATATATGATATATGGACATACGCACACACAGACATACAACACAAAACAGAAGTGTGCACACAAACATACAACACATAAGACAATAGTAAAGGCCTTGTAGCTTTACACAGGTGAAATCTCCATTGAAATGTTTAAAAACTCCAGTCAAAAAATAAAACTGATCAGAAAAACATTAACCTAGGTCTGTATGAGCTCAAAAAATAAAATAGAACTTTATGATGTGGGAAAAGGCAATAATAAAATAGATATTGAAAAAAGCATCCTGGTTAATCACTGTTGCAGATGTAAGAATAGCCTAGCTGGAGCTCTGGATATTAGCTGTTATGGATTTGAGTCAAATCATCTTCTTTTTGGTCTGTAGAAATCACTTTGGTTAGTCTCTCTGGAATCCAATCGGCTGCTGTTCTCCCTGTGGAAACACACAAACAGAACCCCGACTCCAGACAATCACTGGGTCAGGACCTTTCCATTGTCCTGTTAGAATATCTTTCCAAAGTATCTTAGGCTTATGTACATTTTTTGGACACATATGCCTTTACGCAGCACTAAGCCCTGATGAATCCAAATTTAAAAAGTTTAGAGTAAAAAGCGTTATTTTAAGTTTATCTTTGGGGGATATATATATACCCCTTTCCATTTCCCTCTTTTTGCTTTAATAAGTACATTTTAATAGTTTGATGAGCTCTTTCAACTATGCTTTGTTCCTGTGGATTGTATGGGATTCCTGTTAAGTAAAACATTAACTGATTTTTCTTCAGGGATGATGTTTTAAAATATCCTATATGCATCCTTTGGAAATTTAAAGATCCCTTTAAATTCAAGTCTTCCAAAAGCATTTTGCCTTAGTTTTTAGAATTACTTTAGTCCTTTTAATTTTTTGATGTGGTTTTAAACCAATTTCCTTCTAGTTTAATATTTTCTAAATTGGCTCTTGTCTGTAAAATTTAACACCTTCATCTGAGACTTCTAATATCTGCACCACCAGAAATTAAAGTTGATAGGCTTTTTGAAAAAATTACTAATAATCTCCTTATTCTTCTACTTTATATACTATTTGACTTTAAACTTCTCTCTTCTACCTTTTTCTATCTTGAATGTCTGTATCTAATAGGTGTCTTAGCCTTTTGCATTTTCTATCTGAAATACCTTTACTTGACATTTTCAACCATTTTATATCTTATTTCTATCTTCTTGTTTTTTTCCCCCCTAAGGTTTGTACATTCACCCTTAGTTGCTTTTTTTCCTCCTAGTTTTCTTTTGTTTCCTATTTTGTGGGTTTAAAATTCTTGTCTTCCTACATCTTCTCTATCTTCCTACATGTTTTCTATCTTTTTTTTCACCTTCCTGTACTTCTGTCTTCAAAGTTTTTCACTTCAAATTTCTAATATTCTTTCTCCAAATTGCTTTTATCCTATTATCTTCCCATTTTCATGTTTTTTTAAGTAATGCTTTTAAGATTAACTAGGCTTCGAATGACGCAATCTTTCCTCTGTCATGAAGGCATCTTAACCACCTTCAATTTAACCTTTTAAAGCCTTCCAATTATCATCTATACTGTACTTTTAAATGTATTTTTTCACCACCTACAGCTTCACTCTTTTAAACAAGGCTTAGATTCTGTTTAAGTCGCTTAATGCTAGTTTACATGGCTGCCCTTCAACTAAAGGCTTTTTTTTTTTTACTCCATTAATAAGCTTTGTCTCAATCTGCCATGTACAAATACCTTTTTCTTCTTTCTTTCTTTCTCAAGCTTTTAAAGTAAGTCTAGTTTCCTCAAAATCTTTTAAAATGGCATTTTATAACTTTTTACTTTACCACACAGAGATTATCTCATCTAGAAATATTTCTTTTTTTAACCTTTATATTAAGATATATTTCCACATCTTGAATCTTTTTATATCTCTTTTGTAGCTGTTAGCCCCCTTTAAAAATTTACATTATGAAATAACCCTTATAAAATTTCTGAATTTAGATAAATTACTCTAAATATTTTCATTTTTTATGGTACTATAATACTATAATTGAAACCCAACTGAAACTTCTTATACTCTTTATATATAAATTACACCTGATAGAATCTTAACTCTTAGTAACCTTGTTTCAGCAAATTTACAAATTTATGAAAACACACATAATGTTTAAATATATTACCTTATGTAACTTAATAAGTAAAGAGTACTTGATTTTATATTTAGTGGTTGATATTTTAACACTTTAGCTTTGTAAATTAATCAGATGTCTGTAAAAACCAAGATCTTAGACAAGTGTAGTAACAGAACTAGCCGTCTCTTTCTTGTTGAAGAAAAATCCTTCTACAGGATACCATGATGGTCCCATTGATATACTTAACAACTCGTCTTTAAAAAGCCATGGGCTACATTTTTGTATTGTATCAACATATGTCCTAACTGTTCTTGGTCATACTGGGGTGCCTCCTTCCTCTAACAATTTCTCTTCCTCGGGGGTGAACAACTTCAAACCTTAAGTCAACCATTTTCCCCAGTTTGCCTGAGTAAGTTCTAGGAACAGGCAACTTGAAATAAAAACAAAATAAATCAAAACAAGAACACATTGTTTTTTGAAATGGTCACCCATTTTTTTTTGCTCTCCTTCAGGGGCAAGCAATTTCACTTACCCCCAAGCTTCAGACGTTCCCTGTACGGGCCACCATATGCCGCAGTCTGGCTGGGCACAAAATAACTGAGCCACCACAAAGCCTTGTAGATTCAAACAGCATCTCTTTATTCCCGAACTCTCACCAACACTCTACCCACACTTCCCGTGAACACCCTGCCTCCATTCGGCTCCGTGCACCAATTCTCCCAGAACCCCATGAGAACTCCACGGGAACTCCAAAGGAGCAGGCGCCTGAGGCAGCAGGATCCGCCCTAATCCCAGCAGGATCTGCTCTAATCCTGGAGCTGCCCTATTCCCAGCAGGATCCACCCTAAACCCGGAGCCACCCTAATCCCTGAGCAGGGTCACCTTTCAAACCAAAATGCCATGCATTATTCCTACTTGGCTATGGCTCTCAGCAGGAATGTTCATTTTTGATTATTTTGGATATATATCTAAGAATGTAATTTCTGGATCACATGGTTATATGATTCTAGCTTTTACTTATCCAGTAACTTAAATTATTTTCTATAGCAGTTGTACAATTTTAAATTCCAGCAATGCATGAAAATTTCAATTTCTCCAGATAACTCTCCATAATTCATATTTTCTGTACTTTTTATTATAGTCATCCTAATGTGTACTTGTCTCATTTTTTGTGGCTAAAATGCTTAACATGAGATCTAACTTATTAACCAAGTTTTACGTGCACAACACAGTTCTGTTAACTATAGACACAGTGTTGTACAACTGGTCCCTTGAATTCATTCTTCTTAAATAACTGAAATTTTATACCTCCTTAATAGCACTCCTAATTTCTTCTTCATCCCAGCTCTTATAAATATTGGTGTACTCTCCATTTCTGAGAGTTATACAATGTTAGATACTTAATATAAAATAACTGATGCAGTAGTGGTCTTTCTGTGATTAGATTATTTCTTTAGCCTATATCCTTTGGGTTCATTCAGGTCTTGCATATGGCAGGATTTCCTTCCTTTTTAAAAGCTAAATAATATTCCATTGTATTCATGGTTTTAATTCATTCATCTGTGATGAACATTTGTTTTGTTTACATCTGACATATACTGTGAATAATGCTATAATGATCAGAGGTATTCAGATATCTCTTTGAGATACTTATTTTAATTCCTGTAGATACATACTTAGAAATGAAATTGCTAGACAATATGATAGTTCTAATTTTAATTTTTTACAAAACTCCATAATATTTTTCATAATGTAAGCCTCATTATACTTTCCTACCAAGAGTTTAAAAGGGTTGCAATTTCTCCACATTCTTGTCAACATACATTATCATTTTTTTTCCTAATAGCCACTCTAAAAGATGTGAGATGATATCTCATTGTGGTTTTGATTTCCATTTATCTTCTAAGAGTTTCATATTTTGGGGCCTAACGTTTAAGGTTTTAATCAATTTTATATGTATTTATAGTGTAAGACAAGGGTCAATTTCATTCTTTTTCACATGGATATCCAGTTTTCACAGCAACATGTGTTGAAAAGAATTTCTTTTCCATATGTGTATTCTTGTCAAAGATCATTAACCATATCTATATGAGTTTATTTGGGGGTCATTTATTTTGTCTCATTGGTGTATATGTTGATTTTTATTTCATTAATATGCTGTTTTAACTGCTTTAGCCTTGTAGTATGGTTTAAAATCAGGAAGTGTAGTGCCTCCATCTTGTTTCTTCTTTCTTGAGATTGTTTTGGCTATTTGAGTCTTTTAAGGTTTGACATGAATTGTAGTATTGTTTTTTTTTCCACATTTCTGTGAAAAACATCATTGGGATTTTGTAAGGGATTGCATTGACTCTGTAGATTGCTTTGGACATTTGAACACTATTATGTTTTCCAGTTCACGAGAATGAATTTCTTTCAATTTATTTATGTCTTTTAGAATTTCTTCCAACAGTGTTGTATGGTTTTCAGTACACAGGCATTTCACTGCTGTGGTTAGGTTTGTTCTTAAGTATTTTATTCTTTTTGATGGTATTGTAAATGGGCTTGTTTTCTTACTTTTATTTGGGGATAGTTCATTGGTAGTATGTATAATCACACCTTAGTTTTTCTTTCTTTATTTTTAAATTAAATTGAATTTATTTTTGACAATTGATTACATATAATATATGGAATACACAGTGATGAATTTTATTTATTGATTTTTTATGTCCAAACTTCACAGAATTCATTTACTAATTCTAACAATTTTTATAAAGTTTTTACACTTTTCTCCATAAGAGATCAGAATCTTGATTAGAAGGATTTACTAATTACCTTGTCTTTCAAGAGCCCTATTATCTTGCTCCTTCTGATGTCTAACTGCTGTGCACCAGGCTGGGATGTAAGAAGCATTCTCCAGTCCCTTTCTCCTTCCCAGTGGTGAAGGCTCCAGTTCTGTGCATTTTCCTAATTTTGCAGAACTGTTTGGGGCACAGCATGGTGTCCTCCCTTTTTCCTTGTTCTTAGCTGTCTCCACCAAAGAATGACAGTTGCATGAGTGCTCCAGGTATTGTGAATATTAATCTGGCTCCTTGGGCAGTGAACTGAAAGACTAGAAGGTTGGAAATATGTTCCAGTTATTTTCCTCCCTCCTAGAGGGTGGGGGGTGTAGCAGGGGAGAGATGGGAGGAGAAACCTCCTGTTGTGGCCCTTTTAGTCTCACAGAGTGGAGCTACTGCCTGTCAAAGCAGGCCACTTGTCCCCTTTTCTTTGATTTCAACTGCCCCCCTGGCATTTTATTTTCTTTTTTGCTTTTTTGAGTGGGAGGGACACTGGGCATTTAACCCAGGGTGTTCTACCACTGAACTATCTCTCCAGCCCTTTTTAGTTTTTTTTTTTTTTTTTTTTTTTTGAGACAGGGTCTTGCTAAGTTGTTTAGGGCCTTGCCAAATTGCTGACACTAGCCTCAAACTTGGGATCCTCCTGCCTCAGCATCCCTAAACTCTTGGGTTTACTGGTGTGCACTACCACACCCAGCTGGTCATCTTAATAATGCCTGTTCTGTCAATGCTCCGTGTGAGGCAAGACAGAAACTGACCCTCAGGCAGCATACTGAAAGGCCAGAATATCAGAGGCACGCTTTTCTGGAAGAGAAGCCTCAGTTCAGTGCCTTTTAATAGTTCAATACTTTTAGATTTTAATTTTTGGTCTTTGATTCATTTTGAGTTACTCTTGTATGTGGTGTGAGGAAAGGGACTCACTTTAATTTTTGTGTTCTGCCTCAGTATCATTTGAGAAAGTAATCTTTCTTTCACCATTGAATGTCTTGGTACCCATGTCAAAAATCACTAAACCATAGATCTATGCCTTTATTTCAGGACTTCCAATTCTATTCCATATATCTATATTTCTATATTTATGACAGTATCACATTTTAAAAAATAATGTACTTTTTTTTTTAATACCAGGGATTGAACCCAGTGGCTCTTAACCATTGAGCCACATCCCCAGCTTTAAATATTTTATTAGAGACAGCATCTTGCTTAGTTGCTCAGGGCCTCACTAAGTTTCTGAGGCTGGGTTTGAACTTGTGATCCTCTTGCCTCAGCCTCCAGAGTCCCTGAGATTATAGGCATGCACCGTGGCGCCCAGCCAAAACTTAACATACCACCGTTGTGGTAAGTTTTGAAGTCCGGGAGGATGTCTTCCAACCTCGTTTCTCTTTCTCAAAAAAGTTTTGACTGTTTGGAATTACTTGAATTTTCCTATGAATTTTAGGACTGATATTTTTATTTTTGTAAAATGAAGGCCACCTAGGATTTTTATTGAATTCTATGCACCTAGTAGACTGCCCTGTATATGATGCCATCCTAACAATCTTTGAGTTTTTTTAATATATGATTGTAGTATGTCTTTCTAGTTATTTAGATCTTCTTTAATTTCTTTTACCAATGTTTTGCAATTTTCAATGTATAATTCTTGAACCCCTTTTTAAAAGTTTATTCATAATATTATATTCTTTTTGGTGTGCTTTTAATTGAAACGATTTTCTTAATTGCTTTTAAAGATGATTCATTGCTAGTGTTTAGAAACACAATGTGTTGTGATATTACATACTATAACTTCACAGAATTAATTTATTAGCTCTAATAATTAATTTTCCCCTTTGGGATTTGATATACAGAAGATCAGAGACTGTTGAGAGCCACAGCGGGTGGGGATGGCGCCTAGCATTTTGCCAGAAGGAATGGTTGAGAGGTGATGCCAGCGAGCCATTAAGATGATGATAATTAAGTTAAGCTGTGTATAATTGCTGTGACTGGATGATGCTGGATTGAAACAGGCTGTGTACTTAGTTGTATATAGACCCCTGCTGTCCGGCAATAGGGCGGCTCCTGCTGCCTCAGGTGCCTGCTACTTTTGAGTTCCCATTGAGTTCTCACGGGGTTCCAGTGGAGTTCCTGCGGAGCCCATGGAGGGTGAGAGAGTTCCCGGAAACGCGTGTGGAGTGCGGGTGAGAGTTCCGGCAGTAAAGTAGTTGCTGTTTGAACCTACAAGTGCCTCGTGGCTGCTCGGTTATTTTGTGCCCAGCCAGACTGCGGCAAGAGACCATGCTATCTTCAAATAGAGATAATTTTACTACTTTGCTTCTAATTTAAATATTTGTACAATTTCTTTTATTGCATAGTTTCTCTGGCTAGATCCTCTTACACAGAGTTGAATAGGACATAGTATTTTTTCTGATCCTGAGGAAATGATTTGAGTCTTTCCTTAGTAATTATATTAGCTAGTGTTGTTCATAAATATCCTGTATCTGTTTGAGGAACTTCCCCTTTATTCCTACTGTTGTCAATACCTTTATAATGACAGGGTGTTAGAGTATTTTCAGGTATTTTAGTGCATCAATTGAGATAAATGTGTGGGTTTTTTACTTTATTCTATCAAGGTGGGATATTGCAATAATTGATTTTATATGTTGAAAGACACTTGCATTTTGGGATAAAACCTACATAGTCATGATGTATAATCTTTTTAATATGATACTGATTTATGTATGATAGAATTTTGTTAAGGATTTTCCCATTTATATTCATAAGGGACATTGGTCTATAATGTTGTCTTTTAATGTCTTTGTCTTTGGTATCAGGGTAATCCTGGTCTCATAAAATGAGTGAGGAAATATTCCTTCCTCTTCTACAATTTGGAGAAGTTTAAAAAATATTATTGTTAATTTGGTTTTCAAATATATGGGAGAAATCCCCATACTGTTTTCCAAAGTGGTTGTACTAATTTGCAGTCTTACCAACAATATATGACCCAGCTATCCCACTCCTTGGTATTTTTACAGAAGAACAAAAACTAGCATACTACAGTGTCACATGAATATCATTTAGCAACTTAATTCACAATAGTCAAGTTATAAAACCAGCCAAGGTGGCTGTCAACGAATGAATGTACAAAAGGAAATGTGTGTGTGTGTGTGTGTGTGTGTGTGTGTGTGTGTGTGTATATATATATATATATATAATGAAATTTTATTCAGCCATGATAAAAAATGAAATCATGCCATTTGCTATTAAATGTATGGAAATGAAAAACATGATGAGTGAAATAAGCCAGACTCAGAAAGTCAAGGGTTGAGTGTTTTCTCTCATATGTGGTAGCTAGACCAATATAGGCAAAAAGGTAGGGAGAGAGGGGACACAATGAAAATAGAAGGTAGATAAGTGGAGTGTGCAGGCAGATCGAGGAGGAAGGGTAAGGGACAAGTGTTTTACTAAGCTTTTTCGCTGCTGTTACCAAAAGACCTCACAAAGAACAATTAGAGGCAGCAAAGTTTATTTGGGGCTCATGGTTTCAGAGATCTCAGTCTATAGATAGCTAGCTCCACTCCTCAGGGCTGAAGGTGAAGCAGAACATCAAGGCAGAAGTATGTGGCAGAGGACAGCTGCTGGGGACATGGCACCAAGAAAAAAAGAGAGGGAGGGCTCCTCTAAATAAGGACAAAATATAAACTCCTAAGGCCTGCACCCAGGGACCCACCTCCTCCAGCCACACCCTACCTGACTACAGTTACCACCCAATTAATCCCTATCAGGAGATTAATGCACCAATTAGGTTAAGGGTCTCATATTCTCAAAATTTCACATCTAAAACTTCTTACATTGTCTCATACATGAACTTTTGATTGACAACTCATATCTAAACCACAACAACAGGAAAGTGGAGGAACAATGGAATGAGATTGACTAAATTATGCTGTGTGCATGTGTGAATGTACCACAGTAAATTCCACATTTATGTAACCTATACAGTACCAATTTATATAAAAAAAAAACAATATATAGATGGAGGAAATACCAGTGGAGTAGAGGAAGAAGAACAGTAGGGATGGAGGAAGGAGGTACTGAGACTGAAATGAAACAAATTACATTTCATGCACGTGTAATATATCAAAATGATTGCCACTGTTAGGTTTAGTTATAATG
Source organism: Marmota monax (assembly GCF_021218885.2). NCBI lineage: Eukaryota > Metazoa > Chordata > Mammalia > Rodentia > Sciuridae > Marmota > Marmota monax. Next base: position 6,580,990 of record NW_026695065.1, on the reverse strand, counting down.
CACTGATAAAAGTATTTAAAAAATGTATGGGAGAAATTATCCTTTGGGGTCTCTGGTCCTGAGCTTTTCCTTATTATGAAATTTTTGTTGCTGATTCTGTATCATACTGTCAAATAGGTCTCTTTGGATTTTCTATACCTTTAAGCACATTTTTGTAGTTTGTACATTTCTAGGAATTTGCTTATTTCATCTAAATTATCAAATTTAATAGCATGCAATTCTTCATAGTATTTCCTGATAACTTTTTATTTCTGTAGTGCCCACTATAAAGTCTCCATTTTCAGTTATGATTTTAGCAATGTGTTTTTTCTCTCTCTCTCTCTTTCTCTCTATCATTCATTACTCATTCTAACAAAAGATCTGTCAATTTTGTTCATCTTTTCAAAAATCAAACTTTTGGTTTTATTGATTTTCTTTGTTGTTTCCTATAGTATGTCTAATTTAAATCTTATATAATCTTTACACTTTCCTTTCTTATGTTAGCTTTGGGGTTAATTTGCTCTTCTAATTTTTTAAGAAGTAAAAACTGGTGCGGCCAATCTGGAAAGCAGTATGGAGATTCCTGGGAAAGCTGGGAATGGAACCACCATTTGACCCAGCTATTGCCCTTCTTGGACTATTCCCTGAAGACCTTAAAAGAGCGTACTACAGGGATACTGCCACATTGATGTTCATAGTAGCACAATTCACAATTGCTAGACTGTGGAACCAACCCAGATGCCCTTCAGTAGATGAATGGATAAAAAAAATGTGGCATTTATACACCATGGAGTATTACGCAGCACTAAAAAATGACAAAATCATAGAATTTGCAGGGAAATGGATGGCACTAGAGCATATTATGCTTAGTGAAGCTAGCCAATCCCTAAAAAACAAATACCAAATGTCTTCTTTCATATAATGAGAGCAACTAAGAACAGAGCAGGGAGGAAGAGCATGAAGAAAAGATTAACATTAAACAGATACATGAGGTGGGATGGAAAGGGAGAGAAAAGGGAAATTGCATGGTAATGGTGGGAGACCCTCATTGTTATACAAAATTACATATAAGAGGTTGTGAGGGGAATGGGAAAATAAACAAGGAGAAAAATGAATTACAGTGGATGGGGTAGAGAGAGAAGATGGGAGGGGAGGGAGGGGGGATAGTAGAGGATAGGAAAGGTAGCAGAATACAACAGTTACTAATAGGGCATTATGTATAAATGTGGATGTGTAACCGATGTGATTCTGCAATCTGTATTTGGGGTAAAATTGGGAGTTCATAACCAACTTGAATCTAATGTATGAAATATGATATGTCAAGAGCTTTATAATGTTTTGAACAACCAATAAAAAAATAAATTAAAAAAAATATATTTTCATAACCATAGAACCATAAAATAATTTTAATTAACACAATCTCACTTTTCTTTGTATGTGTGTCACAATTTATTATAAGTACTAAGGTGTTTCCAACTTCTCATAAATATCATGATTAACAACCTTGGTATTCAGATTCTTACATTTTTGTGGCAATCTCCACAAAATAAAAGCTCTAAAGTTGGAAAAAAAAGATTATTGATCAAAGATCTTTTGTTTTTACTATAAGCATTTATAGCTACCAGTTTCCTGCTGAACACTGCTTTTACTGAGTCCCATTAGTTTTGATATGCTTTGATTTTTATTCCTCTCAAAGTATTTTTAATTTCCCTTGTAATTTCTTCATTGAAACACTGAATATGTGGTTTAATATACACACATTCATGAGTTTTTCCTTCTGTTATTGATTTTTCATTTTATTCCATTGTGTTTAGAAGAGATACCTTATAATATTTCAATCATTTAACCATATTGAAACTTCTTTTATGACCTAGCACATGATTTTTCCTAGAGAAAGTGTCATGTGCACTTTGGAAAATATGTATTTGACTATAATTGGGTAGACCATCCATTATATGGTTGTTATACCTAATCAGTTAATACAGTTATTCAAGTTCTCTATTTCTTTATTGATTTTCTGTCTAGTTGTTCTATTCATTATAGAAAATGAGGTATTGAAATCCCCAACTATTACTGTAGATCTCTTTATATTCATGCATTACTTTTTTAAAAAGTTCTCTTCATTTATTTTTTGACTCCATTATTAGGCAAATATATGGTTCTAATTGTTATATATTCTTGATATTTGACCTTTTTACCACTATATATGTGTCCTATTTTGTATTTTATTAATTTTTTCACTTGATATCAGTTTTATCTGTTATTAATATTTATTGTCATCTCAAGTCTCTTTTGATTACTGAATGCATGAAATATATTTTTGCATACTTTTACTTTCAACCTGTTTTTGTCTTTGCGTCTATAGTAATTCTCTAGTAGATAAATTATAGATGGATTACATTTTGTTTTGTTTTCCATTCTCTTAATTTCTGCATTTTGATTGGGGAGTTTAAACTATTTACATGAAAGTGATTATTGTTTAGAAGGAATTTACTTTGGCCATTTTGCTCTTGTTTTCTATGTGTCATATATCTTTTTATTCATCCCCTGAAGCTTTCTTTTTGCATTTAATTTATTATTGAGTGTCCAACATTTCGATTCCCAACTTGTTTCTTTTACAGTTCCTTTTTTTATGTTATTTTATTAGTGGTTACGTTAGTGATTATAAGATTATAATTTAATTTTTCCTTCCATATTTTAAGCTACTGCACATATTTAAAATAATTGATTTAAAGTCTTTGTTTAAAGCAATCCTTAGCAAGAACAGTGAAGCATGAGGTATCACAATATCAGACCTTAAATTTTACTACAGAGCTATAGTAACAAAAATGGCATGGTATTGGCACCAAAACAAATTGCAGACCATTGGTACAGAATAGAAGACACAGAGATAAACCCACACAAATACAGTTATCTCATACTCGACAAATGATCCAAAACCATTTGTTTAATAGCTTTTTAAAAAAAATTGTGCTGGGAAAACTGGAAATCCAGTAGCAAAATGGAATTAAAACCCATATCTCTTACCCTGCACAAAACTCAAAGTGGATCAAGGACTTAGGCATTAGACCCAAGACCCTGAGCCTAATAGAATAAAAAGTAGTCATATGTTGGCTTAGGAACTGAATTCCTTAATAAGACTCCTAAAGTGCAAAAAATAAAATCAAGAATCAACAAATGTGGGCTGTAGATATAGCTCAGTTGATAGAGTGCTTGCCTTGCATGCACAAGGCCCTGGGTTCAATCCCCAAAATAGGGAGAGAGAGAGAGAGAGAGAGAGAGAGAGAGAGAGAGAGAGAGAGAGAGAGAGAGAGAGAGAGAGAGAGAGGATATGAATATGAATCAACAAATGGGATGGAATCAAACTAAATAGTTTCTCCACAGCAAAGGAAACAATCAAGAATGTGAAGAGAGAACCTAGAGAATGGGAAAAAAAAATCTTTGCCACCTGCACCTCATTGATAGAGCATTAATCTCTAGGATATAAAAAGAACTCAAAAAACTAAACACCAAAAAAAATTAATAAATAGGCAAAGGAACTGAACAGTTACTTCACAGAAGAAGAAATATGATTGGTCAACAAAGATATGAAAAAATGTTCAACATCTCTAGCAGTTAAAATATGCAAATTAAAACTACACTGAGATTTTATCTCACTCTAGTCAGAGTGGCAATTATCAAGAATACAAGTAACAATAAATGTTGGTGAGGATGTGGGGAAAAAGGTACACTCATATATTGCTGGTAAGAGTGCAAATTTGTGCAACCACTATGAAAAACAGTATGGAGATTCCTCAGAAAACCTGGAATGGAACCATCATTTGACCCAGTTATTGCATTCGTCAGTATATACACAAAAGACTTAAAATCATCATACTATAGTGATGCAGCCACATCAATGTTTATAGCAGCTCAATTCACAATAACAAAGCTATGAAACTAATGTAGGTGCATTTCAACAGATGAATGGATAAAAAAAATGTGAGATATATATATATATATATATATATATATATTCAGCCATAAAGAGAAACAAAATTATGGCATTTGCTGGTAAATGGATGGAACTGGAAAATATCATGCTAAGTGAAATAAGCCAATCCTCAAAAACCAAAGGCTGAATGTTTTCTCTGATATGTGAATGCTAACTCACAATAAATGGGTGAGAGTAGGGAAAGATAGAAGTACTTTGGATTAGACAAAGGGGAATGAATGGAAGGGAAGGGAAATGAGAATAGGAAACATAATCAAATGAATCAGATATTACTTTCCTATGTACATATGTCATTACATGACCAATGTAATTCTACATCAAGTACAACCTGACGAATGATAAGTTATACTCCATATATGTAATATATGTCAAAATAATTCTACTGTCATGTATAATTAATAAGAACAAATAAAAATAAATAAAATATGATTAAGAAATAAAGTTTTTGTCTAGTTAGTTTAATGTCTGTACCTTCTCAGGAATATTTCTGTTAATTACTTGTGTTATTTTTTTCTTTTTTCCTTTTTGTTTCTTCTCTCTGTATCTTGCTTTTTCTCCCTGAATAGGCCATACTTTCTTATTTCTTTGCATTTCTAATATATGTTTTTGTTGAAAACATTTAAATCTGAAAATTATAATTTGGCTAATCTGGGAATCATATTTTTTCTACTCCCAAGCTTTTTTTGTTTACTTGCTGCTCATTGTAGTTGTTTGTGTAGTGACTTTTCTAAACAATTTTTTTTCTCAAACACTTTCTCTTTGCTATATAGTCTATGAAATCTGTGTCCTTTTAGTTCAGTCAGCAGCTAGTAGTTTGATGAGATTTCCTTAAATATCAAGGGTGTGCCAAATTAGGAGTAAATAAAAATACATTTAGTTCTGATGTTTGCAGATTGGAGTGTTGGGCACTCCTTTGATATTTAGCTGTTTACAACTCTGCCTTGACTTGTACTTTCCCCCACTGAACCTAAAGATGAGCCAGATTTAAAAGTTTATGGCTTCTTGGATCTTTCTTGAGCATGTGTCTTGCTCTGGGAAAACTTGAAGGCTGCTGCTAGATTCCATGGCATATATGAAAGGTTTCAAATCCCATATTCCATAAGGTATCTCCTTCCTCATTTTTTCACACAAATTTTCACTCAAGCTATTAATTTATTTTTATTTGTTTGTTTGGTTTTGCCCCAACCATTAAAAGAGCCAGGTGGCACTGGATTTTTTATTTGCTATTTAATGTTTCAGAGTAATGTCTTCCACATGGCTGTTTTTCCATACTAGAGTTTTGATTTAAACAAAACAAAAGCATGCTTTTTGTATCAATCCTTCAAGCAATTCTCTGACAGGTCAAAACAGTGAAAGGAAACATTTATGAAACAAGGTCTCCCATGCTTTCTCTGGGACCAGTTACTCACAGTAGGAATGTGGACTACTGTCTCCAAACCATAATGCTGGGAAGAGATGTAAGTAAGGATAAGTTAAATACCACAAAGTTGTTCTACCATGTTTCAGTGGCCTTTCTCCACTGAGTGTTCATTTAGTGACTATAAATCTTTGACAATATTCAAGAGTTCTGACAATGTTGATTTGACTGTTTTTAACAGATAGTTCAGTGTTTCTGGGGAGCAATGAGCCATCAGAATTTCCTACTCTTCCATTTTCCTTAACGTTACTCTTGAGCAATTTTTGATGATATATTTACAATTCTATAAATTATATCTGTTACTCAACAAAACATATTAATTTGCCCTGGTTAATTAATTGTAGTTAAACATATCATACAGATTATATAATGTAAAACAAAACTTTGGTTATATTTTGTCTATAAAATTAATCCTTTCATAGTTATATGTAAATGCTCAACATGAATATCAATTTTGGGGGGTTGTTATAATTTCAGAAATACGAAAAAATTGGGAAAAATGTTGAACTCAGTATATGTTAATATTATATTTCAGTATTTCCATTTACCCAAGGAACATTCTCAATTCAAGCATGTAAGCTATGGGTAGGTAATTCTATAATTTAACACCTACAAAAGTCAAATGGACAATCAATCTATGTGCTCTTTACACTTGATTAAGAAGCATATATACATTTAAATGAGCTGCAAATCTCATCATATTATGAAATAGTCTTATTGTATTATTTGCTAGGCTGGTGAATTTTCTATCAAAATTTAGGGTTACCTAAGTCTAGCATTATTTTACTGTAACTGTTTTTTTTTTTTAATACTGACTTGTCAATTTGATTAGGCTACATGCACCAGTTATCCAATCAAACAAATACAGGTGCTCCTGTGAAGATACTTTGCAGATATAATTAAAGCCTTTCACAACATGCCACTAAATCAGTCAGGGTCACTCCAGGTGAATTTGGGTTGGCATGAAATAATTACACACAGACAGAAAATACCTTTTTATTTGGGTTCTGCAACAGCTCTCCTCCTTAGGTGTCTGTTGGAAAGTAGAAAGAACATGCTGAGAACCCTGATTTTATTGGAGGAGGCTGTTCAAAAGAACATTCCATTGGGGCTGGGGCTGGGGCTCAGTGGTAGAGCGCTTGCCTAGCATGTGTGAGGCCCTGGGTTCAATTCTCAGCACCACATACAAACAAATCAATAAATAAAGGTCCATCAAAAACTAATTAAAAATTTAAAAAAGAACATTCCATCAATATAAGGCAGATGGTAATATTACAAGGAGCAACCCACTCCCAAAGCTTTTCTCCTTTGCTGAGCTGTGATGGGGATCCACCTGCTACTGGTTAGGTAAACCAGTTTCAACATTTCCAATGCTCAAAGCTAGGGGGCGCTCAGCTCCTATGTGGCAGCTCCCTACAAAAGCCTTTAATCAGTTGACATTAACTAAGGAGATTACACTCCAGAATCATTTGTTTGAAAGGCCTTAAAAACAAGGCTGAGAATTTTACCACTTTGGGTTGAGAAAAAGCAACTTTGAATTGTACTTATGAGGTCAGTTTCCCCATTATCTTCCTTGTCTGATAGCTTGTCTTACAGAAAATGGACTCTTAGCTAATCACAAAATCTCTTTGTGGAAGGATAGATGTTGCTATAAATTATACACAGGTAAATCTTATTGATTCTGCTTCTCTTTTCAAATCTTGACACATTGCATAATCCAATGCATAATCAATGATATATTCCTCATTTTCTTCTAAGCCATCACTAATAGTGTCCTCTGGGCCCATATTTCTACTAACTGTGTTCTAAGCAATCTAGGTTTTTATATCACATGCAACTCAAAATTCTTCTAGCCTCTGCTCACTACACAAATACAGAAATTATTGCCATGATTTTAGATATGTGTTAGGGAAACACCACATTTCCAGTACTAAAATTGTGTATCTGGGAGCTAGAGAGAAAACTTATAAACTTTGGAACTTCTGAATACATTATTGTTGTATGGCGAAAGGGTTTTTGCAGATTGTCTTTAATGTTTCAGACTTTAAAATATGGAGATTATCTTGGATATACAAGTAAGTTCAATGTGATTACATACATTCTTAAAAGCACAGAAATTTCCCTGGCTATAGTTAGAGAAGATAGAAGAGGAAGTCTTAGGGAATCCAAGTGTAAGACGGACTTTACTCTCTGTTGCTAGAAGAGTCTGAAAGGAAGGAATGAAAATGAATGTGTGCAGCATTTGTAAGCAAAGACTGGCCCACAGGCATGACCTCACAAGAAAACTGGGACCTATGTCCTATAAAACCACAAGGAACTGAATTCTGCCAACAACCTTAATGATCTTGGACGCTCATTTTTCCCCACATCCATCAGAAGGGAACACAGCTAACATAATACCTTGATTTTAGGACTGTGAAACTCTGAAACCTAAGACCCAGGTATACCCATTCAGACTTGACATTCAGAAACTTTAAGATGATATGTTCATTTTGTTTCAAGCTGCTGTATTTTTTTAATCATTTTTATGGCAGCTGTAGAAAATGAATACATTTTTTATAGATCACCACTTCTGAAAGTGTGGTCTGTAGAGACTTGGGTGTCACTGAACTTCTTTTAAGGGATCTTGAAGGTCAAAATTACTTTCATGCTAATACAAAGGTATTATTTTACTCTTCACTGGGTTGACATTTGCACTGATAGTGCAAAAGCAGTATTGAGTAAAACTGCTGGAGCCTTAGGCAGTGGTTTACAATTTTACTCAAAAAGAGTAAAACAACAACAAATGCTTTCACTAAGAATGTCTTTGATGAAGCAATAAAAATTAGTCATTTTTTAAAATCTTGACTCTGGAGTATGTCTTTTTAATATTCTGTGCAAAAAAGTTTGCAATTTGAATAAAACTCCTATTTTTCAATGTTGAAATTAGATAGATGTCTTGAAGAAAAATAATCAAGTGATTGCTATTGTTTGAGTAGCAAGCTCAACCAGTGACTTCCTAGAGAATACCACTTATACTTAAAAAACAACTGACAGAAAAATTATGGTCATTCATACATGGGTATTGGCAGACATTTTCTTGAAAATGAGCAAAGTAAGCCTGTGGTTTTAAGGAAATGACTTAAATTATTTTTTTGCCAATGATAAAACTTAAGCTTTCAAGTGAAAATTGAAGTTCTGGAAAACTCACATCCATCGTTATGAGCTTGACAGCTTCTCGATATCTAAAGACTTTTCTCATGGGCTGGTGATGGTTTTCTTGAATATTACTTTTTTTGATATTGTATAATGATATGTCAATACTTGGATGTTCTGTATAACTCATTTAACCAATATTTTCCAAATAAACAATATATATGTGCATAAAAGATTCATTCAAAGTTGAAAAATAGACTAAAGGATTTTAATGTAGCTATATATGTGGTTTCTGATTTCTTGTTGTTAGAATCATTTAAGATACTACCATGTAGGGAATTTTGATGCCATAACAAAGATGAATATCCACAATTATCTGAAGAATTACTAGAAGTGCTCCATCCTTTTTCAAATAAAAATCTCTGTAAGGTCATATTTTCTACACATGCTTAAACCACAACAACACATTCCAACAGAATGAATGCATAAGCAATTATAAGAACCCAGCTGAAATTTAATACATTAGACATAAGAGTTTTGCAAAATATGGTACAATCTCGTCTTCCCACTATTTTTTGTACAACATAGAGATTTTATATAAAATATTTTCTTTATATATTGTATAATGCATTAATTCTCTTAATTAATAAATGAAGATTTTAAAAATATTTCTCAGTTTTAATTTCTAATACTACGTGTATGTCAATAGGAATACCATACAAACAAAAGCTCTATAAGATTCTCAATAATTTTAAGATTGTAAAGGATTCCCAAAACTAAAAAGTTTGAGAAACACTACAGTAGACTATAGATTGGGTGGTAAAGTTTCAATACAAATTAGAATTTAACTAAATACACTAGTCAGGTAGCCTTTACTGAATATGTATATTGGAACCTTTTACCTCCTTTGGGATTGCGGCCATTATTGGGTGTTGGCTGAGGCGGCCTCATGGGTTAGCATTTCCTTATATGTGACCTGGTTGGATTGGCGTTCGGGGGCTTTTAGCCCTCACAGGTTTTTGACCTTAGTCCCGCCTAATGGTTTAATCTGAAATCTGCCTAGGCCCCTTAGTGATAGTGACGTAACTGCCCCTTATTGGTTCTTGCTACTGTCTCTTCTTACTCCCTCCTTCTATCACTATATAATCTTGCCTCTGACACAATAAAGTTGAGATTGCTGCACCTCTATGATTCACTCAACTCCCTACTCGGTGTGATTCTTGGCCAGGCTGGGTGGCAGGCCGGGTCGCGACACTCATCATCTTGCTCACCCCAGGAGACATTAGCTGGTCTAGTGCGCTTCACTATCTCTGTGGAGGGCGGTTCCGACAATGTAGATAAATATTTGCATTTGCTAAATGACCTCATACGGGATTTTTAAATCTCTTCTAGGTACTATGAAATCAGCTTTTGTGCTTTCTTTAAAATTTCCTTCTGGAGAGGAGGGACTTGTAAAATGTGAGCATTAAAGGTGCTCAAATGTCTTGATTAAGTGTATATAAATGAAAATGTAATCAGTGAATTCATGCATAGACAATGGTTTCTCTTGAATGGCTTCACCCAGGGATTCTTGCTTTAATTAATTAATTAATTTTTGACATATTCTAATTCTGCTTAAACCAATTGTGTTCTGAGATTAGTAGACAGCCAGAGAAATTAAACTTCAGTCACTTGCTGGCTTTTGTCTTTTAGGCCATGTTTTAAAGCCAAAGTTTGGTAGTTTTAGCATGTTCTAGCATGCTGTGTGAACTCAGTGTGGGATAAGGCAGTGAGATACTCACAAGAAATGTGAGCTTTGAGCTGATTGGTTGTTTTTGAAAACTCCAGTATACCAATTTAAAAACAAAGTAGAGAAAACAATGTTCACAACATGAAATGCCATTGTAATTTAGTGCCTTTCCTTGACATTTGTATTAACCCTTGTCTGTAAGGCTGCAATTATGTGGGTGTCTTCTTACTTTTGTCATTTGGGTATGAATTTTGATGAATTTATTCTCTTTACTGACTTTAAATTCAAAAGTGACTATATATTCTAAACTTTGTAAAATGTTTACCAATGTATACCACTTTATCAGCACCTTCTGAAGAGAAGAAAATATTTAAAGATTTTTTGGTACTTGCAATAAATAGTATGATAGGTTTACATATGGAATAAATTTAGTGATCAATTGGGATTTAATAAATGATAAATCTTAAAATGAATGGCAAGACAAATGTTTTTGTTTTTACCTTGTTTCTAGCTATTACTTTTTCTTCTTTATGTTGTAATCTTTTCTTATTATAAATTATAATTTATCAAATTATTAATAGAGAGATTGTGTGATTTATTATGAAATTCTTTCTCTATCTTCCTTGTTCATTTATGATCTTCTAACCCACAAAATTGTACCTAAATGCATTATTTGGTTTATATATTTATAAGAACCAGAGACTAAACTTGAGATTTGCTCCAATTTGAATTCAGATAGTAATATGAGTTCCATTTGTTTCTAAATATAGCAAAGACATATTATACAAATCATGCTCATAATGATGTAAGACTTAACTTTCCTTTTAATAATTAGCATTTCATTTCAAATATCCATGGTACCTCTAATTCATATTCAATCATGAAATTAAGTAAGATTGCATTGTGAAGTTACTGAAAATTGCTTCGCACTATCTTTCATTTCATTGGCAAAAACCGTGATTACATTGTGGCACCCACTGCTGTCCCCAAGAGCACAATTTACACTTATCATTGGGCTAGAGCTTCTAAGATGATGTCAAATGATTTTATTCTGCTCTTGAGTGCAAAAAGTGGAATTCTGTTAGCCCAAATGTATGCAAATGCTTATGGGTATTAGCATGTATGTGTGTGTGTGTGTGTATATATATATATCCATAAATGCAAATTTCAGTATCTTACTGAATTTTGTACTTCAATAATACATTGCACCTGAAGTTAAGTTTTGAATTTAAATTACATGTGTCTAAATATGAATATTTGAAAAAAACTGAGTATGCTCATCTTTTAATGTGGTGTTTCTAGTTTGGCTATATAATGTAGAGTAAGTTCCTCTGAAATTTAGTAGTGGGTTTTCAGTAATCCCTTTAAAGTATAGTGCTATATTATCCTAATCAGTTATAAATGCTTTTGAAGTCCATTTGGGGATTCTTAGGAAAATGTGTTATACGTATGAAATTATGATATTTATTGTGCTTAGTGTTTTTATAGATTCACATTAGGCAAATATTCCCATCAGTTCAAGGAGTACAGCAGAACTGAGCTTAGAAGAAGTAAATTTGCATAGTCTAATATACCTGGAGGCAGAATTGAGTTCTTTGTTTTAATTAAAGCAACAATTAATGCACAATAGATTCTTTTATGCAGCAAGATTTCACTGGTTGGCTTAATTAGGTAGGTAATTATATGTTTCACTTACAGGCTGGCTTTCCTTAAGTAATTAAATATTCCATGTTTTCTGAGAGATTTATTTTTTGCTCTTGAAAAAGTTCCTTTTCTAGTTTTAATGTCTTTCTCTAGATTGATGTTACATAAGACTGAAAAGTCTTGACAGAAGTGTGTTTTCTCTGTCTTATTTTTCATCTCGTTTTAGAGTGCTGTGTTCTACAGTGGAATGAACTCAGACTTTTGAGTCCATTGTGTGAATTTTAATCCTATTTCTTTTTCATTCATTTACTCTTCTATTCAATGAATATGTATTGAGACAGGCATTGTCCCACATACTTTGGATATATTGGAGATGAAGAACATATCTTCTGCCTCTTTGCATTTATAGATTATTGAGGCAAATAGCCAAGAAAACAAACACATAAAATATTAAGCATTCTAAATATGTTTTTTTTTTTTTTCAAGAACAGACTCTGCCATGTAGATTTACTGGCCATGTTGTTTTTTTAAGTAGAGGGTGTACACTTTCAGGATCCACACCCATGAAGGATATGGGCAGTAAGATTGAATAAAAGGTGTTGAACTGAGGTAAAAAGTTAAGAAAGACCTTTAGGAAAGGACCCTTAGTAGTTATTTGCTAGTCATTGAATGTGGTGTGCTTCGTGGAAGGAGATATGGCCTTAAGGTAAGGGCTCAGTCACCAATATTTGGAAGCAGATGGATAAATGAGTGATCTAGTTCTAAAGGACAACCAGGAGGTTCAAAATCTCATCCATGACCCACAGTAGTATGTACGTTATTAGGGGCCATACTATGAGACCACATGGGAGAATTATTTAATCCAAATTGAGTAGGGTCAAGAAATTTTCCCCAAAGGGAATGACTTTTACAATTAAACCTGTAGAATGAAGATTTGGGCTATGGCTGTTGGGAGCTGTGTGGGTATTTTGAATTTTGAATGCAAATAGTTAAGGAAAAGAAAGAAAAAATAAGTGTTGAGAAAACTAAACAAAAACGTGGTTAGAGTTAGGAGAAGTGCTTTGAGAGATGAGGGCAAAGCACTAGTTTGATGGGCTATCTGTATATTTCCTAGTATGTCAAGAATTTAATTCTAAGGATTTTGTGACTTTGAGCAAATAATTTCACCCCACTGTGCCATACTTTCTGGATCTGAAAATTATGAAGAAAATATTACCAATTTCAAAGAATCACACTGGAGATTAAATGAGGTAACATGTAATAATCCAAGCATGGTGTCTGGCAAGTGGTAGGCACATTTCCATGTAGAACTATATGAGGAAGCCTTTAGTCTTAAGCAAAGAAATGGTGGTTGAGATAGTTGTAATTTGAATATATATCAAAGAGTCTTCATTCTGAATTATTTCTTTCCCATTAATTATGGAATTTTTTACCATTCTTAGATATTGTGCATCAAATTTTATCTTTCTAAAGATAGTAGAAAGGCAGCCAAATAATGAGATAACTTCATTCATGAGGAAGAAATGGGGGAATAAAAGCTGAATGTAGAGGAAAAGTGGCAGAAAGTGGAATGGCATCATTAAGGACACATTTATCCTGTTTCACAATTTAACATTCTGTCAGCTGGATATGCATAATTTGACAAAATGTTTTATATATTTTTTAATAAATAAGAAAGTCATTTTAATTTTTTTATAAGTTTGACAGGAATAAAAAATAATTATCTTACCTGAGATGGGGTATAGTGAGGTGGGCCCACTTCTTTTGAGTTGGTGGGAGTCTAAGCTAAGACAACTAATTACAGAGCTGTTTGGCAGTATGTATACATAAAGATCTAAAAGTTGTTGATACTCTTTCATCCATAAGTCACATATAGATAGATATTCAAGCTCAGGAAATAATCAGTGATGGACACTCATGTTTATGTACAAGGATAGTAATCACACTGCTATTTGTAAAGGCAACGTCAAGTGGTAGGAAAATAATTATGTGCACTTAGGTATTTTCACTCATATTCTTGAGTAAATTTTAAATTTCAGCTTTTTGAAGAATATTTCATGAACAGTAAAACTTGCATTATAAAATAAAATTCAATATAGAGGACTATGTAAGAAAGTATTTCATTTTAATGTTCATACAGAGAGGTTAGAAAACATAGGATAAATGTTAATAATGATAATTCTCCATGTGAGAATATAAGTGTTATTACTTTTTAAAATTTTATTTACTTTTGTTTTTCATAATTTAAAGAATGTATCTGTAGTACTTTATACCCACAAGAAATTTTGTCTCCTTAAAATAACATTTTATTTATAGAATATTGGCAAAGTTTGTTTTACCCACTTTGCAAGCAATTTTTAAATGGTTCTTATTGTCAAAAAAGAGAAAAATCCTATGAATATATATATAACGATATTTACACTTCCATGTGCTTTCTAGGAAATCGAAAATTGCTTAAGATGTACTTCATATTCTTTGGGTAAAAGTGCTTATAAATCTGAAATATTATTTTTGGAAATGTTCAAAATTCTATCAATTTCTGTGTAGATAATAATATCTAAATTAATTATGTACTTTTTTGACTATGGTGTTTATATTGGGAAACAGGATATTTTTATATTCATAATAATAAATGAGAAACTATAAGCAAATGAATGGTATCTGAGTCAGTTTTCTGTTGCTATAACAGAACACCACTGAATGAAGAATTCACACAGAATAGCAATTTATGTAGTTTATAGATTTGGAGAGTGGAAGTCCTAGGGGCATGGCATTATTATCTACTCAACATTTGGTAAGAGCATTCTTGCTACATTATAATATGGTGGAGCGCATCATATGGTGAGACACAGCAGGTGTTCTACCTCAGATCTCTCTTCTCCTTCTTAAACAACTGTTAACTCAATCATGAGGACCCAACCCTCATGACCTTACCTAATCCTAATTACCTTTCAAAGGCCTCACTTGCAAATATCATTGATATATGCATTTGGCATTAAGTTTCCAACACATAAAATTTTGTGGGACATATTCAAGCCATAGCAGCAGGACTGTTTTCCATGTATGAACAGACTAAAAAATTTACAATATTCAGCTTGGACAAATTAAGTTCCTGAAAATATCAGTGAAATCTATATAACCATAATATCACATTGATGGATATTCTTTGTGTCTGAATGAAATTGTATATGAAAAAAAAGTCAAAAGAAGAGAAGTGACATGTGAAAAGGTGATGCATTTGCACATAACAAAACCAATGATTTGCAGGAATGTTCAGATAAATTCATGGATGTTTGGCATAATTATTATGGGAAGTTGAGCATATTTAGAACATCTCACCTTTTAAACAGAAAGATTCTGTGCAATAATTCATATATTTACCATGTTTTATATATGCAAAACATTGTCTCTACCATTACTGTGGTTTAAGTTTTGTAAATATACCAGTTGTGCTTTTCCCATTAATTTTCATTTCCACTGAAGCGTCTACTATCATGTTTATACACTGGAATCTCGATTAATATGTTGAGTTGTATTGAACAATCTTCCTCACCTGGAAAACAGCCTTTGAGCAGAATAATGGACTGGTAGGATCATTGGCCACATAGAAGTTTAGATTAAATAAGAAAGCAATTCTGATATCTGAATTCAAAACTTCCCACTAGCATTAAATATAAAGCTATGCATCACTTTTACATAAGAAAAAATAGTATTGAAATGAATCAAGAGAATATAGTTCTTTTCTACAGTAACGAATTCACTGAAACATACCTATAAAAACATGTAATTTTTTTGGGGGGGTGCCTGGTATTGAACTCAGGGTCACTTGACCACTGAGCCACATTCCCAGCCCTATTTTGTATTTTATTTAGAGACAGGTTCTCACTGAGTTGTTTAGTGCTTTACTGTTGCTAAGGCTGGCTTTGAACTCATGATACTCCTGCCTCAGCCTCCTGAGCCACTGGGATTATAGGCATGCGCCACTACAACCTGCAAACCATGTAATTCTTACCGAATGGAATTAGAGGATTTTACCCCTAATTTTTTAGGATACTTAAGACCAGTAAAGACTATGACTATATAGAATAAATAAATATGTCATTCATTTATATTTCTTTGTGTATATAATGTGTTTTTTGTTGTGTAAACTAATCAATAAAATCAATAAGAGTGTAAGTTATAGGTTATAGATTAGCAAAAAATATAGATTATAGATAAAATATTTTGATAAGTGAGATAAGACAATTATAAAGCAAGAACTGTCATACACAGGCCTAAGACTCCATTTTTGATACCTTCTGTAAAATACTGTTACAAAAGCTGTTTCTGAGAAACTGAAATGAAAGCTGTCTTCTTAGAAAAATCATTTTCCTATACTTTGTACCCCACATAATGTAATCAGCTCAGGATATAGTAGTTGTTGTGGTAAGCTATATCTTGGGTTTGAGTACATTTATGGGTCTACATGACTTTAAAATAGATTATTGCCCCCCACTCAGCTGAAACTTAGAATACGGTCGTCTAACACTTGTTTGGACCCGAGATGCAATTAAGCTAACTGCTTTTTTAAGCCTCTGTAACTTGCTTGTTTGCATGACACGGAGAAAAGCCTCTGAGTTGTGGTTGATGTCTTAAATTCCCAAGATACAGGCCAGAAAATTGCTGTTCTTCCCACAGAGCATCAGTCTCTATGGGTGGGAGACAGTCCCTGGCCAGGTAAATAAAACTCTGTTTTGTTTGAATTTGGACTTAAAAGTGTTTTCTGAGGGGGCTCCCCATAACATGTTGATGTAAATTAAGTTTATTAAGTAAGTATTCTTTTTATACTATGTGTTTGTGAGAATTGCACAAGAATACTCAGATCCTTAGGTACACTAAAAGCAATTGAAGCAATTAGCTCAAATATAAGTGTTTTATGATGATTTTCTTTTTTAGATGTAGATGCATTGAGGGTAATTCATTAATACTGAACACATTTCTAAACACATTATGTTAAGCAGCAGGATTCCAGAAGCCCTTTAAAATTCAATAAAAATATGCACATTTATCTTAGGAGCTATTATATCTTCCCTGACATGTTTATGATCTGGTCAAAAAACTTGGGGATAGAAAGGACCAAGAACTAACTCTTTATTAGGAAAGATGTGGAATAATGATGGAGGACTGGCCACGTGCCTGTGGAATTCGGAGAGAAAAAAAAGAGCCTTGAGAAAAGTCATAAACTACTATTTATAAAAGTTAATTTCAAAGACATCTCTTTGGTAACTACCTCACTTCAAATTAGTTCACTTTTGACTTTAGCCAGTAAATCTTATTTTCCCCAATGGCAGTGAGAAAAAACAGATTTCCAGAAACTCTTGGAGGCTTATCTGCTAAAGGTTTTTTAGAACAGTTTTAAGGCATTCAAGTGTTAGAAAAAGGGATATCATCATCTTTTAGTCATCTAGTTCCAGTGGTTTGTACATTATGAACCTGGGGCTGTGAAGTCCACATAAGTAAGACTTGTCTGGATCTGGGGAAGAACAAGGTGACATCTCAAATGATGATGGTGGTAATTGTATTCAGGTAGTGTTTTACCATTAACAAATCATTTTCATGTGTATTGTCTGTTTTTATCCTCACAATGTGCCTATAGAATAATTAAGGCAATTAACCTGGCCCAACTTTAGAAAACAAAGACCAAAATTGAATCCATTATTTGCCTAAGATCATAAAGGAATTTCATTTGTCTCTCAAATTTAAATCCAGTGTTATTTCTGTTCAAGTGTGGGTAGAAGCAGGGAGATTCTTTTGTAAAGTTATAGTAAAATTTATTAGGAAAGAAAGCTCTTTCAAGAGGAAGAGAGAGAGAGAGAGAGAGAGAGAGAGAGAGAGAGAGAGAGAGAGAGACTGAGTCATCTCTAGAGGAGAGATCACAGGAAACAGAGATATTTTTAATAGAATTGTTCTGTATAAAGTTTTCAGCTGGATTATAAAAATTAAACAGTTATTTCTCATTTTGTTGGCAATGGGTTGAATCTAGTTCTTGAGTTAGATAGGTTAGATTCAATTATTGTTCCACTGACACATTGGAATGATCTTTGCAAGTCATTTTCATTTTTCTGAACCTCAGTTTATCTATCTCTAAAATGAACAAAATAATATGCATTTCTAGCAGTGTGACTGAGAATATTATTCAGCTTTCTCACCGCTGAGACCAAGAGTCTTGACAACAACAATTTTAAATGGAGGAAAGTTTATTTGGGGGTTCACAGTTTTAGAGTTATCAGTCCATAGATGGCCTACTCCATTGCTTCAGGCTGGAGAGCAGGCAGGACATCATGATGGAACAGTGTGGTGGGAATTTTCATGTGTATGTCTGTTTTTATCCTCACAATGAAGGAAGAAGCTGGGAATGTGGCATCAGGAAGCAGAGAGAGACTAAGCTCAGCTCACCAAATAAATGCCCCAAAGGCACACTCCCAATGACCCATGTCCTCAAGCCATACCCTACCAGCCTACAGTTACCTATAAATTAATCTCTATTGGGGTATTAATGCACTAATTGGGTTAAGGCCTGCATACACAAATCATTTCACCCCTAAGTGTCTTCTAGCATCGTCTCACACATGAGCTTTTGGGGAATGCCTAATATCTAAACTATAACAGTGAGTATAAAATCAGAAAAAAGAAAAAAAAAAAATATATATATATATATATATATATATATATATATATATATATATATATATATGCCTTGCAAATATGAAGGAGCAATTAAAAATTAATTCCATTTTCTTCCATACTCAGAGAGAGAGAGATGAAGCTAGAAAACTCAGGCAGATACTAACCATAGATTGAGCTCAGAGAATTATTAATGTCTAGATGTTTGTACCAGATTTCAGAAATGTGGCTCCAAATTTAGGACACCTGAGATATGGATGCAATAAAATAGAAAGTGTTTATAATATGAGCTCTATCCTGGAGTACAAGTGATTTGAGCACTGCTTTCTTTTATATGCCCTGTTGCATGGGAAGGCAGGAATATGCCTAAAATAAGAGAGAAAATGAAAACACTGTATTTGCATGTTGGTCCTGATCCATGTAAGAAAAAATATTGAGGGTCTTCCTGGATTTTCTCAGAGTTTTATCACAAATAGTTAATAAATAGGCATGTGGCACCAGTCAGCTAAATAATACCATAAATTCAGACAGAATAGGAGCAAAAAGGAATTTTTCTGTCCATCCATATTTGGTGCTCTGCATTTGGTAATGACAGTTGAAACTTCATACATTGCATTGTTAATATATAAGCTAGTTGCTTAATATATAATAGCACATATATAACTGCTAATTGAAACATTCTTGTGCATTTCTGTTTTGACATGTGCATAGACCTTAAGACCTTTATCATGTACTAGATTTATCTGTACAGTTCTTATGTAAATACTTAGCATTAATTATTGCTTGCATATTGAGTATATTAAGAATTTTTAAGGGAAAGTATTAACTTTTTTATGTTGAATGTTTAATTATGGAATTCAAAGCAAAGGAGTAAGAGTAACATAATTACTACAAACAGAGTCAGGGAGTGTAGAGGACTATTTTTACAAATTTAAAAAGTAAGTTTTGATATCATACAGCATAATAAAATGACCCTAACAAAGTCTTAACAAACTTAACTTATCTTTAGTAGCAGGGAAGTATTATAAATCATAGGTAGGTTTAGCAAAACGATGAAAAATTATTTTATGCATATTCTGTTAACATAATGTGTGAAAATAATAATAATAAAGAGAGTAGTATGGAGGACATCACCAAGTACATTTTGTTTTGATGTTCACATTTTGGTGTTCACCTTGTGACTTCTAGCTATTTTTTTCTTCCTGCACCTCTGTCAAAAGGTAGCTCAAGGGCTGGGGTTGTGGCTCAGTGGTAGAGCACTTACCTAGCACATGCGAAGCCCTGGGTTCGATCCCCAGCACCACATAAAAATAAATAAATAAAGGTATTGTGTCCGACTACAACTAAATTTTTTTTTAAAAAGTAGCTCATTATATATGCTTCAAACACAGGATACCAATGAGATTTACTATATCTTAGAAATGAAAGGAATCTTTATACCATGTGTGTTTGTGTTTCAGAGAAAATATGCAGTTAGAAGTGGAAGAGGAGGAGAAAGCAATGAAAATTCAGCATCAAATGTGCAGGGGGTTAGGTTTACTTATATTATTCTGATGTCACTTAAAAGAAAAGGGTAAGGATGCAAGATTTCATAGAGATTTTTTTCACTATTTTTTAAAAGGAATTTTCATAAGTCTTAGCCAATGGTGTTAAGTTATAGGAATTGGAAAAAAGTGGAGAAATATTAACCAGTGTTTGCCTGTATTTTAAACTAAATAGAATTGATGGGGGTGTCTAGATAATTTAACAGATGGGGGAAGTGGTAGTGAATAATTTCTCATCCTTTTACAGCTCATATAGATCAGAATGTCTTATTGTTGACAATGTGTATCAATAATTATCCTTCTCTTTTGCTTTTATCATCAGCATCTTTGAAACACAATATTTCTATTTTTTTTTTAGTCTTGGTTAGAGCAGGCACCTAAGGGAAGAAGGGGAAAAAAGTAGAACTCATATTCAGTTCTGAAAAAATCTACATACTACACATATACTTAAAGATGCCACAGTACATATTAATTTCCTTCAGTATTCAGTGTTTTAGTCAGTTAAGGACTGTAAGAGAAAATCAAAGAAATTTTATATAAGATGAAGATTTCACACTGCAGCAAACACGTTATTACTGAAAATACATTTATTTTACTAAAACTCACATACAATTGGAAAAAAAAGGAAAATG
Organism: Marmota monax; assembly: GCF_021218885.2. NCBI lineage: Eukaryota > Metazoa > Chordata > Mammalia > Rodentia > Sciuridae > Marmota > Marmota monax. The sequence continues at coordinate 6,560,253 of NW_026695065.1, read as the reverse complement.
TCAATTCAAATATAGAAAGATGCTCTTATGTTTTATTGTAGATCTACTATATGATCCAGCTTGCCAAGTTGTTCAATATGAATGGATAACAGAATGATGTTATTCAGCTTTTCAAAATGTAATTATAAATCTACCATACAATCAACAAATTGTTACTCATTTTCACTTTTCTGTAAAGTTCTTACAGCTTTTACAAAGCTGAGAATACTATTAAAAGATAAATACAAAGTTTAAAACAAAGTTAAACATAAGATTAAAATGACTTGAATTTTGATATTTATAGGATAGCATGGAGATCTAGCATATAAATTATTATCTTCTCAGGATATTGTTCTTCATTTCTCTGGGAATGCTGTCCACATGGATTGAGCATATAGCTACATGAAAGTCTTCCATAGAATCCTAATGGAAAAAGCACATTGCTTATCTAATCAGGCAAAATCACCCTTGTTATTAAAAAATTGAACTCAAATAAAAAATGCTTGACTTGAAATACTTTGTTATAAGCTCCATGTGTTCATACTCAAATTTTCATATATTTTTTTGATTATTGAGTGATTTTCTTCTCAAAGAAGTATAATGAATAGAATTAACTTTTTATCCCATATATGGCATCTGAACAAAGTTATAAAAAGGATAATAATATGGTGGTGGCTGCCATGTCCTCAGTCTTGACCACATCAGCTGCTGGTTGTTCCTTCAGGAAGATTTGCCATCAAGAAGAGCTCCCCAGTGCTCATGCTCTCTTGCTAAAGCCACATCTGGCACCAGGCTCCAACGACCACCCTTTGGTCGATTCCAGGAAATAGACCATTGGCACATGGTGGACAGTGTCTTTGAGCTGCTCCATATTTATTTGAAGTATTGATCCTTGTTTAAAAAGAGGTACATTACCAAAAAATAAACAAAAAAGATAATAATAAAGAAGAAAAATTTAAATGTTTTTTAGTTGTAGATGGACACAATACTTTTTTTTTAGTTGTTGATAGACCTTTATTTTATTCATTTATATGCAGTGCTAAGAATCAAACCCAATGCCTCACATATACCAGGAAAGTTCTCTACCACTGAGCCACAACCTCAGCCCAGGAATTTTTAAATTATTTTAAATTATTGTTTAATATGCTCAAATTCTCTCAATAAGAAATTCTTTTATTTACATATAATCAATTTGTGTGTTTTAAGTGATAAGAAGTGGTGCTGTTTGTTTTTTTAGGAATATGGGAAGCTCTGATCACATCCTGGCCCCATCCTATTTAAATCCTAGTTCAACTGTATCTATCTCTTTGATGTTAGGAAGGTTGCTTAACATCTTTGAGTTTACATTATTACACACACACACACACACACATACAGATGTGTATTTCTATGCACACATACAAACACACACACACATACATATACCCACATACACAAGTTAGGGAGATATCATGGTCATAAATACTCAGTAAAGGGTATTAGCATCATCACTAATTGTTCTAGTTATGCCTATCATACTAATCATCAATCTTTTGTTATATATCCAGGTCCATTTTCTATTTTCATTTGTTCTGACTGGGAATAATGAAAGAAGATATCATAGCTCTTGTTCTTTGAATGTGTTAATATATGATTTATAATATATGTTTTGTTTGGGGGGATTTCCCTCTTTATAGGAAAATGTAGTATACACATAAATATGTTATATATACACATACATATATTTCATATAAATAAAAATTCCCCAAAGTGATCTGTAAGATTTTCTAAAGATGTGAAACTTTAACTGCATCTAAATGTAAAGAAATAACTTCAGATATTTTAAACCATTTACCATTTTTGATATGCTGAATTCTTTAAACATTGTCATACAAAGAAGAATTATAAAATTATTGAGAAAGGAAGACAAAATAATACTGAACAAAATTAAGTAGATTAGTCGATCTCAACCTGTGTTGTATATTAGAAGCATCTGGGGAGCTTTGAAAAAAAATATTAATACAGGGCTCCACCCTCAGATATTCTCATTTAATTGTTCTGGAGAGAGTCCCTTGCATGGGTATTAATTGTTTTAAAAAGCTCCCTAGGTGATTCTAATGTGCAGCAAAAACTACGAAGTGCTGCCACAGAACATTTATTAATAGATAAATTTCAACCTGGCATGATTTTTCTTGTGCTGTTCTAAAGGACTTTGTCCTTGATACTGTTCTACTCACTATCTAAAAAATTGATATTTGAATGGAAATCCGAAGGTCAAACCTTTTAAATATAGAGATGCTGATGTATCTGGAAGAATAAAATGAAGAAATCAAATTTCTGTAGGATCTTAAGGCTACAATGAAGAACCTAGATCATAAGGGGAAATTGAAAGAGTATGTACATATAAAGCAGTGCATTTAGTTTACAAAAGCAATTGTACCAATACAGGGCACAGCAGACCATTTCAAAGGAAAGGACTTTTTATTTACTGAACTTGTCCAATTGGAGTCAACTTACAACATGACTGCCAGAGCAGGGAGAGCTCCTGTTATCATGTGCTGCATTAATAGACATTCAATGTTTAGAATGAAAGCGCTGAGAGTACATGTATACCTTCTACTCGTTGGACCAGGTACAATTTACAGGAAGAAGAATTGAGAAAAGTGTGAAGAATGTTTTGCCTTGCAAAAAAGATTGAAAAGGATAAAAAAAACACTGAAATATTTCAAAGATTTTTATGCAAGAGTGACATTATATTTGTTTGTGTAATTATAGAAAGCAGAAATAGAATAAGTGAATGATCAGTGTAGAAGGGTTGATTTGGGCTTAGTATATTGGAACTTTCCAACAATTAAAAACTCTAAACAGAGGGCTTGACTGTTTTGAATGGGTGTAACATATTTATAGTTTGAAAAGAAAAAATGATACTTAAACATACAGGTATATTCACAGAAAGCAAAGTTTTAAATGCACTAAAGAGGTTTTGGATAAAGAGTAATATATGGAATTAAATGTTTAAGTAGGACAAGGTCAGGTACTCAGATAGCCACATTATTTTAATGAAAGGAAAATTTTTTTGTTATATTTCAAGTAAGTAGATTCTAAGTATGCTGCTTTGACTATCAGCACATGCAGCCCATGTATTTCCAACAATTATTAGATATTTCTCCAGAAAATGTGCTTACAAATACAGAATCACTTACTGCATGGTCCAAATGTACAAACAGTTGTCTCATAATAGAAATGGATCTAGGAGTCAGAAATGAGGACTAGACATTGCGAATTAAGCAGAAAAATGTAACAGAAGGTGATGAAGTATACAAATACTGTAATAGGGCAAACAACCTAGAAATCTCTAACCTGTGAGCCTAGTATATGTATTTCAGCTGATGAGCCAGAATTTCCACTTAGTCCTCAGTATCTTAAAAGGGTCTTGACTTGGTGTGAAAAGAGAGGAAGTCCTGACACTCTTAGAGTGTACCATATCTCTATCTTTATCCTGCATATGAAATAGATCAGAAACTCGAATTGTTTCTTTCCATAACACTCATTCTGTATACTTCAATTTGAACTTATTTCTCAATTTTCTTAACCTCTAGGCTCCTTTTATAATCCTACTCCCATTGCTCTACCATACGCATTACTTAGATGTGTTTGATATATGTTCATGTAGACAGAGGGAAATCTTGTTTATACATTATGTGCTTTTAATACATACATTTGTGGAGTTGATAACTACCTAATTGCTCCACTGTGAATGATCTGAGATTTAAATCTCTATGCGTATCCTTGAAATACACACACACACACACACAGTGTACTTTATTGTGCAATTTACATGGTCTGATTTTTCTGCTCCTTTGTAAATGATTTTATTTAAGCCTCTGGAATTCTTAAGAATTTTGTCTTTGATTTCTTTAATTTATCTCTATATTTAGGCATTATGTAACATTTTTCTCTGTTCTTTGGAAGGTACTTTTTAATTCTTCTATTAGTACATTATAGTTACATATAATAGTTGGATTCATTTTGACATAATTATACATGCATGGAGTTTAATTTGCTCCATTTTAGTCTTTAGTGCCTCCTCATTTTCTTCCCTTCCCCTCCCTCTATTCCTCTTCCTCTACTCTACTGGTCTTCCTTTTATTTTTTTACTTATTCTAAAAAAATGGTGTTTTAAAGATATACATAATGGTAGAATTCACTGTGGTATAGTTATACATGCACATTTTGTCAAATTCTTTCCACATTTCCCTCCTTTTCCTGTTCCTCCCTCCCCCTCAATCTCCTTCTGATCTTCCCTCTATCCTTATGAAATCCAAACCTCCACTTTTTTCCCCTTACCTTGTTCTAGCTTCCACATAAGAAAGAAAATTATTTGACCCTTGATTTTCTGAATCTGGCTCTTTTCACTTAGCATGGTGTTCTCCATTTTCATCCATTTACTGGCAAATGTCATAATTTCATTCTTCTTTATGGTTGAATAAATCCCCATTGTAAATATGTACTACATTTTCTTAACCATTAATCTCTTAACAGGCACCAGGACTGGTTCCATAACTTGGCTATTGTGAAATGGTCCTCTATAACCATTGATGTGCCTATATCACTATAGTATGCTTATTTTAAGGTTTTTTTTTGTATAAATATCAAGGAGTGAAATTGTTGGGTCATATGGTGACTCTATTCTTATTATTTTGTGAAATCTCCATACTGATTTCCAAAGAGGTTGTGCTAACTTGCAGTCTCACCAACAATGTATGAGTGTACCTTTACTCACACATCCTTGCCAACAATTATCATTGTTTCTATTATTGATGATTGCCATTCTAATTGGATTGAGATGAATTTTTAGTGTTGTTTCAATTTGCATCCCTCTGATTGCTAGAGATTTTGAACATTTTTCATATATTTCTTGGTCATTTGTATTTATTTTGAGAAGTGTCGGTTTAGTTCTTTTGCCCTTTTATTAATTGGATTACTTTTATTTTGTTTATTTTTGTTAAGCTTTTTTGAGTTCTTATGTATTCTGGATATCAATCCCATTTGAGGAGTTAGTGGTCAAGATTTCCTCCCATTCTCTAGGCTCTCTAATCATGTTCTTAATTGTTTACTTTGTTGTCCAGAATATTTTAAATTTGATGCCATCTCTCTTGTTGATTCTTGGCTTTACTTCTTGAGATTTAGGGTCTTGTTAAGGAAATCAGTGCCTGCAGTAATGTGTTGGAATGTTAACCCTAGTTTGCTTCCAGCAGTTGCAAAGTTTCTGATCTAATTCTTCAGTCTTTGATCCACTTTGAATTGACATGGTACAGGGTGAGAGATAGGGATCTATTTTTACTCTTCTTTATATGAATATCCAATTTTCCCAAAATTGTTTGTTTAAAAGCCTATTTTTTCTCCAATGTGTTTTTGTCAAGAATCAGATGACTATATCTATGTGAATTTTTATCTATGTCTTCTATTCTATTCCATTAGTCTTTATGTCTATTTTTATGTCAAGACTATGGCTCTATAGTATAATTTGAGATCTGGTATTGTGATGCCTCCAGCATTGCTCTTCTTGTTCAGAATTGCTTTGACTATTCTCAGTCTCTTATTCCTCCATATAAAATTTAGGACTGTTTTCTTAGTTCTGTGAAGATGGGGATTGCACTGAATTTGTATATTGCTTTTGGTAATATGGCCATTTTGACAATAGCAATTTTGTGTATCTTAGAACATGGGAAGTCTTTCATCTTCTAAGTTCTTCTTCAATTTCCTTTTTTTCAATGCTTTATAGTTTTTATTGTAGAGGTCTTTCACCTCTTTTGTTTAGATTTTATTTCCAAGCATTTTTTTTCTTTTTTTTTTTAATTCACATTTTGTGAATGGGATAGTTTTCCTGATTTCTTTTTTTTTTCCACTTTTATTTTATTTTTTTTTAATTTTTTATTGTTGGTTGTTCAAAACATTACATATTTCTTGATATATCATATTTCACACTTTGATTCAAGTGGGTTATGAACTCCCATTTTTACCCCATATACAGATTGCAGAATCACATCAGTTACACATCCATTGATTTACATATTGCCATACTAGTGTCTGTTGTGTTCTGCTGCCTTTCCTATCCTCTACTATCCCCCCTCCCCTCCCCTCCCCTCCCCTCTTCTCTCTCTACCCCCTCTACTGTCATTCATTTCTCCCCCTTGTATTATTTTTCCCTTTCCCCTCACTTCCTCTTGTATGTACTTTTGTATAACCCTGAGGGTCTCCTTCCATTTCCATGCAATTTCCCTTCTCTCTCCCTTTCCCTCCCACCTCTCATCCCTGTTTAATGTTAATCTTCTTCTCCTGCTCTTCGTCCCTACTCTGTTCTTAGATACTCTCCTTATATCAAAGAAGACATTTGGCATTTGTTTTTTAGGGATTGGCTAGCTTCACTTAGTATAATCTGCTCTAATGCCATCCATTTCCCTGCAAATTCTATGATTTTGTCATTTTTTAATGCAGAGTAATACTCCATTGTATATAAATGCCACATTTTTTTTTTATCCATTCGTCTATTGAAGGGCATCTAGGTTGGTTCCACAGTCTTGCTATTGTGAATTGTGCTGCTATGAACATCGGTGTAGCAGTGTCCCTGTAGCATGCTCTTTTTAGGTCTTTAGGGAATAGACGAAGAAGGGGAATAGCTGGGTCAAATGGTGGCTCCATTTCCAGCTTTCCAAGAAATCTCCATACAGCTTTCCAAATTGGCTGCACCAATTTGCAGTCCCACCAGCAATGTACAAGTGTACCCTTTTCCCCACATCCTCGCCAGCACTTGTTGTTGTTTGACTTCATAATGGCTGCCAATCTTACTGGAGTGAGATGGTATCTTAGGGTGGTTTTGATTTGCATTTCTCTGACTGCTAGAGATGGTGAGCATTTTTTCATGTACTTGTTGATTGTATGTCCTCCTCTGAGAAGTGTCTGTTCAGGTCCTTGGCCCATTTGTTGATTGGGTTGTTTGTTATCTTATTGTCTAATTTTTTGAGTTCTTGGTATACTCTGGATATTAGGGCTCTATCTGAAGTGTGAGGAGTAAAGATTTGTTCCCAGGATGTAGGCTACCTATTTACCTCTCTTATTGTTTCTTTTGCTGAGAAAAAACTTTTTAGTTTGAGTAAGTCCCATTTGTTGATTCTAGTTATTAACTTTTGTCCTATGGGTGTCCTATTGAGGAATTTGGAGCCCGACCCCACAGTATGTAGATCGTAGCCAACTTTTTCTTCTATCAGACGGCGTGTGTCTGATTTGATATCAAGCTCCTTGATCCATTTTGAATTAACTTTTGTGCATGGTGAGAGAAAGGGATTCAGTTTCATTTTGTTGCATATGGATTTCCAGTTTTCCCAGCACCATTTGTTGAAGATGCTATCCTTCCTCCATTGCATGCTTTTAGCCCCTTTATCAAATATAAGATAGTTGTAGTTTTGTGGATTGGTTTCTGTGTCCTCTATTCTGTACCATTGGTCCACCCGCCTGTTTTGGTACCAGTACCATGCTGTTTTTGTTACTATTGCTCTGTAGTATAGTTTGAAGTCTGGTATCGCTATACCGCCTGATTCACACTTCCTGCTTAGCATTGTTTTTGCTATTGTGGGTCTTTTATTTTTCCATAAGAATTTCATGATTGCTTTCTCTATTTCTACAAGAAATTCCGTTGGGATTTTGATTGGCATTGCATTAAACCTATAGAGAACTTTTGGTAATATCGCCATTTGGATGATGTTAGTTCTGCCTATCCATGAACAGGGTATATTTTTCCATCTTCTAAGCTCTTCTTCTATTTCTCTCTTTAGGGTTCTGTAGTTTTCATTGTATAAGTCTTTCACCTCTTTTGTTAGGTTGATTCCCAAGTATTTTATTTTTTTTGAAGATATTGTGAATGGAGTGGTTGTCCTCATTTCCATTTCAGAGGATTTGTCGCTGATATACAGGAACGCCTTTGATTTATGTGTGTTGATTTTATATCCTGCCACATTGCTGAATTGATTTATTAGCTCTAATAGTTTCTTTGTAGACCCTTTTGGGTCTGCTAGTTATAGAATCATGTCACCTGCAAATAGTGATAATTTAAGTTCTTCTTTTCCTATTTTTATGCCTTTAATTTCTTTTGTCTATCTAATTGCTCTGGCCAGTGTTTCAAGAACTATGTTGAACAGAAGTGGTGAGAGAGGGCATCCCTGTCTTGTTCCAGAATTTAGAGGGAATGCCTTCAATTTTTCTCCATTCAGAATGATGCTAGCCTGAGGCTTAGCATAGATTGCTTTTACAATATTGAGGTATGTTCCTGTTATCCCTAGTTTTTCTAGAGTTTTGAACATAAAGGGATGCTGTACTTTGTCGAATGCTTTTTCCGCATCTATTGAGATGATCATATGGTTCTTATTTTTAAGTCTATTGATGTGGTGAATAACATTTATTGATTTCCGTATATTGAACCAGCCTTGCATCCCAGGGATGAATCCTACTTGATCATGGTGCACAATTTTTTTGATATGTTTTTGTATCCAATTCGCCAGAATTTTATTGAGGAATTTTGCATCTAGGTTCATTAGAGATATTGGTCTGTAGTTTTCTTTCTTTGAAGTGTCTTTGTCTGGTTTAGGTATCAGGGTGATGTTGGCCTCGTAGAATGAATTTGGAAGTTCTCCCTCTTTTTCTATTTCCCGAAGTAGCTTGAAAAGTATTGGTATTAGTTCCTCTTTAAAGGTTTTGTAAAACTCTGCTGTATACCCATCCGGTCCTGGGCTTTTCTTAGTTGGTAGTCTTTTGATGGTTTCTTCTATTTCCTCAATTGATATTGGTCTGTTTAGGTTGTCTATATCCTCCTGACTCAAACTGGGCAGATCATATGACTTAAGAAATTTATCTATGCCTTCACTATCTTCTAATTTATTGGAGTATAAGGATTCAAAATAATTTTTGATTATCTTCTGTATTTCTGAAGTGTCTGTTGTGATATTGCCTTTTTCATCCCGTATGCTAGTAATTTGAGTTCTCTCTCTTCTTCTCTTCGCTAGCATGGCTAAGGGTCTGTCGATTTTGTTTATTTTTTCAAAGAACCAACTTTTAGTTTTGTCGATTTTTTCAATTGTTTCTTTTGTTTCGATTTCATTAATTTCAGCTCTGATTTTAATTATTTCTTGCCTTCTACTTCTTTTGCTGTTGTTTTGCTCTTCTTTTTCTAGGATTTTGAGATGAAGTATGAGATCATTTATTTGTTGTTTTTTTCTTTTTTTAAGGAATGAACTCCAAGCAATGAATTTTCCTCTTAGAACTGCTTTCAATGTGTCCCATAGATTCCGATATGTTGTGTCTCTGTTTTCATTTATCTCTAAGAATTTTTTTAATTTCCTCCTTGATGTCTTCTATAACCCATTGATCATTCAGTAACCTATTGTTCATTCTCCAAGTGATGTATGCTTTTTCCTTCCTTCTTTTATCCTTGATTTTCAGTTTCATTCCATTATGATCAGATAAGATGCATGGTATTATCTCTACTCCTTTATATTGTCTAAGAGTTGCCCTGTGACATAATATATGATCTATTTTTGAGAAGGATCCATGTGCTGCTGAGAAAAAAGTGTAACTGCTTGATGTTGGGTGGTATATTCTATATATGTCAATTTAGTCTAGGTTATTAATTGTGTTATTGAGTTCTATAGTTTCCTTATTCAACTTTTGTTTGGAAGATCTGTCCAGTGGCGAGAGAGGTGTGTTGAAGTCTCCCATGATTATTGTATGGGGGTCTATTAGACTCTTGAACTTGAGAAGAGTTTGTTTGATGAACATAGCTGCACCATTGTTTGGGGCATATGTATTTATGATTGTTATGTCTTGTTGGTGTATGGTTCCCTTAAGCAGTATGTAGTGTCCCTCTTTATCCCTTTTGATTAACTTTGGCTTGAAATCTATTTTATTTGATATGAGTATGGACACTCCTGCTTGTTTCCGAAGTCCATATGAGTGATATGATTTTTCCCAACCTTTCACCTTCAGCCTATGTATGTCTTTTCCTATCAAATGCATCTCCTGCAGGCAGCATATTGTTGGGTCTTGTTTTGTGATCCATTCTACTAGCCTGTGTCTCTTAATTGGTGAGTTTAAGCCATTAACATTTAGGGTTATTATTGAGATATGGGTTGTTCTTCCAGCCATATTTGTTTATTTCTGTTACTAAACATGGTTTGTTTTCCTCTTTGATTATTTTCCCCCCTTTACTGTCCTACCTCCCACTGTTGGTTTTCATTGTTATTTTCCATTTCCTCTTCCTGTAATGTTTTGCTGAGGATGTTTTGAAGAGATGGTTTTCTAGCTGCAAATTCTTTTAACTTTTGTTTATCCTGGAAGATTTTAATTTCATCTTCCATCCGGAAGCTTAATTTCGCTGGATACAAAATTCTTGGTTGGAACCCATTTTCTTTCAGTGTTTGAAATATGTTATTCCAGGATCTTGTAGCTTTCAGAGTCTGTGTTGAAAGATCAGCTGTTATCCTGATTGGCTTACCCCTAAATGTAATCTGCTTCCTTTCTCTTGTAGCTTTTAAAATTCTCTCCTTATTCTGTATGTTGGGCATCTTCATTATAATGTGTCTAGGTGTGGATCTCTTATGATTTTGCACATTCGGCGTCCTGTAGGCTTCTAGGATTTGGAATTCTGTCTCATTCTTCAAGTCTGGGAAGTTTTCTCGTATTATTTCATTGAATAGATTGCTCATTCCTTTGGTTTGGAGTTCTGTACCTTCCTGTATCCCAATGACTCTTAATTTTGGTCTCTTAATGTTATCCCATATTTCTTGGATGTTCTGCTCATGGTTTCTTAATAGTCTTGCTGAGCTGTCTATGTTCTTTTCCAGTTGAAATACTTTGTCTTCATTGTCTGATGTTCTATCTTCTAAGTGTTCTACTCTGCTGGTAGTATTCTCCATTGAGTTTTTAAGTTGGTTTATTGCTTCCTGCATTTCTAGGATTTCTGTTTGTTTGTTTTTTATAACCTCTATCTCCCTGTATAGTTGATCCTTTGCTTCCTGGATTTGTTTGTTATTCATTGTCGAAGTGATCTTTCATTGTCTGATTTTGCTGTCTAATGTCTTCCTTGATACTCCAGATCATCTGAAGCATGTATATCCTGAATTCTTTATCTGACATTCCATCTGCTGCAGCTGTTACCTCTTCTAAAGTTGAGTTGACTTGCATTGCTTGTGGTCCTTTCTTTCCTTGTCTTTTCATACTGCTTGCGTTTCTTTCTGCTTGGTGAAACTGTTGTGTTTTTGAAATGTTTTTTCCCCCTATATATTTATTTTGCTCTTGTATCGTTGAAAAGTCTCCCTTGCAGGGTCGGGCAGCGGTCTGCCTACCTTGCAGGCATGGGCGGCGGCTCTGCTCTGCCTCTCCTCCAATTGGTGTGAGGTGTCTACCACGCCCGCGGACCCCTGGGCCTGTTTTTCTGGTCGGTCGCAGGTCTGCCTACCTTGCAGGCAGGGGCGGCGGCTCTGCTCTGCCCTTACTCCAATTGGGGTGACGTGTCTACCACGCCGGCGGGTCGCTGGGCTTATTCCGGGTGAGGGAGGTGGCTCTGCTCTGCCCTTACTCCAATTGGGGTGTCGTGACTACCACACCGGCAGGTCACTGGGCCTGTTCCGGGCGCGGGTGGTGGCTCTGCTCTGCCCCTACTCCAATTGGGGTGACGAGTGTACCACGCCGGCAGGCCACTGGGCCTGATCCGCCGGTCGTTTGCAGGTCTGCCTACCCTGCAGGCACGGGCGGCGGCTCTGCTCTGCCCCCCCTCCAATTGGTGTAACTTGTCTACCACACCCGCGGACTGCTGGGCCTATTCCACTGGTCGGTCGCAGGTCTGCCTACCTTGCGTGCACGGGCGGCGGCTCTGCTCTGCCCCTACTCCAAATGGGGTGACGTGTCTGTCGCACTGGCAGGCCACTGGGCCTGTCCCGCTGGTCGGTCGCAGGTCTGCCCAACTTTTGGGCACGGGTGGCAGCTCTGCTCTGCCCCTACTCCAATTGGGGTGTCGTGACTACCACGCCGGCAGGTCGCTGGGCCTGTTCCTGGCGCGGGCGGCAACTCTGCTCTGCCCCTACTCCAATTGGGGTGACGTGTGTACCACGCTGGCAGGCCACTGGGCCTGATCCGCTGGTCTGTCGCAGGTCTGCCTACCTTGCAGGCGCGGGCGGCGGCTCTGACCTGCCCCTCCTACCATGCCCGCGGACCGCTGGGCCTCATCTGCAGGTTGTTCGCAGGTCTGCCCACCCTGCGGGCACGGGTGGCGGTTCCGCTCCGCCCCCACTCCAATTGGGGTCACGTGACCACCACACCGGCAGGGCCTGATCCGGGCGCGGGCAAAGGCTCTGCTCTGCCCCTATTCCAGTTGGGGTGACGTGTGTACCATGCTTGCAGGCTGCTGGGCCTGACCCACCAGTCTGTCGCAGGTCTGCTTACCTTGCAGGCGCGGGCGGCGGCCCTGCCCTGCCCCTCCTACCACACCCGCGTACCACTGGGTCGCAGGTCTGCCCACCCTGCGGGCACGGGTGGCGATTCCGCTCCGCCCCCTCTCCAATTGGGGTCACGCGACCACCACGCCAGCGAGCCGCTGGGCCTGCTCCGGGCGCGGGCGGCGGCCCGGCTCCTCCCCTCTGGCTTGACGACAAAGCGAGAGAGACTCAGGTGTCTGTGACTCACCCTCCCTACCAGGAGACCAACTGTTTCTGTCGCCGCTGGTATTGATGAAGTTCTCTCCTCCGCCGCTTTCTGATGACATCAGATCTCTGCCATGTTGGTATCCTATGCGAATGGCAGCATTTCGTTCCCTTTGCCGGGTGACCAAAGCAACGGGTGAGTCCTGACCGGCCCTCACAGGCCCCGTCTCAGTCATGTTGCCACTGCCCAAGAAGGCTCGGTTGGTATTTACCTCCAGAGTACTCAGCAGGACCCGTTCCGAGAAGCAGTTTCTGCGGGCTCCTTAGCCCTGGGCCAGAGCAGTTCCAGGAGCCGGAACTTGGCCACTCCGTGATTGGTGTATGCTCTGATAAGAGCAGGCTCCAAGAAGCAGTTTCCGCGGGTTATTTAGCACTGAGCCTGAGTAATCTGTCTGCAAGCCGCAGGCGAATGGCAGCCTGAAATTACCTGTTCTATGGCTGAATGAGCTGCGGTCAGTCGAAAACAGGGATGGTGACGTCAGCTCTCCAACATGGTGGCCGCTGGCCTCCTCTGTGGTCTGACCTGTGTGGAGAACCGAATTGGACTGCTTCCTTCCCCAGTCTCGAACCCAGAATTCAGCACTGAGAACGGTGCTTGCACGGCTGGCAGAAAATGCAGCGCTGTATCCCTGTGTCGCTATCTCCTCGTTTCCCAGTGCGCGTTGCAGACTCTAGCCGCGGGGCGATTTGCTGAATAAGCAGTGTTACCCTCCGTGCGACAAATCTCTCGCGTTTGAGTCCCCGTAGCCGATCCTCGTGCGATGGAAATCCTTCCTCCAGGTTCCGTAGCACCCCTCTATTGCTGGAAATTCATAACAAGATAGCCTTTATCCGTCTTGACTCGTCATTCTCCCACACAGTGACGCGGCACACGGGGGCAATGCACTCCCCTCGCCGCCATCTTCTTCCTCCTGATTTCTTTCTAAGAAAGTCTGAATACACTTTTAACCTGAGATTCCACATCTACATTATCTTCTTTTAAATTTGGTAATTTATTTATGTATATACTTTTGTGACTAATATTTTGTGAATAAAGAAACTTCTATGTTTATCTGCCATAAATTTCCACTTTTCTTTTAGGTTTTAAATTTCTTCCTAGTACCTTCTGGAAGAGTTCATCACCTTCTTTGATGTTCTAATTTGTTATTTTTTGGTTCCCTACAGTTATATCTATTCTGCTATTCAACACTTCCATTAAGTTTTTTATGTCCAAAATTATATTTTTGCATACCTAAGAACTCCAGTTTATTCCTTATTAATTTTGTTTCTTTTTCATTTTCTAATATCCTGCTTACATTTATAGAAATATTATTACTTATTATTAAGTTATTGTGAATCTATGGCCTTTCACTTCCTCTTTTCTTGGTATATACTTGTTATAATTCTTTAGATGTCCTTAGATATCCTCCTTTATGAATAGAGGAAAGAGGGAGCTCAGAAACATGTCTCAGGTTAGAAATTTCAAAAAAAATTATTGCTATAATATGAGTTATAACATGATTAGTTTCCCTCCCTTCAACCCCTGGAAACCTTTTGACTCTTTGCCCTGACATTGTTATTTTCCAAGAGCTGCCCATCTTGGTTGTAATCACTTAGACTGTGGTCTTGGAATGAAAAGTCAAGGAGAAGGGAGTGTCCATTGCTTAACTCTTATGTCACCACATCTTAGTTATTGCTTGCCTTGCACACTGTTTCTCATTTTCAGAAAAATGGTGTGGTAGGAGATGATGCCCTTATGAAAAATTTGCATATAGGAAGATCATAGTTAGAAAGTTCTACTCAGCCTATTCTCTATTCTTAGACCCATACCTAAGAAAAATTCTCTAATCTGCCACCCCCGTACTATGCACATATTTTCTCACCAGCTTTTTGCTGGACTTAAATATACAACTTTTTAAAAAAATTCTTTTAAGTTGTAGCTGGACACAATACCTTTATTTATTTATATTTAAGTGGTACTGAGAATCAAAAGTGCCTCACATGTGCTAAGCAAGTGCTCTACTACAAAGCTACTAACCCAGCCCCAAGATACAACTTTAATCTTATTTCTGGAAACATCTCCATAATTTAGTTCAAAAGTTGGAAGTTTTTGTTTGCAATCTTGTTAATTTTTATTTTTATTTTTTAGTTGGACACAAACTTTATTTTATTTACTTGTTTTATGTGGTGCTGAGGATTGAACCAAGGGCCCTGCACGTGCTAGGCGAGCGCTCTACCACTGAGCCACAATCCCAGCCCCAATTTTTATTTTTAATACTTTATTTTTGGTTATTAAAGTTGTACATGGTCAAATGGAGAATTTGTAAAATAGAACAAATTATAAGGGGATATAAGTCATACTCTCACTCTTGAAAAATCAATTAATAGCAATAATTTGGCCCATTTAGTTCATTTCATTCACTACACATACACATACAAATATGAAAACATTTATACACTTTTCCACTATGTCAAATGTGTGTGTGTGTGTGTGTGTGTGTGTGTGTATTGAGATAACATTGCATATACTGCTTTGTTTTTAGGCTTTTTCAGTTAATAATATAGTGATTATTTTTAAATGTCTTTAAAGTTGTTTATATGTCTTATTTTAAATTATTGAATCATATCAACTTGAGTTTATATCATAGAAAATTTATGGCTGTCTTAAACAGGGAGATAACTGTAACTTATAACCCATACATCAATGGAAAATTTTGTTTCATATCAATGCCTTCTCAGTGCCATGATAAATTACTGCATTTTATAATTGCTCCCATGAATGATCCTGACCAACTGTGCTCTTCTGGAGATGAGTCTTCTAGATACAGAGTGTTTAACCTGACTCAATTATGGCTTCCCTCTTTCTCCCTTATAATTCTATTTGCTGATTTTCATTACTAAATGCTGATGGCCACTGGCTGGCTCCTTTTCCAAAGTCCATCTATGAACACTAAAAATAAAGGGAACTTGTGTTGAGATTATTTAAAAATATCTTACTCATCATATGTCCTTGTTGTTTGGAGACATCTGAGGATAACGGATTAGCATAGGGTATGACAGTATAATTTTTCCATTTAATAGACAAGCTAAGAGGTATTCATCTATATTGTTGCATTGAACCCAGATGTCTTCTGGCTCCTTTAACACTCTCCTGACAATGCTATGTTTAAATTAATATATATCCTCTGAGACAGCCTCACTATATGGTGGAGAAAAGGATAATTAGAATAGCACTTCCTTAAAAATTCTCCACAAGATTAAGGCATGGGTTCAGATAAGCTTTTCTTCCCTGAACATTCACACATCCAAGCATGTAATTTACTATACTCGGAAAGAAAGGTTTTTATTTCTAAACAATAATACAAAACAAAATTTTCAAAAATATTACAGCAAATTCAACAATCACAAACTGGGAATTTTTGTTTCTAGGTTGAAACATAATGTATATAAAAACTGTTGAAATCAACTTAAGCTATATTTCTAATGACTCAACTTGGGACTCAAATACTGTGGTTTAGGATGTCACTGTATTTCTGGGAGTACAGAACGATAATCCAATTAAAATGTCCCTAAATACTGTTGATTATTTTTCTTTAAAAGACCACTTTCATAGATAGGTTAATATTCTAAGGAAGGAAATAGTCATTCTTCATTTCATCTGTAACTCATATTAATAATAATGTGTCATGAATTTTGATGTGGAACAAATGTTTGCATCAAGTACTATTGTAGAAATACAATTGATGATCTACATATGTTCGTGGCTTAGAAAATGATGTTTGCTTTGAAAATTCAAGTGCTTAATATAGAAAATTACCCAAGGTCCCTGAGGAGACATTGACATTATTTAACTTTATCATGGATCCACATGATAGCATTTTATTGAAAATGGACCAAATTTCTATTTCTAAACAATCTAAATTAATAGCCAGTCCAAAAAGTTTGATTACTCGGAAAATTCTATGCATGTTTGATTACTCGGAAAATTCTACTGTTTGTTTTTTTAAAACTGTTGAAAATTTATGTTTCTAAAACAAAATCCATTTTTCATGGAAACATATTTTGGATATATTTCTACTGTTTTCCTTAAAGTTAACTCATTAAAAGGGGAAAAACTGTATGTTGCTTTATTCTCTCAAAGCATTGTCATATCAATCATCTCACTTGATACATTTATCCCATGGGTTAGGGCATATTTTACTGTCCTTAAATGACTGATTTTTTTAAAACTATATGATATATAGATAAGTTTAAGCAAATTAATGACAGCATTAAGACTAGAATCCAAGTTTTTAAATTTTTAATTCAGTGCTTTTTCTACACTACTAGGCTGAGTTTTACTTATAATTGCAGATACCTAACCCTTCACTATTATGCTAAAATAATAAGCCAACAAAATTGGAAGATTTGGAGAAATAAGGATCAGGAAAAGAGGTTATTTATAAACCTTTATGAGCTTAAAGACTCCCTGAACTTCCTCTTCTAGATATGGAGAATTACATACCACAAATAGTAGTATTAAAGTTACCAATAATCTTCATATGAATTGTTTGAGTTTTGTAGTATTTTATATCATTTTTAAGCTGAGTGGTATGAAATTAATACAACTCTGCCTTTTATGAGATAAACCAACTCATGCTAATTTTTAAAATCCTGTAGGAAGAAAATATCAGGTTCCAATCATGTCCAATAGTCAAATCCACAGTATGGATCTTCTTGTGGAAGACTTTCTTGTTCCATTATTTAGTGAGCTGAATGTGCATGATCAAAAAAGCATTGCTGATGTGCAAAGCTTTCAATGGAGTTCTCGTTATATTTTAATTTTCCTTGGTGTGTACATTGTGTTTTTGACTCATTATCATGCTTCAATCATAGAAGCCTATACATATTTCCTCATTCAGCTTTAGCATTTTTCATTTATGTTGTTGTTCCCAAGAGGATTTGTTTTTTGTTTGTCTTCATAAAGTTTATCTTTAATGTTCCCCAAGTTACTGAACACAAGACTGTTAGTAATTGTGACCCTTTAATTCTTATCCCTTCCATTTGCTTTGTGACAGAATAATGTAGCTCAAAAATTCTACAAGCACCTATCCTTTCTTCTAACATAACCTTCAAAGAATTAGCTTATTTGTTAATAACTCCAGCATAAAAATTTATGCATCATAGATTTCATATTTTAAGTTATCCTATTACATTACTTATTACCTATTACAAAATTCCCTTCTGCATGGAGTGTTCTTATATCTAAGTGAGATGAGATTTGAAAATTATCTTAACAACTACTGCAATATCCCTACACATTGGCTTTTGCTGTCCTATATTTTTGAAGTTGAGATTCCAGTAATGCCGTATTCTACATTGATATGAATGGCTGCAAAATGTTTTGAAATCAATGACCATAACAAATATAACTCCCTAGTGCAAGTGATAGAGTTGGATAGAATAGATTAATGGCATTAGCAGCAGCTGTTCAATAGCCAGACTCCCTGTAAACAGGTTCAAATCACAGCAGGACTGACCTTTCATACAGCATATTGTAGTGGTTTGATTATATATAACCTTGAATTGTATTATAATATGGTGCTTTATCTCTCTAAGAAGATCTAAAACTCTTGGAAGACCTTATAAAAATGTATTTTCCAATTCTCATGTCCATTCAGAATATAGAAGTCTGTGTTCATTGATATTTATTTATCAAGATATAACTTTTTCAAAGACAAAAAACACTACTTTATAGATTGTCAGTTTCTATAATAAATAACACAAAATTTTAGTTGAATACTTACCATATGCCAGCATTGTTCTGTATTATGCATACTAACCCATTCAATACTCATAAAACTCCATGAAGTTGCAGTGGCTCCCTGTTCCAAAATAAGATGAATTAGATGTAATTCTCCCGAGTGTTCCTTAAAACACATAGATATTATTATAAAACAAGTATATGAAGATTCTGAAAGGTGCAGATGAGGAAATTGGCTATGGATCTTAAGTCCTGAAGAACTGGCATAGTGGTAAATTCCAAGATTTTGTTTTGTTTTGTTTTGGGTTGTTTTAATTCTTACCTTGTATAT
The DNA here is from genome assembly GCF_021218885.2 of Marmota monax. Taxonomy (NCBI): domain Eukaryota; kingdom Metazoa; phylum Chordata; class Mammalia; order Rodentia; family Sciuridae; genus Marmota; species Marmota monax. Next base: position 6,541,496 of record NW_026695065.1, on the reverse strand, counting down.
TCTAGGCTAGTTTCTATAGATGTTGACAACCGGGAAATGCCAGAAAGTAGTGAAAGAAAGAGTCCCAAGAAAAACTTATTCTCTCTATCCAAAAGACCACAGAAAGAGATTTAAAAAAACTTTTAGACAACAAATATCAAGTTCCAACAAAAAATACCAGGATAAAAATCTCAGCCTAGTTAAGGCCAAGGCGAGGGACTATAATTTCACCCTCGGTAGAATGTAATGTATTATCCTTTCCTTATCCCCTCCTCCATTATGGCAATGTTAGAGGTGCTGACTTTAACCCTGACAGCAGGAAGGAATCTCCCCACATGAGTCCATATCTTTGGAGGCTCATTGTGAGCAGTAATGTGGTAACTCTCCCCTTCTCATCAAAGGTGCTATCGGTGGTTTCCTAATGGTGTGTTGGAACTCCCATTCTCACCTAGCAATGATGAGAACTCCCTTAACTTTAGTAGGCCAAGGGAATCTGGGTTGGAAACCTGGAATTCTTTCCCCACTTGGCAGTAGCAAAAAAAATCCACTTCTTCTCATGCTCATGCATAAGCAGTGTCATTGGAGGGCAGCAACATGGTTTAAGTAAAATCCAGTATCATAATATAATATCCCAGATGTTCAGGTTTCAGTCAAAAATTACTTAGACAAATTACTAGGAAACTTACAACTTAAATGAAGAAAGATGATCAATATATGCCAATTCTGAAATGGCAGAAATATTAGAATTTTCTGATGTTTTAAAAGCAATCATCATAAAAATACTTCAATGAGCAATTCTTAACATACTGTCCTTTCTGTCAGTGGCATTCTAAAGAGAATAGAAAGAGGGTAGGGCCAAAAGAACATGCAATGAAATAACTGCTGAAATTTTCTCAAATTTTGCAAAAGACATAAACCTACATATTAATGAAGATGAATGAATCCCAAACTGGATAAATCCAAAGACATCAATACCAAGATGGATCATATTCAAACTTCTAAATAGTAAAGAAAAAGAGAAAATCTTGAAGGTAGAAAGAGAAAAATGATAATATCAATAGTAGAAAAATATTTGAAATAAAGTGACCTTCTCATCAGACACCATGGATGCTAGAAATAATGACATAACATTTTCAAGTGCTAAAATAAAATAACTACTACCCTAAACATCTGTGTATAGTAAAAACACCATCTAATAATGAAATAAAATCAAGGAAAATATCAAATGAAGGATACTTAAAAAAATTTGTTACCAGTGGACTTACTTTCAAAAATACAGTAAAAGGACATTCTTGAAACACGGAAAAATGATAAAGTAATATTGGAATATGAGAAATGAAGAAATGATAATAAATAGAGTAATATATAAATAAAAGCTATAAAGTTTATTTTCAAAGTTAGGTTTGATGGTTGAAGCAAACACTATAATACTGCTGTATTGATGCTAAATGTATGCAGAAGAAATATTTAAGTCATTTATATTATAAATGAGGTATGTTAAAGTGTTAAAGGAAGATAATGATTCTATAGTTCATTTAAACTGGTAAAATATGAATCCAGTAACTATGATACACTATAAAAAGAGATAAATAAAAATGGAATTTTAAAGAAAGATACAAGTAACTTACTGGAGGACTAAATAAAAACAAATCAGAAATGAAAACACAATAAAAGTAAAATATAAATTGCACATTTAAGCATATATACATCAATAACTATGTTAAATGTTAATGGTTGAGATATAACAATTCAAACTCACAGTTTGGCAGAGTCTGTGAGAAAATTACTCAAAGGCTTGGTGGATAACTCAGTGGTAGAGCATTTGCTTAGCATGCAGGAAGCTCTGGCTGGGTTTCATCTCCAGCACTGGAAAATAAACAAATAAATGAATAAAGGATTAATCTTTTTACACTATTGGCATTTCAGGGTGTTGATGGAGAAATCAAGAAGTACTCACAAGGAAATATGCCATTTTATAAAAACTTTTTTCAATACAATAATGTAGTCTAGTTTAAAGTGAAACAATAGAAAAATACGCATTATTCAAATGCTAATCAAAAGATACCCATGGCAGCTTTATGAATAGCAGGCAAATTAGATTTCAGAACACAGAATTACCAGACAGAGAGGGACATCATAAAAAGATTATTCCTCAAAGAAGGTACAATGATCCCAAATATGTATGCACCAAACAATGCAGATGCAAAAGATGTGAGGCAAAAATGTTAGAGCTCATAAGAGTAAGAAAACCCCCCAAAATATAGTTAGAGACATTTTTACTAATCTCTCAGCAATGGATGAAACTACTAGACAATAAATCAGGGAAGAAAATGGAAGAACTGAACAACACCATGTAACAATAGGAAATAATTAAAATGTGTACAACATCCTATCCAGGAATAACAAGGTATACATTTTTTCCAAGCACCTATGGACTATTCTTCCAAAACATCACATTTAGAATTATAAATAAAAACTCAATTAATTTTAAACAATTGAAATCATATCATGTATGCAAACATAAAAATAGAAATATAATAGGAAATATCTAAATATTTGGCAACTAAAAAATATAATTCCAAATAATTTATGAGTGAAAGAGGAAGAGTCAAGGGAATCCAAAATTATACTGAACTGTATAAAAATGAAAATGCAACATATCAAAATGTGTAGAATGAAGAAATAACAGTTCTAAGAGGCAAATTTCTCTCACTGAATGTACACTTTAGGAAAGAAGAAAAGTCACAAATAACTTATCAATTTTTTACCTTAAGAAATAAAAGGCCAAAATAAATAAATACACATAAAACAAGCAGCATGAGAAATATTAAATATAAAGGCAGCAATCAATGACATTTTTAAAAATGCTCTCATTGACTTCTCTGTTACCAATAAATACATGTAACTCTTAAGCCTACATTTTTAATGGAGAAAGATTTAGACCCAAGTTTCCAACTCTTACTAAATATCTCCATTTAACTTTCTGGATAATATTTGATATATTCTAATATTCATTATCTTTCCATCAGATCTGGTGCCATTGTTTCTACATTTCCTATCTTGATGAGTGGTACTCAATGGCCCTAATTAGAAATTTGTGACTAATTCTTGACTTCCCCATCTATACCCTGAAATACTGATATATTCTCCTTGGTTTTATCTTATTTACAGCTCTCAAGTCAATTCATTATTTATCTCCACTGTTGCTACCTTAATTATAATCTTTCAAGTGTAGTAATGTCTGACTTAAAATTTGACCCCTATCAATCCATTTTCCACACTAATGTGAGGATGGTATCTATGAAACATAGGACTGATCATGTCATGACTTTACTTAAAATATTTCAGTGTCAATTGATCAAGGGACTAACTATATGCTCCTTATCTTTCAAAGTTTTTATGATTTGCTCTATGTATACCTCACCATGTTAATATAATCCTCATCTAAGACTCTATTATTTTTCTAGGTGTAAGTCTTTTATGTATATGAGTCCTCTGAGCTGTGAGTCTATTTACAATCTGAAACTTCTTTAAGAACCCATCCTTGTTCAACCCCAACAAATGTTTGTCAGATTCTCTTCATCTTCCAAACTTGATCTCATTAGATGGCTTCTATATCTCTTTAGATAACTTGTCCCTTCAGTTTTCTAAAATACATTCTGTTTATCAATGTCAAGGAGGTGGGAACAATTAGGGGACTAGAACTGCTTTTTATAGACATAATTGATTTGTATCTCTTCCAGATTCAGCAGTAGACAAGTTATTTCATAGTAGCACAGTTTCTTAATCTGTGATCTGTGAAAAATCCTGATACCATTTTGCACAAGATTATTATAAGAAGATCATGCACACAAAACACTTAATTACGGTGTCTGACATATAGTAAATGCTGAGTAAATTTTCTTGTTATTAATAGACCTATTAGTGGTAGTAGTGGTAATTATAGTATTCCCTCCATACTTAGTTTCTGCTTCATAATGACTATTTGCTTAATGTTTAGTTAATGAATATATTATCCCTTTGTCCTGAAGGAAATTTTATAAAGGAAGAGGTTTTTGTACTGTTTTCAAGACTAAATGAGTAGAATAGGGATATAGTTCAGTGGTAGAGTGCTTTAGTATGTGTGAGAAACTGGGTTTGATCTCAATTTTTAAAAAGAGAGACTAATCTTTTACCCTACTTTATTTTTTCAGAAAAGCAAATATTTGTGCATAACCTAAGTCTTTCACTTTACCTGCAATTTTTTTCTCTTTGAGGAAAAAAAAATTGAGCATAAATTAAGTTAGATTACAATGTATTGTTTTTGACACTAATAAGAATGACTGCAAGGGCTGGGGTTGTGGCTCAGCAGTAGCATGTGAGAGGCCCTGGGTTCGATCTTCAGCACCACATAAAAAAAATAAACAAAGAAAATAAAGATATTATGTCCAACTAAAAAATAAATATTCAAAAAGAAGACTGACTACAAAACAAACCTCAGTTCTAATTATGGTCAGATTGTCACATTCATCTTATACTACAAATTAACAAGTGCCAAATAGAGTAGTAAAATAAAACCTAGGAAGCTAATATTAAGTAGAGAGCATTTACAGAAAAAATGTTGAAATAGCTAATTCAAAATGTGTTTCTACTATTATCAAAAATGTTTGTACTGTCAGACTAGAAACAGAGGTGTGAACAATACCAAAGTGTCTCTTTTGAAAGTAGCTCCATGGTACCACCTGTCAGAATGTATCACTTGTTTCAACATAGGATACCTTTCAAGTGCTTATACTCTACAGAGTTCACTGTGTATAATATTCAAAATAAGAAGATTCAAATGACAACCTTAAAACCTCAAATTCTTAAGCATGTTCTTAAAAGTGTTTCCCTTCCATAACTGCTATGACTTAGATATGTTTTGCTTCCAAAGGTGAAGTTTGGTCCTTAGTAGGGTGGTGAAACTTTGAAAAGGCAGGGCCTAGTGAAAATTAGTTGAGTCATGGGGGCATTACCCTTGGAAAAGATTAATGCTGGTCTCATGGAATGAGTGAGTTCTCATGAGAGTGGGTTGTCATAAAGTGAGGCCATCCATGTGCTTGAACTCTTTTACATGCAGCTGGTTCTCTTTCTGCTACTTTACCATGTTATGTTACAATGAGTGGGGAGGAGCTTGTCAGCACACTAGCAAGATGCTGTTTGGACTCTCTATCCATCAGTACTTTGAAACAAGCAAAAATTTTCTTTATAAAACTTTTCTCTATAAAGTTCTCAGCCTATTTTTGTTATAGCAACACAAAGTGGACTAATACACTGCTAATTATCAAACTTATTCTAGCTAATAATCAGATAATCATAGTACATTCTTGAGTACTTTTTAGGAAGCATTAAAGGAAGTAAATGGGATATAAAAATATGATAATATGTATGGTAAGCTATCCTTTGTGTTTAAAGTGGTAATCTATATGTGTGCGGGGAGGGATATGTATCCATCTACTTAAAACAGATATATTCACATATAACACATTTTATAATAACCAAGTACTTCTTGCTAAACTTTGGGGTGGAAAAATTGCTGAGGCTAGAGTGAAGAAAGAGGGAGAAAAATAGATCCTTTGTAAGATTAGAATTTTCTAATATTTGAATTTTCTTTTACAAATATGTATGTATTAAATTAGGAAATATTATAAAATTTTGAAAAAAATTTATCTTTAAAATGATTACAACTGACTTGTCAGATTAAAAAACTGCATGCAGAGTTTAGAATAAAGAGTTCTACCTTCAAAATATTATTTAAAAAAACACAAGAAATATACAACTTACATTCATGGAAAGCTTATAATTATTTACAAAGTGGATTGCACTGGCAGTAAGTGTTCTAAAGATCTAAAGTAGAAGAGCTGAGGTGGTGCAGGGGACATTTAATAAAATGTGACTCTGTTAATCATAATTTTTGATATTAAATGAGTTTCTCAACATTCCACTTCTGTTTGTTCAGAAGAGTTTCTATTTTCTTTCAATCTGTGAGAATCTATTCCATCTCCTTTCATTAACACTTATCTATTTATTTATTTTTGGTACTAGGGATCAAACTCAGGTTCACTTGGCTACTGAAACACATCCCCAGTTCTAGTTTATATTTTATTTAGAGTTATGTTCTCACTGAGTTGCTTAGCACCTTGTGTTTACGAGGCTGGCTTTGAACTCAGGATTCTCCGGTCTCAGCCTCCTGAGCTGCTGGCTTGTGCCACCATACCCACACACTTAGTTATTCTTGAAGTTATTAAGTTTATATGTGTCTAATTTGTATAGCATATACAGGTCTGTAGTAATTAAAATGCATTGTAATTGACCTCATTTAGTGTTTTCATGATTATTAACTTATTTTTGTTAGACTTGTATACTTAAATACACTGAAGTAATTTTTCTTTTCAACTAAAATAAAGATTTAAATTAATTTCATGTGATTTTAATTTCTAGAAGTTAGAAGGAAAAGTGAAATTAATTCTTATTTTCAAAAGTCTAAAATTTGCTCTTTTGACTTTGAAATTGATAGTAGTATTAATATTTTTTTAAAAAAGAAGAGAAAAAAGAACTCAATTTTTATCCTTTTTCTCCTCTGTCCCCCTTTTAAATAATTTTATTTTCTTTTCAAATATTAATTTCTTGGCTACTACTTTAGTATACATAACTAAACTTGTTTTATGAGTATTAATTACCTGATGAACATGAAATTTGTGCAATTTAAGCCTTAAATTTAGTGAGGCTTAAATTTGTATCATAAAGCAGTATTGGTTTTCAGATGGAACCATTAAATCTGATTTTGGCATTGTCTAATTTTTTAAGTCACCTCATGCTTGATTTGTTCTTATACAAACCAATGACACTTTCTAGAAGTCAGTCAATTCATGAAACTTAGGTCAGAATTCTTTACTACACAGGGGAACATGAAGTTTTGAACAACAAGAAATATGGATTAAAATCAGTAAGGGATTACTAGGAATAGTTTAACTTTTAATTCTATGGTTAGCATTCAAAACATGAATATCTCCTTTACTGAAATATTTATTTGTAAGCAATCTAATACAAAAATGTCAGCCAACCCTTTGGAATTTACCACTGTTGTTCTTTTATTATATGAGAAATGATGAAAATGTCTTACCGGTAAGTGGTCATTGTACATTGAAGATCTTATTTCAAAACTCCAGAAATTACATATGCAAAATATTTTATTCTTAAGGAAGTTTTGGATATTGGTATGTAATATTTAATATACAGTAACTCAAATGCAACACATAAATATGGCTGAAGCACACAAATATGACCCATAATTTATAAGTCTGAAAAATGATACATGACTTCTTTGAGATTCACATTTGAGTTTTTAAGGTACTTAAAACATAATTATACTTATTTTCATCTTAAATTTACTCATTTATTAAGTGGGTAGTATATGCCATAAGCTTTGCTAAGCACTTTATTTAGATTAAGGCATTTTGATCCTACATAAATGCTATGATGTCAGGAACTACTATTATTACAATTTTAGAGAGAGGCTAAAGCTGTCAGAGGGGAAGAGCTGTCAAAAATAGAATTCTAATTCAAACTATCTTCTTAAAGATTCAATGTCCTCATATTGACCTCTAAGTTCAATGCAATTTTGATCAAAATCCCATTCATTCATTTCAATATGAAAATTGATGAAATGATTCTAAAATATATACAGAAATGTAAAGGGCCAAGATGAGTCAACATAGTTTTGAAATAGTAGTACAAGTTAGAGGAGGTATACCACCAAACATTGAGATTTTTTAAAAATAAAACTATAGTAATAAGGACAGTGTGTTACTGGCATAAGGATACATAGACAAACAGAAAGAAGCAGCAGAAGTAAAGAATCCAGAGATACTCATACATTGATCTATGCTTGGTTTATGACAAAGATAACATAGTAGGAAGGTGGGGGAAATTATAAACATTTTAACAAATTATGTTAGATCAATTGATTATCTATATGGAATAAATGAATCTTCATTCTTATTTCACATTCTACTGGATTGTATATTAAATTGTAAAAGGAGGTTTTAAGTGATAATATAGAGGAAAATGTTCATATATTGCAGGCGACCTCCACCCCCAAATTTTGTAAACAATACAATGAGACTCTAGCTATAAAGAAAAAGATTGTTGTATTAGGATGTACAAAAATCAAGAATCTTGGGATCAGAAGCTATAATTCAGAGAGGAAAATGCAGTACATAATTGAGAGGATAGTTTGAATATGTAGGATCAATAAAGTACAAATATCATGTGAAGATTGTCTTCTGTGTAAATTAAAAAGATAAGCCTAGAGAAAAATAGGAGGATATTCAAATGGCATATAAATGTATAAAATGGTGCTAAATATTAGTAATTACTAGGATATTATTAATATGATTCACAATGTCATGTCATGTGTTGAAGACACTTTGCTTTTGGCACTCTCATAGCTTGCTATGGTAGCATAAATTGCTATAACTTTGGAAAGTTATTTGTCAGTATACTATTCCAGCTGAACATAAGCATATTCTATGACACAGCAAAACCAGAAGCAACAAAACTATCCATCAATGATGGAATGATTAAGCTACACTACTCTAAAGCAATGAAAAGAAATCAAATGAAGCTATGCCCGATAACATAGAAAAACTTTTCAAACAATGTTGAGTGAAAATGCTCAAGTTAAAAAAAAAACATACCATGTTATTCTATTTACATAATATTCAAACAGAAGCAGAATTTAACCATAGTGTTTAAAGTCAAGACAGTGGTTATAATGGTCAGGCTGGCAGAGTTAGTTATTTTTTGGTAGCATGAAGGAGTTGACAACTACTGATTGCTAAAATATCTTCAACAAATGGTTCTGGGAGAACTGGAAATCCATATGCAACAAAATGAAATTGATTTACTATCTCTCACCATGCATAAAAGTTAACTCAAAATGGATCAAGGAGCTAGGAATCAAACCAGAGACTCTGAGTCTAATAGAAGAAAAATTTGGCCCTAATCTCCATCATGTGGGGGCAGGCCCCAAATTCCTTAATAACACACCTATAGCACAAGAGTTAAAAACCAAGAATCAACAAATGGGACAAATTCAAACTAAAAAGTTTTTTCTCAGCAAGAGAAATAATATGTGAGGTAAATAAGGAGCCTACATCCTGGGAACAAATTTTTACCCCTCACACATCAGAGAGAGCTCTAATCTCTAGAGTATACAAAGAACTCAAAAAGTTAAACAACAACAAAATAAATAAATAAATAACCCTATCAACAAATAGGCTAAGGACTTGAACAGACACTTCTTAGAAGAGGATATACAATCAATCAACAAATACACGAAAAAATGCTCACCATCTCTACCAATCAGAGAAATTCAAATTAAAACTACTCTGAGATACCATCTCATTCCAGTAAGAATGGCAGCCATTATGAAGTCAAACAACAAGTGCTGGCGAGGATGTGGGGAAAAGGGTACACTTGTACATTGCTGGTGGGACTGCAAATTGGTGCAGCCAACTTGGAAAGCAGTATGGAGATTTCTTGGAAAGCTGGGAATGGAGCCACCATTTGACCCAGCTATTCCCCTGGGTCTATTCCCTAAAGACCTAAAAAGAGCATGCTACAGGGACACTGCTACATCGATGTTCATAGCAGCACAATTCACAATAGCAAGACTGTGGAACCAACCTAGATGCCCTTCAATAGACGAATGGATAAAAAAAAATGTGGTATTTATACACAATGCAATATTACTCAGCACTAAAAATTAACAAGATCATGGCATTTGCAGGGAAATGGATGGCATTAGAGTAGATTATGCTAAGTGAAGTTAGCCAATCCCTAAAAAAACAAATGCCAAATGTCTTCTCTGATACGGGGGGGTGTGACTCAAAATGGGATAGGGAGGAAGAGTATGAGAAGAAGATTACCACTAAATAGGGAATAGAGGTGGGAGGGAAAAGGAGGGAGAAGGGGAATTGCACGGAAGATGGAAGGAGACCCTCATCGTTATACAGAATACATGTATGATGTTGTGAGAGGAAAAAAAAAAGAAGTGTGTCACATTAGATTGTGTAGAGAGAAGTGATGGGAAGGGAAGGGAGGATAGGAAGCGCAGCAGAATAAAGTAGACATTATTATTGCTGTATGTATATATGTTACTGTATGACCAATGTGATTCTGCAATCTGTACAATCAGAAAAATGAGAAATTATACCCCAATTGATTCAAATGTATTATATGTCAAGATCATTGTACTGACATGTAATTAAAACAAATTAAAAAAAAAGAGAATAAAAGAGTGTTTTTTGACAAAGAGGAGAATAGAAAGTTTAAGATTTTATAAGTTATATCCGTTTATTTGGCCTTGTTCATTGGCTGAGTGAAAATATTTTACAAATGAAGGCCAGTGAATTAAAAATAGAAAAATAATGAAAAAACTCAATATTTTTGGATATTGAATGCTTCAACCCAGGTTGATATCAGAGTAAATCAAAATTAAATTAGGATGGCAGAAAATTGTGAACAAGGTGACACTGTTCTTCAGCAATGTGGAAAATTATATGAAGGCCAAATTTTGAGTGACAGAAATGGTTATAGTAATGCAGGACATTGAGAGGTAGGTTGAACAGCCAGATTTTGAACCAGTAAACCTTCAGTTTCTATAGTATACCTATAGCACATTCATAATGTAGACCTTGGTAGTTGTGTAAGCTGGGATAGTTGTTTTGAGCTATTGTTTATCCAGCTTTTCCACAAATACCAGAGCCAAAAAATATTAATTTCTTTAAATGGAAGCTAAGTGTAAGAATGGAATTTAGAACACATCTGTTGCAGAGGAAACTTTTAAAAGTCCTATTTCATTACTAAAGCAAATAAACTTAGCATTCTACTACAACCTATGCTTACATTTAAATAAATAATTTTCGTTTTGTCCTAATCTTCTTAATAAAGTTTCTCATAAAGCAAATGTGTCTTTATAAATGATGTTGGGAAAATTCAATCTTCATACACAAAAATTGGATCATTTCCATATTAACATACACAAAAATTAATTCAAAATGGATCAAAAACTTAAACATAGGAGCTAAAACTGTAATACTTTTAGTAAAATGGAAGAAAATCTTGATGAGTTTGAATTTGAAAATAATTTCTTGGGTATGACACTAAAAGTAGAGGAAACACAAGATACATAGATAAATTGGACATTATCAAATTAAAAAGTTTTCTCATTGAAGTACACTAGTAATAATAAAAAGGAAGTGACAAAATTGGAAAAATATTTACAAATCATATATTTCATAAGGGATTAATATCCAGAATATATGAAGACCTAAATTTAATAACAAAACATCCAAACAACTTGATTTAAAAATGGGTAGAAGACTTGAAAGATATTTCTCCAAACTGGATTTAAGAGTGTCCAAAAACCACATGCAGGAATTTTCAACATCAGTAATAATTATGAAAACGCAAATCAAACTCACAATGAGACTATTATCTAAAAAGCAGAAAATAACAAGTATTGTTGAAGGTGTAGAAAAGTTGAAAGACTTTTGCATTGTTAGTGAGCATGTAAAGTTGTTCAGCTGCTATAAAACTGGCATGGTGGTTCTTCAAAAAGTTAAACATATAATTAACATGTGACCTGAAAGTTTCACTTCTGGTATATACTCTAAAAGACTGAAAGCAGAGACTCTACCAGATATCTATACACCCATGTCCATAATAACATTATTCACAACATCCAAAAGGTGGAAGTAACTAAAATGTGCATTGACAGATGAGTGGATAAATAAAATATTATAATATATGTGTGTGCATTTATATATTCTATACATATATTCCAAATATACGTTCTGTAAATATTTGTATATATAATGGAATGTTGCTCACTCTTAAGATTTTTTGATTTTTAGGGATTGGCTAGCTTTGATATAAGGAGAGTAACTAAGAACAGAGTAGGGACGAAGAGCATGAGAAGAAGATTAACATTTAACAGGGATGAGAGGTGGGAGGGAAAGGGAGAGAGAAGGGAAATTGCTTGGAAATGGAAGGAGACCCTTAGGGTTATACAGTGGAGGGGGTAGAGAGAGAGGAGGGGAGGGGAGGGGAGAGGTGGGGAGGGGGGATGGTGGAGGATGGGAAAGGCAGCGGAGCACAACAGACACTAGTATGGCAATATGTAAATCAATGGATGTGTAACTGATGTGATTCTGCAATCTGTGTATGGGGTGAAGGTGGGAGTTCATAACCCACTTGAATCAAAGTGTGGAATATGATATGTCAAGAAATTTGTAATGTTTTGAACAACCAACAATAAAAAACTTAAAAAAAAAGATTTTTTGAGCAATTTTTATGAGAGCATTATTGATATACATAGTGAGATAATTTTGACAAAATCATACATGAAAGGAATTTGATTTCAATATCCATTTTCAACTAATTTTTCTCCTCTTTTCCATCCCCCTATTTTCCTTATTCTACTTTACTGATCTTCATTTCATTCCTTTATTTATTTATTTTTGATTGGTACTTTTTACATATGCATAAAGGTAAAATTCTCTTTGGTACATTTATATATGCATATAACATGATTTTGTTTAATTCATTGTATATTTCCTCTTGTTTCCTTTCCTTCATCCCTTTCTGTTGCTTTCCATTTTGTACTCCACCAATCCTCCTTATATCTTTATGATATGTAATCCCATCTCCACTGTCTTGTTTCATTTATTTTGGTCTAGCTTCCACATATTAGAGAAAACTTATAACCCTTGACTTTCTGAGTCTGGCTTATTTCACTTAGCGTGATGTTCTCTATTTCCATCTATTTACTAGCAAATTCTATTATTTCAACCTTATTATGGCTGAAATAATATATTTGTACACATTAAATGAAATTCTGACACGTTACATTATGGATGAACTCTGAAGACATTATGCTAAGTGAAATATGAAAAAATCTAGTCACAAAATTAAATATTGTGATCCCAATATTTAAGTCTAAAATATTCAAATTCATAGGGGAACAAAAGTGGTAGTTAGGGGCTGGTGGTGAAACAGAGGGCTATTTTTTAAATGTGTATGGATTTTTTGCTTTAGAAGATGTAAAATTTCTAAAGATGAATAGTGCCATCTACAGTAGGGTGAATGAGTTGAATGCCCCTGAACTGTCTTTCCCCTTAAAATGACTAAAATGGTAAATTTTATGTAATGTATATTTTACTATAATAAAAGTTGTGCCAAAATGTATAGGACTAACATTTACATGTTTGTGTTACTTAGTACCTATCAACTCACTCTTTCTTTATCTACAACCTCTTCTGTGAGATGTTTCCACCTATTTAAAAAAAACAGATTTGGCGGAGTAGCTTGAGTTCAAACTTATCCACCTAAGTTAATAAGAGAGGTACTCTTAATGACTGATTCTCAAATACCGCCTCCAAACACAGTTCATGCAATTTAGAAAGAAGGAAAATATAATACGTTTTCCATAAGTGCAGATGATTTCATTTAAATTATTAAATGATTTCATTTAAAGGACTGCCCTTGGCTGGCAGAAGAAACTATGGTACATTCACATGCAATGCATTCAAGGCTACTGCAGAAAAAAAATATGGTCTTATTTATATGTATTGCTATGAGAGAGTGTCAAAGTTATATACAGTATTCTACTATTTGTCTAAGAATGGGATATATTATATGTGTATTTGCTTATGTTTAAAATATGAGAGAACAAATTTGAAAATAAGGTTACTTATAGGACAAAAGGGTGAGTAGGGTAGAAGAAAACAGAAAGTAGATTTCTTTGAAGCTGTTTTATAGATTGGCATTCTAAGCCATATAAATATTTTAACTAATTAAAAAAGCAAAATAAAAATGTAGAGCTAGAGAGCAAAATGAAATAAATTAACTGAACTATGTGCTACTTAATAGCTCAACTATGGATAAAGAATATCTTTCAAGTAACTTTAAAATATAGTGATTTGGCATACATCCCTAGTACAGTATATTTTATAGACACTAGACAACTTCTGTCAAGAAATTTTAAAATACAGTAATTGTCAGTGAATCTGCAGTTACCTGAATCCTAAGATCAAATATAAATAACAAAAGCATAGTCTGCTTTTTGTAGCTACATTATTAGTAAGAATATTAAAGTTGGTATTGTGAAATGTAGTTAAATCCAATTTTGTTTCAAAAAGAATTGATTTTCAATATATGACAAAATAAATGGAAAAGTAAAAATAAAAAAAAAATAAAGCAATTTTAGAATCCTAAATCAAAATGAAGAAATACTTAATTATGACATATCAATTATTTTTAAATTTCTAATTTCAAAGTATTTTTAAGAACTCATTTGTTAACTTTGGAAGATATCAGGGAACAAACCTAGTATTCTCACTAAACATCTATCGTACCTTTAATGAATGAAATATATCTCAGGTTAATAATATCTTTAAGATTTTAGAAGGGAAAGTTTTTCTTCATACAGGTATTTATATAAATGAAAAATGAAGGCACAATAATAAACATAGAAAATTTCATTTTTACAAAACCTCATGAAAAAATAGATATAGGCAACAATTATCAATGTCTGATAAAACCTTCAGACAAAAAGCTCATGTAGAACTTTATGATCATTAATCAAGCTGATGATACCTGAAATTTTCTGAACAGTTTTAACACCACAAAACAGAGATATTTAAGTTGGACACAGTGATGCATGCCTGTAATCCCAGCAATTCAGGGGGCTGAGGAAGGAGATAGTCTCAGCAACTGAGTGAAAACCTGTCATAAAACAAAATATAAAAAGGACTAAGTGTGTAGTTCAGTGGTAGAGCACTCTTCAGTGAAAAATTAGTACCAGAAAAAAATAGATAGACTTAGTCCATACTACCAAAAGTTATCTATGGATTTGATGCAATTCTTATCAAAATTCCAGTGTCACTGCTCATAGAATTAGAAAATTAATCCTAAAATTTAAATGGAACTCCAAATTATTAAAGGAATCTTGGCTAAAAGAACAAACCTGGGTGCGGGGGGGGGGGGGGCTGGGATGTAGCTCACTGGCAAAGTGTCTGCCTTGTATTCACAAAGCCCTGGGTTTGACCCCCAGCTCCAAAAAAAAAAAAAAATAAAATAAAGGAACCACACCAAAAAAAAAAAAAAAAAAGAACAAGGCAGTAGGTATCACACTATCTTACTTCAAAATATACTACAAAGCTATAGTAGTAACCAAAAACTGTGGTATTGGTACATTATATTATATACAAAATTGGAATGATGTATTCACACATGTACATACATAATTTGGTCAACTTCATTCCCCAGTTCTTCCCCTTCCCCTTCCCCTTCCATCCTCTATTCCCCTTGACTCCCCAAATTAGTCTATTTTCATGAGATCTCCTTTTTTATTCCGTTTTCTCCCTTTTAACATATAAATAGACATAAAATCAATTGAATGGAAGAAGCCCATCAGGGAGAGGGTGAAGGGGAAGGAAAGAGGAAGTACTGGGGATTCAAATGGAGCAAACTCTCTTACATGGATTTATAAATATGTCAAAATGAACTATAGCTATAATGCACTAATAAATATTTAAAAAGAAGAAAAAATATGGTATTGACTATGTCCATCAACCAATATATGGCTAAAGAAAATGTGAAAAATAAATGCAATTCCATAAAAAGGATGAAATACTATCATTTGGAACAACATGTATAGAACTGGAGATCACTTTGTTCAATGAAATAACATGAAGACAACCATAGAGAGACAAGTATCACATGATGTCACATCTGTGCAATCTAAAAAAAAAAGTGGATCTCAATCCTGGTACCTTAGGAGACTAAATGAAGAGAATCACAACTTCAAAACCAGTCTCAGCACCTTAGTGAGGGCCTGAGCAACTTAGACCCTGTCTCAAAACAAATTATAAAAAGGGATGGAGATGTGGCTCAGAGGATAAGTGCCTCTGGTTTCAACCCTCACTCCCAAAAGTAGATCTCATAAAATTTGATAAAAGAATGGTAATTACCAGAGGCTGGGCATGGTGGTGGAGTTGACCAATGTGCAATAAGTTGTAATTAGGAGTAAGAAGTAATGATGTTATTGTACAGCAGGGGATACAGACAATGATGATGCACTGCTTATTTCAAAAAGCTAAAGGAAAGAATTTTGAATATTTTCACCATATAGAATGATAATTGTTTGACGAGTTAAATATGTTTACCCTGATATGAACGTTGACCAATGTATACATGTATAAAAATACCACATGGTACCCTATAAAGATGTTCAAGTTTTATATTTTATGTGTCAGTTAAAACTGAATTCAAATTAAATTTTAAAAAAGCAACTCCAAATACATTAAAGACTTAAATATAAGACTCAAAACTATAAAATATAGGGAAGAAAATATTTCAAGACATACTAGAACAAAACTTAGGGAAACACTTCAGGACATTGGCATGGGAAAAGCCATTTTAGGATATGACCCCAAAAGCAAGGCAACAAAAGCAAAAACTGACCAATGAGATTATAACAAACTAAAAAGTTTCTGCATAGCAAAAGAAATAATCAACAGATCTAAGGACAACCTGAAGAATGGGAAAAAAATATTTGCAAACTATGTATACAAAAAGGGATTAATATCTGGAATTATAAGAAACTCAACTCAATATTAAAATAATAATGTTAATCTAATTAATAAGTAGGCTAAGGGTCTGAGTAGACATTTGCAAAAGATGGCATACAAATAGTTAGCATATATGGGAAAAATGTTCAACATCACAAGCTATCAAGGAAAAAAAAATCAAAACTACAATGAAATATTACCTTACCACAGCAGAACTGGCTATTAACAAAAAGTCAAAAAATCACAAGTCCTGGTGAAAATTAGGAGAAAGGGAAACTCTTGCACATTGTTTATAGGAATAAAAATTAGAATATTCTAGAAAAATTAACTGGAGTTCCCTCAAAACATTAATATAGCACTACTATATGATTCACTAATCCCACTGCTGGGGCATATACTCCAAGCTGTTCTAATTATTATGTAGAAAAGTTATCTGCACTCTCGTGTTTGTTGCACAATTACTCACATTAACCAGAATATGGAACCTATTTCATTGTAGTTTTGATTTTCATTTCCCTGAATGCTAGTGATGTTCAGTGTTTTTCCTCTATATGTTGTCCATTTGTATGTCATCATTTGAGAAACAATTATTCATGTTCTTAGCCTATTTATTATTCCAACCTAAAAGTCCATCAATGGATAAATTGAGAAAGAAAATGTGGTGTGTGTGTGTGTGTGTGTGTGTGTGTGTGTATATATATATATATATATATATATATATATATATATATATATACCTATCTATATATAACTGAATGCTATTCACTCATAAAAAAGGGAAGACTTGTTATTTGCAACAGTGTGGATGAATCTGGAGGATATTATGCTAAGTGAAATAATCCAGGAACAAAAAGAGAAATACCACATCATCTCACTCATGTATAGAATAAAAAACAAAACAAAACAAAAACAAAAACAACTTGATCTTATAAAAGTTGAAAGTACAATATATTGGTTACCAGATGTGAGAAGAGTAAAGAAGAAGAGGGATGGGAAGTGTTGACCAACAGAACTACAATTAGGAGAAATAAGTTCTGGTGTTTTATGGCACAGTGGGGTGAATATGGTTAACAATAATCGGCTGTATATTTAAACTAGCTAGAAGGATTTTCAATGTACTCAACATAAAGAAACGAGAAAAGTTTAAGGTGATGGATGTGTTTATTGACCTGATTTGATCCTTATCCAAGTTATGTATGAACTGAAACACCATATTTACTTTATAAACATGTATAACTATTATGTGCCAATGAAATGTAGAGAGATTTAGACATATGCAACATTTAAGGCAAATACACATATCCATTTATCATTCTTACCATAAACTTGAACCTGCATCTAATTAATATTCTATAGTCAGTTGATAGCTTATTAGAAATATGAGGGACTAAGGACCATATAAAATGATAACAAAGATGTCTCAATATATAAATTGCAAAGCAATAATACCAGGCATTGGGTACAATACCTACAAATTAACTAAGACAAGAGTCAATTAAATCAAATACAATGTATAGACTTTATTTAGATTCCAATTTGAACAAATTGTGCAAATTGAAACAAAAATAATGAGACAATTGAAGAAATTTAAACACTGCCTACATTGGCAATAATGGTAAAGCATTTTAGGTGTGATCATGTTATCATGGTATAGTTTAAAAATGGGACCTTATAATTTAGATGCATGTATTGAAATAATTTTGAATGGAAAGATGTGCTATCTGGAATCTTCTTCAAAATAATCCATTGAAATAAGGCACAAGGAAATTACTAAGGCTATAGATGAAACAACATTATCTGTTCATTGATAACTGTTGGAGTTTGATATGGATACATAAAGTTCCATTATACAATGATATATATATATATATATATATATATATATATATATATATATATATATATATAGAGAGAGAGAGAGAGAGAGAGAGAGAGAGAGAGAGAGAATTGTCAATGGACTTTATTTTGTTTATTTATATGCAGTGCTGAGAATCAAACCCAGGGCCTCACTTATGCTAGGCAAGTGTTCTCCCACTGAGCCACAATCCTTACAATGTTTTTTTCCATTTTTTAATGTTTGAATTTTTCATAGTGAATGGTCAGATGTAAAATGACTATCTTTTATTATTATATTTAATTCCCCCTAATTTGGTTTGAAATATTCTTTCTTAGTAGAAAGTACATTTGATATTTTTAAGGAACTGATTTCACAAAATTAGAAAATAACTGCATGATGTTAGTCCTGCAATTTGTAAATGTAAACCTTTGCTTGTACAAAATTAAAAAATTCTGGAATCATGAGTCTCACCATATTCTATTCTATCCTGTTGAAACAGGGATGGATTTATATGTATAAGAAACTTATAAATTATATGTACGTTCTTGATTAATTTTTTAAAATTTTAATTCTAAACTTATTTAGTCATAAAAAGAATTTGCAAAAATAATACAGATATCCCATATATCCCTGACCCAGTTTTCTTTAATGTTCACATATTGCACAATTATAACAAATTTTAAGAAATTAGTCAATTAAAATTGGTGCAATATTACTAAATAATCACAAGATCTTAGTCAATTTCCTCACTATTTTCATGAATGTATTTATTTTACTTTAATATTTAAAAATTTATTTATTTTACTTAAATATTTTCTTTTATTGCTATATCATAATGTATGATATAGTATTCTAATGCTTGTTTTATTTTTACTTTAATGGATTAAGAATGGTAAGAATTCCCTAGGAATTCAAATATTTTGTACATTGTAACTGTTTATTTCGATCTTTACCGATGTATCAAACACATAAAAGTAAACATTAATTTTTAATTAACTTTTTAATTTTGGTAAAATATACATAATGTAAATTTACCATTTTTACCACTGGTAAGTGTTAAGTTCAGTGGCATTAGGCATATTCAAAATCTATCACCACCACCCAACTCCAGAATCCTTTTATCATCCCAAATGCAATATTATAGTCACTAAATAATTTCCCACTGCACCCTTTTTCCAGAACCTGGTAAGTACTATTCTATTCACTGTGTCTAATTAATTTGAGTATTCTATATACCTCAAATAAGTGGAACCACAAAAAATCTGGTGGTTTTTTTTTTTTTTTCATCTGGTTTATTTCAGAGACCATAATATCTTCAGGGTTTATCCATGTTGTAGCATGTGTCAGAATTTCACCCTTTTAAGTATATACACACAACATTTTGCTTATCCATCAACCACTGATGGGCCTTGGATTATGTCCACCTTTTTACTACTATGAATATACTGCTTATGAACATGTGTTCTATTCAATGTAAATGTCTATTCAAGCCTGATCTTCTATCCTTTTGGGTACACACCTAGCAGTGAAATGACTAGATCATATGTTATTTTTGTATTTAATTTTCTGGGGAACAGCCATAGTGTTTTCACTGAGGTTACACCATTTATATTCACTCCAGTAAGAAATGAGGATTCTAGTTCCTCCTTTTTCTTGCCAGCATTTAATTTTTTTGTCTTTCTTTGTTTTATGATGGTCATCGTAAGGGGTATAAAGATATATCTTATTGTGTATTAATTTTTACTTCCCTAAAGATTAAGGTTGTTATGTATTTTTTTCATGTGTTTATTGGCCATTTATTTGCACATGATTTTTGGAAGAATGACTCTTCAAGTCCTTTACCTATTTTGAACCAAGCTTTTCAAATTTGCAGTTTATGTATTCTGAGTGTTAATCCCATCAAATATATAATTGCAAATATTTTCTTCCTTTCTTCAGATTTCTTTTTAACCCTGTTGATGGTGTTTTTTCATGTACAAAGTTTTAATACAGGCCAGAGTCCATCCTGCCACCAGCAGACACCCACTGGAGCTCAGGCTCAGCCCAGGACCACCTCTGGCAACTGGTAGACACCTGCTGGAGCTCAGGCCTGGCCCAGACCCACCTCACTGACCTGCTTGGGAGCCAGGGCCCAGGATAAGCTTGGGTCCACTCCCCCACACTCTACCTCAGAGCCCAAGTCTAACCCACTTCCATCTTGAGACACTGCAGCCATCCCCATAGCCTTCCCCATAGAGTAGCCTCTACTTTGGGACAACAGACAGGGCCTAGAAGTAGCTACAACTTGGAGCAGGCATACAAAAGACAGTGTAAGGCCCACCCTTTCAGTCCCATCTCTGAAAGATGTTGCATCCATCTTAGGGCACTTCCACTGCTACCTAGAGTTAGCTCCTGCTATTGCCACCACCACCTTTAGTTTCAGTAGCATCCATCCTGGGATTCTGGCAGGGTGTGGAAGCCCACTACCAAGGTGAGAAACAGATAATCTGCACAGATACTACAATATTATAGGGTAGAAACCTCAGATTCACACCACAAGAAAGGAAGTCACATAGACAACATGAAAAAAACAAGGGAGGAAAGTGACCCAATTCAAACCAGGATACTACAATAACAGAACCAATGGACAACACAGTTGATGAGATGTCAGAGAAGGAGTTCAGAATGTTCATAATTAAAATGATCTGTGAATTAAAAATGAACTAAATGAGCAAATACAGGGAGAAATTTATCACTCCATCAAAGAGATAAGAGAGCAACTACAGGTAACCATTGATGACATCAATAAATAGATAAGGGAGCAAATGTAGGCATCCATTGATCACATAACCAAAGAGATAAGGGAGCAAATACAGGGAGCAAAAGATTACTTCAATAAAAAGATAAAGATTCTGAAATAAGATCAGAAATCATTGAAATGAAGGAAATAATAAATCAAATAAAATACTCAATAGAAGGCATCACCAACAGATTAAATCACTTGGAAGACAGAACATCAGATATTAAATAAAAGTATACAATCTGGAAAATAAACTTGATCACACAGGGAAGATTGTAAGAAACTATGAGCAGAACATTCAAGAATTATGTTATAGCATCAAAAGATCAAATATAAAAGTTATTGGGATAGAGGAAGGCACAGAGTTTCAAACCAAAGGAATGCACAATATCTTCAATGAGATAATATCAGAAAATTTCCCAAATATCAAGAATGAACTGGAAAATCAAATACAAGAGTCTTACAGGACACCAAATGTATAAAATTTCAACAGATCTACACCAAGGCATATTATAATGAAAATGCCTAGCATAGAGAATAAGGATAGAATCTTAAAGGCTGTGAGAGAGAAACCAGATCACATAGAGGGGGAGACCAATTTGTATCTCAGCAGATTATTCAACCAGACCCTCAAAGCCAGGAGATCCGGGAACAGCATATACCAAGCTCTGAAAGAAAATGGATGCCAATCAAGAATCTTAGATCCAGCAAAATCAATCTTTAGATTTGATGATAAAATAAAAACCTTCCATGATAAACAAAAGTTAATTTACAACTAGAAAGCCTGAACTACAGAACATCCTCAGCAATATATTCCGTGAAGAGGAATTGACAAACAACAATGAAAATTAGCAAAGGGAGGTATCACACTAAAGGAAAAATCAATCAAAGGAGAAAACAAGTCAAGTTAAAAACCAAAAATAAACAAAAATGACTGGAAATACAAATCATGTCTCAATAATACCCCTGAATGTTAATGGCCTAAACTCACCAATCAAAAGACATAGACTGTCAGATTGCACAAAAAAAAAAAACAAAACAAAACGAAACTGCTGAGAGCCATAGGCTAGTCGGAATGATGCATGGCATTTTTGCCAGAAGGGAGTGGTTGAGAGGTGACTCCAGGAAGCCATTGAGATGATAATGGTTATGTTAAGCTGTGTATTCCATTGTATATTAGACCCCTGCAGTCCGCCTCCACCTGCTACTTTGGAGTTCTGGAGGATATTTCTGGAGAGTTCCCTTGGTTGGGGAAGTGTGGGAGGAGGGATTTCTGGAGGAGGGATTTCTGGTTGGTGTGGTGTGTCCCGGGAGAAGGCCACATGTGTGGCATTTGCGGGAGTTCGGAAATAAAGTTTGTTCCTGATCAGTGGCTTGCAATTTGTGCCCAGCAAGACTTCAGCATTTGGTGGCCCGTGCGGAGAACGCCTGAAGCTCGGAGGTAAGTAAAACTGCTTGCCCCTGAGGGAAGGCGAGAGAATGGGTAACCATTTCAAAAAACAATGTGTTCTTGTTTTGATTTGTTTTGTTTTTGATTCAAGCTGCCTATCCCTAGAACTTTCTCAGGCAAACCGGGAAAAATGGTTGGCTCAAGGTTTGAAGTTGTTCGGCCCTGAGGAAGAGATAGAGATAGACCATGAATATACATTTAAAAAAAAATAGGAAAATTGATACAACTATTTTTTGTTCCATTTTGTTTCATTTTGCTTCAGTTTTGTTTTGAGTTATCTGTTTGAGTTGCGTTATCCTTGTAGCAGAAATATGGGGTCAGCAATTAGCAAAAAAACAAACTGTAAGAATGTTAAGTAAATTGTTAGAGGAAGGAGGCACCCCAGTAAAACCAAAAAGAGTCAGGGCATACATTGATACAATACAAAAATATAGCCCATGGCTTTTTAAGGAGGAGTTGTTGAATATATCACAATGGGACCATCATGGTGAAGATTTAAGGGACAGAGAAAAGAAAAACCCAGGAACTCTGCCAGTTGGTACATTGCCATTGTGGATGATGATACGATTTTGTTTACCTAGTCCAAACCTTTCAGTTCAGATTATGATAGAAGACATAATAGATCAGGAAAAAGAGGAGGCCTCTCCAGATAGTCAGAAAGGGGAAGAAAGTTTAGAGCAGAAAAAGCGATCAGGGGAAAATTCACAACAGGAGGCTGCTCCTAATACCTTTTTATCACCAGAGGGCATAAGTGTCCAACCAACAGTTTCGCCTATGGGGCCCTCAACCCCCGTAGCTGATAGATGGGATCCTGAGACAGGACCTCAAAGATTAGCATGCCCTGTATTTGAACAGGCAGGAGGGCAGCGAATTCACCATGTTTTAGATTTCAAAACAGTGAAGCAACTAAAGCAGGCTGTAACAACCTATGGTCCTCAAGCACCCTTCACTATAAGCTTGGTCGAATCCATTACCAACTTGAACATGACACCAGCAGATTGGACTAGTATGTGTAAATCTGTGCTAAATGGAGGACAATACCTGTTATGGAAGGTTGCCAATGAGGAATTTTGCATGGAGATGGCTAGGTGAAATGCAGCAGCTGGTTATCCTCAGAGAAATCTAGATATGTTGTTAGGAAAAGGACCTTATGAAGGTCAGCTACAACAAATTGCATATGATTCTGCTATATTCTCACAAATTGCTATAGATGCAGTTAGGGCATGGAAGACACATTAAAAGGACATGGAGATTTACAAGCTCAATTATCTAAGGTAATACAAGGAGCTAATGAACCTTACGCTGAATTTGTAGATAGGCTTATTCAAACAGCTACCAGAGTTTTTGGGGATACAGAGCAAACAATGCCATTAATTAAATAGCTAGCCTTTGAGCAAGCAAACAGATGGTGCAAGGAGGCCATTAGACCATGGAAACATGGAGATTTGAACACATATTAAATTATGTAGAGACATTAATGAACAAGGGCAAGTCCTGGCAGCTGCAGTACAACAGGCTTTAGATTCCAGGCCAAAAACATGCTACAATTGTGAACAAACAGGACATTTTAAAAGGAGTTGCCCCATAGGAGGAGGGTTTAACAAAGCTAGGTATCAAAGGAGTAGAATACTGGGCATTTGTGCACGATGCCATAAATGGAGACATTGGGCTAATGAATGCTATTCTCAAACCACCATAGTGGGTACTCCATTATCAAAAAATGGACAAGGACCAGGTGTTTACCCACGATATCATGGAGAAAAGCATCGGGCTCCATTGCCAAAAAACGGACAGGGGGGCCCAATGCTCCAGGGCCCAAACCACAAATATACGGGGCAATGGAGGAACCCAGCAACATCATCAGGGTAGTGCCCAGGACACATTATCCATTAGATCCCTCATCAGACAAACCAGAGGGAGTGGAGGATTGGACATCTGCACCTCCGCCAGGGCAGTACTAACTCCAGAGATGGGAGTTCAAATCATTCCCACAGGAGTAAAAGGACCTCTTCCCCATGGAACAGTAGGCTTATTATTGGGATGCAGTTCTTCTACACTAAAAGGACTTATGCTAAGTCCTGGGGTAATTGATCCTGATTATGAAGGTGAAATAAAAATTATAGCTAGTTGTTCAAGAGATATATCAGTAATTTCACCAGGAGATAGAATAGCACAGTTATTAATAATACCCAGGCTGCATGATAAATTTTCCAGCTGTACTGTAAAAAGAGGTTCCAGGGGATTAGGTTCCACAGGTGTAGATTGGGCTATGCTGTCTTTAAATTTAGATTCTCGTCCAATGCTAAAACTAAATATTCAAGGACATGAATTTAATGGGCTACTTGATACAGGTGTAGACCTTAGTATCATATCTCGTCAAGAATGGCCAAAACATTGGCCATTACAACAAGCCACTCAAATGCTTCGAGGCCTAGGAGTGGCGACTAATCCCCATAGAAGTGCAATGGTATTAGATTGGAAGGATCCTGAAGGATGTGAAGGAACTATAGAGCCATATGTATTGGATCATCTTCCTATAAATTTATGGGGATGAGATGTCCTAGATCAATTAGGTTTGACATTAACAAATAACATCAATCCAAATGTGCCCACTATTAGGGCTAGACAAGGTTTTAGGAAAGAAAAAAGATTAGGAGAACAAGAACAAGGTATAGCAGCACCAATTCAAATAGATCAAGGAATAAATAGACATGGATTGGGGTTTCAGAAGGGGTCACTGAGACAATCAAAATTACTTGGAAATCAGAAAGACCAGTATGGGTTCCTCAGTGGCCCCCTGACTAAAGAAAGGATACAAGTAGCCCATGACTTGGTCAAACAACAATTAGCAGAGGGACATATACAACCTTTCATATCTCCCCATAATACTCCCATTTTTGTCATCAAAAATAAATCTGGTAAATGGAGATTATTGCAAGATTTAAGAGCCATTAATAATGAGATGGTTATTATGGGAAGTGCTCAATCGGGGATTCCCCAATTGTCTGCTTTGCCAAAAACCTGGTATGTTTTAGCTATAGATATTAAAAATTGTTTTTTTTTTTCCAATTCTAATTCATCCTGAGGATAGTCCACGTTTTGCATTTACTATCCCTCCACGGAATCATGAAGATCCCGATCAGAGATATGAATGGAAAGTACTCCATCAAGGGATGGCTAAAGCATCCCCACTATGTGTCAAATTTATGTTAACAAAGCAATCCAGCTACTTAGAAATCAAAATCCTGAACTACAAATATTTCACTATATGGATGATGTATTATTAGCACACAAAGATAAAAACACATTGCTAGAATGTTATGCCACACTTACAAACTTATTAAAAAATTATAATCTAGAGATAACAATAGATAAAATACAATTAAATCTTCCAATTAATTATTTAGGATTTCTATTATCCTCAACCATGGTCCGACAATCAAAAATTCAAATACGAGTAGATCAACTCAAATCACTTAACGACTTTCAAAAGTTATTAGGAGACATAAATTGGATAAGGCCTTATCTAGGCATACCAGAAGGAGAGTTGGGACCTTTATTTGATATCCTAAAAGGTCCATCAGATCCAAATTCACCCCGCATGTTAACACCTGAAGAAAGAAAGGCATTAAAAATCATTGAAACATATATGGAAAATATGCATTTGGATAGAATTGATATAAGTTTGCCTTTATTATTTATTGTAATACCAACAAAAATATTCCTACAGGAGTATTTTGGCAAGAAGGTCCATTATTGTGGATACATTTATCTTATTCTCCTAACACTATTCTTACTAGGTATCCTGAGGCTGTAGGACAATTAATACTCAAAGGAATAAAAGCAGCAAAGGGAATTTCTCCCAAGAAAATTATTACTCCATATACTATGAATCAAATTGATGAGTTAGCTAATGAGTTAAATACTTGGGCAATAATCACGTGTAAATGTAATGTTTCATTTGATAATCACTTACCATCTAATTCTTTGTTGTCTTTTTGGTCTTCACATCCTGTGGTTTTTCCAAAAATGACAAAAAAACACCTATCACGAATGCTCCAAATATATTCACTGATGGGTCAAATAATGGTAAAGCAGCAGTAGTTACCCCTGATCAAACTTTTACATTTTTAGTACCCAAACAATCAGCTCAAAAGGTAGAGCTTAATGCAGTATTACAAGCTTTTGTGATGTTTAAAGATTCTGTATTTAATTTATTTTCTGATAGTCAGTATATAGTTAATGCTATAGTATCCCTTGAAGATGCTGGTAGGATTTCCCCTTCCTCTACTGTTTTCTCTTTGTTTTCCACTATACAAAGTCTAATCTGGGACAGAAAAGATCCATTCTTTATAAGACATATCAGGGCACATACAGGATTGCCTGGAGCCCTTAGCAGATAAAACTACACATGACATACATATTTTCTATACAATAGAAGAAGCTATAAATTTTCATAAAAGGTTCAATGTCAATGCTAATACTTTACAAAAGTGTTTTAAAATAACTAAGGAACAAGCTAGACAAATAATAAAACAATGTCAAAATTGTGTGACCTTTTTGCCACAAGTTAATGTTGGAGTTAATCCTAGAGGAATGATACCTAACCATATTTGGCAGATGGTCGTCACACACTTGCCAGAATTTGGAAAATTAAAATATTTGCATGTTACAGTTGATACTTCTTCCGGATTATTGATGGGCTCTCTTCATGCCAGAGAAAAATCTAAAGATATTATAGCTCATTGCTTACAAAATTTTGCCACTGTGGGTGTTCCAAAACAGTTAAAAACAGATAATGGTCCTGGTTATACTTCTACCTCTTTTAAACAGTTTTTCTCATCATTTGGCATTACTCACATAACAGGAATCCCATACAATCCACGGGGACAAGGCATAGTTGAAAGAGCTCATCAAACTATTAAAATGTACTTATTAAAGCAAAAATAGGGAATTGGAAAGGTTATATATCCCCCAAAGATAAACTTAAAATAACCCTTTTTACTCTAAACATTTTAAATTTGGATTCATCAGGGCTTAGTGCTGTGGAAAGGCATATGTGTCCGAAAAATGTACATAAGCCTAAGGTACTTTGGAAGGATATTCTAACAGGACAATGGAAAGGTCCTGACCCAGTGATTTTCTGGAGTCGGGGTACTGTTTGTGTGTTTCCACAGGGAGAACAGCAGCCGATTTGGATTCCAGAGAGATTAACCCAAACGATTTCTACAGACCAAAAAGAAGATGATTTGACTCAAATCCATAACAGCTGATATCCAGAGCTCCAGCTTGGCTATTCTTACATCTGCAACAGTGGTTCTCCCACACCTGGAGGCTAATGAATAGTGAACACCATTAAAGCCTATTTCAAATGTACAAAACCTTGGGGCTTGCTTGTGGGAATACCTTCGGACCGATTATGCAAGTTACAGGAAAAAGGATGTGATATCCAAAAAAGAGTCAAACCCAGGTGGTAACCAGGATGTCTTTTTTCAATATCTATTTTATTATTGCCTTTTCCCACATCATAAAGTTCTATTTTATTTTTTGAGCTCATACAGACCTATGTTAATGTTTTTCTGATCAGTTTTATTTTTTGACTGTGGAGTTTTTGAACATTGCAATGGAGATTTCACCTGTGTAAAGCTACAAGGCCTTTACTATTGTCTTATGTGTTGTATGTTATGTGTGCACACTTGTGTTTTGTGTTGTATGTCTGTATGTGAATATGTCCATATATCACATATGAGGAACGCTCATGTAAAAATGGATCCAAATATTTTTATTATTCATGTGATTTAAATGGTTTAATTTAAATTGGGTAAATAGCTGTTGAGGATTGTTTTAATATGTGAACAAATAAGGAGGTTAACAGATCTGTTTGTTTACGTTCACCTTTCCTTTTCATTATATTTAATAATTCTGTTCAGGATAATGTAAATTGTTCAGAAAATAGTTTTCTTAGTACCTGTTGGAATGTTACATGATTTTTTTTTTAGCCATCATTGCCATAATTCCTATCTTCATCCCAGTGCCGGTGAAGACAAAGATACAACCAAAGTACATCTTCTTCGATAGCTATCACAGTAAACTGTATAAACTGATGCATCAATGAATAAAAACTCAACAAGTAATGCTCAAACAAGGAGTCGATTTACTTTGGGAGGAAATGGACATATTGGTAGATTCCTCTGCTTTGAACTGCTTGCAGAATTTGCCTGGACTATGTATCACTTGTATGCATTGTGAACTATCTGTTGGTGCAGCAAATTGTGGTAATTCTGGAGTATATTTGCTGATGGTGTCACCGGTAGTACAATTTTTCAAAGGAGCCATCAATTGGCTCCTCCCTTCTGCTTGTGATGGTCTAAAATTTGGGGGCCAACAGAGGTGAGGCAAAGAACCTCACCCCCCCCACTGTCACCAAGGCCAAATTTGGGGGCCAACAGAGGTGAGGCAAAGAACCTCCCCCCCTCCACTGGTGCATAGGCCTATCCACAAGTATGGCTGTATGCTGGACCGGTAGTCAGTGACGGGTAAGTTCCAATTGCAGTGGTACCAACCTAAGACAGGAGGCTGACGCCTTGAGGTCAGCTCATCCGATGACAGGTAAGGACCATATGTAGTATTGGACAAAGTAACAGGCACGGTCCCTAAGCCACATGCTTGATGTTTAATTAAACAGAAGGGGGGAGATGCTGAGAGCCATAGCCAAGTTGTAATTATGCATGACATGGCATTTTTGCCAGAAAGGAGTGGTTGAGAGGTAAGGCCAACAAGCCATTGAGATGATAATGTTTATGTTAAGCTGTGTATTCAATTGTATATTAGACCCCTGCTGTCTGCCTCAGCCTGCTACTTTGGAGTTCTCCTGGGGATTCCCGGATAGTTCCCATTGGTTGGGGAAGTGCGGGAGGAGGGATTTCCAGAGGAGGGATTTCTGGTTAGTGTGGTGTGTCCTGGGAGAAGGCCTCGTGAGTGGCATTCATGGGAGTTCAGAAATAAAATTTGTTCCTGCTTCAGTGGCTCGTGATTTGTGCCCAGCCAGACTGCGGCACATAACAATATGCTGCTTCCAAGAGACTGATTTCCACAGATTGAAGGTGAAATGTTGGGTAAAATCACACCACTAACATTCACTGCAGAAGCAAGCAGGGATTTCCATCCTTATATCAAATAAAATAGACTTCAAGCCAAACTTAGTCATAAGGGATAAAGATGGATATTTTATACTGCTTAAGGAAAATATTCATCAATAAGACATAACAATAATAAATATATATGCCCAAACAATGGAGTGCTATGTTCATCAGACAAACTCATTTCAAGCTCAAGAGTCAAATAGACCACAAAACAATAATTCTGGGTGACTTTAACACCTCTTTCACCACTGAATATATCTTCCAAAGAAATGCTGAACAAAGAAACTATAGAACTCAATAATATAATCAATAACTTAGACTTAATGGACATATGTAAAATATTTCATCCTTCAATGAGTGAATAGACTTTCTTCTCAGCAGCACATGGATCCTTCTCTAAAATAGACCATATATTATGCCACAAAGCAACTCTTAGCAAATATAAAAAAGTAGAGTTACTGCCCTGTATTCTATCAGATCATAATGAAAGGAAATTAGAAATAAATAATAAAATAAAAAATAGAAGTTACTCCAACACCTGGAGACTAAATAATATGCTATTGAATGAACAACGGGTTGCAAAAGTCATCAAAGAGGAGATTAAAAAATTCTTAGAGGTAATGAGAACACAGATACAACATATTGAAATCTGTGAGATACTGTGAAGGCAGTACTAAGAGGAAAGTTCATTGCATGGAGTTCATTCCTTAAAA
Source organism: Marmota monax (assembly GCF_021218885.2). Lineage (NCBI taxonomy): Eukaryota > Metazoa > Chordata > Mammalia > Rodentia > Sciuridae > Marmota > Marmota monax. The sequence continues at coordinate 6,510,938 of NW_026695065.1, read as the reverse complement.
GAAGAAAAAGACAACAAATAAATGACTTAACATTACATCTCAAAGCCCTAGAAAAAGAAGAACAAATGTACACCAAAAGCAGTAGAAGACAGGAAAAAATTAAAACCAGAGCTGAAATCAGTGAAATTGAAACAAAAGAAACAATTTTAAAAAAAATGACAAAACAAAAAGTTGGTTCTTTAAAAAAATAAATAAAATTGACAGATACTTATCCATGTCACTGAAGAGATGGAGAGAGAAAACTCAAATTACTAACATATGTGATGAAAAAGGAAATATCACAACAGACACTACAAAAATACAGAAGATAATTAAAATTTATTTTGAAAACTTGTATTCCAATAAAATAGAAAATATCAAAGGCAAGAAAAAATTTCTAGAGTCATATGATTTGCCCAAATTCAATCAGGATGATATACACAATATAAACAGATCAAAATAGAAGATGCTGTCATAAAAAGCAAGAAAAGCCCAGGACCAGATGGATACACAGCCAAGTTCTACAAGACCTTTAAAGAAGAACTAATATCAATACTCTTCAATTTATTTCAGGAAATGGAAAAAGAGGGAGCACTTCTACACTTGTTTTATGAGGCCAATATCACCAGGCAAAGACACATCAAAGAAAGAAAATTTCATACCAATATCTCTAATGAACATAGATGCAAAAATTCTCAATAAAATTCTGGAAAATTTAATAAAAACATATCAAAATGATAGTACAACATAATCAAGTGGGGTTCATCCCAGGGATGCAAGCTTAGTTCAACATACAGAAATCAATAAATGTAAATCATCACATCAATAGACTTAAATGTAATAATAATATGATCATCTGAATAGATGCAGAAAAATCAGTCAACAAAATATAGTACTCCTTCATGTTCAAAACACTAGAAAAACTAGGGATAACAGGAACATATCACAACATCAGAAAAGCTATCTAGGCTAAGTCCCAGGCTAATATCATTCTAAATGGAGAAAAATTGAAGGCATTCCCTCTAAAAACTGGAACAAGACAGGGATTCCTTCTTTCACCAATTCTATTTAACATAGTTATTGAAACACTGGCCAGAGCAATTAGACAGATGAAAGAAATTAAAGGGATATGGATAGGAACTGAGAACTCAAATTAGCACTATTTGCTGATAATATAATTCTTTACATATAAGACCCAAAAAATGCCACCAGAAAACTTCTAGAACTAGTAAATAAATTCAACACAGTAGCAAAATACAAAATCAACACCCATAAATCAAAGGCATTTCTGTTTATTTGTGACAAATTCTCTGGTACAGAACAAGGAAAACTGCCCCATTTACAATAGCCTCAAAAAAGAAAAATGCTTGGGAGTCAATGAAAGAGGTGAAAGATCTATACAACAAAAACTACAGAATGTTAAAGAAAGAAATTAAAGAACACCTTACAAGATGGAAAGATCGACCTTGCTCTTGTATAGGCAGAATTATTAATATTGTCAAAATGACCATACTGCCAAAAGCATTATACAGATTTAATTCAGTTCCAATCAAAATACCAATGACATTCCTCATACAATCGAAAAAGCAATCATGAAAATCATCTTGAAAAAAAAGAGACTCAGAATAGCTAAAGCAATCCTTAGCAAGAAGAGTGAAGCAGATGGCATCACAATACTAGATCTTAAACTATACTACAGAGCCATAGTAACATAAACAGCATGGTATTGGCACCAAAACAGACTGGTAGACCAATGGTACAGAATAGAGTACACAGAGACAAACCCATAAAATACAGTTATCTTATACTAGACAAAGGCACCAAAAAACATGCATTGGAGAAAAGATAGCCTCTTCAACAAATGGTGCTGGGAAAACTGGAAATTCATATGCAACAAAATGAAATTAAAACCCTATCTCTCACCTTGCACAAAACTCAACTCAAAATGGATCAAGGAACTAATAATTAAACCAGAGACCCTGTGTCTATTAGAAGAAAAAGTAGGCCCAAACCTTTATCATGTCAGATTAGGCCCCAACTTCCTTAATACAACCCCTATAGTGCAAGAATTAATATCAAGACTCAGACTAAAAACTTCTTCTCAATCAAAGAAACAATTAGTGAGGTGAAGAGAGAGCCTACAATTTCGGAACAAATTTTTACCACATGCACATTAGATAGAGCACTAATCTCTATTAATATAAAGATTTCAAAAATCTTAACACCAAAAACATAAATAACTCAATCAATAAACAGGCCAAGAAACTGAACAGTCACTTCTCAGAAGGAGATATACAATCAATCAAGAAATATATGAAAAAAATGTTCAACATCTCTATCCATTAGAAAAATGCAAATCAAAACTACTCTAAGATTCCATCTCACTCCAGTCAGAATGGCAGCTATAGAAAATACAAACAACAATAAGTGTTGGCAAGAATGTGGGGTAAAAGGCCCATTCATACATGGTGGTGGGATTGCAAATTGGTGCAGCCAATATGGAAAGCAGTATATAGAATCCTTGGAAAACTGGGAATGGAACCACCATTTGACCCAGCTATCCCACTCCTTGGTCTATACCCAAAGACTTTGTCAGTATGGTCATTTTAAAAATATACTACAGGGACACAGCAACATCAATGTTTATAGAAGCACAATTAACAATAGCTAAAATGTTTAACCAAACTAGATGGTCTTCAGTAGATGAATGGATAAATAAAATGTGGCATACATACACAATGGAATATTACTCAGCAATATAAGAGAATAAAATCATGGCATTTGCAGGTAAATGGATGGAGTTGGAGAATAAAATGCTAAGTGAAGTTAGCCAATCCCCCCAAAAAAAAGATGCCAAATGTTTTCTCTGATTTAAGGATGCTGATTCATAATGTGGTGAGGGTGCATGGGAGGATTAGATGAACTCTAGATAGGGCAAAGGAAGGGAGGTTAAGGGAGGGGGCATAGGGGTAGGAAAAACAGTAGAATGAACTGGACATCATTACCTTAAGTACATGTACACGATTGGTGTGACTCTACTTTTTGTACAACCAGAGATATGAAAATTTGTGCTCTGTATGTTTAATATGAATTGTAATGCATTCTGCTGTCATATATAACAATTTATAATTTTAAATAAATAAGTAAATAAAATGAAGATATTTTATTCAATTGCAACTATTTTTTTTTAATTTATACAAATCAAATGAATTTCCCTTTCTCTGTCTCTTACATTTCCTTAATGCCTCATATATCATATATACTCATAGGTGTATGTCATATTTTAAAATTCATAAAAATATAATAAAGATGTCCTTTTTTCCTGAAATTAGGGGTTTTGAAAACATAGATTCTTCTCCCAGTCTTTGTAGATTGCTTCCATATAGACATAGTCTTGTAATCATTACTATATTTATAGTGTATCTGTATAGATACAGTCCTTTAGTAAGTCCTGTTAATCAGCACGCAAGTTCTGAGCCTAGGAGTCAGCTTAATATGACACTTAAAGTCTTTCCAGTTCTTTTCTGAATGGCATACTTGCCTATGCCAGTATGTGACTTTTCCCATACTTTTTACATGGCTGTTTTTGATGTCTTAATTTTTCAAAAGTTCTGGTCTTAACTCCTCCTTGGGAGTTTAAATGTGCTATTTTATATCTATCTACCTATCCACCTATCTATCTATCTATCTATCTATCTATCAATCATCATCATCACCATCATCATCACTTCCATCTAATCTCTTGTCCAAGATACATGTGGGTCCACAGTTCCCCTGAAGCTTTCATGACCAGTGGCTGCCACTTTTCCTTACCTGTTATCCAAGATAGATGACACAGACCAGTCCTTTGGACAACCCCAAAATAAGCTACTATGTTACATATAAAGTCTGCTGTCTTCCCTTTAGTGCAAGGCTGAGTATTAGGAACTGGGCTCCTACCTCTTTCCAAACCAGGATTACACCATACCTACAAGACGGTACAGTATTAAATGGTACAGAATTTCCTACCATTTTGAATGTGCCTTTTTCCTAATTGATTGTTCACCTGATTGCAGTAGCAGTATGACTGTTGTCTTTAGCTCCTATAGGGTTTGTCCAGCCAGTTTCTTGTTTGTCTGTCTGTCTTTCTTCTTCTTTTTTTTTTTAAGGTTTACATGAGGGAATAAGTTCATGGAACTTCCTCATCTGCCATTTTGCTGGTATCACCTTATTCATTTTTTGTTTTTACAATTCATTCCAAAGATTTAAAACCTCTCCTTTACACTCATGTTTAATAAATCATGTAATCTTACAAGCATAACTGATAAAAATATGAATAATAATTACTTTCTCTGTGTAAGATTATTACTCATCTGATAGAAACAAAAGAATCCAGACATATTTATTTGTATCAATTACATTATGACAGTTGTGTAGATTGATATATTTTATAGAAATAATGTAAAATAATATTTTGATGAATGAGTTATGGTGGGATTGGTTAATATAATTTATTAGATGGTCGTTTTGATAGGCACTATCTTATCTAAAAATTTCCCTAATTTTCCTGTATCTCTTAAAAAATAAATAGGATTTTTGGAAGGGACTTTTTAGGGAAACGTACTAAAAAATATTTGAGATTCAAAGAGAGATTCTCACTTCTATCACACAGCAAGATATAAATTAATGTGTATAAAGGTTAGCTTTCCATTAAACCAAAATCTCAGTTATCATGTACATATATATTCAAAGACAGAACCTTACTTTGAAGTCTTCATAAAAATAAGACTGCATTAGAATTTCATAAATATCCACCCTACTATTTCATAGTTTAGGATAAAAAAATGTAAAACATTTATTCAAACTTCATGATTAATGTATGTTATGCTGCCTTAGTTTTCCTATTAAGGCCATTGTTCATCAAAGCTTTGGCAGGACATGAAAGGGATTAAGTAAAACTAAACAAAAACAGAATAAAAAAGAAATCAAAGATGAGTCTAAACTTCTGATACACCAACATGGTGGTTTTAAAGGGAATAATCTTTCAACCCTGTTTATCTCAACTGGGTTATGTTCTGGTTTTCAGGTACTTGTTCTATCTTTGGGTTTGTGAGGATAGAGTAAGTATATGTCACATAGGAATAGTCACATTTAAAACTCTTGGAAGAGAGAGAAATTTGTTTAAAGAGTGTGTAGCTAGATCACTAGCCTATAAGACATGTTGCTGTGCTTACCCAATAGCCATTATCCCGCTTTCATTCCTTTTTTGGCAGCAACTCTTACTCTAGGGTTTTAAAATGCCAGATACTTACTGAGCTTCCCTTGCAGGATATATGACCAAATCCTAGTCAAAGGAAATTTAGGGGAAAATCTAGGGTGGGACTTTCTGAGTAGTATTTTTCTGTAGGATTAAAAAAGAGAGAGTTTTAGGATTGAGATTTTCCTGTTTCTTATGTCCTTGAGTCTTGGCATTTTAAATACAGTGCCTGAAGCTGAAACAATCATCATTAAACCATGACAAGATAGCTAAGATCATGGCAAAGGCATCGTTCTGCAGCCCTGATATTGCTAAAGTGCTAAATTAACCAACTCACAAGTTACTTCCATCCATATGACATTTGTTATGTCAGATAATTAAAAACATTAGGCAATCAGATGATACTGTGTTACTTGTAGATGAGAGGACCCTAAGGGTTCAAATAGCAATGGTAAATTAGGATAAGACCTAATTAAACCTAAGATGGAGTTTGGCAGTAAAACCTTTACGCAACAAAAAAACTGACTTAATAAGACCAAATAATACATTTTTTAATAAATTTGATGTTTACCCAACCAAAAAACCTTGGGTAAGGGAAGTACCTACCTCTATCCTACTTCACATCCTCCATTCTCCTTTGGATTGAGGTGGTGAAATATAGATTCTCTTTGACATATGACACAATTAATCCTAAGTAGAAAATATCATGTAAAATGCATTTAAAATACTAACTTACCTAATGTAGCTTAGGAATACAGCATGTGATGGAGTATCAATTCTTTATTCTTGTGATTGTGTGGGTGACTGGGAGGTGTGGCTTGCACTATCATACTACATATTACTAGTCTCATAAAAAATTAAAAGTCAGACTTCAAATTAAGTTTTCTACTGAATGCATATCATTTTTACACCATCACAAAGTAAAAAAAAAAACTTGTAATTTGAAACATTGTAAGTTAAAGGACCATCCGTACCTAGCTTCAGGCTCTCTAAGAGACAGAGGCCCAGTAAGGACTTTAGAACATTTTCCTTCCCCAAACTTTACCATCATATTAATAAGAAACCTGTGTAGTAACTGGAGTTACAATTAAAAGAGCTTTAAGCTTCAGACTTTATATAAGGATTCTCCAGAAAAAGCCAGAGGCAATAGAGAAGACAAGAACAAGGAAACCAGATGAATTTTAATATATGATACCATAGCTAGAGAAAACATTAAGCACAGCATAACTCCTCTTTGTACAAACATAAAGCTTTGCACTGACATCCTATAACTTCAGTTGCTTTTATTCAATATAAGTACATCCATTTTCCAACAAAAACTTAGAAGACATGCTAAAAGGAAAACACACACACACACACACACAGTCTGAAGGAAAAAGCATCAGAACCAGACTCAGATATTGCAGACATTTCTAATTATGATGCTGGGAATTTAAAATAACTATGACTTCACTTAGCATAATGTCGTATAGTTTCATTCATTTTGTTGTGAACATTATGTTGAGTGAAATAAACCACAGAAAGACGAATATTGCATGAACTTTCTTATATGTGGAATTTATAAAGTTGAACATATGAAAGCACAAAATAGAATGTTGAATGCCAGGGTCTCAGGGGTGGGACAAACAAATAAGGAGTTTTGATCAAAGGAAACAAAGACTCAATTATACAAGGTGATTATGTCTGAAGATTTAATGTACAATACGGTGATGATAGTTAATGATACTGTATGGAAGTTTGCTAAGAGAATATATGTTAAGTATTCTCACTGCAAACCAAAAATAGTAACTTTGTGATGGATATATTAATTGACTTGATTGTGGTAATTATTTCACCATGCATATATATACTAAAAATCATATTGCTTAAAATATATGCTACTTTCATTTATCAATTACTCATTAATAAAGAAAAAATTAAAATAAAATAACTACTAACTTTTAAAGTTTTAATGAAAAATGTGCAATACATGCAAATACTACAGATGGATAATATAAGCAGAGATATGAAAACTTTAATAAAAATGAAGGTAAATGCTAGAAATAAAAACTGGAAAAAGTGGAGAATCCTTTTGGTGTTCTGTTTTTCACACTTATTTGATGGTACTATTTTGTCATAGGTTTCTTGTACTCCACATGAGGTGTAAAAATGTTATTCAAAAGTTAACAATGGGCCAGGAGGTATAGCTCAGGGGTAGAGTACTTACCTAGCATGTGCAAGTTCTTTTACTCAATCCCCAGCACTGCAAGGGAAAAAATGGACATTTATTTAGTTTAGATGTATGTGGCACACTCCAGGGCAACTACTATTTTTTCCCAAAGTTAGTATAATTTATATGCAAAAAGAGGAAAGAAAATGGAATCTTGTAAAATATCAAAACAAGAGAAGTCAGAGTTGAAGACAAAAACAGACAAAAACCAACCAACCAACCAAAAAAAAAAAAAAAAAAAAATCCCACAAAACCAATAGGGAACAAAAGCAGTGAATAGAAATCAGCTATAAATATGGTAGATAAAAATCCAACTCTATCAATAACTACTTTAAATGTGAATGGTCTAAATTCGTTAAAGACAGAGACTGTCAGAGTAGATAATGAAATATGACAATTCTGTGTTTCCTACAAGAATCTCACTTTAAAATAAAGCCTTAAAGAGATTAAAAGTAAAGAGATGCAAAAATATAGAGCATGCTAGCATTAAGGAAAGGAAAGCTGGAACACTTAATTAATTTCAGGAACAGATGACTTTAGGACCAGGAAGACAATCAGGGATAAAATGGCTTAATATAGAAAAACAGTTCTTTATGAAGCCATAATAACCTTAAATGTATATGTGCCTAAACTACAGCACCAAAATATGTGAGTTAAAAACTGATAGAATTATAGGGACAATCAGACATTTCCACTACTATTGTTAGAAACTTCAACACTCTTTTTCAGTAATTGAAAGTTCAAGAAAATATAAAATCAGTAAGGATATAGTTGAACTGAGTAGCATCATCAATCAACTGGATCTAACTGAAATTTGTAGAATAGTGCATCCAACAACTGTATACTTATTCTTCTCTGCCTCACATGGAACATTCACCAAGATAATTGCCATTCTAGATTATTAAGTATACTTTAACAAATTTAAAAGTATAGAAATGAGACCCACTAAGCTCTTAGACTACAATGCAATGGAAGGAAATTAGAAATCAATAATAAGATGTGCATGTGTGAATTTCAAATGAATTTCTATTGTACAAATGGCAAAGGAGGAAAAAAGTCCACAGAAAACAGAACACTTTATAGTGTAAGAGGCAAAATGCAATAAGATTCTATATGTGCCAATATCCACAGAGGTTCCTTTACAGGGCCATTTTCATAAAAAGCACAGTCATCCCAAGGCAGATAAAGTGTAATATTGTTATGTTCACTAATAATAGCATTACCCTGTGGGGACAGAAAGATATGTGGAAAATCCCCCAAATGTTTGGATGTTAGAATACATGCTTTTTTGGGATATAAGGTCTCATTATAGCTCAGGGTGGTATTGAACTCCCTGGCTAAAGTAATCCTTCTGCCTTAGTTTCCCAAGTAGCTGTGACTACAGGCACAGGCCACCACACCTGGTTATAGATTACTAACATTTAAACTAATAAAGCACTGATTCTGCAGTTAGTAGTAAGAAAATAAAAGAACATTGTTATGAACATTTTGACCATGAGTTTTATAACATACATAAAATAAACCAATTTCTCAGAAAACACAATCTAATAAAACTCACAGAAGAAGAAATAGTGCATATGAATACATTTATATTTGTGAAAGAAGTTGAATCACCAATTAATTAGAAATTGAATCACTAATAAACAAAGTATCAGACCCCTAGTTTTAATTGGGAATTATCAAATATTTAAGGATGAACTGATACTAGTTATTTGAATCTCTTCCCAAAAATAAAAGCAGAAGGAAAACTTCAGATCTCCTATAAGAAGACCATTGCCTTAGTACCAAAACCAAATCAAAGTATACAAGAAGAAATCACATATGAATATTTTCATAGACATACATGAAAAAAAAACTTCAACAAACATTAAGAATCCAGCAGTAAATTTATTTCCACTATGTGGGGTTTATCTTCACTATGTGAAGCCTTAACCTAATCAAGGCAGTAATCATTTGAATGGATTAACTGTGTGAAGGTAAGGTGTACATGGAGTAGGTCGGTCACTGGAGACATGTTTTTGGGGTTAGTTTTTTGTTTCTGATCTGCAGGATCTCTCTCTCTCACAAACACACACACACACACACAACACTCTCTCTCTCTCTCTCCCTCACCCTCCCTCCCTCTCCTTCCTAGTTGCCATGTTCTGAGCCACTTTCCTCCTCCACACCTTTCTGCCATGATGTGTTGCTTCAACTTGGGCCCAGAGCAACGAAGTCAGCTGTCCATGGACACCTCTGAAATCATGAGGTCCAAATAAACTTTTCCTCCTCTAAAACTATTTTTGTAAGGTCTTTTGGTCGCAGAAGCAAAAAAGAAGAAGAAGAAAAAAAAATAAAACAAAACAAAACTGATTAAGCAGTGTATCAATTATTGTTCATCCATCACAACAAATGCATAAATGTATTACACCAGTGAAACATGCTAACAGCGCCAAATTGTGGCAACAAGGGGGATATATGTGAATTCTGAATTTTCTGCTCAATTTTTCTATGAACTTAAATATTCAAAATTACATTGTATTGTCAAAATGACAGATGTGTAAACCAATGAAACAGAACAAAAGTCTATAAATAAATCCACACATTTATGGTGAACTAATCTTCCACAAAGATAGAAAGAACATACAGGGTAAAGGTAGCTTTCAGAAAATGGTATTTGGAAAACTGAAGATCCTCATGTAGAAGAATGATATTGAACTCAAGTGACACCATATGTACAAAGAAACAAAAATGGATTAAAGACTTTAATATAAGACCTGAACTTTACTACTACTAGAGGAAAATATTGGGAAAAAGCTTCTTGACATTGGTTTGGGCAAAGACTTTCATTAAATATGACCCCAAAAGCATAGACAACAAAGGCAAAAACAAACAATTAGGAATGCATCAAACTAAAAAGCTTTGGCACAATAAAGGAAACAATAAACAGAGTGAAGACAATGTACAGAGTGGAAGTAAATATTTGCAAACTACATTTCTAATAAAGTGTTAGTAAACAGAATACATAAGGAACTCAAACAACTCAATAGCATACAAGTGATACTGCCAGTTATCGGTAAGGAGTCCTATTTCCTCACATGTTGAAGTAGACTACTCCTGGGAGGGAGGGGGGCATAGATGGTATCCTGGTATCCTAAGAAGTGAGGGTGTTCTGCCTTCTTTATATATCCTAGAATTCTTTTTTCCTTCCTCTCTCTTTCCCCTTATTTCTCTTCTTCCTGTGCGCGTGAGTAAGCCCAGGAGATGCTCTGGTGGAATGGCCAAAAGGCAAGAAGCGGATAGGCTGGAGGGGCCAAGGTGGAGTGATATGTATAGGAAGGGGGCCCAGGACACATTAATTAACAACTTTTACTACTTCCTATAGGGGGAGACAATTCCTGAGACCAGTTACTTTAGCAACAGGTTGGAGCAGAGGCAGATTATCTTGATAAGGATGGAGGAAGGGCTCTGAAGACATTAACATTTCAATCCCTCAGGGGCAGTCTCCAATTTCCTGAACCTATATTGGCCTCATTTTCCTAAATTCCACCCAATTATCTATCTACACTTAATGTCTGTCTTTAATTTTGGCTTCACAAGGGCAACAGACAACACTAACATTATAAAATATAATGGCACAGATTTATGTTTTTACTTCCAATCTCTCTCTTCCTCATTTCCTGCCTGCCAAGAATTTGCAAAAACTTATTGTTTTGGTCATAAAACATGTTAATAGTAACATTTCTGTCATATGTGTAACCAATATTACTAGTAAGTTTAAAGCAATATATTTTTGCCTATTAAGCCCTATAAACAAATGATGGATTAATGCTAATTTTAATTTTATTTTCAGATATACTGGCAATGAAGTCTCTCAACTGCAATGCTTATAGTTGAGATTATATTAATCCAATAAATTAATTGAATTAATTTACTTTACAAAAATAGCCAATTAAAAAAGTTTTCTGTGTATTATACATACAGATACAGTTTAAAGGGAGGTTATTTTTGAGTGGAAAAAGACAGATTTTTTTCTTAGTCCTTGGTTTCTTTCTAATTTATTATCTGAATCCAAAGTCTATCACAATTTCATTTTAATTATCCTTTTTTTCCTCATTTTTTGCCTCTGATTGTCCTTTGTTATTCTTACCAATGAGCTTAAAATTGCACAATACAAAATTAGGCTACTTTAACCAATGAACCAATTCAGATACATTTTTTTTTCATTATGAAGACAACTAAATCTATATAACTGCCATGATATCAGGATTGCTTCTAGGATCATTCAAAGAAACATTTTTTGAAGGAAGAGAAATTATTTTTGCCTGTAAAGACTTGATTACTTAGATTTGAAGTTTAGACATCTTGTGGGCCTATGAGTATAAGCAAAAATTCCTACACCACAGACTTTTTCCTCCATAAATATACACTAAGACCTAGCAGGCAGTTTTTTCTTACTTTTATTTTTTGTATTTTTTATTCTTTTTGGTACCAGGAATTTAATCCAGGGGTGCTTAACTACTGAGCACATCCCCAGTGCTTTTTCTTTTTTAATTTTATTCTATTTTTTAATTTTTAAATTTTTTTATTAGCTACACATGACCGTACAATGATCTTGACAATTCATACATTTGAATCAAATGGGGTATAATTTCTCATTTTTCTGAGTGTACAGGTTCAGAATCATATTGGTCATACAGTCACGTATATACACACAGTAATAATAATGTCTATTTTATTCTGCTGTCCTTCCATTCCCCATTTCCCCTCCCCTCCCCTCCCATCACTTCTCTCTACCCAATCTAATGTGACCCACTTCTTTTTTTAACCCTCATATCGTCATACATGTATTCTGTATAACGATGAGGGTCTCCTTCCATCATCCATGCAATTCCCCTTCTCCTTCCTTTTCCCTCCCACCTCTCTTCCTTATTTAGTGGTAATCCTTTTCTCATGCTCTTCCTCCCTATCCCATTTTGAGTCACCCCTCTTATATCAGAGAAGGCATTCAGCATTTGATTTTTAGGGATTGGCTAACTTCACTTAGCATAATCTGCTTTAATGCCATCCATTTCCCTGCAAATGCCACGATCTTGTTATTTTTTAGTGCTGAGTAATATTCCATTGTGTATAATTGCCACATTTTTTTTTATCCATTCATCTATTGAAGGGCATCTAGGTTGGTTCCACAGCAATGTTTATAGCAGCACAATTTCGTTTTCGAGACAGGGTCTCATTGAGTGGCATAGGGCCTTTCTAAGATGCTGAGGTTGAACTCAAACTTGTCATTCCCCTGCCTCAGCCTCCAGAGTTGCTTGGATTACAGGCCTGCACCACTGAGACCAACTCAGCAAGTACTTTTTAATATTAAATAAATAAAAAATAAAACACTGGAATTATCTCTCCAAACCAAAGCCTCTTTAACCAATAATAAAACTTATGAATAACACTAATATATGAAAACTAGTGGTTAGGAAAAAGCATTCAAAGGAATTCAGTAATCCATTCTACTTATCTAAATTTTGAGACGAAAACAGTTCCCAGCTAATTAGGTAATCATTTAATAACAGTTAAACTATTGAGATATTTAAACTATAATTTTAATACAGAATACAAAGAGCCTAAAAGGGTTTCTGTAGGTACCTAAATATATACTATTTATGAAAAAATATACAAATTTTTAACGTTTAACAATGAGAAAGAGAAATGGAGTGAGAAAAAAAAATATTATTCATTATTTCAACACAGCAATAGTGATGCCTCCAAAAGGTTATAACAGATGTTGAATTTCATTTCTAAACCAAAGTGAGCTTAAAAGAGCAGAATTTTTTTCATAGTTATGGGAGATTAACCTTACAGCTCTTTTTTTTAAAGAGAGAGAGAGAGAGAGAGAGAGAGAGAGAGAGAGAGAGAATTTTTTTAATATTTATTTTTTAGTTTTCGGTGGATACAACATCTTTGTTTGTATGTGGTGCTGAGGATCGAACCCCAGCCACAAGCATGCCAGGCGAGCGCACTACCGCTTGAGCCACATCCCCAGCCCAACCTTACAGCTCTTATTGTTAATAAGTTAATATGTCCTTTTCATAAGATGATTAAATTCTTATAATGTATAAGATCATAAAATGTTGTTCCTGATTAATAATAACTATTTCAGTGTCCTATTCTTTGCTACTGATTTTATGATTACTACTGATAGCCAATGTACAACTGGTTATTATTATCAACATAGATAATGTTTAATTAATCATGATAACCAATTACAAGTCAATAGTCTTTGTCACCAGTCACAAATCAGTGATTTTTAAATTTTTGACTTGGAAAAAAATTATACTTTGTTGAATGTTATTAGATGTTACCAAAAAAAAGAAAAAACAACTATCTGGTGGAATTGCTTTTAAGAATAATTTATTAGGAGGAAAGATAAGATTGACACAATTATTTGATTTTAAATATATCATTCATTTAAAAACATTTGAACTAATCTTATGTTTTACATGTCATTTGGAGTCACTAAAGGATCAATGAAATAATACGTTTATTTAAGAGTTGAGGTAAAATTATTTTTAAAAAATAAATAGAATATATATATATATATATATATATATATATATATATATATATATATATATATATAACCAAGGATTAAACACAGGAGTATTCTACCACTGAGATTCATCCCCAGTCTCTTCCCATTAAGTTGCCCACAGTGACCTCGAATTTGCAATTGTCCTGCCTCAAGCTTCCCAAATCACTGTGATTACAGGCATGAACCACAGCACCTTGCAGAAAAAAATAATATTTTAATTGTTATTTAAATATATCTTCTAATCTTCTTAGAAGTCTTTCTTTACCTAGTCACTTCATTGGCCTTTTAAAGAAACTATAATATTATAAATCATATCAATATGTAATTTTCTATTTAACTGCCTGTAATCTGTTCATATTTTCATGATTTCCATTACTTACCAAAAATACAAAAAATAAGAACAATATTAAAATTTCATTACAGTAGTTAATGTGAAAGGGGTAATAAGCAGGTGAAACAGTAGCCATGCTCTGGAATCAACCTAGGTACCCTTCAATAGATGAGTGGATAAAGAAAACATGGTACATATATACAATGGAATATTGCTCAGCAATAAAGAAGAATTAAATTATGCCATTCACTGGTAAATGGATGGATCTGGAGATTATCATGATAAGTGAAAAAAGCCAATCTTCCAAAAATCAAAGGTGGTCAAATCTTCTCTCTCATATTCAGATGCTCACACACAATAAGCAGGCAGGGGCAGTACAAATTTATTGGATTAGACAAAAGGGAATGAATGGTATGGAGGGGGAATAGGAACAGGAAAGACAGTGGAATGTATCAGACATAACTTTCCCATATACATATATGAATACATGGCTAGTGAAACTCCACATTATCTATAACCACAAGAATGGGATCCTAAAATATCAAATATAATTAAAACCAGAATAAGTCATACTCCATATATGTACAATATGTCAAAATACACTCTACAGTCATATGTATCTAAAAAGAGCAAAAAAAAAAAAGCAGGTGAAAATATACTTTAAAAGATTGATAATACTGGCATTTCTGCCAGCAAGACACTAATGCTAAAGAGATTGTTGAGCACTGATTTCATCTAATTTGTTAGACCTAGTACCTTTTTTTTTTTTACCTACGTGGATAATTCTCTGCAGTACTACAGTACTGTTAACTATGAATTAGAGTCCTCAGTTCTGAGCAGCATAATTTATCACATATATAATCCAAGTAAAAAAGTAGCTTTGACCAGCATGTAACTCATAGGAATTGGGATCATTGTGTCTAAATGATATACTGATTTATGGTTTTCTGCATGACACATGTCCTTCAACTTTTGTCCATATATCAAATATAATTTAAAACGAAATTATTATAGGGAAAATCATGTGAAAGTTGAATTAGGAGACTGATAAAAGAGGAAAGAGGCTTAAAGAGACCATCCTGCACTGAAGAACACAGTACACCAAAACTATTCTTGTGTAAAAGGCTTGTGATCATCCTTTCAATGCTTTATTCTTAAATATAAACATGTAGTGAGTATTAACAGGCATTTGAAGAGAGAAAAGAGGTTAAAGAGTGAGATGAAAACAAGCAAACTGAGAAAACAAAATAATAATCAACTTTTTCAAAAAAGATCATGAAGAGAGAAAGAAACACACACACATACACACACACACACTATTGTATAAGGCCAGGTTGGTGGTTCAAGCCTGTAATCCCAGTAGCTAGGGAGGCTGAGACAGGAGAATCATGAGTTCAAGCTAGTCTCAGCAACTCATTGAGGCCCTAAGCAACTCAGCAAGGCCTTGACTCTAGATAAAATATAAAAAAGGGCTGAGAATGTGGCTCAGTAGTTAAGCACCCCTGGGTTCAATCCCTGGTACCCACCCCCCAAAAATAATAATAATATATTGGATAAAAATAAAGCATTCAGAAAATGTGCAAAATAATTCCTGGAAATTAAAACTGTATTATAAGAAGTGAAAGCCAGCAAGTCAACACACAAAAATTTCAAGTCAGTGGTAAGAGTTAAAATTTAAGACATATCCCAGAAGCTGGGTGTCATGACACACTGATACATGCCTATAATCCCAGCTGGTAAGGACGATGAGGTAGGAGAATTGCAAATTTGAGGCCAGCCTGGGAAATTTGTGACACCCTGATTTTAAAAAAAGAAAAGAAAAACAACAACAACAAAAAGGGCTGGAGGTATAACTTAGTGTACAGTGCCCCTGCCTTCAATCCTCATTACTGGAAAAAAATACAACCCAGAAAATAGAGGAAATAAGTAAAGTGATGTAAAATAGAAGAAGATAACACTACTAGGGATTAGTCAAATTGGGGAAGGGTTGGGAAGAATGAAAAAAAAAGGAAAGAAATCATCATCAACAACAACAACAAAATGCTGTTCAAAGCACCTTATTAACTTTAAAGTATATGAATTTCCAGATTGGAAGGGTTCATCAATTTCCAGCACAATGTAAAAAAAATACACTCATAAAAATACACTCATGCTAACAGTAATATTTCACGTTTACTGAGGGCTTAACACATGTCAGCCACTATTCTAAACATTTGTTCATATATTAACATTTTAATACAACTGTCCCATGAGGTATGTATCTTTATCATTCTCATTTTTAAAGATGAAGCTAATTTACATATGAGAGCTTTACAATGGTTGCATAATTAATCCAATATTGCAGAAACCGTAATTTGATTTCAATGGTTTTTACTTTCTCTTTTGAACTTTTTAATACTAAAAACAAAAATAAGATCCTATAGGCATTCAGAGACTTTGAAATCTGACAAACGAAAATGAAAATATAATCAGAAGGTGACTGTACTTATCAATAGCAATATTGGAATTTGGAAAATATCTGAAAGATGTCCTCAAAATTCTTAAGAACAGTAATTGCCATGTTAGAATTATAAATATAAACCTACTAGTCAAGTATGAGGGTGCTTTAATTGCAAATATTAAATGTCTCTGAAAATAAACTTTCTAAGCATTCTTTCCAAGAAACTGCTCACAGAAAAACTATACCAAGATGCAGAAGACCAAGTTTTTTGGAAAGAAGGGATCCACAAATGAGGTAAAATAAAAACTTGAAGAGGGTGAAGGGAAATTACAAGACAAGAGCTACTAGTGGTGAAGAGAGTAGTCACTCTAGATTGTAATAGGCCAGAAACCTTCAGAGAGACTTTAAGGGAATGAATTGTGAAAATATCTAATGTGTTTGAATAAAAAATGAGAGAAGGCATTAATGTTTGAGTCAGTGATAATAACAGGAAATTAAGCAAATACCAATCCAATATAATGATAACTCCAAGGAAAATGAAATGAAATGTATTACCACATGACTCAGTTTGTGACTAGCATGATACATAATAGTCATGGTAATATAAACCATAAATATTGATCTCAACCAAATTTTCACATAACTACCATGGGACAATATAGTAATAATAACTCAGTGCTTGTGTTTGGAAGTGATAAAATGAAGATAAAGTTTCATGTTTTTTTAAGTGTAAAATACATAATGTTTAAAGTTGCAAAATCAAGTAGTAATACAAGCAAGTTTTGTTTCTGTATTTATTTAAATGACAAAAGACAGCCAAATAGTTGAAAGTGGGATATCTTTGGGGAAGGAAGCAGCAGGGAATTCTTTTCTAAACAAATTTTAAAAACCAGTTAATACCCCAAACCATATGCTTGATTTACTTTTTTAAAAATCTGGGAAAAAAAAAAAAAACTAAGGTAAGAAAGCCTTGGTATTTTTGTAAGACAGCACACAAAATATTACAAACTACCCTAAGATAGGTGTTACACCTGTTTGAGATGAGTTATCTTTGAAAATGATGTCAATGGCACACACACACACGTGCAGAAACAAGGGATCAAAGTGACAAACCTCAACTTTTCCATGCACCAAAAGTATATCTGTGGTGAAATGCCAGAAGTTCTAACTAACATGCCTCTCTGAGCTCCTGATTTCTTAAGATGATCAATAGGCACCATTTTGGGGTGAAATAAAGCAGGAAGGAGGACAGCTCCTCATCTTTATATCAAGCAGAGCAGAACTTTTTTAGAGGTTTGGATGCTGGGTTTCTGGCATTGAGTTTTGTGAGATAAAGGGTTTTTGCTGAATAAAAGTGTTAGAAAACACTGTTTTTTAGAGAATCATCTTATTGGTTTATCATCACCCCAAGCTGTTTAAAAGTCTAGGTTCTCCTATTTAGTTGTTGGTTTGAAGTCTTAAAATATTGTATGAGCTCCTGTAAAATCATCTTTTATTTTCTGTGCTCATTTCTCTTATTTTCTGTGCTAGTGTGAACTCCCTCCTACCTCCATCTGTTAAGTGACTTAGTTGAAAAGGAATTTTAAAAAATAATTTTGCTCAAAATGCCATTTCCTTCAAAATCTTCAATAGCTGTTATTGGGCTTGCAGAGATCAGAAAGTGTTTTGAGAAGTTTCAGATTTCAGAGCCAACACTTTGAAAGAGATTAAGGTTTTCTCATAAAACACAAAATGCCATGTCTTCAGACCAACTAGTATTTGTGTATAGCATATTAATGTCCATTGTGATTTAGTTAACAGCATGTGAAGACTGTTTTAGGTTGTCACTTATTCTTCTAGCACCTCCAGAATTTGAAACTTTCAAACGCTTTGCCAGTTACAAAGAGAACTGTACTTCTTATAAGCTATGAAGAAGCCTATTTATCATTTCAAGATATTTTATTTGGTTTCTATGTGCAGAGCAAATAAGGGAATTGTTCCCTTAAACATCTAAATGGTATTGTATACTTTAGAGGTATCCCTGATGACTAAATTAGGCACTAATGGGAGGTCTCACTCCCTAATGGAAGGAACAGGGAAAACCATATGATGCAATATCTTGGGAATCAGAAAGCAGTAGGAAGTAGAATTATGCTGGTTAAAATTGTGAGGATATTTAGATAATTCTATTATTTGTTGAAAGTAAATAACAGAAAAATGTTAATGAAATATTTATCATCTATATTTTAACCATCAGGAAAAACTTAGCCAAAGGTAAATAAATGGCTCTGAGGGACTGAAGTTGAGAGGATGTGATCATGTTTGAGAGGATTTAGTGAAGAGGTAATACAATTCCTTAATAACACAGAAACTGATAGCAGAGGCAGTTTAAAGTTTGGTTATATATATTCCCAATTAATTTTTTAAAGTAAAATGAAAATTTTAGTTTTATACTCTATATACTTTTATAAGGAGTACTAGTATATTTATTATGTAGGATATGCTTTTATTTCTTCTCCTTAACTGAATTCGATCTAACACACTGATCATACAATTCAAATATTACATTACTAATCACAGGCCCATGCTATAGCTGAAGGAAAGGACCTGAAAACCTTTTAGATGTACTTGCTAAATTCATTTAATTGAATGATATTTATTAGGTACCTGCTATGTATCATTGCCCACTAATTGTTCAGATTTATAGTCACAGTTCCTGCCTTCATAAAATGTACAGATTTGTTGAGTATTGTGGATGTATCAACCACAGTATTTGTCTTTAAGGCATATTGGATACCTGAAGCTCTGCATATATGGAACATGGCAGAGAGGGGCAGGCAAGATATAATGCAAGGCTACGAAAATTTTAAAAATGCACTAAGTCCTTGCTTTACTTTGATTTTATACCTGAATCCTTATGGCCCTTTGAGCTGATCGATTCGTTTTATAAATTACTTTGGTCTCCTGGCTGGAATGCTCACCTTTTATGTCTTTAGAAAATTTGATTTTCAGGCA
The DNA here is from genome assembly GCF_021218885.2 of Marmota monax. Taxonomy (NCBI): domain Eukaryota; kingdom Metazoa; phylum Chordata; class Mammalia; order Rodentia; family Sciuridae; genus Marmota; species Marmota monax. The sequence continues at coordinate 6,491,181 of NW_026695065.1, read as the reverse complement.
CCATTTGAAAAGATAACATAGTTAAACAACAGAAAATTTGTATTGCCTCCTAAGAAGGATCATTACCTCAGTTTTTATTTGCATATAATTGCTTCTGGAAGTGGGGGATTTTAATACACATATCTTTTTTTATAGAGCTTAGTGACCACCTGCAATTTTGAAAATATGAACTGCACAGCTTAAAGTTTTAGTTCAGTAGCATTATCTGTTATCACTGTTTTGCCCAAGTTAGTGAGGTTTAATTTCCAATATGTCCACTTAATAAACTTAAAAGTTCTTTGCCATCCTTTGGGATGAAAGGTATCATACTTAAGTGTAAGATATTACACATATTTCATAGCCAGATCACTAAATTGATATTTTCCAACTTGGTTGAATTGAAAGTAAAAGTTTACACATGAGAAAGCAGCTCAAACTGAATTGTGACTGCAAATTTAATTTTCAAAAGTGTTCCTTTTCTATGCTTCTATTATTTTCTTGATAGTAAATTCATCTCCCAAGTCTCAAAGTTCATTTTAGACTTTTACTTTATAATATGCAACTCATAATAAGATGTAAAATCCTTTGCTTCAGTGAACAGCCTTACAGTGTCAATAAGAAAAGTTAAATGTAATTTTTATCAAGGAAAATGACCCAGAAAGAGTCAGGAATAAATGAACAAAAGCACCAAACAATGTTGTAAATTGACCCTTTTGGAGAAGGAAAGAAATCTCAGAAGAGAAGTCAAGAACTCAGTGCCCAGATACTTTAAAAAAATGGAAGAAGAAAAAAGGGGAAAAATGCCCTCATTTCTTAAGAAAATCAAAGTCACACTAAGGTTAATGTAGCTAATATTCACTTTCTAGTAGATAACCATTGCCAAAAGAGTAGAAAGTGTCTAGATGATGTTTCAAAGATGTAAAAATAAAAGCTGTTTCCTTTAATTCCTGAGATTATTTGTTAGTGACTGAAAATAAAGATTAATTTGGGGTATAAGCTACTACTGCATATACTTTTTTGAGACCAGAGAATTAGTGTGATACCTTAGAACTGATTTTCACAGAATTATTCAGATTTGTTGGAAGCCTCTTAGCTACAGTGTCACCATTTTTTAAATGCTTTTGAAATAATGTATATATAGTAAATTGTTGTGAGCCTGAGATAGGAAGAAAAGGGGGATTTTTTTAAAACTCCTTTTCAAATTTATTTATTTTAGGCAGGTGTATGGGGGGATTTTTTTTTTTTTTGAGATCTAGACTCTAAATCAATACCAACCCAACCAAATAGTACTGTCTCTGAAGAGGTATGGCATAAAGTTATAATGTAGAGTCAGATAATATTTAGGTAAAACTACATGGTATCAAAGACTGATGGGCCAAAATATGTAAAAGGTAGGTTGGAAGAAAGCCACCAAAAAAAGTAAAAAGCTTCACAAGAAATTTGTCTTTAGCTAGATCATAAGTGAGACCTATATTTCTGATAAAAGCCAAAAAATGAACAAATGTAGTTTATTGCTGAGGGCCATTGCTAAGTAAGAATGACTCATGGCATGACCCAGGTCATTTGCAGTGACATTGCATGTAAGGTGACCTTGCTCAAGGACCAGGGCGGATCTGGGTTTAGGGCGGATTGGGGTTTAGGGCGTTCCCGGTTTAGGACAATCCGGGTTTAGGGTGGTTCCAGGTTTAAGGTGTACCCTGCTGGGAATAGGGCCTATCCTGCTGCCTCAGGCTCACCTGCTCCTTGAGTTCCCGTTGAGTTCTCCCGGGATTCAGAGAGTATTTGGGATTTCGCCCAGAACGTGAATTTGGTGGAGAACGTGGATTTCCCCAGAAGGTGTTTGTAGAGTGCTGGTGTGAGTTCGAGAATAAAGAGTTGCTGTTTGAATCTACAAGGTGTGTGGTGGCTCATGATTTTGTGCCCAGCCAGACTGGGGCAGTTTATATACTTCCAAAAGATCTACATGAATTTGATGACAGTGGAAGCAATTTGGGAAGCATATTATAGGATCATGTTACTCTCCCAACTGGATTCAAGTCATGCAATAGATTGATTCTCTTCAAAGTAACTGATAATATATATTATTTCAACTTTAGAAGTATTGACTAACACTAAAGATACTTGATTTAGTTTATAGTGCTGTGTTAGTTGAGCATTTTATGACATTTAAAATTTTTTAAAGTACAGCATTTAGGTTTTCTTATTTTAACTGTGTGTTTTAAAAAATACCTATTATGCTGTTTTCACAGGGAATTCTTCCAGCAGCTATGGCTCAGTTCCATTGATTCTTACACAGTGTACTTCTCTGAGCAGAGCAGGTTGGCACCTCAGTTGGCACTTCAGCTGAATCCAGGCTTTGGCTTCCTTATTTTTCTGATCATTTCCTTCATATATTTTGAAAGCTATGTTGACTCTTAGAGATCTTAATATGCTCAATATGAGCATTAATTCTCTTGGCAAGATTTTGCCTTTAATTTGTTTGTTTACAACCAAGACAGAAAAATAGAACAAACAAAGGCAGCCAGGGGAAGGGTCTCAAAGGAAGAGAGGACTGGGAAATCAAGCTTCTTATCCCAGCTGGTCCTAGCCATAAACACAGTTCCTTAACAGCCCCTACACTTGTCTAACTGCAAAGGGTATTTCCTCGTTTGCTAACAGACTTTCACCCCCACCCTTTTACTAATAAAGACTTTAAAAATCATTTTTCTCATGATTTGCTGAAGAAGACAAAATAGAAAGAGTTGATTGGCTCCTTTGTAAATTCTACATCTCATCAATCAACTATAGGGAGAGATCAAACCTATTAAAACCTCTAGATGAAAGATACCCATTTGGCAATCCTCTCTTGGGGGGACCTCCCCTTCAGAAGCTCTGTTTTCTTTCTTTTTATTTGCTTTAATGAATTCTTTCACTTTGCTCTCATCTTTATGTCCATGGATTTCATTCTTCTAATTTGAAAGACAAAGCATCCACAGGCATGCTTTGTGTTACACAATGATGAATGCTGGGTAATATTATAGGCTTTTTTGTTTCTGCCATGGTGACATTTGTGAGACATTCCTGTTTGAACATTATTCATTCCCTTGAAGGCTACAATATCACCTTTCTGGTAGATTGACATGCATTTGGTTAAAGATACACCTCCATGTTTTCTGAACGGCCTAGAGACCAGGTATCAAATGACTTTATTTCCCTTTGTCATTTTGGTGAATTACTGGAAGATGGAAGTTATGACCAAGAGGAAGTGAGTGTTATACTTCAATTAGTCTAAAAGAACTTAAGAAGAGCTAACAGCATTGGGATTCTCTAATTGGTAATAATTGACCTAATAAAATACCTTTTATTTTATTATCATGCTGTAGTAATGAAGTTCAAAACATAAACTTTATTCTAAGAATAGTGTGTAATGCAGAAGTAGTATCCAATTATGCTAATTTTAGTTAGATTGCTACCAAAAGCTTTGCTTGCCAATAAATCATCATATGAGAATTTTTAAAAGTCATCTGAAATAATTTAAAATATGCTATACACTGTTATATAGAAACATCAAGGCCCATGTGTGCACATGCACCATACATATATGGAGCACATACCTTCAGAGTGTAACAAATATGACTTGGAGAATTGACACGTCTCACTTTTCTGTCCAGAATTATCTATAGTATTACCTGTACCATTTTTCACTTTAGGAAACCAATATTCCTAAGACTACTTACTAAATTAATGATTAATGAAATTTTTAGGAAAACTGTATGAAAGTAATTTTTGATGATATTTGATTTTTATTTTTGGTCACAAACTCAAATAATTTTTCATTTAATGATTTGGAGTAACTTTTCTAACAATTTTATTTTTTGAATATATTTCCTACATAGTCTAACCATATAAAAGAGGTGAATTTTCTTTTTTCCTCATCTGTAAAATCAGAAATTTACATACAGATTAATCATTAGAGATCATTTTATTTTTCCTTCAATATAATTTGTTGTACTTTCATTGATGATCATTCAGCAGGTAAAAGAACAAAGTGAATATGTTCCATATGGAATTGTGTTTAATAGGCCTAGAATATGGAAAATATGTAACAAAAGTGCTACAAAATAAATAATTTTAAAAATGTTCTTAAAACTCTGGTTGATCAAATGTATTTAGGGCAGGATCATTATTTTAGTTTGATAGTGAAATTAAACATTAATGTAAAAGTACCATTTAAAATTATTCAAGTTGCACATGATAATTATTACCATTTTAAAGTGTTTTACATTGTGTACCATTCATGATGATTACTGTTCTAATTTGGAGGGTAGTAGTATTACTAAATAAATACGATTGACATTTAGTGACTTTAGGTTGTCTCAATGGCAACACCACAGGCAACTGGCCAGAATTAGACTAAGGGAAGGGAAAAGAAATGATGGATGATAAATTCCTGAAAGTGGATTACTACAAAATAGCATTTGATTTTTCTATGCACATTTTGCTATAGTTTTCTGATGAGGTAAACAATGTTTTCTTTAAGATAAGCTTAAAAGAAAAAACTCCATCAGGGGCTAGGGTTTTGGCTCAGAGGTAGGGTGGTCGCCTGGCATGCATGAGGCACTGGGTTTGATCCTCAGCACCACATAAAAATTAAAAAAAAAAAAATATATATATATATATATATATATATATATATATATATATATATATATATATATTGTCCACCTACAACTAAAAATAAATGTTTAAAAAAAAGAGACCCCCTTTCTCAGCAGCTTCAATTATTGTTATTCAAAAGGTTGATAATGTTTAAGTTAAATATGATATTTTCAGCAGAAAGAATATTTTTTCGTTTTTAACTTATGACAAATTCTATTGAACATTTTAAGTCTAGAAAAAAGATGTGGTAGTGTAAAATCAAGGGGAAATTGTGGCAATAGAATTAAAACCACTTGCAATATAAACATATTCTCATGTAAAAAAAAAAAGAAAAAACTTCATCAGAAGTCTTATCTAAAACTTTCAAGAAATTTATTATTGAGATATATTCTATTTTCACAAATGTAGAACAAACTTGTTTAAGTAAACTAAATAATGTGTGGAAACTTTTATAGCTGTAATTTAATAGCCTCTGTCTGATCTTAAAATGAAATTCTATTAAAATATAGCTATTGTTAACTTCTAGGTTTTTACTTACTGCAGAAATCCTCAACCTTTATTTGCAAGAAAGAGCTTTTTTCATTTTTCCAAAACTACTTAAATTCTTCTTTGCAGGTGGTTGGGTAAAACTTGGAAGACAGTATAATGAGTTAAATCTGTGTGTGCACCTTTGTGTGTACCTAGGTGTGCATGTGCCTATGTGCTTATATACATGTTCATTCATGTGCATGTTGAGGACATTGCAAAAGTACCCATGCTCATTTACACTAGTCTAAAGCATGGAGCAGGGGATATAATTTATTCTCTGCTAGAGTTCCTGGGGAAATAAAACAAGAGTTTGGGAAAAGCCTAAGAGAACTAACAGCATTGGGATTCTCTAATTGGCAAAACTAAAATATGTTTTATTTTTATTATCATGTTGCAGTAATGAAGTTCAAAGCATAAACTTTATTCTAAGAATCTAATGCAATGCAGAAGTTCTCTTTGGAAAAAATTACATATTGCAGATGTTGCTAATATTTTCTATTTTTTAGTTTTTTTTAATGTGTTCTTTATAAGTATGCATGGAAGTAGAGTGTATTTTAGCATTTTATATATATATATATATATATATATATATATATATATATATATATATATATGGAGTATAACTTATTCTAAGCAGGATCCCATTTTATAGTTGAACATGATGTGGAGTTTCACTGGTCTTGTATTCATATATGAACACAGAAAACTTATGTCTGATTCATTATACTGTCTTCCCTATTCTCATCCCTTTTCCCTTCTCTTCATTCCCCTTTGTCTAATCCAATGAAATATTCTTCCCTACCCCCTTTCTTTACTGTGTGTTAGCATCCACATATCAGAGAGAACCTTTGGCCTTTGGATTTCACTTAGCATGATAGTCTCCAGTTCCATTCATTTATCAGCAAATGCCATAATTCCATTCTTCTTTATGGCTGAGTAATATTCCTTTGTGTATATATACCTCATTTTCTTTATCCATTCATCTGTTGAAGGCCATAGCTTAGCTAGTGTGAATTCAGCTACTATAAACATTAATGTGGTTGCATCACTATAGTATGCTGACTTTAAGTCCTTTGGGTATATACCAAGGAGTGAGATAACTAGGTCAAATGGTGGTTCCATGCCAAGTTTTCTGAAGAATCTTCATACTACTTCCAACTTGCAGTCCCAACAGCAATATATGAATGTACCTTTTCCCACAAATCCTTGCCAACATTTATTGTTACTTATATTCTTGATAATTGCCATTCCAACTGGAGGAATATCAAATCTTAGTGTAGTTTTAATTTGCATTTCTCTAATTGTTAGAAATGTTGAACATTTTTTTCATATATTTGTTGGCCATTCGTATTTTTCTCCTAGGAAGCACCAGTAGCTTATATTTTCTAGGTCTAAATTATGTCAAAAAGAAAATTTATAAAGAATTCTAAGGGTTGTTCTAACATTTCCTAGACTAAAGGCAATGTAGATCTTAGGAAATACCAGCACTTATACTTCTCAGAATCTCTCCCGAGTGGTGCCAAAGTGGCTAGATAGAATATAGCCTTCTACAATTGTGTTATTTAGGGTTCTCAAGACAGTCAAAACACACATACAAACTCACACTTGCACAAACACAAACACACGGGAACACAGCTTTTGTTTGGGAAATTGTCTAATATATTAAAGGAGGCTGAGAAATAGCACAACAGTCTGCCTTCAAGTGTAGACACTAGGATGACAGTAGTGTGGCTCAGTCCAAGCTCAAAGGTCTGAGAACCCAGGAACACAAGGGACTGGTGTAAGTTCTGGAGTACAGAGACCAGCAAACCTGTGGTTTTGATGTCCAAGAGCATGAGAAAAATAAGAACTTTGTGCCATCAGAACCCCCAGCTGACAGGTGGTGCCCACCCACGTTAAGGGTGGATATTACTTACATAGTTGATTTAGACTCCTATGTCTGTCTCCTCTGGAAAATATTCTCACAGATATACCCAAAATAATGCTTTAGAAGTTGTCAAGATATTGTTATCTATTCAAGCTTACAGCTAAAATTAACCAAGTTTACAAATAAAATTAACAAATGCAGAATATAATGGAAAATTTCTCTTTATGTAAAATTTTCTGTCCCAAGGCAACAAAATTGACAAATATATGGTAAAAATAATAATAATTTTGAGGCTGAATAAGAGACATTTTTATATAGTCATCTTTGTAGTCCTAGTAACACCTACTCATAATATTGTACAATGTTTTAATTTTGTACCTGCTCACCTATTTGTGGCTATGAAGTTGAGAGACAAATCATATTGCATCATTTTTTAACATAATCCCAGTAATCTTGCTCAAAGATCTAATTGGGTCCTAGTAATAAAATTTAGTAATGCACCAAGGGAAATGCTGTTTGGTAATCAGACTATGTCAAACACAGCATTCTATAACACTGTTTTACAATATATAATAATATGCTTATACATATACAGCAGTAATATTATAAGAACTTTAGATCACAGAAGGATAAAGAAAATTGAACCTTGGTTATAATTTAATTTGAGTGCTATATTTATGAATAAAGAAACCAAATGACAGAGGAGTTAAGGAACATTTCCCAGGGTACCTAATATATGCAGAACTATAACTAGAACAGAAATATTATATTTCCTGGTTTTATTCTATTATGTTATACTACTTGAGGGCTAAATGTACAATTAAATTCTGAGTTCTTCTTACTTGGACAACTTTTTTAATATAAGTGATTTTTCTAAAAATTAATAATTGCATATGAAATTACCCATATGAAAATTAAAATATTACTATAATTGTGAACCCCAATGAGTTAGAATTATACTATAAATTAATATTTACACAACTAATGGAAGGTTGAATTTAGTAAATTTCAGTTGATATTAACAAATTATTTTCTGCAAATAACTTCTCTACCCTTATTTTTCCTGTTTTCCTTTCTAGTGCCTAGGCAGAGCAAATACAATTTTCTAAAATCCATTCTAGCTTTTTATATATTTCCTTAGTAATAATGACAAGTCAGGTAAAGAGCGGTACTCAAAATTTTCAGCATATTTTGCTTTATCTCTCCACTGGGCTAACTTTTTAAATAAACAACACCAACTGTATAGAATGCTCAGTATTTTCACATTATAATACAATTTTTCCCATTAATATTAATCCATAAAATGCAGGTTGTATTTGAGTACTCTTTTCTAAACTATGGTGAGTTGTGAAAAAATATGCCTAATTATATTTTAAAATTGGAGAATCACTTCTTGTGTGTGGTATTCATATAAATGTCCAGTTTAATATATTTACATGTTATATACATATGTTGAACAATAAGATCTTATACTACTTAAAATACATGCATAATACATTATTGGTAGAAAATTTGAATGTTCCACTTTTGGAATCTTATAATTTCTTTCAAGGAGCAATTCAAAAAGAAGATACAATAAGGGTAAATATTTATGCCCAGACATTAGTGCACTTAATTCCATGAAAGACACATTTCTTGACTAAGTCTCAGACCCCAGTACAATAATACTGAGTGAATTAAACATATCCCTCTCACCAAAAATCAGGTAATTCAAACATAAAAATAAAAAGCTACTTCTGAACTAAATTATCATATAAATCAAATTGACTTAATTGACATCTATTGAATATTTCATCCAAAAGCAGCTGAAATTACCTTCTTTTCAGCAGCTTATGGAATCTTCTCCAAAATTGACCATACTTTAGGTCACAAAGCAAGTCTTAATAAACACACACACACACACACACACACAAATCATTATAATCACTTGACTCTTATCAGATCATAATGGAATGAAATTAGAAATCAAAAGCCATAAAACTTATAGAAACCACATAAGTACATAGAGCTTGAATAATACTCTTTTGAACAAGAAATGGACCTTAGAAAAAATGAGAGGAAAAATTTAAAAATTCCTTGAATCAAATGAGAATAATGGTACAATATCCCCAAATCTCTAGGAAACTAGAAAGGTAATTCTAAGAGGAAAGTTTGTAGTATTAAGTGCTAACATTAAAACAACAGATCAATCTCAAATAAACAACCTAATGCTACAACTCAAGGACCTAGGAAAGCAGAAACAATCTAATCCTCAAACCAGTAGAAGAGAAGAAATAATTATGATCAGAGATTAAAATAAAGAAATGGAGATTAAAAAACAATGCAAAGGATCAATGTGACAAACAGTTGTTTCTTTAAAATGATAAAAAAATGGATTCAACTTTTAGAAAAGCTACCCAAAATAAAGAGAGAAGATCCAAATAAACCAAATTAGATATGAAGAAGAATCACCACATACAGTCCTGAATTCTAGAGGATCATTACAGACTCTTGAAAACTTATATTCCAATAGGTTGGAAAATCTAAAAGACATTGACAAATTTCAATATACATATGACATGCTCAAATTGATCCAATAGAATATAGAAAACCTAAGCAAACCAATAGCAAGCAATGAGATTGAAACAGTAATAAAAAGCCTTCCAACAACAACAACAACAACAAAAGTCTATTATCAGAATGATTCTAAGCTGCATTCTACCATACCTGTAAAGAAGAACTAATGCTAACCCTATTCAAATTATTTCCAGAAGTAGGAAAGGAGGGAATACTGCAAAATTTATTTTACACTAGTATCACCCAGACTCCAAAACCAAATAAAGACACATGAAGGAATAAAAACCATAGCCCAACATCCATGATGAACATAAGTGCAAAATCCCTTAAAATAATATTAGCAAACTTCATTAAAAAATATGCTAATATTTCGTACACCGTGATCAAGTTGGATTCATCCAACTTGGGATTCAATGTACATTCAACATACATGAATCAGTAAATATAATTTATCACATAAATAGAATCAAGGATAAAATCATGATCATCTCAATAGATGCAGAAAAAACATTTGATAAAATTCTGCACTCATTCATTTAAAAAAAAACTCTGGAAACTAGGAATAAAAGGAATTTACCTCAGCATTAAAAAGGCTATAAATGACAAATCCCAAAGCACCATCATGTTAAATTGAGAAAAACTGAAAACATTTCATTTAAAATAAAAAATAAGACAAGAATGTCCACTTTAATGACTCCTATTCAGTATAGTTCTTGAATCTCTAGCCAGCACAATCAGGCAAAAGAAGGAATTTAATCAAACTATTATCTTTGCCGATGATATTATTGTATACATAAAAGATCCCTCTCCCCAAAAGAAACAACTCCACCAGAAGACTTCTAGATCTGATAAACAAATTCATCAAAGTAGCAGCATACAAGATCAACATATAAAAACAATAATTTTCTTATATATTAATAACAAATCTGTGGGGAAAGAAATCAAAAATAATCAATTCAAAATGAACTTTTAAAAATACCTAGGAATAAATCAAGTTAAACATGTGAAATACCTCTACGATAAAAATTAGAAAACACTGCAGAAAGAAATTGAAGGACTTAGAAGATGTAAAGACGTACCATGTTCATGAATCGGTAGAATTAGTTTCATCATAATGGCCATATTACCAAAAGTGAGATACAGATTCAATGCAAAATCCACATCAAAATACCAGATAGTCTTCACAGAACCAGAAAAAAAAAAAAAAAACAGTCCTAAAATTTATATGGAAGAACTAAAACAATCTTGAGCAACAATACTGAGGCTGGAAATGTCATAATATCTGATCTCAAATTATACTATAGAGTTACAGTTACAAAAACAGCAAGGTATTGGTATAAAATATAAATGAAGATAAATGGAATAGACTAGAAGACAGAGAGACAAATCCACATAAATACAGTGATCTGATCCTTGCCAAAGGTACATTTCCTGTAGAAAAGAAAACATTTTTTTAACAAATTATGCTGGAAAAGCTGGATATTCATATGCAGAGAAAATAAACTAAATCCCCCCCTCTCACCCTGCATAAAATTCAACTCAAACTGGATCAAAATTCTAGGAATTAAAAACAGTAAAACTACTTGAAGAAAACATAGAGTCCACACTCCAACATATTAGTGCAGGCATCAACTTCCTTAACTAGACTCCTAAAGCTGAAGAAATAAAACCAAGAATCAATAGGTGGGGTAGCATTAAACTAAAAATCTTTTGTGCAGAAAAGAAAACAAGGTCATAAAAAGAGAGCCTACAGAATGGGAGAAAAATCTTTGCTAGCTACTCTTCTGACAGGGGATTAAGAACTAGAATTGTAGGTATTCTGACTGTGGAAATGTACAGGAAAGTGTTCCTCTGGTGAGCAAACTCCTGAGGGTAACAGGCACTCTGTTTCCCATGCTTGGAATGCCCAGGGTTTCTCCTTAAAGCTAGTGAGATAACTATACAGGTGCAGTATCTAGTTTCTATGGTAATATTCTTGAAGAAAAGGGCTCTGTGTTTTAGTTAGCTTGGACTTTGATCTCTATTATCTAGCACCTGGGATTAAAGGAAGACTACATAATAATGTAGTCATGGTACTAATGACCTGATGTAACTTTTGATATTAATAAAAGTGGCTGCTTGGAGGGGCAGCCACTCTTTATTTCCCTTTCCTGCCTCTGTATCTTGTCTTTTGTCTCCTTTTATTTTCCTTACATAGAATATATAAAGAACTCAAAATATTAACACAAAAAACCAAACCAAAACTAAACTAATAACTCACTCAATAAATGGGAAAATATTTTAAAAGACATTTCTCAAAAGAAGAATTACGAATTATATATATATATATATATATATATATATATATATATATATATATATATATTTCAATATCCTTAGCAATCAGAGGAATGCAAATCAAAACTGCACTGAACCAGGTGCAGTGGTGCATACCTGTAATCTTAGCAGCTTGGGAGGCTAAGGCAGAAAAATCATGATTTCAAAGCCAGCCTCACCAACTTAGTGGAATCCTAAAACAACTCAGTGAGACCCTGTTTCTAAGTAAAATATAAGAAAGGGCTGGTAATGTGGCTCACTGGTTAAGCACCACTGGGTTCAATCCTTGGTAACAAAACAACAGCAACAACAACAACAACAACAACAAAATCTACACTGATATTTCACCTCATCCCAGTTAGAATGGTAAACATCAAGAATACAAATAATGATAATTGCTCTTGATAATGTGGGGGGAAATGTATACTTATATTTTGTTGGTGGGACTGCAAATTAGTACAACCACTCTGGAAAGCAGAACTAAAATCAGCATACTAAAGTGATATTTACATATCAATGTTTAAAGTACCGCAATCCACAATATCCAAATTATGGAATCAATCTAGTATTCCATAAATAAATCAATAGATAAATAAATTGTGGATTTATTCACAAAGGAATTCTAGTCAAACATAAAGAAGAAGAAAATTATGACCTTTGCAAGTAGATGGATGGAACAGGAGAACATCATGTTAAGTGAAATAAGCCAGACTCAGAAAGTTATGGTTGGATGTTTTCTCTCGTATGTGGAAGCTAAAGAGAAAAAATAAAGAATAAAACAGGGATATGCCATGAAAATTGAAGAGTTATCGGTAGGGTGGAAGGGGGAGGCCAAGGGTGACAAAGGAATGGAGGGAAAGGGGTCAGACATTAGAAAAGCTGCTACATGAATTTATGAATATGTGAAAAAGAATCCCACTATTATCTATAATGCATATATATATATATATATATATATATATATATATATATATATATATATATACATACATATATTCAGAACTGGGTGCAGTGGCACATGCCTGTAATCCCAGTGGCTTCAGAGGCTCAGGAAGGTTGATTGCAAGTTCAAATTTAGTGAGGCCCTAAAGTGAGGCCCTAAGCAACTTAGCGAGACCCTGTATCTACATAAAAAATTAAATTAAATTAAATAGGGCTGGGGATGTGTCTCACTAGTTAAGCATACCTGGGTTCAATCCTGGTTATGCCCAGTCCCCGCAAAAGCAAACAAACAAAAAAACATAGAAAAAAAAAAAGAACTAAGGTACCTTCACCTTCATTTTCAGGTACTATACTCACTGTCACTATATAGACCTTCATTTTACTGTTTCTTAATGATAGTCTCACTTATGGTTTAAGGTCCACTCTCTCAGTATAACATAATAACACTCTGAAAATAGGTTATGAAATTAGAATAAATGTTATGATCATAGGGCATTACCAGAAGTTACTTTAAACAATAGATCTTTCATATTACCTTTTCAAGTTATTACTTTCAGCTAAAAATGTAAAAAGTACAGAAAAAAATCAATGAGATTCTATTTGAGGGAGGTTTAGTTGGAATTGGATATCCTTAGGTAATTCCATCAATTATTCCCTCAAGACTATTTTGTAGTAACTTCTTAAGGCTGCTACCCTTAAGCATAATGACTGCCTAAAAAAGTAATTTGTACCTTTAAGTTTTTGCTTTTTCTCATTATTTTTAAACCTACTGAAATTAAATAGTGTAAACCTACTTGCTGGCTTATTTAAATTACATTAAAATCATCGACTCTGGATTTTTTCAATCCTATTCTCATATCTCTTATAGAACTACTTTGAATTCAATTCACATAATTATGAAAATGGATATAGTATATCATTTATTTTCTCTGTTTTTTTTAAGCTGGTCATTATATACACTTTATCTGCCTGAGATTTTTCTGGGGCAGCTACGTAGGCAATAACTAATGAGCAAAGCCTCTAAATTATCAGCATGAAGCCAATATTAAAAAGATATTTTTCAGCTAAAACTTGGCACTCTTGATAAAGGAATAATGTTAATAATGGTTCAGAAAGAAAAAACAAAAACAACAAATTATTTTTTATAGGGTTGAGCTTTCTCTTTTTCCTACTAACCAAAACTTTATGGTAATCAAATGACTGTTTCCCTCTTATTCTGTTAAATTAATAGATTTTATTTATAAGAGAAGTTTTAAATTTAGGGAAAAATTGAGCAGAAAGTAAAGAGTTCCCATTATTTCCTCTCCAGTGGGCCCTCTGGCTGACAGTGACCAATTAATGACAACTTGTATTGGTGTGTTACATTTGTTATAAATGATGATCTGATATTGGTATTTATTACTAACTAAAGTCAGTAGTTTACTTTAGGGTCATGTTTTTGCATTCTACAGAACTATTGAGTATTGTCTTGTGTCCACCATTGCAGTAACATGTAGAATATTTTACTACTTTAAAATTTTTTCTTGTACTATTCCTATTCATCTCTCCCCTTCCACGTAAAATATTAGGGGAAATTGGTAATTTTATTGTCTGTATAGCTCTGCTCTTTGCAGAATAATTGGGATGACTTGTTTCACTTTGCAATATGCTTTTAGCCTTCCTCCATATCCTTTTTTGTGGCTTGATAGTTCATTTATTTTATTGCTGAGTAATATTCCATTGTAAGGTTATAACACTGGTTATTCTTTTACCTGTTGAAAAATATCTTGGAGGCTTCAAATTTCTGACAATTATAAATAAAGCTTCCATAAACATTTTTTGCTAGTGTTTGTATATATTTTCTTTCATTTGGATATATATCAAGAAGCCCAGTTGCTGGATTGAAATGTAAGGTTATGTGTACTTTTGTAACATGCTCCTAAACCGTGCCACTTTGTGCTTTTTGTCAGTAATGAATGAGAGTTACTCTAGCTCCATATAATCACCAGCATTCGGTATTCTCATTATTTGAGACTGAGCATTTCTTTTAAGTGTACTGCAGTATTTCATTTTTGTTTTAATTTGTGCTTCTCAAATTATATATATATATATATATATATATATATATATATATATATATATATATTGCTTTACATATGCTTATTTACCTTCTTTATACCTTAATTGACGCCTGTTTGAATCTGTTGCACTCTTCTTGAGTCATTTCTTTTTTTTCTCATTGAGTTTTAAGAGCTCTTTGCATATTTTGGATACAAATCCTTTATCAGATATGTCTTTTGCAAATATTTTTTCTATAATGTATCTTTTTAGTGTCAATAATTTTCACAAAGCAGCAGTTTTATTTTAATAAAGTCCAACTTGTCCATATTTTTTCAGGGATCATGCTTTTGGTATTTTGTATTCTAACCATTCCCAAATCTAAGTCATCTAGATTTTTTCTTATCTTCCAGAAGATTTATAGTTTTGCATTTTACATTTAAGTCTACAATCCATTTTGAGTTAATTTTTGTAAAAGCTATAAAATCAGTAGCAAGATTCATATTTTGCATGTGATTATTCAGTTATTCCACCATTACCTTTCAGACTATTTCTTCTTGAATGACCTGTGCTACTTTGTCCAACATCAGTTTATTGCATATGTTTGGTTTATTTTGGGATATCATATTCTGTTTCATTGATATGTCTACTCTTTCACCAAAGTCACTATCTTGATTACTACAGCCCTGATTACTACAGCTTTATAGTTAATCCCCAAATTAAGTAGTGTCATATATTTTTGTTATATGTTTTCTTCTTCTATATCACATTGACTATTGCAGGTCTTTTCCCTTTCCTTATAAAATTTAGAGTCAATTTATTGATGTATACAAAGTAACTTGCAAGGATTTTGATAAGAATTGGTTTGAACCTGCAGATCAGGTAGGGGAAAACTTATCTATTAACAATATTGACCTTTCCTATTCATGAGTATGGAACATATCTCAATGTATTTAGATCTTTGAATTTTTCATCAATTTTTTACTTCATATAGATCTTGCACTTATTTTGTTAGATTTAATCCTAAAAGTTTCATTTTCTCAGCACTAATGTAAATGGTGCCATGTGTTAAATTTCTTTTCTTTTCCTTTTTTTAATTGACAGGTAAAATTGTATATATTTATAGTGTACAGTATGATGTATTATACTGTAAAATTTGAATACATTGTGGAATAGGTCATCTGAAGTAATTAACATATGCATTAATTCACACATTCATCTCTTTTGTGGTAAGATCATTTTAAATCTACTGTCCTAAGCATTTTCAAAATACAATGCATTGTTATTTGCTGTAGTACAAAGGTCTCTTGGATTTTTTTTATTTATTTTTATTTTTTTATTTATCCTAACTGAAATTTTGTATCCTTTGGCCAATGTTTCTTCAGTCCCTGTTGACATTCTTCTACATCCACTTCTATATTTCAAAAAGTTTTTAGATCCTAGTTATAAACAAGAGCATGCAATGTTTGTCATTCTATGCCTGGTTTATTTCTCTAACCATAATGTCCTCCAGGTTCAGTCATGTTGCAAATGATGCAAATTCCAATTCTTGGCATATAGAAAAGCAATCAAATTTTTAAATATTAACCTGTATCCTTGCGATAATTACCTGCTTGTTTAGTTACCAGGTGACTTGGGTCAGTTCTTTTGAATTTTCAACATGGTACATTATGCTATTTGTAGAAAAATATATTTTTATTCTTATTTTATAACGTAAGTAGCTTTTATTTCCCCTTCTAATCTTATTGCATTAGCTAGGAATTTTAATATGATATCAAATAGGAGTGGTGGGAAGGGACATCCTTACCGAGTTCTTGATCTTAGGGAAAAAGGATCTATTTTCACAAAATTATTTGTGATTTCATCTTTAGGGCCTTTGTAGGTGTTCTTCATTCAGTTAAGGATGTATTCCTAGGTAGCCAGGGGTCTTTTTTATTTTTAGAAATGGGTTTTGAATTTTGTCAAATACTTTTATGAATCTTTTGATATTATCAGCTGATTATTCTTCCTTAGGCTGTTCTTGTAATGGATTATACTAATAAGTATCAAAATATTAAATCAATGTCACATAGTTAGAACATATCTCACCTTGTCATGGCATATACTTTTAAATGTGTTTTTGCAGTTGAAGTTGATTTGCTAATATTTTGTTTAGGACTTTTGCATCAACATTCATTTAAGATCTTGGTCTGTAGTTTTTCTTTCTTGCAGTGCCTTTGTTTAGTTTTGGTTAGCAGACGTTTTTGGCCTCTTGAATGAAGTAGGAAGAACATCTGACATGTATTTTTTAGAAGCAATAGAAAATATGTTTTATAGAAAATTGACATCTGTATTTGCTTAAGTATTTCCTAAGACTCTCCAATGTATTAAGGCATGATGCCTCTTATTTGTGAAAGTTTTTAACTATAGGTTAAATTTGTTTAATACATATAGGTTTATTTAAGATTTTTTTTTATTTCTTCAATGTGTGAGTTTTGGTGGCTTGTGATTGTTCTATTTTGTCTAAGTTATATTTGTGGGCATAGAGTTGTATACATTTCTTGATTATCATTCTAATCTTCATGGCATTAGTAGTGAATGCTCCTCTTAAATTTCTGAGATTAGATATGTATAACTACAAGGCACTAATAAAAAATTTTTCTGAGATCAGTAAATTGTGTCTTGTTTATTACATGGATTTTAACTTTGGTGTTATATATGAAAAGCTATCACCAAAACTCAAGATTATCTAGATTTCTGTGATATAAGAATTTTTCAGTTTTGTGTTTTATATAAGGTTGGTTAACTTTTGTGGTGAATATAAGGTTTATCTCTAGATTATTTTTATGCAGATATCCAGTTATTTCAGTGTCATTTGTTGAAAAGGCAATTTTCTCTATTGTAGTGCTTCTAATTCTCTGTCAAAGAGGAGTAAACCACCTATTTTTTGTGGGTCTATTTCTGTATTCTATCTTGTGTAGCCTTGATTACTATACCTTTAGAGTTAGCCTTGAGGTCAGGTAGTATCAGTCCTCCAAATTAGTTTTCCTTTAGTATTATGTTGGTCATTTTAGGTCTTTTGTTTCTCCATGTAAACTATAGAATCCACTTGTCAATATCCAAAAAAATTGCTGGAATTTTTATTAGGAGCCATAAATCAATTTGGAAAAATTATGTTTTTACAATATTGAGTCTTCCTATCTATGAGCATGGACTGTATCTCCATGTATTTACTTCTTCCATGATTTCTTTCATAAAAGATCTGTAGTTTTCCTCATGTAAGTTTTCTGTATATTTTATTAAATTTATACCCAAGTATTTCGTTTTGTGGTGGTAACTTAATGGTAATATGTTTTCAATTTCAAATTCCATTTGTTTGTTGCTGGCATACATTGACATTCATATATTAACCTTGTATCCTGAAAAAATTTGTTTGTTAGATCCATGAGTTTTTTTGTTGAATATTTTGGAGTTGTTTTATGTACACTCATATCATTTTGCTACAAAGATAGCTTTATTTCATCATTTCTGATCTGTAAACTTTTATTTTCTTGTTGTCTTACTGCATTATATAGGACTTCAAATATGATGTTAAAGGAGTGGTGAGAGAAGATATTCTTGCCTTGTTCCTATTTCTACTTTTAATTACTTGATATCTTTATATTTCATGGGAATTACTTTTAATTACTTGGTGTATTTATATTTAATGGAAACTTCTTATAGTCAACATCTATTTGTGTCTCTTTTTTGTTGTGCACTCCGGGAATTTTTGCCTTTGTGCATGTTAATTATTTCATTCCAATTTCTTTTTGTTGTTTTTATTTTTGCATTGTGCCTGAAGAGACATCAACTATACTGCTTACCTTTGATTCTTCATAGGAAATATTCTCCTGCTCTACCTCCTTGGTTACTTTGAATATTTTCTTCCTGCCTTTGATTTTCTGCAGCAATTTGACTGTGATATGCCTAGTTACAAGGGTTTTGTTGTTGTTGTTTTTTAGTATTAATTCTAATCAAAATTTTCTGAGTTGATCAATCTTTGGTTCAGTATTGTTATTAATTTTGTAAAATTCTTAGCTATTATTACTTCAAATATTTATTCCACTCTTTGTTCTTTTTCACTCCCAGTTCTTGATTATGCAGTTCCGGCTCCTTCATTATTTTTTTATTTCTGATTTGCAGTTTGGGAAGTTGTTATTGATATACCTTCAATATAATTAATACTTTTTCTATTGTGCCCAATTGATTGATGAGCCAATTAAGTAATTATTTATTTCCACTATGATGGGACTCATATACTTGCATTTTCAGAATGAAAACAAAAGGGGGAAAAGCATTAAAACATATTGATGAGGGGCAAAATTTGCTCCCAGGATGTAGGCTCTCTGTTCACCTCACAGATTGTTTCTTTTGCTGAGAAGAAACTTTTTTGTTTGAGTCCATCCCATTTATTGATTCTTGGTTTTAATTCTTGCACTACAGGAGTCTTAACAAGGAGTATGGGGCCTAATCCCAAATGATGAAGATTAGGGCCTATTTTTCTATTTTTCTTCTATTAGACACAGGGTTTCTAGTTTAATTCCTAGGTTCTGGGTCCATTTTGAGTTGAGTTTTGTGCATGGTGAGAGGGTTTTTTTTTTTTTTTTTTTTTTACAAATTCCCATGATATTCAGCAATTGGCTGGGATAACTTATGTTTGTTTCAAAATCTGTGTACTAGTACTCTTTATTTTCATATAAAAATTTTATTGTTTTATATAGAATTCTTTTCATAAAATAAAGCTACAAATGCAACTCAGGCAAATAAAGTAAAAAATTTATTCACATTAAACACACAGACAACAAGGAATTCCATTATAATGTTCCTCTGAGGTGATATACCACAATTAAACCAGCTTTGTCTGAGTTTAGGGTGTACTTAGCTTTATATTTTTTTCTTTTTTTTTTCTTTATAGGATTTCCCATTGATTTTATTGTAGAGGGAAATATTTTAAAAAATATATAATAATTACATAAGATTACAAAGTTACAGGATTCACTGTGGAAGAGAAATCCAACATACTCTTAAAGTTTAATTTGAAGGTGAAAATAAGGGCTCAAAATAATAAAGAAGATAAAGAGAAATCAAGCAGATAACCAAGGTTTATCCAGAATGAATCATAACTGGAAGAATGCTTGAAAAGTAAACATTCTTCAAACAGAGCAACACTCTTTTCTTTGAATCATATGGGATATAATTTCTCATTTTTGTGAGTTTACACGTTGCAGAATCACATTGGTCATATAGTAACATATATGCATACAGCAATAATAATGTCTATTTTATTCTGCTGCCCTTCCTATCCCCCCTTCCCCTCCCCTCCCCTCCCATCACTTCTCTCTACCCAATCTAAGGTGACACACTTCTTTTTCTTCCCCCTCACAACATCATACATGTATTCTGTATAATGATGAGGGTCTCCTTCCATCTTCCATACAATTCCCCTTCTCCCTCCTTTTCCCTCCCACCTCTCTTCCCTATTTAGTGGTAATCTTCTTCTCATACTCTTCCTCCCTATCCCATTTTGAGTCACCCCCTTATATCAGAGAAGACATTCAGCATTTGTTTTTTTAGGGGTTGGCTAGCTTCACTTAGCATAATCTGCTCTAATGCCATCCATCTCCCTGCAAATGCCATAATCTTTTTATTTTTTAGTGCTGAGTAATATTCCTTTGGGTATAAATGCCACAGTTTTTTTTATCCATTCATCTATTGAAGGGCATTTAGGTTTTTCCACAGTTTAGCTATTGTTTGAATTGTGCTGCTATAAACATTGATGTGGCTGTGCCCCTGTAGTATGCTCTTTTTAGGTCTTTTGGGTATAGTCTGAGAAAGGGAATAGCTGAGTCAAATGGTGATTTCATTCCCAGCTTTCAAAAGAATCTCCATACTGCTTTCCAAATTGGCTGCACCACTTTGCAGTCCCACCAGCAATGTATGAGTGTAACTTTTTTCCCCGCATCCTCGCCAGCACTTGTTGTTGTTTAACTTCATAATGTATGCCATTCTTACTGGAGTGAGATGGTATCCTAGAGTAGTTTTAATTTACATTTCTCTGATTGCTAGAGATGGTGAACATTTTTTCATGTATTTGTTGATTGATTGTATATCCTCTTCTGAGAAGTGTCTGTTCAGGTTCTTGGCCCATTTGTTGATTGGGTTATTTATTTTTTTGATTTTTAACTTTTTGAGTTCTTTGTATACTCTAGAGATTAGAGCTCTCTCTGATATGTGAGGGGTAAAAATTTGTTCCCAGGATGTAGGCTCCCTATTTACCTCACATATGATTTCTCTTGCTGAGAAAAAAAAAAACTTTTTAGTTTGAATTCTTCCCATTTGTTGATTCTTGTTTTTAACTCTTGTGCTATAGGTGTCTTATTAAGGAATTTGGGGCCTTCCCCCACATGATGGAGATTAGGGCCAACTTTTTCTTCTATTAGATGCAGAGTCTTTGGTTTGATTCCTAGCTCCTTGATCCATTTTGAGTTAACTTTTGTGCATGGTGAGAGAAAGGGATTCATGAGCAAGGTATCTCTTTCCAACTCCTAATGTCTTCCTCTATTTCTTTCTTTAGGGTTCTGCAGTTTTCATTGTATAGATCTTTCACCTCTTTTGTTAGGTTGATTCCCAGGTATTATTTTAAGATATTGTGAATGGGGTAGTTGTCCTCATTTCCATTTTAGAGAATTTGTCACTGATATACAGGAATGCCTTTGATTTATGGGTGTTGATTTTATATCCTGCCACTTTGATGTATTCATTTACTAGTTCTAGAAGTTTTGTGGTGGAACTTTTTGGGTCTTCTAGGTATAGGATCATGTCATCAGCAAATAGTGCTAATTTAAGTTTATCTTTTCCTATTTTTATGCCTTTAATTTCTTTCATCTGTCTAATTGCTCTGGCTAGTGTTTCAAGATCTATGTTGAATAGAAGTGGTGAGAGAGGGCATCCCTGTCTTGTTCCAGAATTTAGAGGGAATGCCTTCAATTTTTCTCCATTTAGAATGATGCTGGCCTGAGGCTTAGCATAGATTGCTTTTACAATATTGAGGTATGTTCCTGTTATCCCTAGTTTTTCTAGTGTTTTGAACATAAAGGAATGCTGTATTTTGTTGAATGCTTTTCTGCATCTATTATTTCAAAATAATTTCTAATTATCTTCTGTATTTCTGAAGTGTCTGTTGTGATGTTGCCCTTTTCATCCCATAAGCTAGTAATTTAGGTTCTCTTCTTCTCTTCGTTAGCATGGCTAATGGTCTATCAATCTTATTTGTTTTTTCAAAGAACCAACTTTTAGTTTTGTCAATTTTTTCAATTGTTTCTTTTGTTTCAATTTCATTGATTTCAGATATTATTTTAATTATTTCTTGCCTTCTACTGCATTTGCTGCTGATTTCTTCTTCTTTTTCTAGGGCTTTGAGATGTAGTGTGAGGTCATTTATTTGTTGGCTTTTTTTTCTTTTAGGGAATGAACTCCATGAAATGAATTTTCCTCTTAGTACTGCTTTTATAGTGTCCCAAAGATTTTGGTATGTTGTGTCTGAGTTTTCATTTACCTCTAAGAATTTTTTAATTTCCTCTTTGATGTCTTCTATAACCCTTTGTTCATTCAGTAACATATTGTTTATTCTCCATGTGTTGTAGGAATTTTTCTTCCTTATTTTATCATTGATTTCCGATTTCATTCCATTATGATCAGATAAAATGCATGGTAGTATCTCTACTCCTTTGTATTTGCTAAGATTTGCCCTGTGACATATTATATGGTCTATTTTTGAGAAGGTTCCATGTGCTGCTGAGAAAAAAGTGTAACTGCTTGATGTTGGGTGGTATATTCTATATATGTCAGTTAAGTCTAAGTTATTAATTGCATTATTGAGTTCTATAGTTTCTTTATTCAACTTTTGTTTGGAAGATCTGTGCAGTGGTGAGAGAGGTGTGTTGAAGTCTCCCATAATTATTGTATTGTGGTCTATTTGACTCTTGAACTTGAGAAGAGTTTTTTTGATGAACGTAGCTGCACCATTGTTTTGGGCATATATATTAATGATTTTTATGTCTTGTTGGTTCCCTTGAGCAGTATTTAGTGTCCTTCTTTATCCCTTTTGATTAACTTTGGCTTGAAGTCTATTTTATTTGATATGAGTATGGACACCCCTACTTGCTTCTGAGGTCCATGTGAGTGGTATGATTTTTCCCAACCTTTCACCTTCAGTCTGTGTATGTCTTTTCCTATCAGATGAGTCTCCTGTAGGCAGTATATTGTAGGATCTTTTTTTAAATCCAGTCTACTAGCCTATGTCTCTTGATTGGTGAGTTTAAACCATTAACATTTTGGGTTACTATTGAGATATGGTTTGTACTTCCAGCCATATTTGTTTATTTTTGTTACTTAACATAATTTGTTTTTCCTCTTTGATTATTTTCCCCCCTTTACTGTACTACCTCCCACTGTTGGTTTTCATTATTATTTCATTTCCTCTTCATGTAATGTTTTGCCAAGGATGTTTTGAAGTGCTGGTTTTCTAGCTGCAAATTTTTTTAGCTTTTGTTTATCATGGAAGGTTTTAATTTCATCTTCAATCCTGAAGCTTAATTTTGCTGGATACATGATTCTTGGTTGGAACCCATGTTCTTTCTGCATTTGAAATATGTTGATCCAGGATCTTCTAGCTTTCAGAGTCTGTGTTGAAAGATCAGCCTTTATCCTGATTGGTTTACCCCTAAATGTAATCTGCTTCCTTTCTCTTGTGGCTTTTAAAATTCTCTCCTTATTCTGTATGTTGGGCATCTTCATTATAATGTGTCTAGGTGTGGATCTCTTATGATTTTGCACACTCAGCGTCCTGTAGTCTTCTACAATTTGGATTTCTGTTTCATTCACAATAGCTAAACTGTGGAGTCAACCTAGATGCACTTCAGTGGATGAATGGATAAAAAAATGTGGCATATATACACAATGGAATTTTACTCAGCAAAAAAAGAGAATAAAATCATGGCATTTGCAGGTAAATGGTTGGCATTGGAGAAGATAATGAAATTAGCCAATCCCTCCTCCACCCCCCAAAACAAAAACAAATGCCAAATGTTTTCTATGATATAAGGAGTCGGGTAGGGAGGGGGATCATGGGAGGTATAGATTAATTCTCTATAGGGCAGAGGGGTGTGAGGGAAAAGAAGGAGACAGGGGATTAGCAAAGATGGTGGAATGTGATGGACATCATTATCCAAAGTACATGTATGAAGACATGAACTGGTGTCAACATGCTTTATATATAACCAGATGTATGAAAAATTGTGCTGTATATGTGTAATAAGAATTGTAATGCATTCTGCTGTCATTTATTTTTAAAAAATCAATAATGATAAAAAATAACAACAAACAAACAAACAAAAACATATTGATGAAAATAAACTTTCAAAAACATCTAAAGGGAATGGCCTGGACAACTGAGAGTACAAAAGGAATTTTAGAAGAACATGTGAGAAAAACACTGGTACCTCAACATGAAGAATATATTGTAATAAGGAGTCTTAGTTAATTTGTGCAGCTATAATAAAATATGTGAGACTTGATGATTATAAAGAGAAAAAATATTTCTCAAAGTTATGTAGCCTGGAATTAAAAAATTAAGATGCTGGCAAGTTTGGTGTCTAGTAAAGAACCAGGCTTTACTTCCAAGATAGTACTCTGTTGCTGCATCCTCTGAGAGGAAGAACAATGTCCTTATATGGTAGAAGAGTAGGAGAGACAAAAGGGCCCAAGCTGTTTTTTTCCAACCAATTTATAAGGCACTAATTCATTCATGTGGAATGAACCATCATAACTTAATCACTTTTCAAAACCCCACCTCCCAACACCACCATAATTGGGATTCAGCTTCATTCAACACATGAGTTTAGAGGGGAAACATTCAAATTATAGCACAAATTCACTGAATAATGAACATGATAATTATTTATACAATACCTGAAATTTTATGATCTACTTTTAAAGATTATCTTTAAAACTTTGAACTTATTTTTTTAAATAATATACTGAGTTTTGGATGTTTTCCAGTCAGTAAAAATTTGTATAACCACAATACATTTATCAGAACCAGAAAATAAATATTGATATATTACTTGTACCTTGTTTACAAACTTTATTCAAATTTTACCAATCATCCAACTTGTTATTCTTCTGATCTGGAATGTTATTGAGGAAGCCATGTTGCATTAGTGATAAGGTCTACATCATTTCCTTTCTCTGGGTACAATGGTTTGCATATTTTTGTCTCCTTTAAAATTCATGTTGAAACTTAATCCCCAGTGCAGCAGCATTAAGAAGTGTAGCCTTTAGAAGGTGATCCAGTCACAAAGAATGCACTCTCATGAATGGGATTAGGTGAACTTATAAAACATCTTGATGGAGGGAGTTTATTCATTATCACCATTTCTGTCCCTTACATCATGCAAGGACACAATGTTACTCTACTTTGGAGAACCCAGTAATAAAATCCTTTGAAAGTAGAGAACAGCCTTCATGAGACACCAATCTTGTTAGTGTCTTGATCTTGGATTTGTGCGTGCATGTATGCGTATGTGTGTGTGTGTATGTGTGTGTGTAGTACTGTGTCTTGAACCTAGAGATGATCTACCATGGAGCTACATCCCCATCCCTTTTTAACAATTTGTAATTTTGATATAGTATCTCACTAAATTTCTTAGCTGGCCTTGAACTTTCAATTTTCTTGCCTTAGCTTCCTGAGTGTCTGGGATTACCCATGTGTGCCATCATGCTCAATTTGATCTTGAACTCTACAGCTTTCAGAACCGTAACAAATAAATAAATTTCTGTTGTTTATAAATTACACTCAGTAATATTTTGTTACAGTGGATTGAGACAGTAATTAAAGCCTGTATTGTTCCAAATGAAACATTAAGGACAACTAATGAGGACTCATTAGAAACAGAGAGTTGTCAAGAAAACTTTGGTCTCAGAGATTATCTACATGGTTATGAATCAAACTTTGGTAGAAATATGGAAAGTTAAGTTCATTCTGATGGAATTTTTGATGGAAATTATTTATTATTTTTTACATTTTTTACAATTATATTATTCAGAACTTGGCTGAATTGTGTCTATTTACTAAGGTTTTATGGAAGATAGAATTCAAGAGTGATGAACCAAGTGGTGAAAGAAATATATAATAGTATTTTGGGTGCTAATTTGCTTCTTATATCTGCCCATAGTGAATTGTGAGAAGAGAGAAACAAGTGAAAGATGGAATTCATAAAAAAAGGGAATCAGATTTCAGAAATTTTAATCCTGGCTATGAAAAGAATTAAAAACTATATTTAGGAGATAAAACCAAGGGTGTGGCCAAGCAATCATTTTACAAGAAGAACATATAGAGTGGAGAAGAGAAAGCAAGGTGCCACTCATAAACACAAGAGGAAAATGACCATAGAGACATTTTATAGATTTTGAAGGCTGCCACTCTATTCACAGGCCCAACGTGCCAAGGACTGAGGAATAGCATTATGTCAAAGTATGAGCCTTTGGGGCCTGAGGAACCTCAGCATTCACTGCTCAGCCATAACTCAAGTATCTTCCCCACACTCCACTGTGGTTCATGTGGGCCTAAATGCAACTTGGGCCACAGATCTGGAAAGTACAGCTATAAACCTTGTCTAATTCAAAGTAATTCTAACTCTGCAGGTGGGCAGAGTGCAAGAGCCATGGAGGGAGGGCTACCTAGATTTTAAAGGGTCCCTCTGAGAGCCTTGATATCCAAGCAAATGCCATAAGGATGGAGCTGCCATACAGAATCCCCATTAGAGCAATTCCTAGTGGAGTTATGTGTTCAAGGCAACCACAGAGAGACTCCAGTATGTCAAAGTCTAACCCAATCATGGGAGTGAGGCTAGCTAAGATACCACAGCTCTAGAGCTACCAGCATACAATGACAGCTTGGGAGAACTTTAGGTATGAGACTACAGCTTTTGAGAGGTGCAACATGAGCTTTGCACATCCATAGGGATGGGGTCCTCTGAAGACATGGGGGTCAAAATCCCACCCAAGTGTGTCCAAAAGGTGGGTCATGGAGTCAAAGACAATTCTTCTAAAGTCTTAAGGTTTAATGTTGTTTTTCCTGTTGGGTTTTGTATTTATATGGGACCAACACACACACACACACACACACACACACACACAGACACACCTGCCAATCTTATTTCTCTCTTTTGAAATAGAAATGTCTCTTTTGCTTATTTCGTCTCTTTATTTTGGAAGCATATGACTTATTTGATTATATACATTCCCAGTTGGAGATTAACTTGCCTTAGGATGAAACATACCTCAGAGTCTCACCTCTATCTGACTTAGATGATAGTTAGATGAGACTCTGACTTTATACTTCTGAGTCAGTCCCAGAACATATTAAAACTTTTGGGACTATTGGGAGGGAATAAGTGAATGTCATATGTGAAAAGGATACTAGTTATGGAATGCTATGATTTAAATTTTTTATCCCCTTCAAAGCACTCACTAGAACTTAAATCTTCAGTGCAACAGTATTAAAATATTGAACTTTAGAGAGTGAAGGAGTGAAGAAAGCCACAATGGGGCTGGGGATGTGGCTCAAGTGGTAGCACACTCCCCTGGCACACTGTGGCCCAGATTCGATCCTCAGCACCACATACAAACAAAGATGTTGTGTCTGTTTCGGCAGACAGTTTTCGAACTAAAAAAAATAAATAAATATTAAAAAAATTCTCTCTTTCTTTCTCTCTCTCTCTCTCTCTCTAAAAATAAAAGAAATAAAAGAAAAAAAGAAAGCTACAAGGGACCTGCCCTCATGAATAAAATTAGATATCCATATTAAAGAGCTTGAGGGAGGGAATGTGTCCCTTACCATTCCCTCTGTCCCTTCTTTCATGTGAAGACACAGCGTTCCTCACCTCCAGAGAATGCAGCAATAAGGAACCATTATGGAAACAGTAAACAGGTGACACCAGACACCAATCTTGTTTATGTTTTCATCTGGGACTTTCTATCCTCCAGAACCATGAGAAATAAATTTCCATTGCTTATAAATTACCTAATATATTATAGCATTTCAAACAGACTGACCTGTTTACTAGGAGACACCTTATCAAAGGTGTCTATATGAATATATTTGAAAAGTACTCTCAAAGTGTTTTGTAGAATGTCCTTCAATTTGGTTTTGTCTAAGCTTTTATCATAATTATATTGAAGTTATATGCTTGTAGTAGATATTATGCAGAAATAAAGTATGTTAACACAGTTTATTAAAATATTAACTTTAATTACTTAATCAATTTGTTTTCTTTAAGTATTACTTAGTTCAAAGTTACTATTTTCCTTTTCTACTTAATATGTATCTTGTAGTAAGATACTCTCAGAAATGCAAATATCTCATTCCCTATCCATTTCTCCATCTTGGTATCCATATAGGATTATTTCTACAACAATTAATACTGTGATAGAAGAAATAGATAATTCAACAGTGATATCTAGAGTTTGATACTTGAGTTCCAGTAATACACAGAACAACTAGAAATTAATCTGTAATGAAATAGAAGACTTAGAAACAGTAGATCTAACAAGCATTTATAGACCACTCTAATTAATAATAGATGCACTCTTCTCAAATATACATGGAACATTCTCCAGAATAAACTATAGTCTTGAAAAAAGAGGAGGCCTCAATACATTTAAATTAAATAATAGAGTTTAAAAAGAAATCAATATACTGGGAGATTTAGGAAGTTAATAAATATACTTAAATAATACTTGTCTAAATACCCAATGGATCAGATGCACAATTAAGGAAATTTGAAAATACTTGATGATGAATGCAAATTAAATAACAATATACCAACATTAAGAAATGTAGCAGATTCAGTATTTAGAATATTCATTTTACCTATATTTAGGAGAATATTTATAACTATAAATCTAGATATTATTTAAAAAGTTAATTATCAAACCAACAACCAAGTATTCCACATTAACAAATTAGAAAATGAAGTGAAAACTAGGCTAAAAAACAATCAGCAGGAAGAAAATAAAGACAGAAAAATAAATAGATGAAAGAGAAAATATGGAAACAGTAGAAATGATCATGTAAAAGTTGTTTACATAGTAAAAACCTATTAGCCAGAGTGACCAAGGGAAAATGCAAAGAAAGAAATAAACAAACTAAATTTAAATAATGAATAAAAAAGAAAGGAAAATGCAAATCATTCAAATTACTAATGGAAAGGGAAAACACTAATGAATTTACAGAAATAAAGTTTGATACGGGAATATGTTCAACAGTTGTAGGCATACATATTTGTTAATGTGGATGAAATGAACAAATTTTTAAAGGCATACAAAATACTAAACCTTATACTGGAAGGAATAATAAAAATAACATAATTATGAAGGTGAATGAATTAGTAATAAAAGTACTTTGCAGGAAAAAAATAGGAACATATGCTTTTTTAATGAATTCTACCAAACATTTAAATAACATTTAACCCAAATCTTTTATTTTTAATGTGAATTTCTTTTATTTATTAGTTCATTACAGATATACATAATACTGTAGTTCATTTTGACATACTTATACAAGCATTGTATATAATGGCTCCAATTCAACCCCCTCACTTCTGTTTTCCCGTCTCCTCCCTCCCTCTGTTCTCTTTCCTCTATGTTACTGATTTTTCTTCTTTTTATTTATATTTCTTTTAATTCGTGCATTATGGATATACATAAAGGTGAAATTCACTTTTAAAAATTGCTTTTATTTTTTAAATACATGACAGAATTTACTTTTGCATATATATGCATGTTCCTTGGGAAATTTGGTCACATTCATTTCACCGTTCTTCCCTGATCTCCCTTGTATTTTCATGGGATTCCCTCCATTTTTTTTCTATATTTTGGCTTAGTTTCCACATATGAGAGTAAACTTTTGCCCCTTGACTCACTGGGTCTGGGTTATTTCACTTAGCATGATGTTCTCCAGTTCCATCTATCAGCAAATGCCATAATTTCATTTTTCTTTATGGCTGAATGATATTCAATTGGGTATACATAGCACATTTTCTTTATCCATTCATCTGCTGACAGGCATCTGGACTGGTTCCATAACTTGCTTATTGTGAATTGTGCTGCTATAGACATTGATATGGCTATATTTTCAGAGTATACTCATTTGAAAAATTTTGTATATATACACCAAGGAGTGAGATAGCTGGGTCACATGGTGGTTCCATTAGTAGTTTTTTTGAGGAATCTCCATACTGCTTTCCAGAGTGGATGTACTAATTTGTAGTACCATTAAAAAAAATGTATGAGTGTACCTTTTTTCCCTTACCCAAATATTTCACAAAATATTTAAAAATATTTGAAATTAATAAAAGAGGAGACACTATTACCTGATCATTTTTTGAGAATATTATTACTCTGATACCAAAATGAGATAAGGAAGTCATAAGAAAAATCAGTAACAACAACAACAACAACAACAACACACACACACACACAAAACAGGAAGACTTCAAACCAACACACTGGCAAAAAAAGTCCTAACAAATATTATCAAAGAGAATTAAGAAATATGTAGAAATTATTATGCACCATGACAAAGATTTATTCCAGGGATATAAAAATGTTTCAATATTTGAAAATCAATGTAACACATCCTATTAACAGGCTAAGAAATAAAAATCATCTGCTCATGTCAATTGATACAAAAAATCATACAATAACTCTTTACATTACCAATAGAGAGGAATTTCTTCATTTTGTAGATTTATCAAAATCCTGCAGCTAACATTATGCATAATGGTGAAAAATTTAATGCTTTCCCCTTATAAGAGGAGCACACAATGGATTTCCACACTCATTGTTCTTATTTACTAGAGTGCTCTCAGGTGAAGCAAGTATTTTAAGGCAACAAAAGTGCTGTAGCAATGGGACAAGGAAAAAGACATAAACCTCAGAGTTCACACAAAAATTAATAAGAAATGAGCAATGAAGTTAAATTTAAAACAAATGGCTATTAGAAAAGTACAGGAGAAAAATCTTTGAGACGTAAGACTAAGCAAAGAGTACTTAGACTTTCTGATGTGGAAAACACAATCCATAAAATTAAAATTAAGCCAAATTAAAAACATGCTTTGTGAAAGACCCTGTTAAGGGAATGAAAACTCTAACTGCAGAGTAGGAAGAGATATTTATCAATCACATATCTGACAAAATACTATTATCTAATATATAAACATAACACTCAATAGAAACAAGCAATCTAATTAGAACACGGGAAAAAGAAAAGAACAGTCATTTCTCTGAAGAAGATATACAGATGGCAAATTAACACATGAAAAGTTGCTCACCATCATTAACCATTAAGGAAATACAACTTAAAAACCACAGTGAGATAATACTACACACTAACTGGAATAGCTATCCTAAAAAATAGTGACAACATCACTGGCAAAAATGTGCAGAAATGGGATCACTGTGTTTCTGGTGGGAAGGTAAAATGCTACAATGATACTGGAAAACATTTTGATAGTTTCTTAAAAATGTAAACACCTACTATCATACAAAATAGCAGTGTACTCCTGAACATTTATCCCAGAGAAATGAAGACATATGTCCACACAAATCCTATACATGAAGGCTTATTGCAGCCTTATTCATAATAGCCCAGAACTAGAAATAGCCCACATGTTTTTCAGTGGGTAAATTGTTTAAAAAAGTTGTGAGACATCCATTCCCTGCTGTTACAAGTTCAATATTGTTCTCACAAAAATTCATATGTTGAAGTCTCAATCCTCCAATACCTATGAATATGATTGTATATACAGATGAGATATTTTAAAAATATTGTTTAGTTGTACATGGACACAATACCTTTTATTTTATTTATTTTCATGTGGTGCTGAGGATTAAACCCAGTGCCTCACATGTGTAGGCAAGCACTCTGCCTCTGAGCCACAACCCCAGCCCCAAGATGAGGTATTTATGTAGGAAATTAAGCTAAAATGAAGTCATTGACTTGGACCATAATTCAATATAAATTATGTCCTGATAAAAAGAGTAAATTTGGGCAAGAACATTTGTATAGAAAAGACAAAGTAAAGATGTAGGAGAAGATGGCCACCTACAAGGGGACTGGGAACACATCAATCCCTAGTGAACCTCTAAACAACCCAACTCTGCCATCACCTTCACCATTTTTCTACCCTCCAAAATGATTAGAAAATAAATATCTATTGTTTAAGTCACTCTGTGGTACTTTGTTCTGGCATGCCTAACAAACTAATTCAGTCTTATGATGGTTAATTTTATATGTTAACTTGGCTAGGCCATAATACCCAGATATTTGGTCAAACACAGATCTAGATTTTTGTTTTCAAGGTGTTTTTTTTTTTTTTTAGATGAGATTCACATTTAAATAAGTAGACTTTCTCAAATGCATCCCTGTAACTCTAATTAAGCTTTATCTTGGCTGGGAGGAAAATGCACACCACATGTACCTGCTAAAGGAGCATCTCTGTTCTCACCCAATGCCAGCATCAACTCCCTCAAACCTTGGTGCACTTCTTAAGCCTGCCCTGGGTCAGGATGCAGGTCTTACCTCATGTATATTTGTGGACAATGGGAAGAGATACTGAAGTGGTGAAGAAAAAAAAAAAAAAACTCTGCCAGTTAATAATAGTTTACTTGGAAAAGCCATCATTTAGAAATAAACAATAAATAAAAATTTTCCAGACAAGCCAAAGCTAAGGAAGTTTATTACCAGTAGGTCTGCTTTAGAGGAATTCCTAAAATGCATTCTTTAAAGCTGAAAGGAAAAGCTGCACATTAATAACAAAATAACATGTGAAAGTAAAAAAAAAAACAGCAATGGTATTATTAATAATACATAGTCATGCTCAAAATTGTCTCATACTATAAGGGTGGTAAGTAAAGCAATTTTCTGCCTACTGCAATGTTTAAATTCTGTATGAAGGGACTGGTGGAATGATAATAAGAAGATCCTTTGGTGATCCCTCCTTAGAGACACAACAAGTTGAACAGCTATTCAAGCACGTAACTATCAGGAAAAAAAGCTAAGGAAATCAGGTGACTGCTTTTAGGATAACAAAACAAAAAGCCACTACGTAGCAAGGAAGAAGTCAGAAGAGAAGGAGTTGCCCTCATCATGCTTCCCCCAACTCTAAGCAACCTAGGTGCCTCATTCTTGGTAGAGGAATAAAGAATTAAGGCCTTAGACTTGAAAAACATTATCAGGCAAACAATGGCAAAACCCAGCGCTTGGCAAAGCCCTACAATGCCTACCACCAGATTAGTACCTATGGAATGATAACCTGGAAGTGTATTAAACCAGGTGGCAGAGGTACTGCCTCCACAATTCCATCTTCAATCTCAGGCAGCTGGGAAGTCAGGCATGAAAGCTAGCACTTTGTCTCAGAGCCCAGTGCCTGTCCTACAACAGTGATAAAAAGCACAGAATGAAAACAGAAGGCCCTGTATAGAGGCCACAGCTCATAAACAAAGCCTTTTAACCAGTTCTGCCATCATATAGAGATCTGTCTTCCTGTGAAATATACCCAAGTTTTAGCTGCATCAGTTCCAGCCTTGGAGTGGGGTTGGGTAACAACTGCCCTTCTCTGTGGACTGTGCAGGTCTTTGCTATTGTGAGACTCAGATGTGACCCAGCTTATTGCAAGCCTTGATGTCCCTGGGAATGTTTTCACCACCCATCTTTCAACTTTGGATAGCACAGGGAAGTGCTCATAGAAGGCTCTAGAATTGAGAAGGCATTAGGTAGAGACCTGCACTCAAATTTCAGACTCATGGTTCAACCTGCATCATGGGCCTTAGTGTATCCTTCAGACAATACAAGTCTTTGTGGTTATGTGACAGAGGCATGACCTAGCCTAGAATTAGCCATGTGGCCAAGGACCTATGTTCACCACACTACTCTAAAATCAGGCAACATAGTCTGCTGCAAGACCCCATTCACTTTTGGGAGTAGGACAGGGGAGTAAGCATGAGACTTTATCCCAGAAATTGGTGGTGGACTGGTGAAACCTAATACTGGGAAGATCCTAATGGCCCCTGACGCCAAGGGACAAAAAGGCAGTCAATATAGGTAATGAAAGATTAGGTCAGAATGATAGGGACTTATTTAGGAGAAAATAAAATGCTAATACTATAATGCTAATACTAATACAGTTCCCCCTGCTCCACCTGTTGCCAAGGTGATCTGCCTCCTTGGAATTTTTCCTCCCAGCAGGAAGTAGTAGGAATTGTTAATTAATGCATCCTGAGCTGTTCTCTTCCTTCCTGGATTACTCATCAGTCAGTAGTCTCTATGCAATTTGGATGAGAAGAGGCCACGAGAAAAAAGAAATTCTACAAAGCATAAAAGGGGCAGACACCCCCACTTCCTCAGACACCCAGCTCTGGGGTCCCTTCTCTTAAGAGAATTCTATCTCTGCTCTATCCTTTAAATAAAACTTGCTTTCTATGCTTTCCTTGGCATTTCTCAGGTGTTCAATCTTCAGCATCCAGGGAAACAGGATGTGGCCCTGATTGATTCTCTTCACTGGTATCACCCCCATCCCTAGTATTGCCTACATATAGCTACTCTGGAGTAGCTCCACTATCAGGAAAAAAATAACACCAGTGTATCAGAATTCCACTCCACCTAGCATCACTTGTGGCTGCTTGCAGTGGTCTTGAATCACAAGTCTGCCTTAGCAATAGGCAGTCCATATAAGTGTGTGCTTTAGCCTTAATCCATTGTTGAGCTATTCTGAGTGGGCTATGAGCTTGGGGTATAATGTACCTTGGCAGCCTTTGAGTCCACATGCGTGACATAGGGGCTGATTCATTGATGGTTATGCTGCTAAGAGCCATAGCCCAGTAGGAATGATGCATGGCATTTTTGGTTGAAAGGTGACACCAGCAAGCCATTGAGATGATAATGATTATGTTAAGAGCTGCATTCAATTGGATATTAGAACCCTGCTGAGCGCCTCAGCCTGCTACTTTGGAGCTCGTGGGCACTCCCGGAGAGTTCCCATTGGTTGGGGAAGTGCGGTAGGAGGGATTTCTGGAGGAGGGATTTCCAGTTGTTGGTTCCTGGAGGAGCCATGTGGTGTTCGGGAGAGTTCCCGGGAAGCATATGTGGAGTGTGCTGGTGGAGTTCAGAAATAAAGTTTGTTCCTGCTTCAGTGGCTTGTGATTTTGTGCCCAGCCAGACTGCGGCAGTTATGCTGCTCAGAGCAAGGCATAATCCTACAGTATTGGGCCAAAGGTTAATAACCATGAAAGAAACATCTAGTCCTACCCTGATTTCAGGGAGAAGCTTGGGAAAACAGACTAATCTCTTTAGGTACTCTTATTTCTTTCTGAATGATATATGGAGTTCTTGGGAACAATCTGGGCTTGGATTGCCCTTTTATACTGAAACAGTGACAATACAAACAATAGATTCCTGGCAAATCAAGAACTGGGTGCCACCTATTGCTGAATTAGAAGAGACTAAAGGCTCAGAGAAAATAAATAGGCTGCTTAGGAATTATGAAAAGACATTTCAAATGCCAACAATCATCAAGATATTTCAGGAAACCATGACATTTCCTAGTACTCAAAATAAGGAGCTAGAAACTGACCAGGCACTAATTGGTATGGAAGAACTCTCAGAGAATGTGAAAGGACTGTTTTAAACAGATTCAATGAGCTTGAAGTGAACACAGGCAAAAACCTTTCAATTTTCTAGCAGAGAAACATAAAAACAGATGGAAATAATTTTAAAAGTCAAAGAAAAAATCTTGTACTGAAAAATATAGTCAGCAAAATTTAAAAGACAATAAAAGCATCAATAGCAGGATATACCAACCAGAAGAAAGAAACAGTGATTCTAAAGACAGACATATCTGAAAATACACAGCTGAAAGAGATAAAAGAAAGCAGAGTAATGAAGGAGATCATTGGCTGACTGCTGCTGATCACCCACTTTTTGTCCATTTGGCTGCCTTTAGCCTACCATCGCCCTCTGTCCTTCATCCACCAGCCAAGTGCCCACCATTGGCCTACAGACCACCCACAGACTGTCCATAGACCACCCACTGCCTGTTGATGCCTGGAAGTCCATTGTCAGGCTATCTGCAGTTTTGTTTACAAGTGGCTGCCAAAGCTGGGACATCGACCAGGGCCTGGAAGTCCAGGGCCAAGGGGCCTGCAGGTTTGTTGCTACCACCGCCACCATCTCAAGGCATGGCTGCCTCAGTTTGGGGACCCTAACTTGGCCTAGAGATAAATTGTGGGGGTACTTGCATGTCTGGTTGCAACTAAGGTCCTCCTGCTGGATGTGCTAGTGACCACCATCTGGCTGCCTCTTTGCAGGGTTGCTCTTTTGGGTGCGCACAGCCCTGAAGGTTTCTTCTCCTCAAGGTGAAATTACATTGAGATCTTGGGACTGCAGCAGGGGAGAGCCTCTGAATGGGAGACAGGACCTAACAAGCCTATGGAATGCAAGCGACTGGGGCTGTTCCCCAGGGGATAGCACAGGTTGAAGAAACTGGAGAAAACCAGGCTCTGTCCAGCTCATTGAGTCCAGAAGTGGACAGCGATGGAAGGAGCCAGCTACAATGGGTAAGAAGACTGGAAGGGAGCATGAGGGCATCTTGCTATCAGCTCACCCAGCCAACTGGTCTGGCACCCACCAGACTGGAGCTACCATAAAACTTCAGACAACCCCACCTACTGGTGGAGAAGGTAAGCTGAGAAAAATTTTGAAAGACAATGGAAGCAATCGTTCAACATTCTATTGATACTTTCCTTTTTTTTTTCTGCTTTCTTTTTCCTTTTGCCCTCTCACATCTCTGCCATCTTTGAATCCAAATATTTTTGATGCATCAATTTATTGAGGAATTCAATGTCTGAATACTATATTACATTTTTGTTGTGTATCCTTATGTATTTATCTTTTAAAATAATCTGTATATATTTTTCTGTCACTTATCTGTCTCCCTGGATTCTCTTTCTCACTTCTCTCATAGTAAAAACTATTAATTCTTCTATTAATTCTTCCTTTGCTCTTACTATGAATTTTTTCCTCTATCTTCTCTTCTTCTCCCTCATGAACATCATATCCTACACTACTTCTGTTCCCTCTTTGTCCATCATTTGAAATGGTTAACACTTTTAGCAAACTTATTGTTTATATTGTAGACAATAATTGAACACATCATTTCTGTTTATTGTGACAAAATTGTAGACAACTTAATACTATCTATTTGGTTTAAGGTTGCATATTGTTTGCATTGTGTGCTGTTAATATTGGTCTCCCTCTCAAAGGTGAGGTACTGGAAGACTTCAGGCACACTATAAGACTACAAGGTTGAAACTGTACTCCTTTGGATTAATGCCACTAAATGGGAAAACAAACAAACAACATGAAAATGCAAGGGAACAAAGCACCTCAAACAAGATGTTCCAACAGTAGAATTCATAGACAATACAGTAGAAGAAATATCAGAGAAGGAGTTCAGAAGGTACATAGAGAGACATATTTTCAAAATAAAGGGTGGTATCACAGAAAAAATACAATAAATGAAAGATTACATAGATAAACATGCATAGATTATAAAATGGAATTAAGCAGGAAATCCTTGAAATGAAAGAAACACAAAACCAAATTAAAAATTCAATAGAAAGTATCACCAACAGACTAGACCACTTGGAAGACAGAACCTCAGACAATGAAGACAAAATATAGACTCTGGAAACTACAGTTGATCACATAGTGAAAACAGTAAGAAACCATGAACATAACTTCCAAGAAATATCTGATAACACGAAAAGACCGAATTTAAGATTTATTAGACTAGGCAAAGGTGTGGAAATACAAACCAAAGGAATGCAAAATCTTTTCAAGGACATAATATAAGAAAATTTCCCAAATCCATAAAATGGAAAATCAACTATAAGAGGCTTACATGACTCCAAATGCACAAAATCATAACATACCCACATGGGACCCCAAATGTACAAAATTGCAGCAGACCCACACCAAGGCACTTCATACTGAGAATGACATACAAAATAAGGATAGAATTCTAAAGGCTGTGAGAGAAATAAATCAAATTACATATATGGGGAAAACAATTCAGATCTCAGCTGATATTACAAATCAGACCCTTAATGACAGGAGGTCCTGGAATAACATACATCAAGCTCTTAAAGAAAATGGATGCCAACAAAGAATTTTATATCAATCAAAACTAAGCTTCAGATTTGAAGGAGAAATAAAAACCTTCCATGATAAACAAAATTTAACAGAAATCACAACTAGAAAGCCTGCATTACAGAACATTGTCAGCAAAATACTCCATGAGAAGGATATGAAAATAAGCCATGAAAACAAACAAAGGGAGGAACTACACTAAAGAAAAAGCCAATCAAAGGAGAAACTAAGTCAAGGTAAGAACAAAATATAAACCAAAATGGCTGGGAATACAAATCATATCTCAATAATAACCCTGAATATTAATGGCCTAAATTCATCAATCAAAGACATAGACTAGCAGATTGGATTAAGAAACAAGATCCAACAACATGAAGTCTCCAAGACACTCACCTCTTAGGAAAAGACATGCACAGACTGAAGGTGAAAGGTTGGGAAAAAAAAATACTTTCATGAACTGCGCAAACAAGCAGGAGTTTCTGTCTTCATATAAGAAAAAGTCGACTTCAAACCAAAGTGAGTCAGAAGTGATATAGAAGGACATTTCATACTGCATAAGAGAATCATATGTCAACAAGACATAAAAATAAGAAACATAAATGCCCCAAATAATGGAGCATTTACAAACATCAAACAAACTCTTCTCAATTTCAATAATCAAATAAACCACTATACAAAAATACTGGGTTACTTTAATATGCCTCTCTCACCACTGGATAGATCTTCCAAACAAAAAGTAAGCAAAGAAACTACAGAACTAAATAATGCAATCAATGATTTATACTTAACAGACATATATAGAATATTTCATCCATCACCAAATGAATACACCTTCTTCTCAGCAGCACCTGAATCCTTCTTTAAAATAGACTATATGTAATCCCACAAAGCAACTTTTAGCAAATAAATAAATAAAATATTACTCTGCATTCTATTAGATCATAATGGAATGAAATCAGAAATTGATGATAAAATAGAAGCTACTCCAATAACTGGAAACTAAAAAATATGCTATTGAATAAAGAACAGAAAACAGAAGAAACCAAGGAAGAAAAAATTTAAAGTACTTATATGTAAATGAGAACACCAATAGAACATATCAAAATCTGGGACACTATGAAGGCAGTACTAAGAGGAAAGTCCATTGCATTGAGATCATTCATCAAAAGAATAAAAAAGCAACAAATACATGACCTAAAATCATATCTCAAAGCCCTAGAAAAAGAAGAACAAATCAAAAGCAAAAGCAAATAATTATAATTAGAACTGAAATCAATGAAATTGAAACAAAAGAAACAAAAAAAACTGGCAAAATAAAATATTGGTTCTTTGAAAGAAAAATAAAATTGTTAAACTCTTATCCATGCTAATGAATAGAAAGAGAAAACTCAAATTTCTAAAATTTATGAAGAAGAAGGAAATATCAAAATAGGCACTACAGAAATACAGAAGAAACTATTTTGAAAATTTATACTAAAATAAAATAGAATATCTCAAAAACATCCACAAATTTTGACAGACATATAATCTACCCAAACAGAATCACGAGGATATACATAATTTAAGCGGATCAATTTCAAACAATGAAATAGAAGACATCATCCAAAGCCAAAAAACCAAGTAAAGCCCAGAACCTGATGGACTCTCAGTTGAGTTGTACAAGACTTTTGAAGAAGAATTAATAGCAATACTCCTCAAATTATTCAATGAAACAGAAAAAGAGAAAGCCCTTCCAAACTCATTCTATGAGCCTAGTATCACCCAAATAACAAAGCCAGACAAAGACACATCAAGGAAAGAAAACTATAGAACAATATCTCTGATGAGCATAGATGCAAAAATTCTCAATAAAATTTTAGCAAAACACATACAAAAACATCCAAAAAGATAGTGCACCATGATCAAGTGTTTGTGGCTCAGTGGTAGAGCGCTCATTTAGCACATGTGTGGCCTTGAGTTTGATCCTCAGTATCACATAAAAATAAATAAATAAAATAAATATATTTTAAAAATACTCAGTATCACTAATTAGGGAAAAGAAAATCAAAATAACCACTTCTTTTCTAGAAGTCCTAAACAAAGTAATTAGGCAAGAAAAAGAAATCAATACATTCTTCAAAAGGAAAAAAAATGGAATCATTTCCATTTAGTGATGACATGATCCTATTTGTAGAAAAATTCTAACAATTCCAGAAAAAAATCTTCCAGAACTGATAAAAAAATTCAGTAAAATTGTGCAATAAAAAAATCAATAGTAAAAATTCAGTCACATTTCTATATGTTAATAATAAAAGATCTGAAAAGCAAATTAAAAATACAATACTATTTACAATTTAACATTGAAAGTGAAATTCTATATACTGAAAATTATAACACACTAATGAAAGAAATTAAAGACTATACAAATAAACTGCAAGATGTCCCATGTTCATGATTAGAAGAATATTATTTAATTGTCCATATTATTCAAGGTGATAGACAGATTCAATTTGATTTCTTTTCAAATCTTACTATATTTCTTCACAGAATTAGAACAAAATCTTAAATTCCATGGTAACCACAAAAGATCCCAAATAGCCAAAACAATCTTGATTGAAAGGAACAAGACTGGTGGCATCATACTCCCTAATTTCAAAAGAGTGTAAATCAAATGGAATCAAATCAGTATGATACTAGCATAAAAACAGACATATCAACCAATAGAAAAGGATAGAAAGTCCATACAAAACTTATATGTTTATGACATATTTATTTTTTTATTTAAATTTTTCAATTTTATTCTGTTATTATTTTTGTGGTTCTGAGGATTAAACACAGGGTCTCTTGAATGCTGAGCAAGCACTCCACCGTTGAGCTATAACCCCCACCTCTGGCATATTTATTTGTTTTTATTTTTATTTTTAATTTTTGTGTAATTATAGGTGGATAGGATACCTTTATTTTATTTGTTGGTTTTTATGTGGTGCTGAGGAATGAACCCAGTGCTTCACACATTGTAGGCAAGTGCTCTACCACTGGGCTACAACCACAGCCCTGGAATATTTATTTTTGACAGAGTTGCCAAGAACACACAATGAGTAAAGGAGAGGCTCTTCAATAAATCTGGCTGGGAAAGCTGTCTATTAATTTGAAAATGTTGGATCCATATACTATTCAAAAAAAATCAAATCAGAATGGATTATAAATGTAAACACAAAAACTGAAACTAAATTTACTGGAAGATAATGGAAAAAAATCCATGAAACTGCTCTGGAAATGATTATTTAGATATCACTTTGAAGGCACAAATGCAAATGCAAACATAGATAAATGGGATGATATTAAACTAAAAATTCTACATAGGAAGCAGTTAAAAGCAGACAAAACAACCAAAAGAATGGGAGAAAATATTTAAAACCAATAATCTGATAAAGGGTTAATTTTAAAATATACAAGCAACTCAACTCAATAGCAAGAAAATATCCAAATTAAAAATAGGCAAGGATGTTAACAGACTTTTTTATTGAGACATTATTGCTATACATCTTTATGGGGTACATTATAGTAATTCAGTAAATGTATACAAAGTATAATAAAAAAAATAAGGATAATAAAAAAACTCCATGTCTTTAAACATTAATCCTTTTTATGTACCGGGAATTTTATAGTTTTTTCTAATTAATTCAAAATATAGAGTTCTGTAACTATAGTTAATCTACTGTGCTAAAGAATCAAAAGCAATTCCTCCACTTTGTGTTTAGGTGTCACTTGAACTTTCTGCAACTCTCTTCGATGTCCTTCCCGTCTCTGGTGGACTATTTTTCCATTCTTCTCTGTAAGATTGACTTATTAGTTTCTACAAATGAGTGAGGACATGTGGTATTTGTTTTCATATCTGTCTTATTTTACTTAGTATAATTATCTCCAGTTCTATCCTTGATGAACTTCAGTTTCATTTCAGTTGCTGCAAAAGACAGGATTTCATTCTTTTTTTATGGTGAAATAGTGTTCCCTTTAGTATATATACCACATTTTCTTTATCTATTCTTCCATTGAAAATCATTGGTTCAGTCAGATTTTTCATTTTTGTGACTAAAAAACCTGACAAAAACAACTTTAGAGGAGGAAAAGTTTATTTGGGGGCTCATAGTTTCAGAGGTCTCTATCCATAGATAGCTGGCTCCATTCCTTAGGGCTTCAGGTGAGGCTGAACATAATGGCAGAAGAGTGTAGTGGAGGGAAACAGTTCACATGATGATCAGAAAGGAGAGAGAGAGAGAGAGAGAGAGAGAGAGAGAGAGAGAGAGAGAGAGAGAGAGAGAGAGAATTCACTTGTCAGATACAAAATATATATTCCAAAGCCATGCCACCAATGCCCACCTCCTCCAACCACACCCTGCCCACCCTCTCTCAGTTAATCCCATCAGGGGGTTAATTCACTGATTGGGTTAAGACTCTCATAACTCAAACATTTCTTCTCTAAACCTTCTTGCATTGTCTCATACACAAGCCTTTGCAGGACACATCACATCCAAATCATAACATTCTGCCCATGGCCCCCCAAAACTCATGACCATCACACAATGTAAAATATATTTTGTCC
This sequence comes from Marmota monax, assembly GCF_021218885.2. NCBI lineage: Eukaryota > Metazoa > Chordata > Mammalia > Rodentia > Sciuridae > Marmota > Marmota monax. The sequence continues at coordinate 6,448,449 of NW_026695065.1, read as the reverse complement.
GTTTTTAAGAGTTCCCAGTTTCAACAGTTCAAGATAGCCCCAAAGCTCAAGTCCAAAGTCTCCTCTGAGACTCAGGCAATGTTGTATCATAAAAATAAAAAAATGGTTTACAAGTATCCAATATTTAAAGGCACAAAGGCACAGAGTAAGCATTTCAATTCACAAAACAGGAGCATATAAAGAAGGGATAGGATAAAAGCAAGACTGAAATCCAACTGGGCAAACAAGTCCTGTGGCTCCATGACCAGCATCTGTGGTGCATGGCATGGTGATATCTGTCCAAAGTGCTTGCATGGCTCCACCCCTGTAACCTTGTTTGTTGCAGTCCAAGTGGCCTTTCTGTTGGATTGTCTTTGCTCAATTCCTGTAGCTTTCCTCAGCGGACCTTCAACAGCACTGGCATTTCTTATCTTGGGGATCTCCACTGCAGCTTTACTTCATCCTCACATCTCCACACATCACTCTCTCAGGGGCTGCTACAAGGACTGACCCTGCTGCCCTTTGCCTTGCCTCCCAGGCCTTCCTTTGAAATCTTTGTGGAAGCCTTATTACCCTCTAACTCCAGCTTCCTGCATTCCCAGTGAGTCAGGACCACATGTTGACACTAAGGCCTGCAGCCATCTTGAGCAGTAGCCAATTCTCCAGGGACCCTTAGTGCCTGGGTAGCTGAGCAAGTTGAAAAATTTTCCTAGGTCCCCTTGTGAAAGAAGAGTACCACACTTGTTTCTTCTCAAAAGAATTTTTATGTGTACTTCCTTCAGTCTCAGATGGATATGATCTTGCCAATTCCAGCTAATTGGTAGTAGGTGGATTGCATTGGATTGTTTCCATTATGTTCTGGTCAGTGATGTTCCCACTCTGCCACTTTGAGAGTTACTCTTCTGGTTGGAGAAGGGAGTTACTCTGCTGACTGAGATGGTTGATACAAATTATAAAGAGGAAATTGGACTAATCCTCCATCATGAAGTCAAGGAGGATTATTTCTGGACCATAGGAGATTCCTTAGGGTGTCTCAGTATTATCACGCCCTGTGATTAAAATGTCAATGGAAGCAAGAATATTAATCATCCACACTCTTCAGCAAAGAAGACTTGGTTCACTCTACCAATTATATAGTCATATCTGGCTAAGGTACTTGCTGAAGGCCAAGGGAATATGGAATACTAGTTGAAAAAGGTAAACAGCTCTAACCACATATCTAGTTAACAAAAAGGAGGACTATAATTGTTAGGAGTAATATCTATTTTGTTATAAATATGTTTGGGTATCTAAGTAAATATCAAATAAATATTTTCTTCCCTTTCTTATCTCATTATCATATAACATAACATTATTTTATTTATTTCATAGTTTTTAAGTATTGTTAATGCCATAATATTTAAGTTATGGTATATCAAGAAGAAGAGAGAATGTCATCCAAAGATTTTGCATTCTCTTCTGGGAAAGAATTAGTGCATTTTCTATTGTACACAGGATGGTTATATCACATTGGATGGAAATAAGACCATGTTATTTGGAAATTAGGTATGATTTCATGGGATGTGTATGAGTGTCAAAGTGAGAAGTGATGGATTTTTAAAAAATTGTTCTTTCTTGGGGCTGGGGTTGTGGCTCAAGTGGTAGAGTATTTGCCCATCAGGTGTGAGGCACTGGGTTCCATTTTCAGTACCACATGAAATAAATAAATAAAATAAACGTATTGTGTCCATCTACAACTAAAAAAAATATTTAAAAAATTGTTCTTTCTAGATATACATAGAGTGTATTTTGATATATTAAAGGACATAGAATAAGTTTAACTTGTTCAAATTAGGATCGCACTACTGTGGTTGTATCTGATGTGTAGTTACATTGGTTGTGTTTTCATATAAGGATAGGAAAGATATGTCATATTCATTCTACTACCTTTTCTCTTCACATTCCCCCTCCCTTCCCTTCATTCCCCTTGTGTATTCCAATGGGCTTCTATTAAAAGTGATGGATTTTTTTTTCTTTTAATATTTATTTTTTAGTTGTAGTTGGACACAATACCTTTATTTCACTTATTTATTTTTATGTGGGCTGAGGATCAAACCCAGGGTCTGGCACAAGCTAGGCGAGGGCTCTACCGCTGAGCCACAATCCCAGCCCCCAGAATTGATGGATTTTAATGGTCAGCTTTTTGTGTCAACCCAACTAGGCTATACAGCACAGATATTTGGTCAAATATAAGTTTAGATGTTGCTATGAAGTTATTTTCTTAATTAGGTTAACATTTAAATCAATAGACTTTCAGTAAGTCAGAATAGCTTTCATAATGTAGATGGCATAACCTAATTAGTTGAATAGTTTAATATGAAAAATACTTTGTTTTCCCCCAGGAAAAGATAATTCTACCTTCAGACTGATGTCATACTTAAGCTGCAATATCAACACTTTCCTGGATCTCTGGCCTTCTGACTAACCCTGGAGATTTTTGATTTTCCAGCCTCCACAATTGCAGAAATTGATTCCTTAAAATATCTATTTATCTTTCATCTATCAATCTGTCTATCTATATATCTATCATTTCTATCCATCTATCCATCTAATATCAATACTGTTTTTCCAGGGAACTCTACCAAAAATATATTATGCAGTTATAAAAATGAATGATCCATTGATTATTCTGTCTCTATCTCCAGAGACATACTCAATGAAAAAGAAATCTATCAATCTCAAAGCTTGTATACTATATAATTCTAAATATACAATAATCCTAAATAACAATAGTAAAGCAATGGAAAACTGATTAGTAGTTTCCAGAGTTCAATAAAGTGATGGGGTTAGGAGGAAATGGAAGTGACTATAAAATGGCAACACAGCAATCATTGTGGTAATGGATATACTTCCTATCTTGCTTATGTAAATATTGATATCCTGGTTGTAACATTGTATTGTAGTTTCAAAAATTGTACAATTAGGGGAAAAGTGTGATGATTATGCAGGATTTCCTTATAGTATTTTCTTACAACAAAATTGAATCTAAATTTATATAAAATAATAATTTTAATTAAAAATCCCTTTTCTTCTATACAATTGCAATGGACAATTTAAAACTTAAATTAAAGAATCACAAAACATCAATAAAATAAATTTAACAAATTAAGTGTGATAATTATACTCTGAACATCTGAAAACCTTCTTGAAATTAATTCAAGATAGTTTAAATAAATGGAAATGTATCCCATAAGTATTTGCCAAAATGCATAATGTAGCTCTTTGCATTATCTCAAATCAATACACAGATTCAATACATTCTCTTGTAAATTCCCAGCTGCTGGATTTTCTCCAGAATTGGAAAAACTGATCCTAAAACTTATATGGAATTACAGACTCAGAATTGCCAAATAAGTCTTGAAAAAGGATAAAGTAAAATAATTCACACTTTCCAATTTTAAATCTTACTATAAACTAACAGTTATCAAGCCGTGTGGTACTGATATGAAGATAGGCACATAGATCAATGAAATAGAATTAAGAATTTAGAAATAAAGTAAAACATACATTGTGAATTGTTTTTCGGTTACAGTTCTGAATACAGAAAGGAAGAGAGAATGGTCTTTCAAGAAATGGTGCTGTAGCTGGGTGCAGTGATGCATGCTTGTTATTCCATGGACTCAGGAGGCTGAGGCAGGAGAATCTCAAGTTCAAGGCCAGCCTCAGCACCTTAGCAATGCCATAAGCAAGTTAGTGATACCCTGTCTCAAAATAAAAACTAAGGGCTGGGGTTGTATTTCAGTTGTAGAGTGCTTTCCTAGAATGTGTCACATACTGGGTTCAATTCTCAGCACCATATAAAAATAAATAAATTGAAAGAGGGTATTGTTTTTATCTACAGCTAAAAACAAACAAACACACACACAAACAAAACCTAAAAAGGGCTGGGGATGTGGCCCAGTGGTTTAGCACCCCTGTGTTCAATCCCTTGTAACAAAATGAATAAATAAACAAAATTTAAAAATAAGAAAAAGAAGTGATGCTGACAACTGGTTGACCACAGGCAAAAGAATGAATTTGGACTCCTACCTTATATCACAAATAAATTTTGTAAAAACGGATCATAGATCTAAAAAAAAAAGCTGAAAATATAAAACTTTTATAAGAAAACAAAAGTAAGTCTTCATGATCTTGGTTAGGCAACATAGAAACACAGCAACAAAAATATCAAGGTATAACTTAAGCCTTATCAAAATTAAAAATGTATGTACTTCATGTGATATTCTCAAAAGATTGAGAGGACAATAAGCTAAAGGGAGAAAAAATGCATAAAATATATTGTAGGTAAAAGAATTATATCCAGAATACCTGAATGACTTCTGTAATTTAATTATATAAAGAAAAATAAATCATTTTAAAATGTGCAAAGGATTTGAATGACAATGTAAATGTGCTAATAAACTCTTGACAGAGATGTTTAACATCATTAGTTGTCTGGGAAATGCAAATGAAAAGCCCAAAGAAGTGCAACTTTGCACCCTACAGAATGTTTCAAATAAAAAAATACAAACAATAGCAAGCATGGGTGAAGATGTGGAAAAATTGATAGCTTCTTATCCTGTTGGAAGGAATGCCAAAAGTTGTAGACACTTCAAAAAATACCTGAAAGTTTCTCAAAATATTATGCATAAAATTACTATTCAACTCAACAAATATATTCTTATTTATCTACCCAAGAGAAATTAAATTGTGTGCAATCAAAAATTTCCTTTAAATGTTTGTTCATAGCAGCATTATTCATATTACTCAAAAAGTAGAAATGACTCAAATATTCATCAACTGATAAATGTTTAATAATGTCTATCTGTGTGCATGCACATGCACACTGGACAGAAAAAGATCTGAGACCATGAAAAGCAATTAATTACTAATACTTGCTATAATATTGATTAACCTTGAAAATTTTGCATTGAGTAGTAAAGGCTACATATTATATGTTTCAATATATTGAAATGTACAGGGTAGACACATTAGTAGAAATAGTAAAAGGGTGGTCACATAGGGCAAGATGAGAGGGTAGGGGTGAATGCTAATTGGTATAGGGTTTCTTTGTGTGGTAATGTAATATTTACTAATACATTTGAATGGTACCCTTTTAATGTATGAACTTTATAATATTTAAATTATAATTCAGCAAAGGTATTACAACATAATAAAGTGTTTTACAACTAACATCAAAACAGAGAAAAATTTGTGTACATTTCTTTCTGTCAGTGTTCTTATTTCATATAGGATACCATTTTGTAGTATTCTGACCTGCAAAGTTACAGTTTTACCATTTTGCTAACTCTGTTTTTCTGTACTTTCTTCAATGTGGTCATTTACTCATTTGTAAAGTTAATTTCTTATTTTTCTGTTTTTATTTGATTTTATGTTCTCCCCTGTCCTGGTTGATTTTAATTCTTAGTTTACTTTTGATGCTGATGAAGTATTCTGAAAGTCAAAACTATGTAAAAAGTGATAGAGACACAGCCTTCCTTTGCCTTTATTCTTTTAAAATTTATCACATTCTCCCATATTACTACAACAATGCCACGTAACCCATGTTAGATAACTCATTTCCTATTTCTGCCTTGCTCTTTCTGTATTTCTTTTTGCACAAATTAACAGATATCTGTGTACTTTCTTATATATCCTTCTTATTAAATACATTAAATACTTATTTCACAACTGTAAAATTATCCATTATAATTATGTACTAAGGTGTACTCATGCATTCTTTCATGTATGGATTTTCTTTCATTTTAATATTATAATACTGTATGATTCAATATTGTAATATTGCATATTTGTTTCCTTTCCACCAATAGTTAATAAAAGTGCTTGCTTCTCTAAAACCTTGAAAATAGAATGTATTTTCATGGTTTTTAATTTTACAATATTCTATGTATGAAATGATTTTTTAATATATTTATTTATTTAATTTATTTATTTTTTTATGTTGTGTTAAGGATCGAACACAGTGCCTCACACTTATCAGGCAAACACTCTACCAATGAGATACAACGCCAGCCCTGAAATGATATTTCAATGCTGTTTTAATTTACTTTTATCATAAATGTATAAAAACCATTTTGCTATATTTGAGGGCTAGTTTATTTTTTTCCTATAAATTATATATTGACTTTTTTTCTATTTTCTATCTGCATTTTGGTTATTTGTTACAAAATTTAAAAATTTGTAACAATATTTCATACAGCCTATTTTTAAATGTGTTTCAGAATAATTTAATGAAAGCAAAAATTAAAATATCAAACTACACTACAAATGTGAATTCTTAAAACTAGATATAATTCATAAGGCCTGATGACAGCACATAATTGTTTAAAGTTAGGTGAATTGAGTTTGAGGGAAAAATTAGAATGCAAAATTGTTTCTATATCTTCTTAGAGTAAAAGGAAATAGGATTAGTTTTTCAATAAAGAGTTTTAGGGCAATAGGGGACTTAATTTATTATACATCAATATATTTTCAGTATTCAAGTAAAATCTTCCAGTAGCAAATGTATTTACCTATTAAGTTTTATACAATGAGAGATTCAGTTTTATAAGCTAGATTTATTGAATCATGGGACTGTTAAGGTCCCTCTAGAAATTATCACATTCCATATCTTCAAAAATGATATTGTGTGCAACGTACACATAGAATTATTCTAACTTTAAACATGAACAGAAGAGATTTTTGCTATTTCTCTATGGTAGCATTTTTTAAAGTGTCAGAGCCCTCATATTTGTTCTAATTCAGGAAAACTTCTGAAAATTTGGTCAAAATACTTAATAGTTTAGAATATTTCTTCTAGTCCCATCATGTCATAGTTAAGCATATTCTGAATAATTTGATCTTATTTATAAAGGTCATTTCCCATAATTTTATTCATTATGATTATTCCTTCCTGGACAACTTCAAAAACTATAATCTTTGCTGGGTAAGATTCCTTTGTACAAAATTCACAAAATGAACAAACCTAGACTTTCTAAAATCATCTGCTTTATATTTAGCTGCGTATACCAGAAGTTCTAAATAATGTTTGTAGGAAACACTTTTTATATGGAAACTAGTACAAGAGAAAGAAGAGGTAATAGATCAGAAACTTTGAAGGATATTTTTAAGTGCAAATTAAATCTAACAAAATAAATCGCTTCCAGTATCAACATATTCTCTCCTTTGAGGTGAAATAGATCCATATCTTTCAAAGACAGGTAGAGAATATTTATATTTTCAAACTGTATAACAAACCCTGTCATATGCCCTGTGTGTTTATACTAGCCCACATGTAGCAATGCTTTCTCTTATTTTTCCTGAAATTTATTGTTTAATAAAGTTTCAAGAGAATAATCCAATGTTTTGGAACACATTATTTGTTGAATAAATATGCATTCAGGCTTCTCAGTTTTTCCTTTGTAGCAGATTTTTAGTGAGGCAAAATTATGAACAGTAAAATGCACAGGTTTTCTGTTCAATGAGTCTTAACAAATATACATACCTATATTACCAACACCCCAATAAAGAATTTCTTCCCTCACCCAAAGCATCTCTGTGCTACTTTCCAGCTAATCCATTTCTCCACAAAAGGAGCTGCTGTTTTTATTTGTATCAACATGGGGTAATTTTGCTTTTTCTTGACTTGTTCACCTTCTTCACAAATCTGTGGTTTTGTACACTCCAATTCAATTTAAGAAATGTTTATGGAAGATTTTAATGAAAACATAACCAATACCATGTTTGTTCTTATATCATATCTGTGCTCTCCTCTTGATCCTTATAGCTTCCCTGTTCCTGCTTCATCACATTATGTTTTTGATCCTGACACACAATAACTGGAAATAGTACACCTTGTTTCAGTCAAAGATGAGTTTGTACAAAAACAGCAGAATGTTTCATATTTATTAACAAAATCTTTCTGGCCTTCCCATCATATATTGGCTCTATTTGTACTGTAGGAACATTTTTTATCAATGTTCATAGTAATACCTAGATGTGTATAATTTTATGATGGAATTCCAGATACAAAAAAGATATGTTCCTAAATTCATAAAAGGTAAAGGTAATTTTTAATAGTAGTAAAAAAATTCACAAATTGGTATAAATGTGTTAACTGCTTCATGAATTATAAGAGATGAGAAAAATCATAAAGTTTTCCTGAGTATAATCAGAGAAATTTATATCTTTGAAATTGTTATTTTAAAATATTCTGCAACAAAAATACTGCTCTTTGTAAACCATCAAAGACAGAATTTAATAAATCCATTAAAAGTGTCAGTTGGATATGAGAATTGATTTGATTGTAGTGCATAATATCAGTTACATTTATATGTTATATGGCTCTACCTATGAGATGGCCTCACAACACACATTTTTAAAAATTATTTTCACACACACACAATGGAAAAACAGCTCTCATATTATTTTAGGGCTTGATGCTTTCCCTCAAGTTGCTTATAAACCTAATAAAAAAGACTGTTGAATATTCATACCATATAAGCAGACTAAGACAAATAGTTATCAGTATTCTGATCAGGGCAAAAGGACTACAGAACAGAAATTATACAGATATATTTTATAAAGTTCTGAGGGTTATCCTGCAAGTGATCATATAGTTTTCTAAATAATGGTGTTGCATGACAGATGAAGTTATAGAAGCATTCCTTATGTTGAAATTTACTTAATGAGAAGCATAAGGTAGGAAAAGAATGTATATAAGAAAAAGTGTTATATTTAGGAACTCATTAAGGATTTTGTTGGGAGCTGACAAATTATCAGTATACTGAAGTAGAAATTGATTCTTGAAGAAGAATATCCTTTGGAAAATTCATTTTTTGTGATATAAGTTCCCCAATAGTTGTAATATTAGTATGCTTCTTAATCCTACATCATTTTTTATTCCTCAACCTTCACTAGATTCATTTACGTGACATTTGTAAATTCTTTCATTGCAAGTCATGCATATAAAATCCTGATGCAATAGAAAACACAAAAGCACTGCATTTTTAAAAACACTGTATTACCCTTAGAATGAAACTGTTGCCAAAATTTGTTAAAAGTCATTTTGCATCTTATCAGGATTTATATTTTATTTTTTTATGAATAGGACACAGATAAAATATAGATAAATATATATGAAAGTCAAAGTTGTGATGTTTTTTCATGTGAAGAGGAGGTATCATGGTTGAATGATCCTATCATACTATATATTGTTTATCATAATATATATATATATATATATATATATATATATATATATATATATATATATATATAAACTTTATCATACTATATATTGTTAAAGGTTTAATTTAATGTTCCACTCATCAGATTATAGACCAAATATTCACGGCCTTACACCAAGAAGTATGATCCAGTCTCTTTTTTAATTTGTAGGATATTCCAATCATTGGTGAGTTGTCTTGTACTGGAGATCTTAGCATGTTTGCTCTGAGATGGAATAATCTTTTTGTTAACAATATATTGAGCCTGTGTTTTCTTATTTACTCATGTATACTGTGGCTCTGTCATTATACTGTAAAGTAGATTATTGTAATACAGTGTTGCTGTACAGGAAACTAGGCTTAAAATATAAGTAGATACTTTTGTCTTTCCTGAACTTTTCCATGTAAAATTTGTATCATTTATTCACTTATTTGTTTATTTATTTATTTATTGGTACAGGGGATTAAACTCAGGGGCACCCAACCACTGAGTCACATCCCTAGCCATTTTTTGTATTTTACTTAGAGACAGGGTCTCACTGACTTATTTAGTGCCTTGCTAACTTGCTGAGGCTGGCTTTTGAATTCACAATTCTCCTGCCTCAGCCTCCTGAGCCCCTGGGATTACTGGAGTGCACAACCATGCCTGGATGCATCATTTATTTTTTTTTTGAGGAAAATAAAAACAGATGGAAAAACCAGTGTGTGTTCAAGGCAGTAATGATCACTTATGAATATCTGCATTTATCATATTCAAGGAATTGTATTTGTTACAAAAAATAATTCAGTTAATTTGCAAGATAACTATGCAAAATAATTTTCTACTATACCAAGATTTTATATGCATGAGTATCAAATGATGCTATTCACTGAGTTTTTGTTTGTGCTTTCGTGTCATATACAGGAAACCATTGTGGAGAGCAATAAAAATTCATCATATGTATATATCACATTTCTCTATTTATCTGTTGATAGACATTTAGGTTATTTCCACATCTTGGATATTATGTATCATGGTGCATTGAACATAGTACAGAACCTATCGTATAGAAAAGGAGACTGACTTTGAGAGAGAATTGTGCCAAGATCAGGACTAGGGTATGTATGATTCCAAGAATAATTCTCTTTCTGCTGCACCATGTAATGTGTATCATACTTTGAAAAATTTGTTGTAGTCAGCTTTTTCGCTGCTGTGACTAAAAGATCTTATCAGAACAATTTCAGGAAAGGAAAAATTTATTGGGGGCTCACAGTTTCAGGGGTCTCATTCAATAGAATGCCAGCTCCATTTCTAGAGGCTCCAGGTGAGGAAGAACATCATGACAGAAGAATGTGATGAGGCAAGCAGCTCATGTGATTATCAGGATGCAGAGAAATATACAAAATAAATACCCCAAAAGCATGCCCCCAATGTTCCTCCTCCAGCCACACCCAGCCCGCCTTCAGTTACCACTAAATTAATCCCTATAAGGGGATTAATTCACTGATTGGGTTAAGACACTCACAACCCAATCATTTCTCCTCTGAACCTTCTTGCATTTTCTCATGCATGAGCTTTTAGGGAACAACACACATACAAACCATAACAACATTAACATAGTAAGCTTATTTTTCTTGGAGCATTATTAAATATGTAGGGGGCACTGTAATTGAGTGACATTTTATTGTTTATTGTCTATTCATCTGTTGGTAGACTTTGAAGTTGTTTTCACAACTTGGCTATTATGAATTATGGTGCAACAAACACAGAATTACAGGTATCTGTTCAACATGCTAATTTCAATTGCTTTGGATATATATCCCAAAGTGGGATTGCTGGATCATATGGTAGTTTTATTTTGAGTTTTGTTAAGGAAATTTCATGTCATTTTCTCTAGCAGCTGCACTAATTTACATTCCCATGAATAGTTCACAGGGTTACAATTTCACCACATCCTCATCAACATTTGTTAACTTTTGAGATTTTTATAATGGTACCCAATGGGTATTATGTGATAACTCATTGTGATTTTGAATTGCCTTTCCTTATGATTAGTGATATTGAGTATTTTATGTATTTTGTATGTCAATTTTGAAAAAAAAGTCTGTTTAATTCCTCCCCCCCCTTTTTTTAAATTTTTTATTGTTGGCTGTTCAAAACATTACATAGTTCTTGATATATCATATTTCACAATTTGATTCAAGTGGGTTATGAGCTCCCATTTTTACCCCATATACAGATTGCAGAATCACATCAGTTACACATCCATTGATTTACATATTGCCATACTAGTGTCTGTTGTATTCTGCTGCCTTTCCTATCCTCTACTATCCCCCCTCCCCTCCCCTCCCCTCCCCTCCCCTCTTCTCTCTCTGCTCCCTCTACTGACATTCGTTTGTCCCCCTTATATTATTTTTCCCCTTCCCCTCACTTCCTCTTGTATGTACTTTTGTATAACTCTGAGGGTCTCCTTCCATTTCCATGCATTTTCCCTTCTCTCTCCCTTTCCCTCCCACCTCTCATCCCTGTTTAATGTTAATCTTCTTCTCATGCTCTTCGACCCTTTTAATTGAGCTATTTAGATTGGATTTTTGTTTGTTCTGCTTTGCTTTTTGCAGTTGAGTTGTAAAAATTCTTTATGTATTTTGGATACTAACTCCTTATCAGACACGTGGTTTGCAGATATTTTTTCCCTATTCTCTATGTTGCTTTTTCGCTCTATTCATTGTTTATTTTGGTGCATAGAGCAAGGTACAGTTACTTATTTTTTGATTTTTTCATTCATGCTTTTTTTGTCATACCCAAGAAATGATTTTGGGAGCCAATTTAAAGTCCCCAAACTCCTTATGTTTTCCTCTAAAAGCATTGTGGTTTCAGATTTTATGTTTAAGTTTAATCTATTTTCAGTTGATGTTTGTGAATGGTGAAAGATAAGGACCCAATTTTATTCTTTTACATACGGCTATCCAATTTGCCCAATACTATTTGTTGAAGAAATTCTTTCCTCATTCTGTTCCATAGGTGCTCTTTGTGAAGATCAATTGGCTGTATATGAATAGGGCTTTTTTATGGTCTTTTTGTTCTGTTCCACTTGTCTATGTGTTTGTTTTTTAAACCAATACTATCCTGTCTTCATTACTGTTACTTTGTGATATCTTGCAGAATCCAGAAATGTGATACCTTTAGTCTTGTTCTTCTTCCTTAAGATGTCTTTGGATATTGACAGATTTCTTTAATTCCATAAGAATTTATAGTGTTTTTTTCTAGTTCTATAAAAATGGATTTAGACAGGGATTGCATTGAATCTGTATGTTGCTTTGTATACTGCTATGGTTTAGATGTGGTTGGATGCTATACCCTAAGGGTTCCTATTCTGGAAACTTGGTCCTCAAGGTGGCCATGTGAGAGGTGATAGAACTTTTAAGAGGTGAGGCCTAGTGCAATGTGCTGGGGTCATTGCAGGCATTGTCCTTAGAAAGAATTAAGAGTGTGTTCTTATAAAAGGAAAAGTCTGTTCTTAATCTCTCTGGGGCTTCCTGCCTCATCATATGATTGTTCTTGCATGCATTCTCACAACTGTGATGCAGTCCTCACTAGAAGCAAGCAGACACTAGTACCATGCTCTTGAACCTCCAGAACTGTGACCTAAAAAAACCTTTTTTCTTACATATCATCAAATCTCAGATATTTTTTATAACAACAGAAAATGCACTGATACAAATAATGTAGACATTAAGTATCAAGTATTTTAATCTATGAACATAGAATATCTTTGCATTTATTTGTGTTTCCTTAAATTAATATTTTTGTAGTTTTCCATGTACAAGTCTTTCAATTCTTGGTTAAGTTTATTCTTAAGTATTTTATTATTTTTGATGTAATAAAATGGTATTCTTTCTTTCTTTTTTTAGAAAAAATATATTTTTAGTTGTCAGTGTACTTTACTTATTTATTTATATGCAGTGCTAAGAATCAAACCCAGTTCCTCACACACGTGAGGAAAAATGCTCTACCACTGAGCCCCAACACCATCTCTGGTATTATTTCTTTTATTGATACATAATTATACTAATATTGAGATTGTTTATTGCATATTTATATATGAATTCAATATAAAAATATAATTTTGTTAATTTTATTCCCCAGTGCTTTCCTGTTCCATTTCCATGTCCCCACCCCAGGTCAGGCCTCTTCCTGTGCTCTACTGGTGACCTATTTTCATGAGATCCCCCAACATTTTTTTCCCTTTTATCTCTCTAGCTTCCACATATGAGATAAAACATATGACCCTTGGTTTTCTGAGTTAGGGTAATTTTACTTAACATAATGCCATTGAATTCCATGCATTTTCCTGCAAATTACATAATTTCATTCTGTTTTCTGGCTAAATAAAACTTCCTTGTGTATACATGCCATTTTCTCTATATAGCCATCCATTGATAGAGACCTAGGTAGTTTCCAAACTTTGGCTGTTATGAATTGTGCTCCTCTAAACATTGGAACACTTGTATTGCCATAGTTTGCTCACTTCAATTCTTTAGAATAAATATCAAGGAGTGATATAGCTTGATCATATGGGGGTTCCATGCCTAGTCTTTTGAGAAATTCCCATACTGATTTCTCCAGTGGTTGAAGTTAGATGGAATTTTAGTGTAGTTTGATTTGCATTTCCCTAACTGCTAAGGATTTTGAAAATTTTTTTTCCTCACATATTTATTGGCCTTTTGTGTTTCTTCTTTTAAGAGGCATCTATTTAGTTCTCTTGCTATTTGTTAGTTTGGTTATTTATACCTTTGTTGGAAAGTTTTTCATATCTTCTATATATTACTCCTGTCAGATGAGTATATAGAAAAAGATTTTCTCTAATTTTGCAGGTCCTCTCTTTCTGGTCATTTCTTTTGCTATACAGAAGATTTTTTAACTTGACCCCACCCCATTTATTAATTCTTGGTACTCCTTCCTGAGCTTTAGAAGCACTATTGAAGAAGTGATTTGTGCTTCTGCCTATATTTTGCAACGCTGACCTGCATTTTCTTCTCCCAGTTGTGAAGTTTCTGGTCTAATACCTAGTTCTTTGATCTAACTAAATGGTATTTTAAAAATTGACTTTATAGTGCTTGCCTCACATACACAAGGCCTTGGTTTCAATCCCCAGCACAGCCAAAAACAAAATTGACTTTAAAGGTAATGTGTTGTTGAGTCAACACCCCTGATAAACATAGATTCAAAATACTCAAGAAAATACCAGGAAACCAAATTAAATAACAACACATTAAAAGGATCATACACTATGCCAAACTGGAACTTATACCTGAAATGTAAAGACGGTTGAATATATACAAATCACTTACTGTGACACACCACATTAACAGAATGAAGGACAGAATTCACATGATTGTGTCAAACGATACAAAAATCATATGCCAAAATTCAATACTAATTTATGATAAAAGTAACTTACAACTAGGGGTGGAAGAAAATTACCTCAACATAATCAACACCATACGTGTAAAGTCCACAGATAATGTTATATTCAATGGAGAAAAACTAAAAACTTCTTCTCTAAGATCAAGAATAAAACAAGGGTGCTCACTTTTGCCACTTCTTTTCAACATAATACAGTAATTCCTAGCTGAAGCACTTAGGCAACAACAAAAACCAAATCTAAAAATAAGTCATATTGACCAGGAAGGAAGATATAAAATAGCATTTGAAAATAACATGATCACTTTACAGTCAATAGAACTGATATCAAATTTAGTAAAATTTAAAATAAAAAATTGAAAAAATGGCTGCATTTCTGTTTTATTACCTTAATTTCTTGTAGTTGCATGCTTCAGATATTTTAGGCATAATTTACCCAAAATATATTATTTTTGACTCAATTGCAGAACTCTGTTACAAAACAGCATTATCTCTCTCTCCTTTTTGCCCTTTAAATTCTTTTTTTTTTTTTGGTACCAGGAATTGAGCCTAGATGTGCTTAATCAATGAATCACATCCCTAGCCCTTTTAAAAAATTTACTTTAAAATTTTTGAAACAGAGTCTTGCTAAGTTGCTTAGAGCCTCACTAAGTTGCTGAGAGTGGCCTCAAACGTGCAATCTTCCTGCCTCAGCCTCCTGAATCACTGGGATCAGAGGCCTGTACTACCACACCTGGATAGAATTTACCTTTAAATATTATAGTTCAACAATTTAATTTAAGCCTTTACTTTAAAAAATCTACTATTCTGTCTTACAAATGAATGCACTAAGATTATTTTGAAGTATTTTCTTTCAAAGATTCATATGATGAGAGGTTTTAATTCTGTCTTGAAGGAAGCTAAAGTAAAAAGCCTAAAAGTAGTATGTTGGACTCTAATACTTGTTATACATTCCCTCTTAAATACCCATATAAATTTTTTAGTTAATCTCAATGTATGAATTCCTGTCAATGCAAGTTGTAGCTAACTATCCTCTGAGCAAATAATTGACAAAAATTTTTGTAGTCAGATAAATATTTTAATAATCTCTATTTATTATATGTTCATATATAATATATATAGTACATATAAATATTTACATATACTTACATATATACTTATATATACTATATATACAAATAAATGTACATATACACTAGAAATGACTATATATATTTATTTATATAGCATATAAATATTTTGTCATCTCTATCAAATAGCCTCTTCTCATTTTCCCTCTCTTCTCAATTCCTTCTCAATTTTTCTAAACCTTTACTATAATAATAATAATAATAACAATAATAATGGTAATAACAATATGCATTCTTAGTTAGCTAGCATGCTTCACAAAAACAGATGGTTGCCGGGCATGGTGGCGCACACTTGTAATCCTAGCAGGTTGGAAGGCTGAGGCAGAATGATCGTGAGTTCAAAGCCAGCCTCAGCAACTTAGCAAGGCCCTCAGCAACTTAGTGAAACCCAGTCTCCAAATAAAATACAAAAAATGGCTAGTGATGTGGCTCAGTGGTTAAGTTCCCTTGGGTTCAATCCCTGGCACCAAAAACAAACAAAACAGATGGCTGTCTCAGTATATGTCTGTGTCTAAACTAATGACTATTTTTTCTTTTCTTTCTTCTGTTTTTCAAAGTATAAGCTTCATACAGTAGTCTCCCCTCATTCACAATGAATGCTTTCTAAGATTGCAGTGGCCCAATACATACCAGAATCTGCAGACAGTACCAAATCATGTGTCTATGTGTGTGTGTGTGTGTGTGTGTGTGTGTTTCCTATGCATACATATGCATGATAAAGTTTAATTTATAAATTAACCATAATAAGAGATTAATAAAATGAATAATATTAAAATAGAATGATTATATTATAATAAAAGTATGTAGTCTTTATAAAAAATATGTGGTCTCTCTCTTTCAACATATTCTAGTGTACTGTACTCAACTTTCTTCTAATGATGATGTGATATGATACAATGCTTCTATGGTAAGATGAAGTGAATAATGGAGGCAATATGAAATAATGTTAGGCTATGATGTGTTACTTGAACACAAGCATTACAATAATACGACAGTTTATCTGATCACAGAGATGGTTTGTAAGTGACTAACATGTAGGTAGAATATTAATTGTAGACATGCTGGAAAAAAAGGATGATTCACAGGACCACATGAATTTTCTATTTAAAACTTATGAATTTTTCATTTCTAGAATTTTCTATTTAACATTCTTGGAGTATGATAGATCACAGGTAATTGAAACTATGGAACATCAAACTATGGATAGGAGAGGAACTACTGTATACACTGATAAAAACAATCACATCCTGTCTAATTACTCCTGGGGCCCCTTCGGCTGTGGCTCTCAACATACTCCCAGAAAGAATAGTTCAATATCAGTTCGGTTAAATATAAAAGTAATTATTTGGAGTAAAAATTCTCTATTATCCATTAGATTATTCTAAGCAGATACACTTAACAAGTTGAGATTTTCAGTTGTATTGTTTTCTTATTCAAGCAGTCTTCTTCTTAAGAGTCAGTACTACTTAAAATTAGACATTATGCAGGAGCTATTTTGAGAGTGTTTTAGAATTGTGGAATAAAATTTTCTATACTTTTATTAATATTTCCTAGGTTGGAAATATTTTTTTGTTATTGTTGTTTTTTAGTTGAAGAACTCTGGAGTTTCATGTCAGTATTTGTTCACATAAATAGTATTAAAACTGCTAACTATGTTACAATAAGGTCTCTCAGTATCCCTGCTTCAGCTAGCTCTACACTTTTGTATTGAATTATTAATGTTATATTCTCACTAACATATCAGGTCACTGTTGAGAGATTTCAGTTTCACAAATGAATTTAACAGTCTGGTACAGCTATCACAACTCATTGCAGAGATGCTTCATCTGACTCAAAGTACTGTTTTTTTTTTTTTTTTTTGGATTCTTGAGATACAAATCTGTTTATATTAAACTCTTTGAAATATGTCACATTTTCTTATTGCCTACCAATTAAAATTACAAATTCCTTTATTAAATTCTTTCCTGTCACTAACCCACTTATATCTTATGCTTGAGCTGTACCAAACTACTTATGAATCCACAAAATATATTCTCTGACTACAATGTTCTTCCCCATTTTCTCCACATAAGAGGTATTCATTCATTTAGTAACACCATTTTTGACCCATAAAATTGCCCTGGGGAAAAGTGATATTTAATTGGTAAAATTCCCCCAATATGTGTCACAGACTTAAAGAGGTAGATTTTTTATTAAAAGGCAATATTATATTTCAGCAAATAATTGTTGTCATAGGCATCTATTTTCTAGAATATCTTAAGATTAGTCAAGACATGACAACCTTCATGGTGAAGTATTTTTATACATATTCTGCTTGTAGATTTAAAGATTTGAAATAAATTGTCTTTAAAAGGCAGGACCATATTGATAATTATCAGATCAAATTTCACATGATGACATTGCAAGAAGTGGGAATTAGGTGATGTTATCCAAATGAGAGTGGGAAGACTCAGGATAATATATTTTCCAGAGATTCTGACATTCTTGTGATTTTATGACTGATATAAACTTTGAAGAGTGTCTAGAAGCATTTGTTAAAAATAAATCCCATTATATTTTCTCAGAGCTCCCTTTGCCTCTTTTTTAAATGTGTTTTTTTTTAGTTGTAGATGGACACAATACCTTTATTTTAATAACACTATTTATTTATTTATTTATTTATTTATTTATTTATTTATTTATTTTTATTTTATATGGTGCTGAGGATCCAACTCAGTGCCTCACATGTGCCAGGTCAGTACTCTGACACTGAGTCACAATCCCAGCCCCCTCTTTGCAACTTTTTAAAATAGCAATCCTTTTGCAGATAGCTATGCCTTAAAAGTACAATTTGGGAACTTTGTTTAAGAGTTAGAAAGTCTTTTGAGAAAGAACTGGTTCCGAATATTAAGATTTTTGTGCAAGGTATTTGTACTATTAGAAAACTGCCAACACTAGAAAACTGCCAACATACTTCTGAAATTATATCCAAAGTTACATCACCTTATAAGAGGAAGTCACTGCTATTCCTTTTATATGCAACCACTGAGTTCATTCATTTTAAGCAAGCAATACTATTTTTACTTTAAAGGGGGAATTATGTAAAAGAACTTTAAAAGTCATTGAAGCAGGTTGTCTTAAACCAGTGGTCAATTTTAATATAATATCTGATGATAAAATGGGAAATAGCAAAATTATAAAGACCTATGAATAAATATCTGAGATAGTAAAATATGGGAATATTCTAGATCACTTTCTGGTTAAATAATTGCATTAGTCATGGAGAACAGGATGTTATAGATGCTAATGTTATTGGTTCCTGTCAATATTTTGGTTAGTGTTTTCTAACTGGAGATCCTATAGTATATGCAACAATGATTCAATTGATGCTAGGCTAGAATATTTTTTTTTGCCATAAAAACACAGGTTGCTTTATTCCTTGAGTACTTAACATTATTTCTGAAAATAAGTACTCAGATGCGATCCTTATAGATAAACTATAAGGATAGTTTTACTCTGAAAATATTAAAATATATTCATGGAAAGAAAAAGTTGTACTCCCTTTACCCTTTAACATGTTATTAACATTTTTATCAAAGAAACTGTTAAGGTTATAAATGATTTACTTGTTCACTTTATATCTTTTAACATTAAAAGTCACATTATATAATTTTTGTAAATAGGAAGAATATAAATTAAATTACATTAAAGGAAATGTGAGTAAATCACAAAGAAAATGGTAACTTTTATTAATATAAATATCAAATTGAATTTATATTAACTTTTACAGATTATCACACACATACTTTCTTTCCTGTATGAAGTTATCATACAGTGAGGTATTGTTTAATTTTACAAATGAATCAAAGTACAATATTATTCCCTTACAGCTTCAAGAAAGTCATTGAAAAATGAAAATTAGAATTCTACACTATTCATACATACTAATTAGAAATGAATTCAGTCTTCTGAATGTGTTTCCAAATATTCTGGTATCAAGTAAGTTGTATAGTTTTAGATTTAATAAATATTTAAACATCTACTATCAAACACCTTGTTAGATTCTTCTATATCTTTTATTTCAATTCATCAACTATGTGATACACACATTATTATCTCTATTTATATAGGGAAATGAAAATGACTCAGAAAAACTACACGAATTTCCCAAAGTCACATAATTAACAAAACTTTGTTTTGAATACAGGTAGGGTTCCTGTTGCAAGAATTTTTCTAAAATATCAATCAGTAAAGAGATGCCATTTTTCACTGCATAATTGTTGCAGATTTATGCCAAATTATTTTTTCAAAAAAGTATGGAGTGACAATTATGTGAAGTGTTTTCTTTTTTTCAATTACACTGGTATTACTTAAAAATCGTTTATTGTTAAATTGTCTTTGGTGCAAGGTTAGTATGTATGAAATACTCATGAATATTTGCTAATATGGTGGCAATGATTATGCGGTAAAAATGCAATGATTTTGATAGGATACATGGTATAAATATCCAGTTAGCCTTGTTATATGCAAAAGTGGTCAGAACCTACTATCATCGCTTGTGCCTTAGATTTAACAAAAACATATTTTTAGAATAATTTATAAATAGATATTACATCCACCATGAGTGGCACTTTCAAAGTAAGGGATGTATAATACATAAATGGAAATGAATTTAAAAAATTAAATAGTTCCATTTACTCCTAACACTCTATTCTAAAAATTATGAAATATTTAAAATTTATTATATCCATTTATCATAAGATCATTGACATATGTCATGAAAGCATAATGATTCTAAAGATCAATATGAAACTGTTGAAAACCTTAAAATATAGAGAACTAATTAATGATGAAGGGTAACAGATTGTAAATTAATGTCCAGATATAAATATCTGTGAAAATCTGTTAAACTTAATGATTAAAAGATTATTAAAATGAGTTTAAGACTAATTTTATTTTTTCTTTTTGCATTAATCACTCTAACTGAAGAGCAGTTCCCACATCATTGTAGGTGTCAATGCTATGACATGACATTGAAATAGGAAGTGAGTCAGAAAACTTATTGCTTAACTTTGATGAATAGGAATCATCTAAACAATACAGACCACTTAACTTCAATTAATAGGAATCATTCTACACATATAGCTTACAAACTGAAATAGGCAAAGCTACAATCTGACAAGGGGAAGTAACTGCTATCCTGTGTAATACCAAGAATTATGTAATACTAAGCATTATTAAAGTAGGCAAAATATTAAGTTCTTGTTCTAGGATATTATTTTATTTTACTTTATTTTATTTATTTTTATTTGCAGTATTGAGGATTGACCCCAGGAGTGCTCTACCTCTGAGAACCCATCCCTTTTTATTTTTATTTTCAGATGGTATCACTGTTGTTGTGGCAGTCCTCAAACTTGTGATCCTCCTGTCTCAGCCTCCTAAGTTGCTGGGATTACAGGTGTGGATCATTGCATCCAGCTCTAATTCTTAATTAATCTGCTTATTTCAACATTTTCTTCACCACCAAAAGCCTGAGAACAATGGATGAAGCCAAATTCTAGTGTTAAATTTCAGACTTCCTATGCTAAATAAGGCTTAAGTGGTAAAGTGATGATCATTTAAAATATTTGTTATATTACATGAATATTTGTTATATTATAAGCAAGCATATGATCTCAGGTGAATTCATACAGAAAAAAACTTAAAATATGAAGATTTAATATAACTTTCTTTTAAAAATGTACTCTATGCTATCAAAGGGCATGGATAAGTATTGGGGAAGAAAATACACCAAATTATGCTATGACCTCATAAAAATATATCACAGTCTTTTTTCTTAATTTATTAATTTATTTGGTGCTGAGGAGCAAACTCAGGGCCTCACACATGCTAGATAAGCACTTTACTGCTGAGCCACAAACCCAGCCCCAGTTAGTCCTTCTTACATATGTAATTATAATCCACTAACTAAAATAATAACAATATTAATAATAACAGAATGAAGATTAGTAGGGTAGAACAAGTTGATTGGGGGAGGGAGAAAAAGGAGTTTAGTACTGGGGAATGAGATTGATAAAATTATACACATGTATGAAAATGGCAGAACAAATCCCAATATTATATATATATATATATATATATATATATATATATATATATATATATATATATATATATATATATATATATAATCATAATGTACCAATAAAAAGTAAATTAAAAAATAAATGAGAAATAAAAGTAACTTTTCTTTCTTTTTCTCTTTTTCTTTTTTTTTTTTTGTGTGTTTTACAATTCTGGGGATTGAATGCAGGGCCTTGATCATTCTAGGCAAACACTCTATCATTTAACTACATCCTTAGATGCCCTAAACATTATCTTTCCATAATTTGAGAACTCCCTACTTATGGCATTTATCCTCTTTAGTGGGGCAAGGCAAGAGCTTTCTAACTGGTCTTTGAATCCAATCCCTACTGAAAATTCATTCATGGGATGATGCTACTGCTTTCTCCCTAAATTATGACCATATATTTTTTGGTTAACTTTCTTTGAAAACTTTCTAATGTTCCATGTCCCTTTTATCATAAAAATTGTCTTCAAGATTTATTGTCACTGAGCTGAGAAAGGAGAATCATGAGTTCAAAGTCAGCTTCAGCAACTTGGCAAGGCCTTAAGTAATTCAGAGAGACTGTGTCTCTAATTAAAATACAAAAATGGTCTGGGGATGTGGCTCAGTGGTTAAGTGCCCCTAGTACCAAAAAAAAAAAAAGATTTATTGTCTCATTTTCTTATCTACTCCCTCCATTGGAACTGAGGGACATCTGAACTCCAATTGTCACTGCAGCTCTATTCAAAATAGTCAAGAATTGAAAACAAGCTAAATGTTTATTGGCTGATGAATGGATTAAGAAAATGTGGCACATATACACAATGGAATACTCTTTAGCTATCAAAAAGAATGAAATTCTGTTATTTTCAACATAAATGAAACTGGAATCACTATGTTAGGGAAAATATGCCAGGCACAGAAAGACAAGTACCACATTTCACTCATTTGTGGAATTGCAAAAAAAAAATTGATCTCATGGAAATTGAGAGTATAACAGTGTTTAATCACAGGCTGATTAGATCAGTGGGTAAGATGGATGGGGAAATATTCATCAGTGGATATTAAGTTATATTTAAATAGGAAAAAGGAGTTCTGGCATGTTATTGCATAGTTGGGTAGCTGTGACAACAATAAAGTCCTGTACATTTCAAAAAGCTAGAAGAAAGGATTCTAAAAGCTTTTATCTTAAAGAAATGACAAATATTTGAGTAAATAGATATACTTAATTTGATTTAATCACCAGATAATATTTATATACACATGTAGTAAATCATCACATTACCTTACTAATATGTATAAGTTTTATGTATCCATTTAAAAGTAAGTTTAATTTAATTTGTTTTCAAAAAGAAACTTCATGGCTACTTGAAGTACAATTTGAAAAACTATTGACTCAGAATGTAATTTCCATCCCTCCACACAGAAATCAAGATCTTTCCCATCCTGGTTACAGTTTATGTTTTCAGACTCATTCTTAAAATATGCATCCCATTTTTCTTCATGTGACAAATGCTCTAATCGCTTCAGATACCAGCCTTATAATTCAGTACTTTTATTCTTGCTATTGACTTAGTTTGCAGTGACCAGTTCTCTTCTAAATGGCAAATTATTATTTAGTCCTCAAGGTTCAATTCAGTAATCAATCATTTCTTCCACGATGGTCCCAGAGAATGCACACATTCCCTATCAAAGCATTTATCAAACTGTATTTCTTTTGGCATTTGTTTCTTCTTTTAGGATGTAAACCAAACAAATTCAGGCATAATTTTTATTTACTTTTTATTATTGGTGCTTAGTACAGTGTGAGGAGTATAACCTGCAAGTTAAAAACAAAACAAAACAAAACAACAACAACAATAAATCTTAGATAAATTGTCAACATAATTTCACTTACTCCATAAGTGTGGGGAAAAGGATTCAACTAGAGATTGTTATATTCTCAGATCTGTCACCTGAGATAATGAATAAAGGAAATATCACATGGTCCTATTGTTTTCAATAATAATTGAAGAAATAGATTATTATTGTAATAATTATACTTCCCTTACCTGCTCAACTATGATTGTGATTTTTAGCATAACCATGGGGTTTTTATATATTAGTATAACATGAAAAAATAAAATAATATAATAGAGCTGTGAAGTACTTCAGAAATCATATGACATATTACCTTGTATTCATAAAAGTGTGAACTACAGCT
The DNA here is from genome assembly GCF_021218885.2 of Marmota monax. NCBI lineage: Eukaryota > Metazoa > Chordata > Mammalia > Rodentia > Sciuridae > Marmota > Marmota monax. Next base: position 6,424,403 of record NW_026695065.1, on the reverse strand, counting down.
AAAATGGTAAATTTTACTTGATCATGTGCATGCAGCTAGCTAGTGTACATTGCTTGAAGAAAATATTTGTTAATTCCTCAATCTACACTTCTTTCAATTTTACCTCATTTATTTATTCACATAGAAAATATAGCTTATCTCCTAATTGCTAATCACTGTCTACTACTTGCTGCTTGTCAATTTCTCATTATTATTATTTAGTAAAAATTATTTTCTTGGCCCTGTGTGAAATCTTTCTTTAATATTAAAATAGTTTTTGTGATCAAGTGGGATTCATCCCAGGGATGCAAGTTTGGTTCAACATACAGAAATCAATAAATGTAATTCATCACATCAATAGACTTAAAAACAAGAATCATATGATCATCTCAATAGATGCATAATAAACATTTGGCAAAACACAGCACACCTTCATGTTCAAAATACTTTCTATATATGTGTTAAAAGCTATATATGATACACCCAAGGCTAGCATCATTCTAAGTGAAAAAAAAATTGAAAACATTCATGCTAAAAACTGGAACAAGATAAGGATGTCCTTTTTCACCATTTCCTTCCAACACCATCCTTGAAACTCTAGCCAGAGCACTTAGACAAAATAAATAAATTAAAGGGACACAAATAGCTAAAGAAGAACTCAAACTATCACCATTTGTCAGTGACATTATTCAATACCTAGAAGATCAAAAAAAATTCCACCAGAAAACTTTTAGAACTGATAAATTAATGCAGCAAAGTAGCAGGACATAAATTCAACACCTATAAATCAAATGCATTTCTATACATCAGTGATGAATCCACTGAAAGAGAAATTAGGAAAACTACTCCATTCGCAGTAGCCTCAAAAAAAAAAAAAAAAAAAAGAAAAGAAAAAAGAAAGAAAAAAAGAAAGATAGACCTGGGAATCAATCTATCAAAAGAGGTGAAAGACCTTTACACTGAAAGCAACAGACCACTAAAGAAAGAAATTGAAGAAAACCTCAGAAGATGGAAAGATCTCCCATGCTCCTGGATAGGCAGAATTAATATTGTCAAAATGGCCATGCTACCAAAGCACTATACAGATTTAATACAATTCCTATTAAAATCCCAATGATATTCTTCATCGAAATAGAAAAAAGCAATCATGAAATTTATCTGAAAAAAATAAGAGACCCACAATAGCTAAAGCAATCCTTACCAAGAAAAGTGAAGAAGGAGGTATCACAATACGAGACCATAAACTATACTACAGAGCTATAATAACAAAAACAGCATGGTATTGGCACCAAAATAGACTAGTACACAGAGAACACAGAGACAAAGCCACATAAATACAGTTATCTCATACTAGACAAGAGTGCCAAATATATTCACTGGAGAAAATTTAGCCTATTCAACAAATGGTGGTAGCAAAACTGGAAATCCATACATAGTAAAATGAAATTAAACCTCTGTCTCTCACCCTACAAAAAATTTAACTCAAAGTGGATCAAAGACTTAGGTACTAGAACAGAGACCTTGTGCCTAATAGAAGAAAAAAATAGGATCAAATCTTCACTATGTCAGCCTAGGATCTGACTTTCTTAACAAGACTCCTAAAGCACAATAAGTAAAATCAAGAATCAATAAATGGGATGGATTCAAACTAAAAAGCTTCTTCTCAGCAAAGGAAAAGCTTAATAACGTGAGCATAGAGCCTACAGATTGGGAGAAAATATTTACCACATGTACCTCTGTTAAAGCATTAATCTCTAGGCTATATAAAGAACTAAAGAAAAAATAACGCCATAAAAACCAAATAACCCAATCAATAAATGGGCTAAGGAACTGAATAGACACTTCACAGAAGAAGAGATACAATTGATCGACAAATATATGAAGAAGAGCTCAACATCTCTAGCACTTAGAAAAATGCAATTCAAAACTACTTTGAGATTTCATGTGACTCCTGTCAGAATGGCAATCATCAAGAACACAGGCAACAATAAATATTGGTGAGGATGTGGTGACAAAGGTACATTCATTCATTGTTGGTGGAGTTGCAAATTGGTGCAACCACTATGGAAAAGCAGTATGGAGATTCCTCAGAAAATTGGAAATGGAACCACCATTTGACCCAGTTATTCCAATGCTTGGTTTATACCCAAAGGACTTAAAATCAGTGTACTATAGTGGAACAGCCATATCAATGTTTATAGTAGCTCAACTCACGATAGCTAGTCTATGGAACCAACCTAGGTATCCCTCAATAGATGAATGGATAAAGAAAATGTGGTATATATACTGAATGTAATATTACTCAGCTTTAAAGAAGAGTAAAATTATGGCATTTGCCAGTAGATGGTTGAAGTTGAAGAATATCATACTAAGTGAAATAAGCCAATCCCACAAAACCAAAAGCCAAATGTTTTCTCTAATATGCAGATGATAATTCACAATAAGGCAGGGGGCACTAGGGAAGAATAGCATTACTTTAGATTAGGTAGAGGAAAGTGATGGGAGGGGAGACCAGGGGATATGGAAATAGAAAAATAATAGAATGAAACAGACATTATTACTGTATGTATATAAGTGACTAAATGACCAATATGATTCTGCAACATGTACACTCAGAAAAGTAAGAAATCATATCTCATCTATGTATATCAAAATGCATAAATGCATTCTACTGTCATGTATAATTAATTAAAACAAGTAAAAAAATTTTAAAAAAATTCAATAAGCCGGTGCAGTGTTGCATGCACACCTGTAATCTCAGCCTCTCAGGGAGGTTGAGGCAAGAGGATTGTGAGTTCAAAGCCTGGCTTAGCAACTTGCTGAGGCCCCAAGCAACTTAGTGAGACTCTGTCCCTAAATTAAAAATAAAAAGGGCTGGGCTGGGAATGTGGCTCAGTGGTTAAGTGCCCTGGGTTCAATCTCTAGTACCAAACAAATATACAACAACAACAACAAAAACCTGTTTTTCCACTTATGACCGATGAACTATGGCAATAAAATGTTTATTCATTAGAGATATATTGACTATAAATATGTGTTAAGTATGTAGTTTTCACCCCAAATCTAGATATAATCTAGATTTTTAAATTCTCAAAATCTTGACTTTTACCTACATTGTGCAAAAATCAAAACCCTTGAAACTCTTGCTTAAATAAGTTAAAATTGGAATGAGTTGGCACTGTTACTTCTATAAAAATACTTACTAAGATTTACCCATTTCATTCATTGTACTTCTGCACAAATTTAATGAGAATATAATCCAACTATAAGGTATAATTTAGTATCCTTCAACACTCAATTCTGCAAGTATTTAACTGTTGTTAAAAATGAATGTTGTAAAAGCTGCCTAATTTTCTATTACATTAATAACATATGGTATGTACACGTGTGCAAATGAGCATGTGTACAGATAAATCAGGTGAAGAGAATATTAATAGAAAGGAGGTATATTACTTTTCCTATCAAAACTATATCAGAGATCCAAGTCATAATACCCTCTCTCTTTAAAAAAATATTTATTTTTAGTTGTAGTTAGCCACAATACCTTTATTTTGTTTTATTTATTTTTTAATGTGGTGCTGAGGGCCAAACCCAGGGCCTCCATATGCTAGGTGAGTGATCTACCACTGCGCCACAACCCCAGCTCCAATACCCTCTCTTTTTAAGGTAAATAAGACAGCTTAAGTTCAGGAAGTATTGTTATTTTCATCAATTGTGTCAATGATGCCACCAGTAAAATCTAAAAATTTTATTAGTTTTTAATTGGTAAATATCTGGCAATACCTATGTAGGAACTGAATAATAATTTGTTGCTACAAATATGAGATTGTGTTATCCAACCTCTTTCATTTTTACTATACAGCTTCGCATCACTGTGACCAAAACACTTGACAAGAACAACTTAGAGGAAAAATGTTTATTTTGTGCTCATTTTCAGAAGCTCAGTCTATAGTTCATTGACTCCATTGCTCTGAGCCTGAGTGATGCAGAACATCATGGGTAAAGGGCATGACAAAAGAAAGCTTCTCAGCTCATAGTAAGCAGAGAGAGAGAATGAGGAGCCAGTGACAAGATATATAATTCCAAAAAGATCCTTTCCCCTGTGACCTACTTCCTCCAGCTATGCCCCACCTCCTATAGTTACCAGCCAGTAGTCCATTCAGATTATTGATCATCAATGGATTAATCGACTGATGAAGTCCTCACTCTCAAAATCCAATCATTTCACGTCTGAACATTCTTGCATTGTCTAACACATGAGCTTTTCAGGGGACATTGACAATCCAAATCATACCATAGGTTGAACCTAAGACATTTAAAGTCTGAAAACTTAGAAAAACAATACTTTTGTAAAATTCCAAGTAATCATTCCCACCCCCACCTCAGTGTTTTGTTGCTGTTAAGAGAGTAAAAGGAGAAGACAAAATAGGTAGGGGTGGGGGATAGAAAAATAAAAGGATGAAGGAAAATGAGATGTTTTTCCAATATTATAAAATAGGCTACCTATGTAGATCTCCCTATTAATAAGATAAATTTACAGTATCTACTACATGGTGCCCCACAAAATGGATGAAATTGTTTTCCATAAAATATGAAAGTTTCAAAAACATAGGCCTAAATAAGCAAGGTGAAAATACTCTTTCCTTATTCATTAACTCTGATTCAAGAGTCACAGGTGTTTTCTTTAGTCAGTGACAATTTCAGATCAGAATCAGCTGGTATTGTTTTCTATGGAGGCACTTAATACAATTTACCCATTTCAATGACTGCACTTCAGTACACATTCAATAAAAATTTAGTACATCCACAAGGTATAATTTAGGGCTCCTCAACATTCATACTCTCCAAGTTTCTTTCACCATTTAAAAAAAAATCTAGCTGATTTCCAATGTTTTTACCTTTCCAAATGAAAAATATATACTCATGAGAATTTTGAAAGGAATAATAAAGCAGAATATGGCAAATAATAACTCATTTTTTAAAAGAATGATTTCTGTAACACATGTTAACCTTTTAGAACATCTTGGGAGTAGGTGTTTATTGACTTATAGGCCCCAGTCATGGCATGCTATGAATCAAGCAAGAATATTTTCTTGTGTTTTATGTATGCATTTGTATGCACATTTATTTATCCACCCATGTCTTGTTCTTTTTGCCTCAAAACTTGGTACTATATGAATATGCTTCATGAAATTCATGTGTTTTAAATAAATACATAACCTGCTTTGAACATATGTATTTTCTTCTAATATTAGGATGTAATATTTGATAGCTACAAAAGCTATATACATAGTATATACATAGTATATGTAGTTTATAAAGCATAAAATTAAATTGACATTTGTGTACCAACCATGCATCTAAAGAACCAGAACATTACCAATAACCCAATGGCTTCTCTTCATCTCTCAGAGTTAACTACTATCCTTAATTATGTGTTTATCATGTCCTTGTATTTCTTGCTTTTCTGAAATTTCATCACACATCTATATCTGCAAACAATACATCATTTAGTTCTGTTATTTATAGAAGTAATCATATTCTGTATAAAATTTGGCTATTTTTTCTTTTATCATTGTATTCCTAAGACTAAGCCTTGTTTTGTGTGTCTGTGTGGCTGCCTGTACTGCTGATATTCACTCATTTTCACTGCTCCACAACTTTGCTTTATTGAATTTATCGTAATATATTTTATCTATCTACTTCCTCATCACTGGACATTGATATTGTTTCCAGTTATTGTTGATATTTGATTGTGGATGTTTTTATTTGTTCTCTATTATTTGCTATGGTTAACAATGCTGCTATAAGCAGTCTTACATCTCCTAGTACATATATATAATATATAATGATTTATTTAAAATGTATTACACCTCCTAGTGCACATATGCAATAATTTTCTTAGGATGTATACGCTGGAATAATAAATGTTGAATCATAAAATACGTGAATTTCAACACAGCATTGTACTGTCCCATTGTTTTTAAAAGTGGATGTTCCAATTTACAGTCATATGTATATGAAATTTTGTTTTACATAATTCATATTGTGCCATCACCTTTGTGTCTTACTATTTTTACTCAACATTAGATCCTAAAGATAAACTCATGCTGCTATAAATATGTCTATTTTTTGTCTCTATATCAGAGTATTCAAAAATTCTACCACATTTTTTTGAATTTTTGATGTTGATATATTTGAAATGGACCAGAAGATTTGCAAAGATATCACAGTGTTCCCAAATATCCTTTATTTGAATAACAATGCTATATTTATCAGAAATAAGAAATTAACATCATTATCTAGGGCTGGGATTGTGGCTCAGCAGTAGAGTGCTCTCCTAGCACAGGCGGGACCCGGGTTCCATCCTCAGCACCACATAAAAATAAAGGCATTGTGTTGTGTCTATCTACACCTAAAAAATAAATATTAAAAAACCCCATCATTATCTAAACTACAGACTTCTTTTGGACTTCTGTAGTTTTGCCATTAATGTTCTTTTTCATTTATTAAACATTGCATTTAGTTTCCATGTCTTCTCATTGTATTCTAAGCCAAGATAATTTCTTAGTCTTCCCTTGCTTTTATGACCTTAACACTTTTGAAGAGTTCTTTCTAGATATTTTGGAAAATATCCCTCAACTTCAGTTGATCTAATAATTTCTCGTGATTAGAATAAGGTTGTGTCTTTGGGGAAAGAATCATATCAGCAATATACTCATTACATCATATTAGGGTTACAAGGTATCATAATGGCTTTTTATTGGTAATACTGATCTGTATCACTTGGTTAGGGTGAGGTCTGCAAGGATTATTCACTGTAGATCTAATATATATATATATATATATATATATATATATATATATATATATATATATATGTATGAAACAAGTCACCAAATACATCCCACAATTAAGGGAAAAGTAATTTATAAACTCTTATCTACTAGACAGAAAAATGTCAAAGAATCTATGAACTTTTCTTAAAACTACCACAATATTTAATAAATATTTGGATGGGGTCAATTGAAGTTTATACAATATATCATATTTATATTTAAGATTTCCCCTACTTGTTTTTACATTTGTTGATAAATCTTGCCTAAATCAATTACTACAGTGGAAATTTAGTGACAATTTTCTATTTCCTGCATGATTTTTATACTTATTAAGTAGAAGAATTCTTCTGTAATAGATATTTGTACCTATTTTCTGATTTATGAAATATTTTATGTTTATATGTAGAACAATTGATATATTTTTAAATTGTCTGGCTTATAATTTGATACTGTTGTCATTTATTTTGTCACTCAAATTGTTTCATCTTGAACATTTAAAATTCTATCAAGTTAGGCCATGTATCCCTTTAAAATGTCCCATAATTTGGGAGGGGGTTGTTTAGTACTTCCTTGCCTTCTGACACTAGAAAATACTCCATGTTAATCTTGTATTTTCCATTCCCAACTCCTGACTTCAACCATTTCTCATGGTTACTTTCATAGGGGAATGCCATTAAAAACCAAAATATTGGTGCTAGACATGTGGCTTACAACCAGGGTTCACTGCTTCTAGGTTTCTCAATAGACAGAAGTGGGAACTATATGTATAGTAATCCAAGTATACACATATCTATATTTATTTATGTATATATTTATATGTGTGCTATAGCAAATGTACATCCATTTATACTAATGTGTTTGACTCCAATCTAGCTGTGCAGGATTCATCCTATGCTGCTTCCTTGCTTAGTTTTATTTTTTTTTCTCTGATAGAATCAAGATCCACATTATCTAACATAAAATTATTTATTCAAATTTCATACTTTCAGAATCTATGAACCATATATTTGTGAGAAACACACCTAACAACATATGGTGTTGTATACAGTTCTTTTGCTTTTAGCTTTATAATATCTAGACAACACATTGTTTTACAAAGTAATTTAGGTGACCTTCTTAACCCACATCCGTATAATTGAGATTGTGTCATACATCTTTTAATATAAATATATACATCACAGTATGCATTCTATCCTGTGATTTCCTAATATCTGGATTTATTTTATTTAAATTTAATAACAATAAATTATCTTGTGATGTTCAGTTTTATAGGTTTTGACAAATGCATAGAGTTATATATTCACCATCAAAGTATTATACCAAAAATTCTGTTACACTATAAAGTCCATTAAGTGGCAACTCTATAACTAACCCTGTCCCTCCTTCTTACACTTCAAAACTACAGATATGTTTTCTAACTTTATAGATTTTTCTTTTTCAGAATGTAAAATAAATTGAATAATATTATGTGTGAATTTTGCATTTGATTTCTTTCATTAGGAAAAGTAAATGCAATTTTCATCCACGGAAGAGAAAGAGTGGCCAAATAGATGTATCCAGTACTTGTTTGATCCTCCACAAGAAGAACCAAAGCAACAGGTCTATAGCTGCATATTTTAGGCTCCAATACAATAACAGTGGGCTCTCACCATATATAGATTACCCAGACAAAAAAAAAAATCAACAAACAAACATCAGAGTTAGGCTGCACTATAGAACAAAAGGAGAACAGAATTTACAGAAAATCACATCCAATAGTTGCAGAGTATATATTCTTTTTATTAGCACATGTAATTTTCTTGAAAATAGACCATATTTTAGGCCACACAACAAGTCTTGATGAATTTCAAAAACCAGGAATCATATCCATTATTTTTTTATATCACAATGAATTTAAACTAGATATTAACAGCAAGAGACACTTTAAATCTATACAAATACATGGAGACTGAACAACACACTTTTAAACAAATAGTAGGTCACTGAGAACATCAAGAAGGAAATTTTTTTTTAAAATTTGAGACAAATGAAAGTGGAAACAAAACAGAAAAATAAAACCTATGGAATACAGAAAAAGCAATACTAACAAGGAAGCTTTTAGTAGTGAGTGCCTACATTTAAAAAAAATGAAAGATTTCAAATAAACAAATGGTACACATATCTTAAGGTTTCAGAAAGACAAGAACAAACCTCAACCCCAAATGGTAGGAGGAAAGAAATAATTAAGATCAGAGAAGAAATAAATGAATAGAGTCTAAAAGAACAATACAAAGGATTGATGAAACAAAGAGTTGATTCTTTGAGAGGATAAACAAATGGTAAAAACTTTTATCCTGGACAAAAAAAAGGAGATACAGAGACAGAGATATGTACAGAGGTGACACAAATAACTAAAACTAGCTTTGAAATAGAAGACATTACAACTGATACCACAGAAATTCAAAGGATCATCAGGTATTATTTTGAAAAACTATAACACATAGGAAAATCTAGAAAAAATAGAGTTGTTTCTGGATACATATGACTTACCAAAATTGAGCTAAAAGAATTTTAAAAACCTAAATAGACCATTAACAAGTAATAAGATTGAATCCATAAATTTTCCCAACAAAGAAAAATCCAGAATTGGATATCTTCATGGCTGAATTTTACCAAACTTAAAAAAAAAAACACCTAATACCAGTTCTTCTTCAATTACTAATGGAATTTAAAAGGCATTAACTCTTCCTAACTCATTTTATGAGGCCAGAATTACCCTGCTACCAAAACTTGACAAGGACACAACAACAAAAAAGAAATCTATAGGTTAATGTCCCTTAGGAACATAGATACAAAAATCTCCCCAGTGAAATACTTGCAAATTGAATTCAATAGCATAGAAAGATGATAATACACTAGCAGGGTAAAAATGGCAGATCAGATGAAGCCACAATTTGTAGAAGTTTCCTACAAGTGAATTAAAGCAACAGTTCTACAGTAGTATATGGAGGTAGGAAGACTGTGGAAGAACTTGGATTGACAATTAAAAGAGCTGGCAACCAGGTGAAAAGCAAAACTGCTGTTTTCCAGAATACAAATATCAGTAATTAAAAGTCTCCCAACAAAGAATAGCCAAGGACCGGATAGATTCTCAGTTGAATTCTAGCAGATCTTTAAAGAACTAATGCCTTGATATCAAAACCAGTTAAAGAAGCTGGGTGTGGTGCCACATGCCTTTAATCCCAGCAGCTCGGGAGACTGAGGCAGGAGGATATCAAAGCCAGCATCAGCAACTAAGTGAGGCCTTAAGTGACTCAGTGAGACCCTGTCTCTAAGTAAAATATAAAAAAGGGCTAGGGATTTGTCTCAGTGGTTAAGCTCCCCTGGATTCAATTCTCAGTACAAAAAAAAAAGGTTAAAGGAGCATGAAAGAAAGAAAACTACAGACCAATATACACAATGAACATAGATGCAAAAATACCTAAGAAGATATTAGAAGATTATATTTAAAAAACTCATTAAGAAGATCATGCATCATGAACAAATTGGTTTCATTCCAGAGATGCAAGAATGAGCCAACATTTACAAATCAATAAATGTAACAAATCACATGGAATTAAGAAAAAAATCACATTATTATCTCAGTAGATATAGGAAAAGTCTTCCACAAAATTCTTTACCCATCCATAATAATAAGCCTCCCAAGAAACAAAGGATAGAAGGAACTTATCTTAACACCATAAAGGCTATTTATGACAAACCCAAAGCCAACATCATGCTGAATGGGGAAAACTGAAAACATTTCCCTTAAAATCAAGGACAAGATGGGGTGCCCACTTTAACTACTTCTATTCAATATAGTACTTAAAATTTTAGCCAGAGTAATTAGTCAAGACAAGGATAGACAATTGGAAAGGGGAGAAGTCAAATTATCTGTTTCAGATTATGTGATCCTGTACAAAGAAGATCCCAAAAAATTCCATCATAAGACAGAATTCCAGAGCTGATAAACAAATTCAGCAAAGTAGGATCCCTGATGGAAACCCACTATGCACCAGTTTGCCTGGAGCCCAGATGGGAACTCACCATGCACCACCTTGCCTAGAACCCAGAGCCAGGAACCTCCACACACCGCACACTTGGAGAGAAACACTGTGCCGGCTGGGATTTCCTATTCCCCAACATGTGACTAAACCTAAACCACTTCCAGCTTGGGACAGTGCAGCCACTGCCATAGCCCTTCCCAGAGGGTAATCTCCACTGTGGGACAACATATAGGGCCAGGAGGCAGCTGCCCATTGCAGCACCTCATACCTGAGTGTGCCATCACCCAGCAGGCCACAAAATACACAGCCCATTCTTCCAGCCCCATCTCTGAAAGTGGTTGCCTCCATCTTGGGACACCCACACTGTCATCTTAGGTTACCTTTGCTGCCACCTCCACCACATTTGGTTGGGGAATATTTCATTTTGGGACACTGACTGAGGCCTGGAAGCCCAACAGCAAGGTACCTACAGACTTGACACTACTGCTGCCACCAACTAAATATGTGGACACTTCCAACTAGAGACAACAACTGGGACCTGGAATATCATTACCAAGGTCCCTGTGGGCCTGATTGCACCAGAGATATCTCTACTAGGTGTGCTAACAGTCACCATCCTATTGCAGAGGCAACAGGGAACCTTGCATGGGGATGCCTCTCCTTTTGTTTTCCTGCTAACACCCAACTTCTGTTGATTCTCCTTTCAGTCATCCTGTAATCTAATACCTCTATATTCTCACATCCTACTTTATAAATGTTGGGTGCAGAGCAGGCTGAACTGTGTTGTCTGCAGGGCAGGCTGAACAGATGTTGGGTGCAAGATAGCCCACACACTCAAACCCCCCTCTATCTGTCCTTTATCACCTGTTTGCCTCAAGTCTGAACATTCAACCCCACTCAAGGCTGAACACTTAACCCCCCTTGGGCCAACAAGGCAGCTTGCAGACCCAGAGGCCCCATTAGATTTGTGCTATAAAAACTCCCTCCTGCCAGGCTCCCCTCTCTCTTGCTCTCTCTCTCTTTCTCTCTCTCTTGCTCTCTTTGTCTTTCTTGCATGCGCTCTCTGTCTCTCTCTCTTGCTCTTGCTCTCTCCCTCTTCATCTATCCTCTTCTCTTTTCTCTCTCTCTCTCTCTCTCTCTCTCTCTCTCTCTCTCTCTCTCTCCTTCTTTCTTTTCTCTTTGTTGCACTGCTGCAATAAAGATCTTTTGGTTGCTCCGAGTATTGTGGTCACTTTTCTTTCAATAAACATCATATCCTACTCCCCTTTCTCTCTCTGTCCACCAGTAGCAACTGTAAACTCTTATGCAAACATACTGGCTATATGGTGGAAGATAACCATACTCGTCATTTCTGTTTGTAGCAGCAAAACAGTGAGTGTCTAAAAAGAAATCAATTGATCTATGGCTGCATATTAGTTGCACTGGGTGCTGTTAACATTGATCTCCCTCTTAAAGGTGAGATATTTCTAACCTTCAAGGACACTGCAAGATTGTAGGGTAGAAACTGCAATACCTCAGATCCGCACTGGAAGAGAGAAAGACACATAGACAACATGAAAAAACAAGGGAGGGAAATGCCCCAAACAAACCAAGATATTATAACAATAGAATTAACTGATAGTGCACTAGATGAAATGACAGAGAAGGAATTCACAATGTCCACAATTTAAATGATCTGTGAATTAAAGAATGACCTACATGAGAAAATACAGCCAAAATTGATTACTCCATCAAAGAGATAGGAGACCAAACACAGGCAACAATTGATCACACCAATAAAGAGATAAGGGAGTAAATACAAGTAGTAAAAGATTACTTTTAGAAATAGATACTTAGAATAAAAAGAAACAGAAATCCTTGAAATTAATGAAACAAACAAAAAAAAAACAAATAAAAAAATCAGAAAGCATCAACAACAGACTAGATCACTTGGAAGACAGAACCTCAGATAATGAAGACAAAATATACAATTTGGAAAATAAAGTTGAACACCCAGTGAAGATGGTAAGAAACCATAAACAGAACATCCATGAATTATAGAATAGCATCAAAAGATGAAGAAACAGAGTTTCAAACCAAAGGAAAGCACAATTTATTCAGTGAAATAATATTAGAAAATTTCCCAAACATGAATAATGAATTGGAAAATCAAATATAAGAGGCTTACAGGGCACCAAATGTACAAAATTACAAATGAAAAATACCAAGAAACATTTTAATGAAAATGACTAGCATACAGAATTAGGATAGAATTTTAAAGTCCTTGAGAGAGAAGAATCAGATCACTTACAAGGGGAGACCAATTCTGATCTCAGCAAATTTTTCATCCCAGACCCTCAAAGCCAGGAGATAATGGAAGAACATATACCAAGCTCTGAAAAAAAAATGGATGCCAACCAAGAATCTTACAGCCAGCAAAAATTAAACTTCATATTTGATGATAAAATAAAAGCCTCCATGATAAACAAAAATTAAAAGAATTTAAAGCAAGAAAGCCTGCACTACACAACATTCTTGGCAAAATATTCCATGGGGAGGAAATGAGAAACAACAATGAAATCTGCAAAGAGAGGAAATACACTAAAGGAAACACCAATCAAAGAGAAACCAAGGCTGAAGCTGTAGCTCAGTGGTAGAGCACTTGCCTTGCAGGTGTGAAGCCCTGCGTTTGATCCTCAGCACCACATAAAAATAAATAAATAAAAATAAAGACATTAAAAAGAAAAGAGAAACCAAGTCAAGTTAAAAACCAAAAATAAACCAAAATGATCAGGAATACAAAACATATTTCAATAATAACCCTGAATGTGAATGGCCAAAACTCAACAATAAAAAGACATATACTGGGAGTTTGGATTCTAAAAAAGACCCAACAATATGCTGCCTTTAAGAGACTCATCTCTCAAGACAGACATCCACAGACTGAAGGTGAAAGGATGGGAAAAAAAAAACATATCCCTCACATGGACCATGTAAATAATGTTTTCTGGTGATATTTGGGCATTTCCCTTCCTTGTTTTTTCATGTTGTCTATGTGTCTTTCTCTCTTCCAGTGTGAATCTGAGGTATTGAAGGGATTTCCATCTTCATATCAGATAAAGTAGACTTCAAATGAGGGTTAGTAAAATTGGATAAAGAATGACGCTTCATACTACTTGAGAGATCATACATCGACAGGACATAACAATTATAAATATCTATGTCCCAAACAATGGGACATCTATGTACATCAAACAAACCCTTTTCAACTACAAGAATAAAGCAGACCACAAAACAATGTTACTGGGTGACTTTAACACACCTCTCTCATCACTGGATAGATCTTAAAAAGAAAACTAAAAAAGAAACTATAGAATTCAATAATATAATCAATAACAGACTTAACAGGCATATATAGAATATTCCATACATCAATGAGTGAATACACTTTTTTTCTCAGCAGCACATGGATACTTCTACAAAATAGACCATAAGTTATGCCACAAAGCAAGTCTTAGCAAATGCAAAAAAAAAAAAAAAATAGAGATCTACCCTAGATTCTATCTGACGATAATAGAATGAAATTAGATATCAATGATAAAATAAAAAACAGAAGTTACTCCAACACCTGGAGAATAAATAATATGCTACTGAATGATGCATGAATAACAGAAGACATGAGGGAGGAGATAAAATATTCTTAGAGGTAAGTGAGAACACTGATACAACATATCAAAATCTCTGGGATACTCTGAAAGCATTGCTAAGAGTTCATTGCATTAAGCTCATTGATTAATAGCAGAAAAAGTCAACAAATAAATGGCGTGGCATTAAATCTCAAAGACCTAGAAAAAGAAGAACAAATCAACACCAAAATAGAAGAAGACAGGAAATAATTAAACTCAGGACTGTAATCAATGAAATTGTAGCAAAAGAAACAATTCAAAAAATTGACAAAACAAAAAACTGGTTTTTTGAAAAAATAAACAAAATTTATAAACCCTTAGCCACCCTAACAACAAAAAAGCAGAGGGAAAACTCAAATTGATAAAATTCATGATTAAAAAGGAAATATCACAACCAATGCTATTGAAATACAGAAGACACTTAGAAACTGTTTTGAAAATTTATATCCCAGTAAAATAACAAACCTAAAAGACACCAACAAATTAACAAATTTCAAGAGGCATATGACCTACCCAAACTGAACTAGAAAAACATACATGACTTAAACAGATCAATTTTAAGCATGAAAGTAGAAGACTCTATCAAATGCTTACCAAGAAAATCTTGGGACAAGATAGATTCTCAGGAAAGTTCTATAAGACCTACAAAAAAGAATTAATGCAAATATATATTCCAGGACATGGAAAAGGATGGAACCCTTCCAAACTCATTCTATGAGGTATCATCCTTACACCAAAACCAGACACAGACATATAAAGGAAAGAAAATTTCAGACCAATATCCCTGATGAACATTAATACAAAAATTATCCATAAATTTCTGGAAAATTGCATACAAAAACATATTTATAAAATTGTACACCATGATCAAGTGTGCTTCATTCCATGGATGCAAGGTTGATTCAACATACAGAAATCAATAAATGTAATTCATTGTATCAATAGACTTAAAGAATCATATGATTGTATCAATTGATGCAGAGAAAGCATTTGACAAAATACCGCAGATTTTCATGGTCAAAACACTAGAAAAACTGGGGATAGTAAGAACATATTTCAACATCTTAAAAGCTATCTATGCTAAACCCAAGGGCAACATCATTCTAAATGAAGAAAAATTTGAAGCATTCCCACGGAAAACTGGAACAATATAGGGATGCCCTCTTTTACCACTTCTATTCAAAATAGTTCTTGAAACTCTAGCCAGAGCAATTAGAAGGATGAAAGAAATTAAAGGGATACAAAAAGGAAAAGAAGAACTCAAACTATCACTATTTGCTGATGACATGATTCTATACTTAGAGGATAAAAAAATTCCACCAGAAAGCTTGTAGACTTAAAAGATGAATTCAACAAAGTAGCAGGATATAAAATCAATACCCATAAGTCAAATGAATTTCTATACATAGTGATGAATCATCTGAGAGGGAAATTAGGAAAAATACCCCAGTCACGATGACCTAGGAATTAGACCAGAGACCCTATACCTAATAGAAGACAAAGTAGGCCCAAATATTCATCATGTTGGATTAGGCCCTGACTTAATTAATAAGAATCCTAAAGTGCAAGAAATAAAATCAAGAATCAATAAATGAGGTGGATTCCAACTAAAAAGCTCCTTCTCAGCTAAAGAAACAATCAGTGTGGTGAATAGAGAGCCTACATTTTGGGAGAAAATTTTTGCCATACACACATCAGATAGAGTACTAATCTCCAGGATATATAAAGAACTCAAAAAACTTAACACCAAAGAGACAAAAAAAATCAATAGATGGGGTAAAGAGCTGAACAAACACTTCTCAGAAGATGATATACTTTCAATCTACAAACGTAGGGCATGATGTAACATGTGGGGCATGTTGCATCTGAAAGGAGGAAACCTAACTTGCTAACTTGCTACCCGTTTCCGGTCCTGGGGCCACATGTGGCTAAGATAGTGCCTGGTGATCAGCCAGGAGGCAGTGCTGTGGGTGGTGACGAAAAATCAGATGACCTTTAGGATAGGCTCAGAACCCTTCTGCCCTTGTGAACAGCTCGTGTCTCCCATTATGCATATAGAACGGGTGTACAGGTGAACTCTCCCCATCCTGCTGACCTTTATCCTGATTGGCTCCTGTACATTATATTAGCTGTGTGTGTTTTCTCAATAAACGAGATCCTGCTTTGACTGGTCTCCTTGATTGTCCTCCAGTGAGGGAGGGCTGGGTGCGGGTGGCCAGTGGACCTTTGCCTTTTTTGGCTCTACCTGGTTGGGGCATGCTTTCCCCATCTCTCCCACAGGTCAGGAGGAAATGGAGGACTAAAAACCCTGACATACAAATATATGAAAAAATGTTCAACATCTCCAGCAATTAGAAAAAGGCAAATCAAAACTACTATAAGATTTCATCTCACTTCAGTCAGAATGGCAGTTATCAAGAATACAAAGAACAATAAATGTTGGCAAGGACATGGGGGAAAAGGCACACTCATACATTTCTGGCAGGACTGCAAATTGGTGCAGCCAATCTGGAAAGCAGTATGAAGATTCCTTAGAAAACTTGGAATGGAATCACCATGTGATCCAGCTATCCCACTTCTCGGTCTATGGCCAAAAGACTTAAAAACAGCAGCCACATCAATGTTCATAGCAGCACAATTCACAATAGGCAACCTATGGAAAAAACCTAGATGCCCTTCAATAGATGAATGGATAAAGAAACAGTGGTATGTATACACAATGAAATATTACTCAGCAATAAAAGAAGATAAAATTATGGCATTTGCAGGTAATTGGATGGAGATGGAGAATATCATGCTAAGCAAAGTTAGCCAACCCAATAAAAACAAACTCCAA
This sequence comes from Marmota monax, assembly GCF_021218885.2. Lineage (NCBI taxonomy): Eukaryota > Metazoa > Chordata > Mammalia > Rodentia > Sciuridae > Marmota > Marmota monax. Next base: position 6,407,059 of record NW_026695065.1, on the reverse strand, counting down.
ATGTTCTCTCTGACAAGTGCATGCTAATCCATAATGGGGGGGGGGCATGGGATGAGTGGGGGAGCTTTAGCTGGGGCAAAGGGGAGTGGGGAGGGGTTATGGGGGTAGGAAAGATGGTAGAAAGAGATGGAAATCATTATCCTAGGTACATGTATGATTACACAAATGGTGTAATACTACTTTGGGTACAACCAGATAAGTCAAAAATTGTGCTCCATTTGTGTACAATGAATTGAAGAACATTCTACTGTCATGTATAACTGATTAGGACTAATAAATAAATTTTTAAAAGTAAAAAAAATAATTATAGCAAATCATCTAGTTTTTTAAAAGCTCTATATTTCATCATACATTGCCTAATATTAAATTTTCCTCTGATCACCAAAAAAAAAAATTAATCAGCAAAGTATCAGGATACAAAATCAGCCTATAAAATTCAATAGCTTTTATATCCAATGGTAATAATCATAATGAAAAAAATAGAAAAACAATTTCATTTATACTAGCCTAATATATACATATATATATATATATATATATATATATATATATATATATATATATATTTATATATATATATATAAATCTTACCAAAGGGGTGAAAAACCTCTACAATGAAAATTAGAGAATGGTGAAGAATGAAATTGAAGAAAATATTAAAGAAAGAGAGACCTCCCATGTTCTTGAATAGGCTAGTTAACATTGTTAAATGGCCATGTCTTCAAAATCAATATACAAATGCAATGTAATTCTCTTAAAAATACAAAGACATTCTTCACAGAATAGAAAAAGCAGTTCTAAAATTCATATGGAAGAACAAAAGACCTAGAATAGCCAAAGCAATACTGAACAAGAAGACTGATGCTGGAGGCATCATACTACTCAATTTCAAATCATACTACAGTGGTATAATAAAAAAAGAACAGCATGGTACTGACAGAAGTACAGACATGTGTAGACCAAAGGAGTAGAATAGAAGATACAGAAACAAACTTACACAAATATTTTTGAACAAAAATGTATTTATGCATTATAATTATACTTAATAATGGAATTCAGTGTGATTTATTGATACGTGTTCATAGCATACATTGTTATATTTCATTCCCAGTAATTCTTCTTTTCCTTCCCCCATGTTAGTTTTCTTCTCTACTTGTCTCATTTCTATTTTCATGAGGTCCCTTTTCTTTCTTTTTTTCTCTTTAACTCCCTTATAAGAGAGAAAATATACAACCCTTGACTTTCTGATTTTCTGAGACTGACTTAGCATGAATTCCGCAACAAAGGTGCCCAAAGAGTACATTGTGTTAAAAAAAATGTCATTTTAACAATTGGCACCTGGGAAACTGTATGCCCATATTACAAGACTGTAACTAGATCCCTATCTCTCACCCTGTACAAAAGTCAACTCAAAGTGAATCCAAGACCTACAAATTAGACCAGAGCTTCAGCAACTGCTAGAAGAAAATTTAGGGTACACACTCCAACACATATGACTTTCTCAATAGGACTCCTAAAGCTCAGGAAATAATACCAAGAATTAATGAATGGGAGGGCATCAAATGAAAAAGCTTCTGCACAGCAAAGGAAATAATTAAGAGCATGAAGAATGATAGCTTCCATGATATGTTACATTTTTCATTTGCACGTTGAATCATTGTTGGAAATCCGGAATTAAAGCCACTATATTTTGTCTCTATATTTATCGGGGATATTGGCCTGATATTTTCTTTTTATTATACCAACTATAATGGTTTAGATATTAGGTATCCCCCAAAAGCTCATGTGTGAGACAATGCTAGAAAGTTTAGAGGGGAAATGACTGGGTTATGGAAGTTTTAAATTAATCAGTGCATTAATCTCTGGTAGGTATTAACTGGTAACCATAGGTAGAGAGGGTGTGGATGGAGGACATGGGTTATGAGGGCATGCCTTGTGGATTGATATTTTGTCCTAGTGAGGAGAGCTCTTTATCTCCCTGCTTTCTGGTGCCATGTCCCTGTCTGCTTTCCTCAATCACACACTTCCTCTGTGATGTTCTATCTCACCCTTGGCCCTGAGGAATGCAGTCATTTATCTATGGATTGAGCTGTGAGCCCCCAAATAAAATTTTCCTCCTCTAAAATTATTCTTGTCAGGTATTTTGGTTGCAGGAGTAAAAAATCTGACTAAAACACCTTTCCCACTTGGTTTTTACAGAAGGATAATGCTAACCTCATAGGATGAGTTAGAAAATTTTCTCTCCACTTTAAATCTTTGGAAGAGTTTAACAAGGATTGATAGTAGTTCTTTAAATATTTGGTAGAATTCACCTTTGATATTGTATATTGCTGGAATTTTCATTGTTGGTTGATTTTTCACTTTATAAGTATTCAATCTCCTTTATGTTTTTCTAGTCAAATTTCCTATTTCTTCATGATTAAGCCTTGATAAGTTACATGTTCCTAGAAAAGTATTCATTCCTTCTTAATAATCCAGTTTTTTTTTTGGCTCTGATTGTTCGTTGTAGTCTCTTATAATCCTTTGTGTTTCTTTGGTATCAGTTGTAATGTCTATTTGAATATTGTCTTTTCATTTCTTAGTCTAACTAAAGAATTACCAATTTGGTTCATCTTTTTTTAAAAAAAATACTCTCCTTTAGGGGATGGGGTTGTAGCTCTGTGGTTGAGCATTTACCTAGCATGTAAAAGGCCCTGGGTTTGATCCCCAGCACCACAAAAATAAATAAATACATAGATAAATAACAAATAAATTAAAAATGCCCTATTAGTTGTATTGATTTTCTATTGTTTTTCAGTTCTCTAATTTATCTTTTTTTGTTGTTGTTGTTCTAATCTTTACAATTTTTCTCTTTATGCTGACTTTGGGCTTTGTTTATTTTTCTTGGACTAGTTTTTTAGGTATAATATTAAGTTGTTTATTTGAGATTTTTATCCTGTTTAAGGTAATACATTTATCACTATAACATTTGTTCTTAGAACTGCTTTTGCTATATTCCATAAGTTATGAAATGCTTTTTTTTTTTAATCTCAAGTTTTTTTGATTTCCCTTTGAATTCTTGTTTGACCTATTGATGTTCAGGAATTTGTTGTCTAATTTCCACATATTTGTGTTTTTTTTTTTAAATTACTGTTATTGATTTTAAGTTTTATACCATTGTAGTCAGAAGAAATAATTGAAATGATTTAATCTTTTAAAATTTGGTTAGTTTTGATTTGTGACCCAACTTATGACCTGTCCAGAAGAATGTTCCTATGTGCTTGAGAAGAAAGTGTAGTCTACTTCTATTGGATGGAATATTCTGCATATATTTGTTAGTTCTATTTGGTCTATAATGTAATCCAAGTAAGTTGTTTTCCTAATGACTTTCTGTCTCAAGAATCTATGCATTAAAATTGCATAATAAATTTCTATACTTACTATTATTCTGTTGACTATTTCTCACATTATTTCTGTTACTATTTTTTTATATTTTTATTTATTTATGACAGTGGAGTGCATTACAATTCTTATTACACATATAGAGCAAAATTTTTTATATCTCTGGCTGTTTACACAGTATATTCACACCAATTTGTGTCTTCATACGAGTACTTTGAATAATAATGATCATCACATTCCACCATCATTACTAACCTCATGCCACCTCCTTTCCCCTCCAACCCCTCTGCCCTATCTAGAGTTCATCTATTCCTCCCATGCTCCCGCTCCCTATCCCACTATGAATCGGCCTCCTTATATCAAAGAAAACATTCAGCATTTGTGTTTTTTTTGAGGGGGGAGGGGGATTGGCTAAACTTCACTTAGCATTATCTTCTCTAATTCCATCCATTTACCTGCAACTGCTATGATTTCATTCTAATTTATTGCTGAGTAATATTCCATTGTGTACATATGCTACATGTTTTTTATCCATTCATCTATTGAAGTGCATCTAGGTTGGTTCCACAGTTTAGCTATTATGGATTGTGCTTCTATAAACATTGATGTGGCTGTGTCCCTGTAGTATGATGTTTTTAAGTCCTTTGAGTATAGACCGAGGAGAGGGATAGCTGCGTCAAATGGTGCTTCCATTCCTAATTTTCCAAGAAATCTCCATACTGCTTTCCATAATGGCTGCACCAATTTGCAGTCCCCCACCAGCAGTATATGAGTGTACCTTTTTCCCCCACATCCTCGCCAACAATTATTGTTGTTTATATGCATAATAGCTGACATTCTGACTGGAGTGATGTAGGGCATGATGTAACATGTGGGGAATGTTGCATCAGAAAAGAGGAAAACCTAACTCGCTACCCGCTTCCTGGTCCTGGGGCCACATGTGGCTAAGATAGCACCTGGTGATTAGCCAGAGGGTGTTGCTGTGGGTTGTGATGAAAAATTGGACCACCTCTAGGATAGGCTCAGAACCCTCCTGCCCTTACAGTCAGCTTACTGCCTGTAGTATGGGTGTACATGTGAACTCTCCCCACCCTGCTGACCTTTATCCTGATTGGCTCCTGAACATTATATTAGCTGTGTGTATTTTCTCTCCCTGGCTTGTCTGATTGTCCTCCAGTGAGAGGGAGAGCTGGGTGCCAGCGGCCAGTTGACCTTTGCCTTTGTTGGCTTGTCCTGGTTGGGTCATGCTTTCCTCATCTCTCCTGCAGGTCAGGAGAAAACAGGGGTAGGGGTGGGGGTGGGTGGGGGGGTAGTAAAAACCCCGATAGAGTGAGATGGTATCCTAGAGTGGTTTTGATTTGCATTTCTCTAATTGCTAGTGATGATGAACATTTCTTCATGTATTTGTTGATTGATTGTACATCATCTTCTGAGAAGTGTCTCTTCAGGTCCTTGGCCCATTGGTCACAAACTAAAAAGTTTCTTCTCAGGAAAAGAATCTATGAGGTGAATAGAGAGCCTACATCTTGGGAGAAAACCTTTATCCCTCACACATCAGATAGAGCACTAATCTCTAGGGTATATAAAGGACTCAGAAAGCTAAACACCCCCCCCCAAAAAAAAAAAAAAAAAAACTCAATCAACAAATGTTACTATTTTTAAAAAATATATTTTTAGTTGTTGATAGACCTTTATTTTATTTATTTATATGTGGTTCTAAGAATCAAACCCAGTTCCTCACCACATACCAGGCAAGAGCACTACTGCTGTCACAGCCCCAGCCCCCAGTTATTATTTGCTTTTTATGTTTATGTGTCACAATGTTGAATGCATATACATTTACAATTGTTATATATTTTTGATCATTTTCTCTCTTTATCATCATGGTTTTAACCTTATTTATCTCTTGTGACAAATTTTGACTGAAAGGTTCTTTGGTCTGATATAAGTATAGCCAACCTTGTCTCTTTTGGTTACTATTTGCATGAATTGTCTCTTTATAATGCTTATTTTCAGTCTTTTTGTGTCCTTAAAGCTAAGGTGAATATCTTATAGGTGACATCTTGCTGGCTTTTTAAAAATTAATTCATTCACTCTGTGTCTTTCATTGGGTAAGTTAATATATCTTCAATTAAGTAATTATTTGGGGGGATTGGCTAATTATTATGTTTTAAATTTATTTATTTATTATAATTTGTTATACATTACATCAGAATGTGTTTCAATTAATTGTACACATATAGAGCACAATTTTTCATTTCTCTGGTTTTACACAAATTAGAGTCACACCATTCATGTCTTCATACATGTACTTAGGATAATGATGTCCATCTTATTCCACCATCTTTTCTACCCCTGTTGTCCTCCATTGCCCTCCCTCACTTTTGCCTTATCTAAAGTTACTCTTTTCCTCTCATGTTCCCAACCGCCCATTCCCATTATGGACCAGCATCCAAAACACAGAGAAAACATTTAGCATTTTGTTTTTGGAATTGGCTTACTTCACTTAATATAATATTCTTCAACTCTATCCATTTACCTGAAATGCCATGATTTTCTTCTCTTTATAATACTGAGTAATATTTCATTGTGTATATATACAACAGTTTATTTGTCCATTCATCTACTAAGGACATCTAGGTTGGTTCCACAATTTAGTTCTTGTGAGTTGTGCTGCTATAAACAATGATGTGGTTGCATCACTGTATTATGCTATTTTTAAGTCTTTTGGGTATAGACTAAGGAGTGGGATAGCTGGGTCAAATGGTGGTTCCATTCCAAGTTTTCCAAGGAATCTTCATATTGCTTTCCAGATTGGTTGCACCAATTTGCAGTCCCCCCAGCACCGTATGAGTGTGCCTTTTCCCCCATATCCTTGCCAATACTTATTGTTGTTTATATTCTTAATAATTGCCATACTTACTGGAATGAGATGAAAATCCTAGAGTGGTTTTGATTTTCATTTCTCTAATTTGTAGACATTTTGAAGATTTTTTCATATATTTGTTGATCAATTGTATATTATCTTCTGAGAAGTATCTGTTCAGTTCTTGACCCACTTATTTATTGGATTATTTGTTTTTTTGGCATTCAAATGTTTGAGTTCTTTGTATATCCTAGAGATTAGTGCTCTATCTGATGTGAATGTGGTAAAAATTTGTTCCCATTATGTAGGCTCTCCATTTACCTCACTGATTGTTTCTTTTGCTGAGAAGAGGAGTTTTAGTTTGAATCCATTACATTTATTAATTCTTGATTTTATTTTGTACACTGTAGGACTCTTATTAAGGAAGGGAGCACCTAATCCAACATAATAAAGATTTGGGCCTTTTAATTCTATTTGATGTAGCATATCTGGTTTAATTATTAGGTCCTCGATCCACTTTGAGTTGAGTTTTGTGCATGGTGAAAGATATGGCCTTCATTTCATTTTGCTACATATGGATTTCCAGTTTTTCCAGAACCATTTATTGAAGAGGCTATCTTTTCTCCAGTATTTTTTTGGCACCTTTGTTTAGTGTAAGATGACTGTATTTATGTGGATTTGTCTCTGTGTCTTCTATTCTGTACTATTAGTCTACATGTCTATTTTGGTGCCAATACCATGCTGTATTTGTTACTATTGCTCTGTAGTATAGTTTAAGGTCTGGTATGGTGATTCCACCTGCTTCACTGTTCTTGCTAAGGATTGCTTTGGCTATTCTTGGTCTATTATTTTTCCAGATGAATTTCATGATTGCTTTTTCTATTTCTATGAAAAACATCATTGGCATTTTTATTTGAATTGCATTAAATCTGTATAATGCTTTTGGTAGTATAGTCATTTTGACAATAGTACTTCTGTCTATCCCAGAACAATGGAGATCTTTCCATCTTCTAAGGTTTTCTTCAATTTATTTCTTTAGTGTTCTGTAGTTTTCATTGTAGAGGTCTTTCACCTCTTTCATTAAGTTGATTCCCCAGCATTTTTTTGAGGCTATTTTAAATTGGGTAGTTTTCCTAGTTACTCTTTCTGAGTATTTGTCACTGATGTACAGAAATGCCTTTGATTTATGAGAGTTGATTTATATTCTGCTACTTTGTTGAATTCCTTTACCTGTTATAGAAGTTTTCTGGTGAAATTTTTTGGATCCTCTGGGTATAGAATCATGTCACAAACAAATAGTGATAGCTTGAGTTCTTTTCCTATCCACATCCCTTTAATTTCTGCTGTTTGTCTAATTGCTATGGCTAGAGTTTCAAGAATTATGTTAAATAGAAGAGGTGAAAGAGAGCATCCCTGTCTTTAGAAGGAATAGTTTCAACAGTTTGCCATTTAGAATGATGTCGGCCTTGGATTTAACAAAGATTGCTTTTACAAGGTTGAGATATGATCCTTTTAACACTATTTTTTTTTTTATAAAGGGTGCTGTATTTTGTCAAGTAGTTTTTCTACATCTATTGAGATGATCAAATGATTCTTATCTTTAAATCTATTGATGTGATTAATTACATTTATTGATATCTGTATGTTGAACCAACCTTGCATCCCTTGGATGAGCCCCACTTGATTGTGGTGCACTATCTTTTTAACACGTTTTTGTATACAATTGTCCAGAATTTTATTGAGAATGTTTGTGTCTATGTTCATCTGGGATATTGGTCTGAGGTTTTCTTTCCTTGATGTCTTTGTCTGGTTTTGGTATCAGGGTGATACTAGCCTCATAGAATGAGTTTGGAAAGTTCCTTCTGTTAATATTTCATGAAATATTTTGAGGATTATTAATATTAGTTCTTCTTGAATATCTTGTAGAACTCAGCTGTGTATCCATCTGGTCCTGGGCTTTTCCTAGTTAGTAGGCTTCTGATGACATCTTCTATTTCTTTGCTTGAAATTTATCTGTTTAACTTGTGTATATCATTCTGATTCAGTTTGGGCAAAACATATGAGTCTAGAAATTTGTTCATTCCTTTGACATTTTTTATTTTATTAGAGTACAAGTTTTCAAAATGACTTCTAATTATCTTCTGTTTTTCCTGTAGTGTCTGTTGTGATATTTCCTTTTTCATCAAGAATGTTAGTAATTTGAGTTTTCTTTTTCCTTCTCTTCATTAGAATTGCTAAGGATTTATCAATATTATTTATGTTTTTAAAGAACTATTTGTTTTGTCAATTTTTTTCAATTATTTCTTTTGTTTCAATTTCATTAATTTCAGCTCTGATTTTATTTCTTGCCTTCTACTACTTTTGGTGTTGATTTCTTCTTCTTTTTCTAAGCTTTGAGATGTAATGTTAGGTAATTTATTTGATGACTTTTTTTAAGAAATTAACTCCATGCAATGAACTTTCCTCTTAGAACTGTCTTCATAATGTCCCAAGGATTTTGATATGTTGTGTCAGTGTTTTCATTTACCTCCAAGAATTTTTTTTATCTCCTCTTTGATGTCTTCCATAACCCACTGTTAATTCAATAGCATATCATTTATTCTCCAGGTGTTGGAGTAGCTTCTATTTTTTATTTTACTATTGATTTCTAATTTCATTTCATTATGATCAGATAGAATACAGGGTATTATCTTTACTTTTTTAAAAAAAAATATTTTCTAACAGTTGCTTTATGGAATAATATATGGTCTATTTTAGAGATGTATTCATATGCTCCTGAGAAGATAGTGTATTCATTTGTTGATGGATGAAATATTCTATGTATGTCACTGAAGTCTAAGTTATTGATTATATTATTGAGTTCTATAGTTTCTTTGTTTAGCTTTTGTTTGGAATATCTATCCAGTAGTGAAAGAGGTGTGTTAAAGTCACCCAGAATTATTGTGTTGGAATCTATTTGACTCTTGAATTTGAGAAGAGTTTGTTTGATGGATGTAGATGCTCCATTGTTTGGGGGATATATATTTATAATTGTTATGTCTTGTTGATGTATGGTTCCCTTAAGCAGTTTGAAATGTCCTTCTTTCTCCCTTTTGATTAAACTCTGGCTTGAAGTGTACTTTATTTGATATGAGGTTGTAAACCCTGCTTGTTTTCACAGCCCATGTGCGTGACATGTTTTTTCCCAAATTTTACCTTCAGTGCATGGATGTCTTTTCTTATGAGATGAATCTTTTGAAGGCAGCATATTGTTGGGTCTTTTTTTTAATGCAATCTGCCAATTATGTATCTTGATTGGTGAGTTTAGGCCATTAACATTCAGGGTTATTATTGAAACATGATCTGTATTCTCAGTCATTTTTTGTTTATTTTTAGTATTTAACTTGACATGATTTCTCCTTTGATTGGTTTTTCCTATAGTGTAATACCTCCTTTTGCTGATTTTCTTGTTTTTTTTTTTCATCTTAATGGAATATTTTACTGAAGATATTCTGCAGTGCAGGGTTTCTATTTGTAATTTCTTTTAACTTCTGTTTATTATTGGAGGTTTTTATTTTGTAATCAAATCTAAAGTCTAATTTTGCTATAATAAGATTCTGAGTTGGCATCCATTTTATTTCAGAGCTTGGCATATGTTGTTCCAGGATCTTCTAGCTTTCAGGGTCTGAGTTGAAAAATCTACAGATATCCTAATTGGTTTCCCCCCACATGTAATCTGATTCCTTTCTCTTGTGGGCTTTAAATTTCTCTCCTTATTCTGTATACTAGGCATTTTCATTGTAATGTGACTTGATGTATATTTGTTGTTATTTTGTACATTTGGTATACTGTAAGCCTATTGTATTTGATTTTTAAATTCATTCTTCATGTTTGGAAAATTCTCTGATATTATTTTATTGAATAGATTGTTCATTCCTTTGGTTTGGAGCTCTATGCCTTCCTCTATCCCAATAATTCATTCATTCATTCATTCATTATTTTTTTCTCTACTTATTTTTGTAGTTGTAGATGGACAGAATGTCTTTATTTTGTTTTTTTATTTTTATGTGGTGCTGAGAATCAAACACAGACTCTCACACATGCTAAGCAAGTGCTCTGCTGCTTAAGTACAGCCCCAGCCATACTCCAATAATTCTTAACTTTGATCTTATTATGTTATTCTATAGTTCTTGAATGTTTTGTTCGTAGTTTCTTACCATCTTCACTGTGTGGCCAACTTTATTTTCCAGATTGTATATTTTGTCTTCATTGTCTGAGGTTCTGTCTCCAAGTGCTCAAATCTGTTGGTGATGCCTTCTATTGATCTTTTAATTTGGTTTATTGTTTCTTTCAATTCAAGGATTTCTGTTTTTTTCTTTTAGAACCTATATCTCCTTTTTAAAGTAATCTTTTGCTTCCTGTATTTGCTTATGCAGCTTTTTTTTGCTGCCTGTATTTTCTCTCTTATGTCATCCTTTAATTCACAGAACTTTTTAATTATGAACAACTTGAATTTCTTCTCTGTCATTTCTTCTTTGGTGCTGGCCATGGATTCTTATAATGTAGTATCTTGGTTTGTTTGGGGCACATTCTTCCCTTGTTTTTTTCATGTTGTTCATGTGTTTTCCTTTCTAGCACTAGGGATCTGAGGCATTACATTTTTTACCCTGTAGGCTTAAAATATCCCTGCAGGGTCCCAATACCTCTCCTTTAAGGGGGCAATAATATTAACAGATCCCAATATAAACAATATACAAGCATAAAGCAAATAGTTGCTATTTATGGTTTTGTCACTATATATAGAAATGGTGAGTTCAATTATTATCTACAGTATAAACTGTAGGTTTGCAAAATGGTCTACAGTTTCTGAGTGTACAAAGGACAAGGGGTGAGGTGTAGGATGAGATATTAAAGGGGTAGCATTTGAGGATATAGAGTTATTAGATCTTAGAAAGTGTGAAAGAGGAATCTAAAGAAGGTGTTTAGTAGCAGAAGAAGAGAAAGAAAGTGATTTTGGCGAGACAATTAAGTGGAAAGACAATAGAATGAGTACAAAAACAAAACAAAACAAAACCATAAATCATTTAGGCAACTATTGTTATTCAAAGAATTACTAATAACAATTTGTTAAATGTTTATAGACTGTTTTATACTATCTTTGTTTCTGTTTCTAAACTTGTTTTCCTTCATGATTTGATACATTTTTTCAGTGGTGTCCTTTGATTCCTATTTTTTTTAATCTTTAATGGAACTCTAATGGTTATTTTATTTTTGGTTACCAGAGGACTAACCAAAACCATCCTATCATTATAAAATTTTATTTGTGGCTGCTATTATTTTCCCATAGGCATTACCATAATTTTTTTTGATTCTCTATACCTTTTTTGTAATCACCTGATGATATTTTTCAATAAAAAGTTTTCAGAATAGTGCTAGTCCCACTATATCTATCACCTGTAAAGTCTTTATACTTTTACCTTAGCTTATTTTCCAATTTAGAAAATTGTTAAATTTTAACTGAATCTTCATACTGTCTTATGTGGTGATCAGTGACATCTTCTCCATCTAAGCAAAGATTATACCCTAGTTTTTTCCTTGAAAGTATTCAAGTCTTCCCAGATGTTGAGTTGTTTGTGGCTTAACTTTGCTTCTCTATTGGATACAGGAAAAGTTCTTAAATTTCAGTATCTCCAACATTTTTGTATTGTAAGCATAGGACTTAAGCTCTTTTTAGCTCTCTTCATATCTCTAAGCAAAAATCTATGTTCTTGGTGAGAGAGATGTAGATTGCCTCCAACTTTCTCTTACCACAAATAATGCTATAATAAACATTCTCTTACATAGTCCCCTATGGTTTTATGCATGATTTTTTTCCTGGCCACAAATCCAGAAGAGAGATATATTAGGTTATATTATATGTGTGTACTTAATTTGCTTAATTGCTGTCATATTGCTCTCCATAATGATTGTACATGCCCACCAATGGCGAATGAAATATTAGCCCATCCTTGCCAATATACAACATTACAAAACTTCTAATCTTTGCAGATGTGGCTGTAAAGCAGCAGAACATTGTTTTCATGTACATTTCTCTGATTACTGATGATTTTGAACATATTTTTAAATATGTTAAAACTGAACTTTACTGTTCCTGACTTAGATATTCTCATCCTTTGCCCATTTTCATTATTTTTTTTTGTTTTGTATGTGTTTTTTGTTTGTATGTTCATTTATTCTATGACTTAACCCTTCCATTTTAGACATAACAAACATTTTCTATCAGTAATATTACTAAAATAATTTCCTACAGAGAAATCCTTTAACTTGATATAGTCAATTCTTCAAATTTTGCCTTAGAATTTGTGCTTTTGTGTCATTAAGATGTTTTTCCTTACCTCTAAGTTATACAAATAATATGATACAGGAAAAGTTCTTAAATGTTCCAAATCTTACTACCAGTCTTTGACTGAGTATACATTTAAACACATAAATTAACCTTAATTTTTGAGACTTAGAAGAAATAGAGTACTATAGCAATGTAGTATAGTATAACATAAAGAATGGTGGACTAGGAGTTAGGAGACACAGTTCTTGTCCCAACTTTACGACTTATTGGTTGTGTCTTATAAACCCATAGCCTCATTAAATTTGATAATATCTGAAAATTGGGATAGTACTACCAGGTATGCCTTGGGTTATTATAAGGATTAAATGAGAATTGTTTTGAAAATATTTTGAAAACTATTTATCGAAATACAGATAGAGTCATGAAGTGACCAGTCCATATTTTTGGTTTCATTTTACTAAAGTGATTGACTGTCAGCACAGTTTCAAGTATGCTAATAAATGTTCTTGCAAAATAAATTCTATGCTCAAATAAGCTTGGCATTATAATTTAACCCAATTATTTGCTATAGGACTTCTTAGAACTGTTATTATTCTAATGTTCATTGAACTTTTTTAAGACATTCAGAAGTGTGATTTTTTTCCCCACCATTATTTGTGAGGTGAACCTTTTTTGGTGGGATACCTATGAAATCTTCCAGAAAATATTTTATGAAATACAAGTTTGAGAATAATTGGTTTATTGGAAAGAGCATGAGATTTTTCAATTTCTAGTTCTTTAACTTATGTGAGACTTTGGAACAGGTATTTAACCTCTTTGAGTTTCTTTTTACTTTCTTCACCTTGAAAACAGGGATGAAGACCTTCATTGAAGATTATAGAAAGATGGTTTGTATTAAAAATAATTGCCTGACACACAGCAGGAATTCAGTAAATGGTGGTGGTATGATTTTTTGTTTTGTTATTGATGATATTAATAGTATCAGTGTAGACTTTAATCTCTGATCAACAGTTTTCATCAATCAAATCTGTTTTCTCTTCCTATACCCAAGAGAATAAAATAGAGGTTGTTAATGTTTCTTTGCACCATGATATATTTAGTATCCCTGCTAACCTTGTAACTGCATTATTATTTCAGCTACCAATGAAATGAAAGTGGATCATCTGGAGCTGTTTCTCAAAAACTTTTCTGTAGCTTTAATGTAGATATGACTATAAGATGGGAAATTCCTTCATCCATAATCCTGTGTTAGAGTGGAGTTTTTAAAAAATATTTTTAGTTGTAGTTGGACACAATACATTTATTTTATTTTATGTGGTGCTGAGGATAGAACCCAGGGCCCCGCATGTGCTAGGCAAGTGCTCTATCACTGAGCCCCAGCCCCAGCCCCATATAGTGGAGTTTTTATTGTGATGTGTGATAATTACCAGATCTCTTTTTCAATTATTACTAGTACCTATATCTTCCTATAGTCATAATTTATGATATACTTGTTATCTCACTTAGATTTGGCATTCATCATTTAAACAAAAAATTTCATGATTTGTTTTTCAATGAGAAGTTGAATAGCTACTATAAGTATTATTCTGGAACTTTTCTAAATCTATGAAGTTACTAGCATCAGTGTCCAAAGTTACAGTTATGCAAAATCAGTTTTGAAGCATTAAATAATTTTTTAGCTTATTGGTAAGAGAAAAGCATTTTCCCTTCCATAGTATTCTTACTGTGATATCTTAAGACTTATAGATTTAGAGTCAACCAGAATTTCTTTGAATCTGATCTTTGTAGAATTCCAATGTGGAGAGTGATTCTTGATAGCCATGCCTTCTGTCCTGTCACCTCTGAAACGCTCAGATTGCCAGTAGCCATTTCAGTTTGTATGTGACGATAAGACAAGTCAGTCTTTGTCATTTCAATTTTTCACATAGTTTCTTTCTGTAACAGTCCTTGCCATTTCAATTTTTCACAAATTTCCTCTCTTACTCTCGCTCTTTCTCTCACTTGTTCTCTCTCTCTCTCTCTCTCTCTCTCTCTCTCTCTCTCTCTCTCTCGTATGTGTATATTCTCTATGTGAGTGAAAACTACTCTCAGCAGCCAGCTGCCACAGGCCACGCAGCTGTAAGAAAGCACAGCTTCAGAACTGTCAAACAAAATGAAAATGAAACAAATCACAAAGGAAACAGTTGTCTACGATTATGCCTGGAAATCCCACTGCAGCTATGCCAGGTTGTTATGGTTCATCAGGAAAGCCTGAGGTAGGAAGGCATTTTGCCTCCACTCTCACAGGAACATCATCCGTCAAAAGGACGTCTCCTGAAGCTTGCTGTGGAAGGGTTGAAAGAGCAGTCAAGGCCAACTCAGTCTGCCTGTCCCTTTGACACTCATGCACAGACTCAAAGTTACTATGGTAATAAGAAGATAGAATTTATGGCTGATGCTATGTATGTGTCTGTTCAGAGCATTATTGATCTACTTATGACCCTCCCATGAAATCCAAAACTGTCTCCTTATAGAGAGTCAGTGGGAAGAGTAACTCTCACAACTTTGTTCTAAAGAGTGTTTCTCCAATGTAAATCAAGAGTGGAATGACAAGTATCAACTTCTTTTTGCATTCTCTGTCAGTGCAAAACAAAACAGACATTGCTTTGAAGTCTGTTTCTATTGGCAAATATATCCAGACAGAAAACTAAGCTTTTCATAGGGTGAAGTTGTCTGTAAAGGTAATTAGACTATTGAGCCTATTTTACTCCATTTTCTTTTTTTGGCAGTCAGGTATGGAATGGTATACACTGAGGAAAAACAACTGAGCCCAGCACTGAAACATGCTGAGCCAGCTTCTCCCAAGTCCTAAGCTACTACTAGGTGGGTGGTTCATTAATTATTCACTTTTTCAGGTCTCCAGGCTCTGCTGACATAGTTGTTTAATAAGTCCTACCCTGGGAACCTGAAAATGGGAATGCCTGATGTACTGCAGAACAGTACCTTTTAGACCTCAGGAGAATCTACCTTTTTATTTCTCTCCATATGAGAAGCAAATTAAAACAAAGAGTTCCTTTGAATTTATTTCAGTACCAAATGCCAACCCCTGAGATGTGCAGAGATTTTATTCACACTTCAGACAAACTACTGCACAACCGACAGTTCCCTTCTTATTACTTGTGACCCCTGGCTGGCTTTTCCTGCTGTTGGCTCAGCATCCTAATCCATACAGTATGACCCTTTGCCTTTGTAGCTCCTGTTGTTCGGTAAGGGAAATAAAGTCGCCATCACTTCACTGTAGGAATTTTTGTTCCATGTGGAGAACTGCCTTTGCTTTAAGTTCCTTCTAATATTTTACTTCTGTGGAGGGAGGAAGAGTCAGTGATCATTTTTATGACACTACAAATTTGTGAACAGCTTAGTGGAAGTTAAAAGAAAAGTAGTATGATTAAGGGGATTATAGGTTCATACGGGAAAACTTGAAGGAGTAAAATATTTGGGGCTGGACAAATAAAGTCTGCTTAATTAGAGGTAAAAAGGAATTTTTACAACTCTCAAAGTATTTGAAGTAGATTTTGTCAGCAGAATTGACACAAAATAAGGTTGACTGGTGATGAATACTGGCATTATGAACTTGAATTAGTGAAAAAAGCACAGCTCCAGGATTGAGATTTTAGTTTTGACCTGGTTTAATTGATAAACAATGCAATCTCTAGTTGATCATGTCTTCCTTTCTTGGTCTTAGTCCTTATATACCAAATAAAGAATCTGAGGATGATCTCATAGGTTGCTTTCTTCTCTGACACCTGGCAATTTTATAAAGTGAATTTTCTGCTGTGATAGTTATTAGCACTGATCACCCAGTATTCCTGGTGCTCTATCATCTGGGATTTTTCTGGCCCTCATGGTATAGGGAAACTCTATGATAGCTCTAATGAATACAACTTTCTATTAGAACCAGCCTACCAGTGGCTCAAGAGGCTAAAGCAGGAGATTCACAAGTTCAAGGCCAGCCTTGGCAAGTTAGTGAGACCCTGAACAACTTAGCCAGAACTTGTCTCAAAATAAAAAAATAAAAAGGGCTGGAGATATAGTTCAGTGGTTAAGTGCTCCTGGGTTCAATCCCCAGTACCGAACAACAACAATAACAAGACTTTTTGTAAGCAAAAGTAATATTAGGTGTCAATTCTGGGCAAGTGTATACATTTGCCAGTATGAGACCCTCCACAACTCTTTTCTCCTTTGTGTGGCTACCAGCAAATTCAAAATGAAAGCTACTCCATAAGCTTGTACCTCTGAAATATTTTCATGAATAGCATGCCACTGCTATCCAATGAATATGTGACATGAGTGAGTAATAAATATTTATGAGGTTAACACATGGGTTTGAGGACTTGTTAGGTGTTGTAGAATAATTTAGTTTATCTTTGCTGATAAACCTTCCTTCCCTGTTAGTCTGCAAATCTTTTAAGGGGTAGATCATGTAGTCAAGAGCCTTTGTGGATTCTCACCCTATGACCAAAGGTGTTAAATAAATACACTGATTGTTGACATCTCAGGAGAGTTTTTTGACACAGTAACTGAGTGATGATACAGAAAGAAAGAAAGGAAGAATTACTTTTAGAACTCCAATAAGATTAGTGGTTGTATGAGAAATAAGCCTTACTCAAGCACATAAAATGTTAACACATTTGAAAATTGTGTAATTTAATATAGATTCCTAGTTATTATAACTATATAGCAGGTTCAACTAATGGTTTGTTGTTCTTCACTAATGTACACAATTTGGTCAAAATCAATCAACCATTTTAAAGTTAATAGGTAACATACAGATTTAATAGTGTGAAACACTTATTGATCTTTATTCAATAGATATTTAAGCCTTTCTCATGTCCCAGCATGAGCTAAGATGCTAAGGATCCATTAGTATATAATATATATGCATTAAGTAGAATAAAAACTGTGTGCAAAGTAGTTAGATACTTTGCCTTTATTCACTGATAAATAATAGCAAAATTTATTCTAAAAATTGTATGAGTCAACCAGTGACTAAGCCCATACAATGGTAGACAATTAGCTTCAATTTTTTCCACTGTGGATGATTTATTTACTACATTGACTCATCAATTGATTATTTCCCTAGTGTCATTTATGTATAGTCTTATTTTCTCTCCCCTGATATGATAATCATTATTTTTCTTAAAAGTCTCACATTACCATTGTGCATTTATCAAAAATTTGTGCTCATCAAATGCCACATCTGAGAGCAAGACTATAATTCTGATATGTCATGTATTTGGGAAATGTCAATACATGATCTTGGTAAAGTTATGTAAACTGTAGGGCCCGGTGATGTACACATACAATCCCAGTGGCTCCAGAGGCTGAGGCTGGAGGATCACAAGTTCAAAGCCAGCCTCATCAATTTAGCAAGGTCCTAAGCAACTTAGTGAGATGTTGTTTCAAAATAAAGGGTAAAAAGGACTGGGGATGTGACTCAGTGATTAATAGCCCCTGGGTTCAATCCCCAGTACCAAAACAAACAAACAAAAAAGAAAGAAAGAAAAAGTTATGTACACTATTTTTTTTTTTTTTAGTTTTCTATATTGTAAAGTGAGAGTGTTGCATTGTATAGCCTTTCAGTTCTAAAATCTTATTGTTATAAGGTATCCCTTGTCTTTTGGTGGAAGGAGGAAAAGCTAAATCTCTGGAATCAATTGGGAAAGGGAAAATGAATCTCTGAATACATACTTATCAACAATCCCTTCAAGCGTTCTAAATAATTATATTTTATAGAGTCAAGACATTGTGGATTATGAACTGTGCAATTGAAAATCCCAGGTTGCATAACTCTTTGCTGCAACATGGCATTTCTGAATCATTTACTACTGCTCTCTATTCAGGAAATGTTCAGAGCACAACATTTTACCAATTATAATCAGGAAGGAGATTTTAAACTAAAGAATAAATAAATAACAGAGACCTAAGTGGTTTGGGATTATCTGCTTTACTATTCACTTTGTCCTTATGATGGTTTAGAAATGTGTAGTTTCAGCTGAGCATGGCAGCACATGCTTGTAATCCCAGAAGCTCGTTAGGCTGAGGCAGGAGGATTAGCCCTAAGCAATTTAGTGAGACCTGTCTCAAAATAAAATACAAAAAGGGCTGGGTATGTGGATCAGTGGTTAAGTGCCCTTGGGTTCGATCTCCAGTACCAAAACAAACAAACAAATAAGTTCAATTTTGTTTTCTAGCATTTTTTTATAATTGATCATTTCTAAAACATCTATGCTTGAAGAGGCAAGTAGACCTCATTTATGTTTATCTGTCCCTGTCTTTAAAATCTGATCAAAATCTCAATCAAGCCAGTCACTTGTGCTCTACTGGCTGACTACTTGATTTTGAAGGCCTGCATTGCCACCTTGTGGATAAATGGTGGCAACAGTGGATTATATAAAAAGCAACTAGGGAAATATGTTGAAATGTGAATCTTTCTTACTAGTCAATTTTAATTCAAGGTTTTTCTTTCCTAGACAAGAAATAAAAGCAGAATAAATGTCAGAGTAAGTGGCCTGTTTTAACTTTTTGAAATAAATAGTTGAAAAATAAGATCATTTTGCTATTGCTTATTTGTGGCATTAATTTAAAATGGACATTCCAGAAACATGACCACATTGTTTTAATAGTATACAAAGAATGCCAATTATAACAACTGTGTTTCAGGGACAGATTTATGACTGCTGGTTTTTGTCTCCCATATGGGAGCTACCAGTAATTTTTACACATAAGAAGTATAATTTTCTTGCTTTCAAGATAGTTAAGTGATATATTTAAAATAGATTTAAAATCATTTGGAAAAGGTTTTGAAATCCAGTTCTACTACAAGTCGAATGGCACAGTCTGTATTCTGAATGACACTGCCATTGAAAACATCTAAAAATGATGAATAAAATAAAATAAATCCATCAATGGAAAGGAAAAACTCAGAAACTGAA
The DNA here is from genome assembly GCF_021218885.2 of Marmota monax. Classification (NCBI taxonomy): domain Eukaryota; kingdom Metazoa; phylum Chordata; class Mammalia; order Rodentia; family Sciuridae; genus Marmota; species Marmota monax. The sequence continues at coordinate 6,387,513 of NW_026695065.1, read as the reverse complement.
TTTAACAGTGGTCAATTTTTACCTTTGAATATAGCCCTTGCTGCTTATATTAAAAGGTATATGTTTTTCTTTTCCCTCTCCCCCTCCCTAATCTTGAGTTATTTGTTCTCCACAGGAAAGCAATATCACCTGAAGAACTAGGAAGTGACTATTTCCTGAATTAACAAGTGAATTTCAGCACACCAACAGGGTGCACCTGGGACCCCCTGTCAGAGCACACCTGGAATGTAGCATTTGAATAGCTTCTTTAAAAGCCCTCTGTTTTCCCTGATGGGCAGAAGTATAGCCTCTGCGATGGCAGTCCCCTTTCTTTCTCTTTTGCTAGCAAAGCAATAAAACTTATTTTTCCTTTTTCTCAAAACTGTGTCCTCATTATTAGATTGGCAACAAGGACAAGGACTGAGCATTCAGTGACATAAACAGTAAGTGAAAACAGGAACCCAGAGAGGTAATCTGGCATTAAAGTTACCGTTCAACTTAAGGGCATTTGCTAAACCTGGAAATGTTGATTTTTACATTTTCTAGGGCCAAAGGTGAAAAGATAAACAGAAGGGCTGTTAAAATTAGGAAATTTAATCAGCTACTTCTGGAAAAGCTAGTCTTATGTACATAGTCTTTCAACCTCAGCTTCTTAAAGAATGAGACCTGACCCAAAAATCCTTACCAAGATGTAAAGAAACCTTACCACTTGTTCTGAACTTGTCACCTTGAGTGAAAATACATTTCCCCATTTCATACTCTGTGCACTTCTTTGTTGAAAAACCCACAGAATGCTCTTAGGCACATAGCCACCCTGTTTAGTTGCTTTTATGTCAATAACAGGAGAGATCTGGGGCGCCAGGTGTCCTTCACTCAGTTAGGCTAGGTGAGGACCCATAGCAACCCCCTAGCAACCATCAATCAGCATGAGACAGGAAAAATACCTGGAATGCCAGATGACCCCCAGTAGTTTATAGTGGTTGATAACATGTTGGAAAACCATGTAGTTCAGCGGGTACTCCCCTCATGGCTTAAACCAATCAGTTTATAGGAATCCCCCTTTTGTACTGACCAATCACCCCTACCCAACTTGTTCCCGCGCGTGCTGAGGACCGAGCTAGCTCGCAATAAACACCTCTTTGCTGCTTACATCGATGTTGGTCTCTGGTGGTCTTTTGGGGGTCCCAAACTCGAGCATATCAGTCCTCAATGCCAATCTAATAATGAGAAAATGGCTTTGAGCAAAAAGAAAAAAAAAGGTTTATTGCTTTGCTAGCAAAGGAGAAACACAGGGGATTCCTGTCCAAGAGGCCATGATTCTAAAGTGCTTGCTTAGCATCTGGATGGCCATATTAAGTGATAGCCACCATTGTAAGGAAAGACTTTTGCTTACCTGCCCAAGGGCCTTTCTGAGAAAGGTTCACCACTCCCTCATACCAACCCAACCACTGGTATTAGGACCTGCCCAGCTCTGATTCCTGAGCCTCCCTCATAAAAGTGCCAGAACTCAAGCCTGTTTTGCCTCTCTCTCCTATAGAGAGATGGCCTTTATTTGTCAGCTCTGTCAAATAAACTCTCATGTGTATCTCTGCCTGGAATCCATCTTTCATTTCTCATTTACCATCTCTCATATCTCGCTTTCCCTTCAATGAACCCATCAGCAAGAACAGGGGGCTTTTAAAGAGGTGATTCAAAGGTTACATTCCACTGTTCTCTCTTGGAGTTGTAATTCCATTGTTAATTTAGGAGATAGCCATTTCTGAGATCTTCTGGTACCATCCCCAAAGTCTGAATAACTTTGTTCCTGTGGTGGATGTGTACTCAAGGACAGATAAATCTGCCTAAAATGGGGAAGAAAGGTAATCCTGTTTCTCCTGAGATTAGGGAGGGGGAGTGTTTAGGGAGGAGCCAAGAAGGAGGAAGAGAAGGAAACATCCATTTTAAAAATAAGTTGCAGTGGTAGAACAGCAGGGACCATATTCAAAGCATAAAATGAACCACTGTTACAGCTACATTTGCGGTAATTTGGTACACAGAAATTAAAAAACAGTTATACAGTACATTTTAATGGATAAAGGCATTTTAACATAACCACAGTGCCATTAAAGCACATCACAGAATTAACAATGATCCTTTCCTATTAAAAATACTAGATTCAGTTTTATATTTCCTCATTAAAAAAAAAAGTCTTTACAAAACAAGAGCCTTATTGAGGTACAATTAATATACCATAAAGCTCACTCTTTTAAAGACTATAATTCACTGGTAAATCTTTTTATAGTAAATTTGCTTCAATTAACCTGCTATATCTCTTCTGTCTCTTTAGTCTATATGAATCTTGCCATTTTTTTTTAATCGGTATTTTGATAAAGAGCTGAGTTATTGGTCCTGTAGTACATTCTAAATTCTGGATTTATCTGCTTGCTTCTTGTGGTGGAGGTTATCTTTCTCTTTTATCCTTAGAATTACTTGTAATGTTAATAATTTTTAGAAATTTGATGAGGTTTGGACTCAGTTTTTAAACAAGAAAAGTGTCTATGTTGTTTCCACACAATCCACATTACATAACGAGGCATCTGTCTTGTTAATCCACTTTTAATGATTGATTAGTGAATGCAGATGGTAATAGCCTAGTACCTCTTTTTTGACATTGCCAGTTAAACTTGACCTAAAGATTTTCATATTCAGTAAGTGCTATATACATTAATCCTAGTATTCCTTCCTGAAATGCAGATGCTAGAAGTCTGAAAGGTCTACTTCTCAGACTTCCAGTGTTCTTGCTGTGAAGTATGTTCCATTAGATATGTTACCATGACAAATATTTGAAAAGGATAAGTCAAGGATTTAGTTTCCTTAGGTTTTGGTTGTTGATGTTAGCCCAGCCCAGTCATTGATAACTTGAGTTCCTTTATGGCAGTATTCATATGACCATCATTAACTTTTAAGTGTTAAAGGAGTAGTTAGGGGTCATAGCCAGGTTGTATGTTTCTGGAACTAAGATTTCTGAGTGCTGTTTTGCTCATTCTCTCCCTTCCTGATTGTAACAGAGGTAGCTGCTGTCCTGGTGAGCCAGTTGAGCAGTTTTTTTTTTTGTTTGTTTTTTGTTTTTTTTTTCTGTGAATTGTTCCTAAGAATATAGCCTTGTGGTGAATTTCCCTACCTTTTCCCAAAGCTTAGAAACATACAATTCTTTAGTTCCTTTGTGAATAAAATAGCTAGAACATTCTTTTTTAAAATGTGCCTTGATTGATAAACAGATATGAATCTGAGGAAGACAATATTGAAAAGCATGTTGCTAAATAAATATACATGGTATGATTTCTGGTATATAAAATTTGAGGACATGAAAAGCTAAACAATGTGTTATTTACCTCTGAATATTGCTACATTAGATATCATGTTTCTAACACCTGAGCTTCTTAGGGAACACTTCATATTAAAATGGTAACAATTTCCTTCCTTTATTCAGATGAGGAACAGCCTGGAAAAGTTAAGAACCTTGTTGAAGGTCATATGCATAGTAACACTACAGCTCATATACCAAATCAGATATTGAAATCTGTGTTCTTACTGTAAGGAACTGTAGAAAAGCTCCGTAAACTCAACAAGCCAAAACAACGGTTTACCTGTCCGAAATTTTATTAGCAAGACCATAGCAGTCAGTCACAGAAGAAAAGGGGGTCGAGAGAGAGAGAGAGAAGAGAGGGGGAGAGAGAGAGAGAGGAAGAGAGGGGGAGAGCAAGAGAGGTAAAGTAAGAGAGAGAGGGAGAGTAAGAGAGTAAGAGAGAGGCACGAACAGGGTGTTGATATTTATGGGCTTAACACAGGATGAGGAGGAGCAAGGTGAGTGGGCTGTTACTTCTTCATTGGCTGAGAGTTCACGCCATTCACAGGGATTGCAGGTGACAGTTCACGCACTGTTCAGTGCGTCATGGACCTGAGCTCCCGGAAGAGAAGCAGTCCGGGCTCCATCTTTACCAACACTCCTGAGCTCCCAGAAAAGAAGTGCTCTGGGCGCCATCTTTACCAATATTCCTCCCTTTTTTGTTTTGGTTTGGCTACTTCCTGCTGAGTAGGGGTGTCATTTAGAGGGAGGGAGGGAGGTCGGCTGGTTGGAGAAGAAGGGCCAGGAGGCCCCATATCATGCACTGAAGGCATGGATTTCCTCCAGGAGAAGTCCATGAATGTGCCCTGCAGCTATGAAAAGAAACAGCATTAATTTCTGGCATGTTGTCCAGTCTGTAGGGCTGGTAGGAAAAGGCCTATGCCCAGGAGAAGGCAGGTTAGAACATATAAAGCTGAAAACCAAGGGTTTATTCTTTGGAATGGTGGGGTAGACATGGCCCTTCATTGGAGTTGTCATTTGGTATCTTCATCTTTCAGCACTTGGTGGAGGTTTCTTGGGATGAGTGGACATGAGTGTCTTCTGGCTTGTTGGCAAGTAGCTGGTAATCCCTGAGGAGGAGCTGACTGAAAGTTTGGTTAGATATTTTGTTAATTTGTACTTGAAGGAATTTTAGAATGCAAGGAAGGAAGGCACAGAATAAAAAGACCCCAACTAGAGGTCTCAGTATCTGGAGACTCCAGCGGCTGATGGGGTTTGTGAAGTGGTCCCAATAGGATTGTTGTGCCAATTACTGCTTTCTAAAAAGTTTATGGGTGTACTGTGTTGCTGTGGGTTCCTAGATCCTATCAGGAGGCCCATTCTTATGTATGTTCTTCTCCAGAATGGGATGAAGGGTGGTGCCTCACTATGAAAACCGGAGCTTGAGAGGGTTATCTGGGGATATCTCACAGGTAAATCTGGGCGATTGTGGGGGTCCTTCAAGGTTGGGAGCTGTAGTGGGATTGTCCTCTGGAGGGCTTGCTGCTGGTTTTAACCTAGAAATATGAATCCAGGGGGTTAGTTTTTTTCCTTACTATTAGAGTTTGCAGCATTGGGTGTATACAGGACTACCTGTAATGGCCCTTCCCATTTTGGGGTTAGGGGCATCTTTCCCCTGGGGAAGAAAAGTAGACCCATTCTCCTGGTTTGAGCGGAAAGGAGGCAGCTGAGTTCTCTAGATCCAGAAGCAACAAATATTGTTGCTTCCATAGCTCAGAGCATATAAGGAAGAGGAGGGGAAGAGCATATTGGTCCGAGAGGGGTCAAGGCTCTGATGAGATTCGGGAGGGGGGGGGAGAAGGGGATGACCATACATTATCTCAAAGGGGGAAGCAAGGGATGGCCTTTTTGGTAAAGCCCTCAGGCATAGTAAGGCAAAAGAGAGGAGTTTAACCCAATCTAAATGAGTCTCATTGTGTGGTTGGCTCGCTCAACCTTACCTGAGGCTTGGGGGCGATAGGAACAATGAAAGCGCCATGGGATGGACAATGTCTTTGCCACATTCTGGGTTACTTGAGAGAAAAACTCAGGCCTGTTGTCAGATTGGATTGAAGCGTTCATCCCAAACCAAGGGATTACTTCAGTTAGGAGGATGTTAGCAACTATGGTAGCCTGCTTATTTGAGGTGGGGAAGGCCTCTGCCCAACCCAAGAATGTGTCTATTAAAACTAGTATGTATTTGAAGTTTTTTACTCTGGGCATGTTGGTAAAGTTGATTTGCCAATCTGCCCCAGAAATATGGTCCCTAGCCTGATGAGAAGGGAAGATTCCGGGTTTTAAAGATGTATTGGGATTCACTCTTTTGCATATCTGGCATGAGGCTGTGATTTGCTGTATCGCTTCTTTATCCTGGGGAGTCAGAGTAAAGAAAGAATAAAGAAAGGCTTTGAGAGTCTGTGGACTGGTGTGGAAAATGGAGTGGAGGTCAGTAAAAGGGCATGTTTAGATGGGTCTCCTTTATTTGGTAAAAATGGAGAGCACGTGGCAATGAGAGATCTGGTGGGTCTGAAAGTGTGGCTGACCTGGCTGCCTGATCTGCTTTTGAATTCCCCTGTGTGATGGGGGGGAGGAGTAATTTTGGTGTGATCTGCAATGGACAACTCCAAGTTTTTTAGGAAGCTGGGAGGCTTGTAGTAGCTGTGTGATGTATGTGGAGTTGGTTATAGAGGTGACCTTTGAGTTCAGGAGACCTCTCTCCTTCCAAATTGCTACATGAGATAAGAGAATCTGGAAAACATATTTGGAATCAGTATAAAGTGTAAGATTTTTCCTCCCACTGCCAATTTGCAGGCTCAAGTTGCAGCTACCAGCTCAGCCTGTTGGTTGGTGGTATTTGCAGGCAGGGGAGTAGCTTCTATTACTCTTAATAGGGACACTATGGCATATCCAGCTTTTCTGATCCCCCTCCTCCTTTAGGAGCTGCCATCAGTGAAGCAGGTGTAATCAGGTTGGTCTAGAGGTCCCTCAGTGATATCAGTTGGGCTTGGGAGGAAGTTTTCTAGAATTTCCCTGCATTTATGTATTGGGAACTGTGTTTGACCTTGAGCCTGAATAGGTAACAGAGTTGCTGGGTTGAGAGGGGTACAGGTTTGGAAGGACACCGAAGAGTCGCAGAGGAAAGCGACCAAGAGAGAGAGAATTTGACAGGGAGCGAGGGTTTGCAGTCCTTTGTACTTTAGCCTTGAGGTGATGTGGAGAGGTGACAGTGATTTGGGCTCCAAAGTTAAGCTTTTGTGATTCCTTTAATAAAACATAGAAGGCCACTAGGGCGCGGAGACAAGGAGCCCATCCCTGGACAGATAGATCTAACTGTTTTGAGAGGTATGCCACCAGAGCAAAGGTGGGTCCATACATTTGTCCCAGCACCCCCAAGCCTTGCCCTTTGTTTTCATGAACATAGAGAGTAAAAGGCCTATTAACATCTGGCAAGTGTAGAGCCAGTGCTTGTAAGAGGACCTTCTGGAGGGTTCTGAAATGTGGTGCAGCTGAAAGTAACAAGGGCTCATGGTTCTTCCCCTTTGCTAGATCATATAATGGTCTGGCAAGTAATGAGTAATTTGGTATCCATGCCCTAAAATAGCTTGCAAGACCCAGGAATGAGAGAATCTCCTCTTTAGTTTTTGGTACTGGAAGGCTTTCAATAAGGCCTTTTCTATTGGTTGTGATAGCTTTCTTCCCTGGGGAAATGTGGAACCCTGAGTAAACAACCTCAGAGAGAGAGAGCTGTACCTTTTGTGGAGAAACCCTATATCCTTGGTGAGCAAGAAAATTCAGGAGGGTGGCTGTGTATAACTTTGAGGTTTCTAATGAGGGACTACAGAGGAAGAGGTCATCAACATATTGTAGGAGGGTTGAGACGGGGCATAGAGGGAAAAAATCCTCAAGATCTCCAGGGAGGACTTGTCCAAAAATATGTGGGCTGTCTCAAAACCCCTGGGCAGGACAGTCCAGGTTAACTGTCGGGAATGTCTAGTTTCTGGATCAGTCCAGGTGAAGGCAAATATGCCTTGGGAAGAGACAGATAGTGGAATGAAAAAGAAGGCATCTTTAAGATCAATAACTGAAAAACAGGTAGAGTTAGCAGGAATAGAGGAAAAGATAGTATAAGGGTTTGGAACCAGGGGATGTATGGACCTGGTTGAAGAATTTATTAACCTTAAGTCCTGCACCAAACAGTATGTTCCATTAGGCTTTTTTACTGCTAAAATTGGGGTATTGAATGGAGAGTGTGTGGGACGGAGGAACCCCTTTCTTAGTAAGCTCTAAATGATTGGCTTTAGGCCCTTAAGACTGGCAGTTGGCAGCAGGTATTGGGCCTGGTTTGGGAAGTGGTTAGGGTCTTTAAGATACACTTCCACAGGAGAGCAATTTGCAGAGGACGGTGTTTCATTGTCCCATACAATTGGATCTACCATTTTACAGGGGAGGGGGAAATGTGTGTTCTGGTGGTCATTGGGGTCTCCATACCAGACACAAGGGGTAAAGTCTCTTCTTCGTCGGGGAGTAAGCCATGATGAAGATATAAGTAGGGGAGGACAATAAGGGTAAGGTTATGGAGGCCTTCAAGATGGATAATATATCCCTTCCCAGCAAGGGATAATATTTACACACACACACACACACACACACACTTATACTGAGGCATAACCAAAAAATGGTGTGAAAAGGAGAACTTAGATAAGGAGCAAGTGAGGGGAGGAGTTCTGCGTAGGATGATGGTTTGACCTCCTACCCTGACAATAGGAGATTTAGAGGGATATGTGGTTCCCCAAAACTCTCTCAGAACCAAGAATGTGGCCCCAGTGACTACCAAAAAGTTTATGAGATGCCCATCCACTCAGATAACCATCCTGGGTTCCTGCTTGGTGATTGAATAGGTTGGGACAGAAGACCCAGGGCCCAGTCAATCCTTGGCTGCTAGGCCCAGCAAGTCACTGGTGGGGTGACTGACCTCAGCTCCCCTCTGGGAATTGGGGCAGTCCGATCCCCAGTAGCCAGGACGTCTGCATCTTGGGCACAGTCTTGGTGGTGCCCTGGGGTTAGGGCAAGCTCTAGCCCAATCTCCTCCATCACCACACTTAAAGCAGGGCCCAGGGGGTCCTCATTGTGGGGGTTGGTATCTCCCCCTTTCCATAGGTTGGAAGGAGCCCTGTAACACCTGGGCCAACATCTGGCATTTTTGGCGTTTTGCTCTTTCATCTCTGTTGTGGTAGACCTTGAAGGCCATGGCCAACACCTCGGTCTGAGGAGTCAAGGGTCCCCTCTCTAATTTTTTAGCTTTGCCCGGATATCAGGGTAGCTTTGTGAGAAAAAATAGGTCATAAGGAGTTGCCTCCCATCTGGGGATTCAGGGTCCAAATTAGTGTACTGAAGGAGAGCTTTTGTTAGTCGGTCTAGAAAGGCCGAGGGGTTTTCATTTTTCTCCTGGATGACTTCCTGGAGTTTATCAAAGTTAATAGCCTTTTGTGCTGCTGCCTTTAGGCCAGCTATCAAACAGGTAATAAGGTGGTCCCTATGTCCCAGGTCTTGGGGGTCAATAAAATCCCAATGGAGGTCTTGGTCTGGAATTGCCTGGGCCCCTAGGGGATGGTGGGCATTAGTCTGATGAACCTGGTCTGCATAGGCACTAGCCTGTTCCCAGACCCTTCTCCTTTCCTCAGGGAGGAGAGTATTGGACAGAATCATAAAAGGTGAGGCTATAGGCTTGAGTTAAGTGTTGAAACTCTTTAATATAAGAGACAGAGTTTGCAGTGTAATATCCCAGTTTTTTTACTACTTGAGAAAGGTCAAGCATAGAAAAAGGAATATAAACCCTTAAAATCCCATCTGGCCCAGCAACATCCAGAAGAGGGGCCACAACATGTGAAGTTTGAGTCAAGTGGTGAGATGTGGTGACTTGTGGCAGGTGGACTAAACTGAGGTGGAGGGACAGAGTGGAAGGAATGGAAGTGGGAGGGGCTTGTGCAGAAGTGTTGGGAGGAAGAGGAGGAGGAGTGTCTGCAGAAGATGCCACAGATGTAGAAGACAGGGAAGTGGGAGGGGGTGAAAGTGGGGAAAATGGGGCTGAGGGCAGGGGAGAGTGGTATGGAGGTGGTTAATCAGCTGGGTTGAAAATGGAGGTGGAGAGCAGAGAAGACGAAGAAGGAGGAGAAGGTGTGGAGGCAGAGAGTGGAGAAGAGGAGGAAGGAGGTTTGAAAGAAAGGAGTAGCTGTTGAGGCTTGCATTGGGTGCAGAGATTTGGATGAGATTGAAGCAAGGAAAAAGCCTCCACATAGGGAATCTAGTTCCACTTCTTTGATTGCTTGTTGTGAGCCACAGCCGAAGCAGCCCCAGCAAACTTCCAGCTGATTGGCTCACAGTGGCCCCAGCAAACTTCCAGCTCATTGGCTCACCGTGGCCCCAGCAAACTTCAAGTGCCCCGTATATTTGTGGTCATGGGCCCTGGAGCATTGGGCTCCCCTGTCTGTTTTTTGGCAATGGAGCCCAATGCCTTTCTCCACAATATTGTGGGTAAACCTGGTCCTTGTCCATTTTTTGATAACGAAGTACCCTCTATGGTAGTTTGAGAATGGCATTCATTATCCCAATGTCACCCTCTAGAGCATCATGAGCAAATACCTGGTATTCTACCCCTTGGATACCTGATTTTGTTAAACCCTCCTCCTATGGGGCAATTCCTTTTAAAATGTCCTGTTTGTTCACAATTGTAGCATGTTTTTGGCCTGGCATCTAAAGCCTGTTGTACTACAGCTGCCAAGACTTGCCCTTGTTCATTAATGTCTCTACATAATTTAATACATATGTTTAAATCTCCATGTTTCCATGGGCTAATGGCCTCCTTGCACCATCTGTTTGCTTGTTCATAGGCTAGCTGTTTAATTAATGGCATTGCTTGTTCTGTATCCCCCAAAACTCTGGTAGCTGTTTAAATAAGCCTATCTACAAATTCAGCATAAGGTTTATTAGTTCCTTGTATTACCTTAGATAATTGACCTTGTAAATCTCCATGTCCTTGTAAAGTATCCCATGCCCTAACCACATCTATGGCAATTTGTGAGTATAAGACAGGATCATATGCAATTTGTTGCTGCTGACCCTCATAAGGTCCCTTTCCTAACAACATATCTAGATTTCTCTGTGGATAACCAGCTGCTGCATTTCGCCTAGCAGTCTCCGTGCAAAATTCCTCATTGGCAACCTTCCATAACAGGTATTGTCCTCCATTTAGCACAGCTTTACACATCCTAGTCCAATCTGCTGATGACGTGTTCAAGTTGGTAATGGATTCGACCATGCTTACAGTGAAGGGTGCTTGAGGACTATAGGTTGTTATAGCCTCTTTTAGCTGCTTCACTGTTTTGAAATCTAAAGCATGGTGAATTCGTTGCCCTCCTACCTGCTCAAATACAGGGCATGCTAATCTTTGAGGTCCTGTCTCAGGATCCCATCTATCAACTACGGGGGTTGGGGGCTCTCAGCATATGGAGGTGGAGCTGTTGGTTGGACACTTACGCCCTCTGGTGATAGAAAGTTGTTAGTAGCAGTCTCCTGTTGTAACTTTTCCCCTGATGGCTTTCTCTGCTCTAAACTTTCTTCCCCTTTCTGACTATCTTGAGAGGCCTCCTCTTTTACTTGATGTAAGATGTCTTCTCCTAGACTAAGCAAACAAGATTGTACCAACATCCATAATGGTAATGTGCCAACTGGCAGAGTTCCTGGGCTTTCCCTTTGTATCTTTTTTAAATCTTCACCATTATGGTTCCATTTGATATATTTAACAACAGCTGTTTAATGAACCATGGGCTACATCTTTGAATCATCTTAACATATGCCCTAACTGTTCTTGATTTTACTGAGATGCCTCCTTCCTCTAGCACTTTACTTAACAACCTTTTGGTTTGGTTCTTATTAATTTTTAATTCCATATTTCCGTGACAAAGATACCCCTCACTAAGATAATGCAAAACAAAACAGAGACAAAATGAAACAAAAATGGAACAAAAATTCATTATATCAGCCTTTCTATCCTCCTAAAATGTCCATCCATCCTTTCTCCCTATCTGTTCCTCAGACACAAATAGTTTTTCCTCAGATGTGAGCGGTTTTTCTTCCGTCTCACCCTTCTCCAGGGACAGGCAACTTAAACAAAAGCGAAAAAAAAACGAAAGAAGAATCTTAAAATGGCTACCCATCCTCTCACCCTGCCCTCAGGGGCGAGCAGTTTACCTTATCACTTACCCTCAGTCATTCCCCGTGCTGTGGAAAGGCATATGTGTCCAAAAAATGTACATAAGCCCAAGGTACTTTGGAAGGATATTCTAACAGGACACATTATCCATTAGATCCCTCACTAGAAAAACCAGAGGAAGCACAGGATTGGACATCTGCGCCTCCGCCAGAGCAGTACTAACTCCAGAGATGGGAGTTCAAATCATTCCCACAGGGGTAAAAGGGCCTCTTCCCCAAGGAACAGTAGGCTTATTATTGGGACCCAGTTCTTCTACTCTAAAAGGACTTATGATAAGTCCTGGGGTAATTGATCCCGATTATGAAGGTGAAATAAAAATTATAGCCAGTTCTCCAAAGGGTATATCAGTAATTTCACCAGGAGATAGAATAACACAATAATTAATAATACCCATCCTACATGATAAATTTTCCAGTCGTACTGTAGAAAGAGGTTCCAGGGGATTAGGCTCCACAGGTGTAGATTGGGCTATGCTTTCTTTAAATTTAGATTCTCGCCCCATGCTAAAACTAAATATTCAAGGACATGAATTTAATGGACTACCTGATACAGGTGCAGACCTTAGCATCATGTCTCACACGCGACCCAGCCAATCAGCCTCAAGGGTGGGAAGAGTGCCGGTTGAGAGGTTCGCCAGAAGAGCTGGTGGTGGCAGTTGGGCTCTGAGGGAATTCCTGGAGAGCTCGTGTGGTGTGGTGTGTGTTCTAAAATTAAAGTTCGTTCCTGCTTGACAAGTAGCTCATGAATTGTGCCCAGCCAAACTGTGGCATTTCCCTGATGGTGTTGCTGGGTTCTTCCAGGATTGACTCCAAGATTAACTTGTGGTATAAAGGTCACACAATGTTGATATTGTTTTATTATTTGTCTAGCTTGTTCCTTAGTTATGTTAAAATGCTTTTGTAAAGTATTAGCATTGACATGGAACTTTTTATGAAAATTTGTAGCTTCTTCTAGTGTAGAGAAAATATGTATGTCATGTGTAGTTTTATCTGCTAAATCATTGCCCAAACTAAGGGCTCCAGGCAATCCTGTATGTGCCCTGATATGTCCTATAAATAATGGATCTTTTCTGTCCCAGATTAGACTTTGTATAGTGGATAAAAAGGGAAAACAGTAGAGGAAGGGGAAATCCTACCAGCATCTTCAAGGGATACCATAGCATTAACTATATACTGACATTGGAAAATAAATTAAATACAGAATCTTTAAACATCACAAAAGCTTGTAATACTGCATTAAGCTCTACCTTTTGAGCTGATTGTTTGGGTACTAAAAATGTAAAAGTTTGATCAGAGGTAACATTCATGATAGGTGTTTTTCTTGTCATTTTTGGAAAAACTACAGGATGTAAGACCAAAAAGACAACAAAGGTTTAGATGGTAAATGATTACCAAATGAAACATTAGATTTACACATGATTATTGCCCAAGTATTTAACTCATTAGCTAACTCATCAATTTGATCCAAAGTATATGGAGTAATAATTTTATTGGGAGAAATTCCAAACACTCCCTTTGCTGCTTTTATTCTTTTGAGTATTAATTGTCCTACAGCCTCGGGATATCTAGTAAGAATAGTGTTAGGAGAATAAGATAAATGTATCCATAATAATGGACCTTCTTGCCAAAATACTCCTGTAGGAATATGTTTTGTTGGTAGTACAATAAATAATAAAGGCAAACTTATATCAATTCTATCCAAATGCATATTTTCCATATATGTTTCAATGATTTTTAATGTCTTCTTGCTTCAGGCATTAACATGTGGGGTGAATTTGGATCTGATGGACCTTTTAGGATATCAAATAAAGTTCCCAACTCTCCTGATGGTATACCTAAATAAGGCCTTATCCAATTTATGTCTCCTAATAACTTTTGAAAGTCGTTAAGTAATTTGAGTTGATCTACTCGTACCTGAATTTTTGGTGGACGGACCATGGTTGAGGATAACAGAACTCCTAAATAATTAATTGGAAAATTTAATTGTACCTTATCTATTGCTATCTCTAGATTATAAGTTGTTTAATAAGTTTGTAAGTGTGGCACAACATTCTAGCAATGTGTTTTTATCTTTGTGTGCTAATAATACATCATCCATATAGTGAAATATTGTAGTTCAGGATTTTGATTTCTAAGTGGCTGGATTACGTTGTTAACATAAATTTGACACATAGTTGGGCTGTTATCCATCCCTTGAGGGAGTACTTTCCATTCATATCTCTGATCATGACCTTCATGATTCAGTACAGGGATAGTAAATGCAAAACATGGACTATCCTCAGGATGAATTGGAATTGAAAAAAAAAAAAAACAATCTTTAATATCCATAACTAAAATATACCAGGTTTTTGGCAAAGCAGACAATTGGGGAATCCCCAATTGAGCAGGTCCCATAATAACCATCTCATTATTAATGGCTCTTAAATCTTGCAATAATCTCCATTTACCAGATTTCTTTTTGATGACAAAAATGGGAGTATTATGGAGAGATATGGAAGGTTGTATATGTTCCTCCGCTTATTGTTCTTTGACCCGGTCATGTGCTGCTTGTATCTTTTCTTTAGTCAGGGGACACTGAGGAACCCATACTGGTCTTTCTGATTTCCAAGTAATTTTTATTGTCTCAGTGACCCCTCCTGAAATCCCAATCCATGTCTATCTATTTCTTGATCTATTTGTATTGGTGCCACTATACTTTGTCCTTTTTCTTCCAATCCTTTTCCTCTCCTAAAACCTTGTCTAACCATAATAGTGGGTGCATTTGAATTGATGTTATTTGTTAATGTTAGTCCTAATTGATCTAGGACATCCCGTCCCTATAAATTTATAGGAAGATGATCCAATACATATGGCTGTATATTTCCCTTACATCCTTCAGGATCCTTCCAATCTAATACCATCTCACTTCTATGGGGATTAGTTGCCACTCCTAGACCTCAAAGCGTTTGAGTGGCTTGTTGTAATGGCCAATGTTTTGGCCATTCTTGATGAGAGATTATCTAAGGTCCTGACCCAGTGATTGTCTGGAGTCAGGGGACTGTTTGTGTGTTTCCACAGGGAGAACAGCATCTGATTTGGATTTCAGAGAGACTAACTAAAGCAATTTCTACAGACCAAAAAGAAGATGATTTGGCTCAAATACATAACAGATGATATCCAGAAGTCCAGTTTGGCTATCCTTACATCTGCGACAGTGGTTTTACCACACCTGGAGGCTAATGAAACCAGGATGGTTTTTCAATATCTATTTTATTATTGCCCTTTCCCACATCATGAAGTTCTATTTTGTTTTTTGAGCTCATACAGACCTAAGTTAATGTTTTGCTGATCAGTTCTGTTTTTTGACTATGGAGTTTTTAAACATTGCAATGGAGATTTCACCTGTAAAAAGTTACAAGGCCTTTATTATTATGTTATGTGTTGTATGTATTACATTATGTGTGCACACTTGTGTTTTGTGTTGTATGTTTGTATGTTCGTATGTCCATATATCATATATGATGAGCGCTCATGAAAAATGGATCCAAATATTTTTTTTTCTTATTCACGTGATTTTAAATGGTTTAATTTAAATTGGGTAAACCGATGTTGAAGATTGTTTTAATATATGAAAAAAAAAGGAAGTTAACAGATCTGCTTGTTTACTTCACCTTTTCTTTTCATTATATTTAATAATTCTGTTCAGGATAATGTAAATTGTTCAGAAAATTGTTTTCTTTTAGTGCCTGCTGGAATGTTACATAATTTTGTCTTTAGCCATTATTGCCAGAATTACTATCTTCATCCCAGTGCCGGAGTATTTTTGCTGATGGTGTCATGGACTATGTATCGCTTGTATGCATTGTGAACTATCTGTTGGTGCAGTGACTTGTGGTAGTGCCGGGGTATTTTTGCTGATGGTGTCATCGGTGGTACAATTTTTCCAAAAGGAGCCATCAGGAGCTGTCAATTGGCTTGGTGTATCCTCCTCCCTTCTGCTTGTGATGGTTGTTCAGCTAAAATTTGGGGGCCAATGGAGGTGAGGCAATGAACCTCACCCCTCCACTGGTACAAAGGCCTATCCACAGGTGTGGCTGTATGCTGGACTGGTACTCAATGACGGGTAAGATCCAATTGCAATGGTACCAACCTAAGACAGGAGGCTGACGCCTTGAGGTCAGCTCATCCAATGACATGTAAGGACCATATGTAGTATTGGATAACCTAAGACAGGCCCAGTCCCTAAGCCACATGCTTGTTGTTTAATTAAACAGAGAGGGGGAGATGTTGAGAGCCACAGCCGAAGCGGCCCCAGCAAACTTCCAGCTGATTGGCTCATAGCGGCCCCAGCCAACTTCCAGCTGATTGGCTCGTCTGTGGTGATGCTCATTGGGCTGTCTCCCCACCCTTTCAGACCAAGGACCTGCTCATTGGGGGACTCTTTTGGCTCTGCCCACACAATCCAGCCAATCAGTCTCAACGGCAGAAAGAGTGCCGGTTGAGAGGTTTGCCGGAAGAGCCAGTGGTGGCAGATGGGCTCTGAGGGAATTCCTGGAACGCTCGCGTGGGGCGTGTGTTCTAAAAATAAAGTTTGTTCCTGCTTGACAAGTGGCTCGTGAATTGTGCCTAGCCAGACTGCAGCAATTGCTCACAGTAATTAAAAGATCCTGGAGTAAATTGGGATCCAGAGACTCACACGTTGGCTGAAAGTTTTGGTTGTCTAAGGGGTATGCAAGCCAGTCCTGGGTACAGAATTTTATTAGCCTTTTTGTTTTAATATCAGGGGCCAGGCTCAGGGTTTTCAAATTATCTAAGAGGTACTGCAAGGGAGAATCGGCTGGGAGGGATGAGGAATTTCCCATGCTGGAAGGCAAGATGGGAGTCAGAGCAAGAGTAAGAGAGAGAGATAGAGAAAGCCCAGGCTAGAAAGCGCTTCCTGCAAGCTCCAGAGCAAACAGAGGATCAAGTGGGTGTCCCCAAAATGACCGACCGCTGCAGGGAAATACAGAGGACACTGCCCGGTTGTCACTAGTGAATTACGATCTGTGAGACCCAAATAGTGCCGGAGCCATGGGCAACCTGAAGTTAGGAGAGTTTTTCGACTGGAACAAAAGAGTCAGGAACAGAGTTCCAGGAAAAACAGAGTTCCAAACTCAGGGGGAGACGGGCTGTAAAAATTGCACTAACCCATCCATGGGAGCTAAGAGTGAAGGGAGATGGAGGAGTTCGAAAGAGAGAATTAATCCTAAGTCCCAGACAGTTGATTTCCAGGGGTGTCCTAGCAGAGTACTCAGGGTCCACTGCGACCCTGATGGGTCTGGGTGAGGTGTGTTCCCCCCCTAAAACACCCGGAGGGATTGCTGGACACTCAACAGCCAATTCCCTTGTTCTGGTGAGTTAGGGTTCAGGCGCTCATGGGATGGGGGAACTCACCAATCTGCAGGCCGGTGGTAGATGTCAGGCAGGCCATCAGAGGAGTGGACTGCGACAGGAACGGTTGGGCTCGGAATTTGGGAACGGGGTTTCCCCTTGAGTGACGGGGATCCCCATCCCGGGTTTCGGCACCAATGTAAAGAACAGTGGAAAAAGCTTCATAAACTCAACAAGCCAGAACAACAGTTTACCTGTCCAAGATTTTATTAACAGGACTGTAGCGACCAGTCACAGAAGAGAAGGGGGGGGGGGAGAGAGAGAGAGAGAGAGAGAGAGAGAGAGAGAGAGAGAGAGAGAGAGAGAGAGGTAAAGTAAGAGAGAGAGGGAGAGTAAGAGAGTAAGAGAGCAGGCACAAACGGGGTGTTGATATTTATGGGCTTAACGCAGGATGAGGAGGAGCAAGGTGAGTGGGCTGTTACTTCTTCATTGGCCGAGAGTTCGCACCATTCACAAGGATTGGAGGTGACGGTTCACACGCCATTCAGTGAGTCATGGACTTGAGCTCCTGGAAGAGAAGCTCTCCGGGCACCATCTTTACCAACACTTGCATTGTAATTAGCATATAGATGCAGCAGTAAAGAGAGGTAGACTATGACTTTGGGCAAGGAGGTGCTTGAACTTTAGGTGTTCCATATACAAAATGTAACTGGCATTAGTCTTTAAATTCCCCTCCTCACTCCCTCCACTTTTGTGTGTGTGAGAGTGTGTGTGTGCTCATATGTGTGCATTTATACATACTTTAGATTGAACTCAGGTTCTCAGGCATGCTAGGTAAGTGCTTTAGCATGGAGCTACATCTTCAGTCTACATCTTGCAAATTTCTTATGATAGCAATTTCAAGTACAGAGTGCTGTATTCATAGACAGATGATGTACACCAAACTTTCTGAGATACTATGTAGCTAAGAAACTGATCAACTTTATTTCACCCCAAATTCTCCAATTCATTTGATCAAAGAAACCTATTTAATCATGACATCTATTGACATCCCACTGGATATTCTTGCCAAAAATATATTGTCTATTAACTAGTTTTGCACATGCTTTCTGTCTGGGAAAAAATGAACACATTGGTTAAATTCTAAGAAGGGAGTAATCACCCACAGTATGTTTTGATCTCACCATACTTGATCCGGTCTAGTGCATCCTTTTGTCAACTTCCCTGTCTGTTATTTTATGGCTCTGATCCAGGTGAGGGTGTGTTTAAACAACATGAAAGCTAAATCTTAAAAATGGAATTTTCAATGAGAAAAGGTATATTCAGGTACATCCAGATGATTTTCTTAAGTTTGCAAGTTTTCATATTAGAAGGATATAATGCAGTTGATTAATAATGGAATGGGATTTGAATATGAGAGGTATAATTTTGTTATGGACACTGACAGATATACTCCTTGTCAAAACTTAAGTTAAACTCCTCTCAACCATCTTCTCAATTAGGCTTCAAACTTAATGTGCTCCAGCCCAGTTTTTAAGAAAGAATCTTGCTGAGTCAGTTTAGTGAGAATCTCTCTACCCTTGATATCTGATAAAATTCTTCAACCACCATTCTTGATATCTAAATCTTTTGCTTGTTTTTAGCAAAAGTACTATTAGGGCATTTTTATCAAAAATCCTCCACACTTTTTTTTATTTTTAAAATTTTATAGTTGCAGATGGACCACATGCCTTTATCTTATTTGTTCATTTTGTGTGCTGAGCTCTGCCACTGAGGTATAGCCCCAGCTCAAGAGTCCTAAACTCTTGCTATTTAATTGAGTAATCTTTTCAAATCTTTTATCACTGATCCCTGCACTCTGCTTTTTAGGCTATAAATCCTCAGCTGTCTTAGCTGTTTTCAGAGTTGAGTTCAATCTCTCTCCCTCATTATAATATTCTTCTTAAAATTATTGTTGTTATTATTATTAGAGCTTTATGGTTATACACAACAGTTGGGTTCATTTTTTTTTTTTTTTGGTGGTGGTGGTGCTGAGGATTGAACCCAGGGATTTGTGCATGCTAGGCAAGCACTCAATCAAATGAGCTATTTCCCCAGCCCTCAGTTGGGTTCATCTTGACAAACTCATACATGCATGAAACTATTTCAGTTTGTAATCCCTCCATTTTCATTGTCCCTTTTCCCTTCCATCCTCCCTCCTTCTCTTTCCTCTACTCTACTAGACTTCCTTTTGCTCCTCTTCTAATTTGAATTTAACTGGTTCTTTCCCTCCCACTTTCCTTTATTTCACTGTAGCTTTCACAAACTTTATTGAAATATTCTTGAATTTGGTTGAAATAGTTTTGAATAAAATTTTGGTTTTTGGTTGTTTGTTTTTGTTTTTGTTCTAAGGATTGAATCTAGGAGTGGTCTACCACTGAGCTATTCCCACCAGGCCTTTTTGAGACAGGGTCTTGCTAAGTTGCACAGGCTGGCCTCAAATTTATGGTCCTCCTGCCTCAGCCTCTTGAGTCCCTAGAATTACAGGTGTACTCCAGGCCTTTGTTATAATTTTTAATATCAGAAGATTATACAGAAGATTATAATTGGGGACCACTATTTTAGTCTTTTCTTTTGAAGTTGTGGAAATGACAAGGAAATTTGAGTTTGTCTTCTATTTATAATAGTAATCCGTCTTGGGATGGGGTTGTAGCTCACTAGTAGAGCATTTGCCTCACAAGCCTGAGGCATTGGGTTTGATCCTCAACACCAAATAAAAACAAATAAGTAAAAATAAAGATATTGTGTCCATCTACAACTACTACAACTACTAATAAAATAATAATAATGGGTCTTACAGGTTAAAATATGTTTAAGAACCAATGTTAAGGTCATTTTGTGTGGTGATAGAGCAAGATAGATTGTGGGTCTATGCCACTTATCCACAAGTAGATCAAGTGTGATCATAGAGAAATAACTAATTTCTTTATAGCACCCAAATGACTGGTCCTTTTAGAGTGGACACCTTGTATGTCCCAAAGAGAAGTGCAATGACTAGAAATGATAGTTGCAGTCAATGCTGGATTTGCAAAATTATGTTTAGGTTTTATAGTTTATACCCTTATGACCATTTAAAAAAATTTATTACAAACCTTTAAAAAATAAAAGCAAAAATTGTTGATATAAATCTGAAATGCTTTAGTATAATCTCTCCTTTTGCAATCATGTATTCAATATATATACATATGTATTATATATTATATATAATTATATGTTATATATAATTATATGTAATAATTATATATATGTATACATAAAAGCTCAGTGTGTATGTAAATATACATATGTATTATGCATAATATATACATATTTATTATATTATATGTATAAATACAAAGTGAGCTTTGAATATACATACATAATATATGTATATATTATGCATAATACATATGTACGCATATTTTATATATACTATATTTAATATATATAAAATATGTGTACCTATGTATTATGCATAATATATATATATATATATATATATTTATTTATTTATTTATTTTTTGTTGTTGTTGTTTGTTTGTTTGTTTGTTTTTTCTAAACTGCATTGCCACATACTATACTAGGTAACAGGGATATACTTGTAGACAAAACAAAAAAAAATCATGTTACCTTGGAATACAGAGTCTATCAAAAAATGCAGTTATTGGGCTGGGGTTGTGGCTCAGTGGTAGAGCACTTGCTTAGCATGTGTGAGACTCTTGGTTCAATTCTCAGTGCTGCATATAAATACATAAAATAAAGGTTCATCAGCAGCTAAAATATTTAAAAATGCAGCTATTAACAAAATAATCAATCAAATGAGTGTTAAATTCCAATGTTAATCATTACTAGAGACGAATGGTACACAATGCTTGGAGAAATATAACAGAAGGATGTCTCTTAAATCAAGTTGTCAGAAAGAGCTTCCCTGAGTAAAAGACTTTTGAACTGAGACTATAAAGAAAGGTTTTCTTACCCATTTGGGCTGTTACAACAAAATACCTTACACTGAGTAGTTTATTAATAGCATACATTTATTGTTCAGGCCTGTGGAGAATGAGAAGTCCAAGATCAAGTCACCAGCAGATTCAGTATCAGATAAGGGCTCATTCTCTGCTTCCAACATGGTGCCTTCTAGCTATGTTCTCACAGGGCAATAGGGACAAACGAATTCTGTTGGGCATGTTTATATGACTAATCACATCTCAAATGTCCCACCTCACACCACCATGGCACTATGGATTAAGTTTCAGTGTATTAATTCTAGCAGACACAACATTCAGATCATAGCAGAGTTAATGTTTGATAAGACTAAAATAGACCATGGATGGGAAATCCTTTCATACAAAGGGAATAGTATTTAAAATGGCTCTGTACCAAAAGGTATGTGTTGATAGTGGAAAGCAGAGAATGTGAATGTGGTTAGAATGTTTTTGTTTTGTTTTGTTTTGGTTCTGGCATTAACCACTGAACTGTAACCCCAGCCTTCTTTATTTTTATTTATTTATTTGTTTTTAAATTTTGAGACAGGGTCCCACTGAATTGCTTAGGGCCTCACTCAGTAGCTGAGGCTGGCCTTGAACTTTTGATCTTCTTGCCTCAATCTTGCAAATTGCTGAAATTACAGGCATGAAGCAGCTAGAGTATATAATGAAGGTGATTATGGTTTAAGATAAAGCTAAATAGATAGGCATAGATCAGAACATTCAAAATTTCATGATTATGTTAAAGATTTGGGTTATTATTTTGAGTATTTATTGACATTTTTAAATGGTCAGGGTAATGGTCAATGGCAACAAACAGATTTATATTTTGAAATGATAACTCTAGCTAGCATCCATGTCTTGAACATCTTAAAAGATGTTCAATGATCTCTCTTCAAGGTTGCCTGAACAGGGATCATACTTCTTCAAAGTACCTTCAAATAAAGGACAGTTGAGATTGGAAAGAAATTGAAAAGATGTGAGATAGGAAATAAAAATCAATACCATTTGTTCCTGGACTCTATGTGTAAGAAATGAAGGAAAAGGTAGTATCAAGAATGAGTACTGGGTTTTTAGCTGGATGAATACTGGTGTTAATTACCAAGGTAAGGACATTGAAAAGGAATCTGGCTGCTCCCAGGGTAGATGGTAGTTTGCTTATGAGTTCTACTTGGAGTCTTTTGAGTTTCAGGTTCTTTTTAGTTATTCAGATGAAAGTGTGTAAAAGGTAATTGAACCACAAGGATCTATAGATCAAATGATGTGTGTGAGCTAAGTTATGGTTTGGATGTGAAGTGTCCCCAAAAAGCTCATGTGTGAAACAATGCAAAAAGGTTTAGAGGAGAAATGAACGGGTTATGAGAACTTTAACCCAATCAGTGAATCAATCCCTTGATGGGATTAACCAAATGTTAACTGAAGGCAGGTAGGGTGTGGCTGAAGGAGGTAGGTTCATGGGGGCATAACTTGGGGGTATATATTTTGTATCCAGTGAAGAGAACCTCTCCCTGGTTCTGATCATCATGTGTGTCTGATCATCTTGTGACATGCTTCCCTCTTCCACATTCTTCCATGATGATATTGTGCCTCACCTTGAACCTTGAGGAAATGAGCCAGCCTTCTATGTACAGAGACCTCTGAAACTGAAAGCCCCTCTATAAACTTTTCCTCCCCTAAAATTGCTTTGTTCAAGTCTTTTAGTCACAGCAGAGAAAGAAAAAACTGATTAAAATAAGAAAGGTGTATAAATTTGGGTGTCATGGGTGGTCACTGATGCCATTGGCATGGATGTGATTTTTCTTGTGGTTGAGAATAGAGTAAGAAGTGTGCAAAAATAAACATATGAATGACCGCATTCAGTGATCAAATAACCATGCTTGAGCCTCCACTGAAATTTTTACTGCCCGTAAACACATCAGGAGGACCAGGAGAGTATATTAATATGAAAGCCAAGAAATATTTATTTTATAATGTAATATTTGCCAATTCTGTTTATTGTTATGTGACAGTCAAGATATAGCTGAGCACATTATGTATTTTCATCAATGACTAGGATTACCTATTCTGAAAATTCTCTTTTTGGTCTTATTGATTAGATAAAACTCACAACCTATATAATTGGTTTATAATTAAGTATATCCCAGGAGATTAGGATAGTTACTTATACAATCATTGTCACATACCCATGAGTAAATTAGATGTCTCTATAAAGAAATACCTACTTTCTTTACAACACCTGAGTTACTGGTGCTTTAGAGTCATACTTTGTAAGACCCAAAGAGAAGCAGAAAGCTGGAAGTATTAACTGAATCATTCATTCTTGACTATGAATTTAGATCAATTGAAATTAGTCTTATGATTAATTACTGTTACATCACTAGAAATTTAGGCACGGACAAAATATCATCAATTAATTATAACATATTAGGTCAAGACTATGCTTGGTTTCTTCTCACATTATCATTATGATAAATTTACCCAATTAGTTTTTAATATATCTTTTTAAGTTTAAGAAATTTCTACCAGCCACCACATACTATTATGACCTTATTCAGTTGCTCTTTTCAAACTGGCTTAACATCAGATTATAACTTCCATTTTACTAGTATTACTGTTATAGTACCTAATAATTTTATTAATTCTATGCTTTTGTTTTTCATATTTATAAATCTTTAGGTATGAAAATTTTTGTTTTAAAAATGTCAATCTCAAATATTTTATTGAAAAAGCTGTATGTTCATCAGAACAAATTTTGTCAATCATGCCTGACAACAGCTAGTATAAGTGCTCTTTTCTAGAGTACTATTTTGTAATAAAGAAAGTGAATTTACAGTTCCCTAAAACTCAATTTGTACATAAATAGGGGAATGCATATATTAATAAATTCTTTCCTTATTGTAACATAAATGAAGTAAGACTAGAGTTTTCATGCTTTTTTTTAAGAACCTTCTTGATTCATTCCCAACATACTGGTAAAATGTGAAATAGACATTTATTTCTTTGAGATAAAGCATTGAATGTGTATTGGACATGAACTTCATAGGCATCCATTATGAGTTATTGTGTTAAATAATTTTATGTATTTCTTTATGTAAATATTTTAGAAGTTCATAGACATACACAGAAAGAATTATTTCACTTCCTTTTCCAAAGTCTAAATAATTTGAAGCCACAGACCATGTCTTATTCATTTCATCAGTGACTAGAACCTACTAGATTTTTAATATACACTTGCTAAATTGAACTGAAAGCTTGAATTCCCATGTCAGTCTTCAAAGTAAATATATTTTGCTGGTCTAAAATTATCTGTAGTTCAGAGCTCTTTTGTAGTGTCAAGTTGATTGCCATACTCTAGATCCAGGGAAATGTTAAGATAAGTGTGACTCAGAATTACCAGAAATACCATAAGAAATTCTATTCATATCTATAAAAGCACAAGTACTTCCACAATGCAAACATGCTTATGACATATAGCCAGAGATATGGGAAAGAGAGAGAAACTGAGTTTAAAACTAGGCTTGGAGAAATTATATCTTTGAGTAATGGTTTCCTGATTATGAAGCTGAAAGTAATAATACATTCTTGTGAGAGCTTACTAGAAAATATACAAAATTCCAAACACAGTCTGACATAAGTAAGTATTCAATATTTGGTGTTTCCTTTTGCTAGGTTCAGATTTTCATTTCTGCTCTTCCATATAGTTTTATTGTTATTTCTCTCTCCTTTATACTTCCCCTCCTTTATCTCACTAACTAGTATTGTACAACCTGCTATTATATTCCAATTATCTTAAAAATAGTGGAAAGAATATTGATATTTCTTACATAGGGTTTGTTTTACATGATTTTATCACTTGCTACAGAAAATTGGCAAATGGTCTCAGTAGCTTGTTAAATGTATTCAGAAATACCTAAAAATCCAGAAATGTATACTCACATCTATTGATTTTCTTTTATGTTCAAAATAAGAGGTTCAAAGGTTATCAAGAAGAGTAAAGTAATTATAAAGTTTACTGTTATTTATGTTACAATTTTGGCTTTCATAAACTTTACTAATAGGTTATGGTAAGGTTTTATTATTCTATACTATTTACTCTCTCTTTCTGTTTATGATTATATATCTTTACCTATTGTTAAAGGTCTTGAAGTACTTTATGAGAAAAATACTCTACCTCAGTTCCCTATCTCATTGCTGTGAGGCTGGACAATGTTTGAGCAATGAAATTTGAGCAGATATGATGTCTCATTAGTTGCTTTAAGAACCATTGCAAGTTCCAGGCACAGTAGTGCATGCTGGTAATCCCAGTGACTCAGGAGGCTGAGGCAGGAGGATTGTAAGTTCAAAGCCAGCCTTAGAAAAGTGATACTCTAAATAACTCAGAGAGACCCTGTCTCTAAATAAAATACAAAAACGGGCTAGGGATGTGGTTCAGTGGTCAAGTGTCCCTGCATTAAATCCCCATTTAAAAAAAAAAAGAACTATTGCATGTTTTTTGTTAACTCTTTATTATATTCTTCCTCTCCCATAATGACAGCTCTCAAATCAATGTCCATATAGGAGCTGCTTCAATAAATTGAGTCTTGAAAAAACAGAAACAGAAATTAGAGCCTCAGCTGACCTACATCCAACATAAAATGTGAGCATGAATAAATAAATAAATAAATAAATAAATAAATAAATAAATAAAACTCTATTGTAATAAGTCACTAAGGGTTTAGGGTTGTTTGTTACTGCAGCACAACAGACTAAAGTAGATTAATATCTGGGTCCTGCCAAAACAAAGCAATATAGTTATGTCAAACATATCTATATCATTGGTTTTGGATCTACATTGTAAATGGCAAAAAAACTGTCATTGGAGGATGGAAAAATAATAGGACATACATGTAATGAAAACACAGTTTTGTAAAACTGTCTCTTGTGACAAGTTGCAAGGAAGATATTATATAATAAACTTGTTTTAGATTAATAGGTGGGGATCATAATATTGCAAGTATGATTTGGTAATTCTTTTTTTAAAATTTTTATTATTGGTTGTTCAAAACATTACATAGTTTGATTCAAGTGGGTTATGAACTCCCATTTTTACGCCGTATACAGATTGCAGAATCACATCGGTTACACATCCACGTTTTTACATACTGCTATATTAGTGTCTGTTGTATTCTGTTGCCTTTCCTATCCTCTACTATCCCCCTTCCCCTCCACTCCCCTCCCCTCTTCTCTCTCTACCCCATCTACTGTAATTCATTTCGCCCCCTTGTTTTTTTTCCTTTCCCCTCACTTCCTCTTATATGTAATTTTGTATAACCCTGAGGGTCTCCTTCCATTTCCATGCAATTTCCCTTCTCTCTCCCTTTCCCTCCCACCTCTCATCCCTGTTTAATGTTAATCTTCTTCTCATGCTCTTTCTCCCTGCTCTGTTCTTAGTTGTTCTCCTTATATCAAAGAAGACATTTGACATTTGTTTTTTAGGGATTGGCTAGCTTCACTTAGCATAATCTGCTCTAATGCCATCCACTTCCCTGCAAATTCCATGATTTTGTCATTTTTTAGTGCTGAGTAAATACTCCATTGTGTATAAATGCCACATTTTTTATCCATTCATCTATTGAAGGGCATCTAGGTTGGTTCCACAGTCTAGCTATTGTGAATTGTGCTGCTATGAACATCGATGTAGCAGTGTCCCTGTAGCATGCTCTTTTTAGGTCTTTAGGGAATAGACCGAGAAGGGGAATAGCTGGGTCAAATGGTGGTTCCATTCCCAGCTTTCCAAGGAATCTCCATACTGCTTTCCAAATTGGCCGCACCAATTTGCAGTCCCACCAGTGATGTACAAGTGTACACTTTCACCACATCCTCACCAGCATATGTTGTTGTTTGACTTCATAATGGCTCCCAATCTTACTGGAGTGAGATGGTATCTTAGGGTGGTTTTGATTTGCATTTCTCTGACTGCTGGAGATGGTGAGCATTTTTTCATGTACTTGTTGATTGATTGTATGTCCTCCTCTGAGAAGTGTCTGTTCAGGTCCTTGGCCCATTTGTTGATTGGGTTATTTGTTATCTTATTGTCTAATTTTTTGAGTTCTTTGTATACTCTGGATATTAGGGCTCTATCTGAAGTGTGAGGAGTAAAGATTTGTTCCCAGGATGTAGGCTCCCTATTTACCTCTCTTATTGTTTCTCTTGCTGAGAAAAAACTTTTTAGTTTGAGTGGGTCCCATTTGTTGATTCTTGTTATTAACTCTTGTGCTATGGGTGTCCTATTAAGGAATTTGGAGCCTGACCCCACAATATGTAGATTGGATCCAACTTTTCCTTCTATCAGATGCAGAGTCTCTGATTTGATATCAAGCTCTTTGATACATTTTGAGTTAACTTTTGTGCATGGTGAGAGAAAGGGATTCAGTTTCATTTTGTTGCATATGGATTTCCAGTTTTCCCAGCACCATTTGTTGAAGATGCTATCATTCCTCCATTGCATGCTTTTAGCCTCTTTGTCAAAAATAAGACAGTTGTAATTTTGTGGATTGGTCTCTGTGTCCTCTATTCTGTACCATTGGTCCACCAGCCAGTTTTGGTACCAGTATCATGCTGTTTTTGTTACTATTGCTCTGTAGTATAGTTTGAAGTCTGGTATCGCTATAACTCCTGATTCACACTTCCTGCTTAGAATTGTTTTTGCTATTCTGGATCTTTTATTTTTCCATATGAATTTCATGATTGCTTTCTCTATTTCTACAAGAAATGCCGTTGGGATTTTGATTGGCATTGCATTAAACCTATAGAGAACTTTTGGTAATATCGCCATTTTGATGATGTTAGTTCTGCCTATCCATGAACAGGGTATATTTTTCCATCTTCTAAGATCTTCTTCTATTTCTCTCTTTAGAGTTCTGTAGTTTTCATTGTATAAGTCTTTCACCTCTTTTGTTAGGTTGATTCCCAAGTATTTTATTTTATTTTTTTGAGGATATCGTGAATGGGGCAGTTGTCCTCATTTCCATTTCAGAGGATTTGTCGCTGATATACAGGAATGCCTTTGATTTATGCATGTTGATTTTATATCCTGCCACTTTGCTGAATTCATTTACTAGCTCTAGAAGTTTCTTTGTAGACCCCTTTTGGGTCTGCAAGTTATAGAAGCATGTCAACCGCAATTAGTGATAATTTAAGTTCTTCTTTTCCTATTTTTACGCCTTTAATTTCTTTCATCTGTCTAATTGCTCTGGCCAGTGTTTCGAGAACTATGTGGAACAGAAGTGGTGAGAGAGGGCATCCCTGTCTTGTTCCAGATTTTAGAGGGAATGCTTTCAATTTTTCTCCATTCAGAATGATGCTAGCCTCAGGCTTAGCATAGATAGCTTTTACAATATTAAGGTATGTTCCTGTTATCCCTAGTTTTTGTAGAGTTTTGAACATAAAGGGATGCTGTACTTTGTCGAATGCTTTTTCTGCATCTATCGAGATGATCATATGGCTCTTATCTTTAAGTCTATTGATGTGGTGAATAACATTTATTGATTTCCGTATATTGAACCAGCCTTGCATCCCAGGGATGAATCCTACTTGATCATGATTCACTATCTTTTTGATATGTTTCTGTATCCGATTTGCCAGAATTTTATTGAGAATTTTTGCATCTACGTTCATTAGAGATATTGGTCTGTAGTTTTCTTTCTTTGAAGTGTCTTTGTCTGGTTTCAGAATCAGGGTGATGTTGGCCTCCTAGAATGAATTTGGAAGTTCTCCCTCTTTTTCTATTTCCTGAAATAGCTTGAAAAGTATTGGTATTAGTTCTTCTTTAAAGGTTTTGTAAAACTCTGCTGTATACTCATCCGGTCCTGGGCTTTTCTTAGTTGGTAGTCTTTTGATGGCTTCTTCTATTTCCTCAATTGATATTGGTCTGTTTAGGTTGTGTATATCCTCCTGACTCAATCTGGGCAGATCATGTGACTTAAGAAATTTATCGATGCCTTCACTATCTTCTATTTTATTTGAGTATAAGGATTCAAAATAATTTCTAATTATCTTCTGTATTTCTAAAGTGTCTGTTGTGATATTGCCTTTTCCATCCCGTATGCTAGTAATTTGAGTTCTCTTTCTTCTTCTCTTCATTAGCATGGCTAAGGGTCTGTCGATATTATTTATTTTTTCAAAGAACCAACTTTTAGTTTTGTCAATTTTTTCAATTGTTTCTTTTGTTTCAATTTCATTGATTTCAGCTCTGATTTTAATTATTTCTTGCCTTCTACTACTTTTGCTGTTGTTTTGCTCTTCTTTTTCTAGGGTTTTGAGATGAAGTGTGAGATCATTTATTTGTTCTTTTTCTCTTTTTTTAAGGAATGAACTCCAAGCAATGAATTTTCCTCTTAGAACTGCTTTCATTGTGTCCCATATATTCTGATATGTTGTGTCTGTGTTTTCATTTATCTCTAAGAATTTTTTAATTTCCTCCTTGATGTCTTCTGTAACCCATTCATCATTCCATAACCTATTGTTCTTTCTCCTAATGATGCATGATTTTTCCTTCCTTCTTTTATTGTTGATTTCCAGTTTCACTCCATTATGATCAGATAGGATGCATGGTATTATCTCTACTCCTTTATATTGTCTAAGAGTTGCCCTGTGACATAATATATGATCTATTTTTGAGAAGGATCCATGTGCTGCTGAGAAAAAAGTGTAACCTCTTGATGTTGGGTTATATATTCTATATATGTCAATTAAGTCTAGGTTATTAACTGTATTATTGAGTTCTATAGTTTCTTTATTCAACTTTTGTTTGGAATATCTGTCCAGTGGTGAGAGAGATGTGTTAAAGTCTCCCATAATTATTTATGGTGGTCTATTTGACTCTTGAATTTGAGAAGAGTTTGTTTGATGAACATAGCTACACCATTGTTTGGGGCATACATATTTATGATTGTTATGTCTTGTTGGTGTATAGTTCCCTTGAGCAGTATGCAGTGTCCTTCTGTATCCCTTTTGATTAACTTTGGCTTGAAGTCTATTTTATTTGATATGAGTATGGACACTCCCGCTTGTTTCTGAGGTTCATATGAGTGATATGATTTTTCCCAACCTTTCACCTTCAATCTATGTATGTCTTTTCCTATCAAATGCGTCTCCTGTAGGCAGCATATTGTTGGATCTTTTTTTTTTATCCATTCTACTAGCCTGTGTCTCTTGATTGGTGAGTTTAAGCCATTAACATTTAGGCTTTGATTATTTTTTCCCTTTACTGTACTACCTCCCACTGTTGGTTTTCATTGTTATTTTCCATTTCCTCTTCCTGTAATGTTTTGCCAAGGATGTTTTGAAGAGCTGGTTTTCTAGCTGCAAATTCTTTGAACTTTTGTTTATTGTGGAAGGTTTTAATTTCATCTTCCATCCTGAAGCTTAATTTTGCTGAATACACAATTCTTGGTTGGAACCCATTTTCTTTCAGTGTTTGAAATATGTTGTTCCAGGATCTTCTAGTTTTCAGAGTCTGTGTTGAAAGATCAGCTGTTATCCTGATTGGTTTACCCCTAAATATAATCTGCTTCCTTTCTCTTGTAGCTTTTAAGATTCTCTCCTTATTCTGTATTTTGGGCATCTTCATTATAATATGTCTAGGTGTGCATCTCTTATGATTTTGCACTTTTGGCATCCTGTAGGCTTCTAGGATTTGGGATTCTGTTTCATTCTTCATGTCTGGGAAGTTTTCTCATAGAATTTCATTAAACAGATTGCTCATTCCTTTGGTTTGGACCTCTATACCTTCCTGTATCCCAATAACTCTTAAGTTTGGTCTCTTTATGTTATCCCATATTTCTTGGATGTTCTGCTCATGGTTTCTTAACAGTCTTGTTGAGCTGTCTATGTTCTTTTTAAGTTGAAATACTTTGTCTTCATTGTCTGATGTTCTATCTTCTAAGTGTTCTACTCTGCTGGTAGTACTCTCATTTGAGTTTTTAATTTGGTTTATTGCTTCCTGCATTTCTAGGATTTCTGCTTGTTTGTTTTTTATAACCTCTATCTCTCTGTATTGTCGATCTTTTTCTTCTTGGATTTGTTTATGTAATTCACTGTCAAAGTGATCTTTCATTGTCTGATTTTGCTGTCTAATGTCTTCCTTGAGACTCCAGATCATCTGAAGCATGTATATCCTGAATTGTTTATCTGACATTCCATCTGCTGCAGATATTACCTCTTCTAAAGTTGAGTTCATCTGCATTGCTTATGGTCCTTTCTTTCCTTGTCTTTTCATACTGCTCACATTTCTTTCTACTTTGTGAAACTGTTGTGTTATTGATTTTCCCTTTATATATTTATATTGCTCTTGTATAGTTGCAAAGTCTCCCTTTTGTGGAGAAAAACAATGTTAACTGTTCCCAATATCAATAGTACATCATCTAAGCACAAGTTTTCCTTATTCCTGCATTTATAGCTAGACTTTATGTCTACAAATGTTGGTTTTGATTATTGTTTACAAATATAGTCATTAGTTTCACGAAAGGCATATCATTTCTGGTAGCTTGAATAAAACTGAATGTTTAGGGGGGAAAGGAGTGAGGGTATGGAGTTAATCTAACTTAGTAACTTTGGAAAGCTCTAACCAATAGATGGGTAATTTATGGAAGAATGTATAGATTCAAATTCCTATCTGTATTTATAAGATTACCCTACTTATAAATAGTAAAATTTAGGGGGTTGCAAGCAGGATAGAGTGAGTAAGAGGGAGAAAACCTAATAACAAGGAAAGAGAGAGAAAAAAGAGAGCAGGAAAAAGAAAATAAGAGAAAAAAGAAAAGAAATAAAAAGGGGGGAGGGAGGTGGGGCATATGCAATTCCTCTATATTATATTATTCTGGTAATTCAGTTGTTAAAGACCTTTTTCATGCACAATTTTTGGTTTCACATATGTTGAGGTTGCGAGGACCAGAGGGGAAAGGGTAGAGGAGACTGGATGAATGGATGAAAAGAGAGAGAGAAGAGAAAAAAAGAAAGAAAAATAATGTCTCTCAGAACTCTGTTTTCTTTTCTTCCAGTTGGTGGAGTTGTTTATTCTTAGCTTGAGTCTCTGGGTTCAGGGTGGTGGTGGTAGTCAGTGTGAGAGGACTTGAGCTTCCACCTGTGGCCTCTCTTATTCTCTGAGATGTAAACCAGGTGCCTGATCCGCTGCAGAAACAAACTGGTAGCCACGCCCACCAGTTGGTGGGTTTTAAGGGTTTTTGGGATTTTCCAAGATGAGTTCCATCAGTTTTTCTCATAAGGTGTTTGATGAGGTGGGGGGTGTTGTGGAAATCTTATGTTTGTCCAGAGCTTGGTCAGGTGACCGCACGGGTGGGTGGCTGGGCCCCTCCTCCAGTTGGGGTGGTCTGTCTACCGCACTGGTGGGTGGCTGTGCCCCTGATTTGGTTATTCTGTGCTGTAATTTGACAAGGTATTATAAGAAAAGAGATAAACTTTAAAAAAAAGATCTTTTCAAGATGGGGTGAAAGCAAAAATGATAAACATACAATGTTCCTAATATTAAACTAAAATAAGATAAGTTTAAGAAACACTTTGAGCACAAAAGCCAGTTAAGATAATTAAGATTCATTGTCTATCAAAACCCAAATCAAGGACAGGTATGCTCATAAATGTCACACTTGTTAAAAACATTTTAGTGGATAGGAGATCTTCAATGAATCCTTTAAGTTAAGTAAAATAGTTCAGGGTAAACAGACTGAAATGGTAGCATCACTAGAGCCTAAATTCAAATTATCTCTAAATATAGTATAAGAGGACATGTTTTGAAAAATTTAGGTGTAGCTATTGGTGCATTAAACTGACTAGAATAAAATAAAACATGCTTTCTGTGCTCTCTTTAGATGTGGCTAATAGGAAGATGATGGAAAAATAAGTATTTTCCATAGGGTAGAACCAAGAGCAACAAATAATAATTGACTGCAAATTCCTCCCAGAAAACATAACTGAATTGTAATCAAGAAACAATCTTATCTGGAACATTGCTAAGCAGGATTACCAAATTCTACTGACCCATGATTGACTATAATTTATGCTTTCCTAATTTCAGAATGTGTGTAACTCTTATAACACTGAAAATTAGATATTTGGTTGGATAGAAAACTTGTCTTCATTTAATAGTTTCCTATATTTTTTTTAAAAAAGCTACATATATAATTGATACAGAGTATAATCCAAGATCTTAGACTTTCAGTTTGATGACTGTTTTAGTGAATTTTTGAAGGCTTTTTGGGGGGACAAAAAGGCTTTTTTATATTCATGTAGGAGGGGGAAAAAGTGAGCATTAGTGACTAAGAAGGTGAAATGTGATAGATGGTATATATATATATATATATATATATATATATATATATATATATATATATATATATAATCTATTCACTCTTCTTTCCAGTAGGAGATTTTACACACTCTTTCCTGTTGATATTTTACCTGCTATGCTTTTTATGGCCCCATTTCTCATCTCATTATTGTTGAGCTTGACAGTATGATTTACTTTGCCAATGGAATACGAGTTCATTTGATTTTTGAGAAGAAACTGTAAGGGCCATCTGCCAGATTCCAGCTCTTTTGTTTTTACCACATGAATTTTCCAGAGTATGTTATAGACAGAGGCTGCTCCTTTTGTCTGGATCCTGAATGAAGGTAGTATGGAGTACAGCTACATCTGACTCATAGCCAAATAAAATGTGAGGGATAAATAAACATTTGTTGTCAGACACTGAGATTTGGGGCTTGTTTATTAACAGACAAAATGACTTCTTTTAAAGCTTCAATGAATACAGAAATATCTTCAGATATATACCAAAATGTATTGTGAGAATACATGAATAAATGCATGAAATAATGTATGAATAAATGAATAATATTGGAAGGAAAAATTTCTTCTCATTCAATAGTGAGAAACTATGATTAGTGACAGAGATGTATACTAGTTAAATTTTATTTTGTTTGAAAAGGTGTAGCTTATGGGTATGACAAAACCATCTCTTGATTTCTAAATTACTGCTAATAATATTTTACCTAATTGCCCAAGCCTCTCAATACCCACAAAGCACACATTTTAGATAGCAATGGTTATATGTTCCAAAGGCAACCTATATTTTGTGTGATCTATAGAACATATTCTGAAGAAAAGAAAAAAAAAAAAACAAACTTCATCTAGGTCTGATTATAGTGATTACATACCAGTTAAATCATGTCTATAGAAGAGTTTAAATACAATTCAGAAAGAATACTGGCTATCTAGCAGGATAAGAAAATGAAGTATGTAAAGAAAGCAGTAGGGATAAATCAGGAGGACTTAGAAGTCATAAGTAAATGAAAACTATGAATAAATAGGAGATAGAAAAATATGCACATCATAAGAGAAGGTAGTTGATTAGTAGTAGCAAGTAGGTAGAAGATTAATAACATATTGCTGCTGAAGATAGAAGGGAAATCAACAAGATTTTTTAGTAGTAATCAGATTCTTTAAACACTGACCAGTCTCCAA
The DNA here is from genome assembly GCF_021218885.2 of Marmota monax. Taxonomy (NCBI): domain Eukaryota; kingdom Metazoa; phylum Chordata; class Mammalia; order Rodentia; family Sciuridae; genus Marmota; species Marmota monax. Next base: position 6,353,036 of record NW_026695065.1, on the reverse strand, counting down.
ATTTCCATCTCTTTATGACCTGTTTTATATTCTTCACCTGAGGTTTATATATATTTACCTAAATTTCTGTGACTCAAGATACTAAATTTAAGATATTTGTTTTCTTTATTTCCACGAATTTCTTAAAAACAAAAGAGGAAGAAGCACTCTAAACTTTACAGATGTTACTCAGGAGTCTGACTTTTAAGTTGCCTGTCTTTGAGAGCTCTCAGGGCCCAGAAAATGTTAATCTCCTGGGGAGTGCAACAAACACAGCAGCAGTAGTTTCAAATGGGCATTTCCCATAGCTCCTAACTCATGTCCACCATCTCTCCCAATGCAGAATGAAGTAGAAAAAGAAGGCAATAAAGCCCAGGTCCCAGCTTATCTCTGGAAGGAGATGAAGCACACATCTAGTATACCAACTTTCCAGCTCCTAGTCAAGAGTCAGGCTTTTAACTCCCTTATCTTTAAGGGATGAAGGGGCCTAACATGTGCTTACTAGGGATTACTGAGAGCAAAGTGGCAGTTAAAACAAGCATGAAGGTACTTGCCATAGCTCTTTTCACTAACTCAGAAAGAGCAAGCAGGCAGTAACTCCCAACTCAGTTTCTCGAGGAACAAAGCTGTTGGACCATATATCTAGTGGCCCAACTCTTCCACCTGCTACTTAAGTGGCAGGCTTTTGCCTTAATTGCCTGTGCTGAAGCAACAGTCATATTCTAGATGGCCGGGGTCTTCTAAGAACAAAGACTACAGTTTGGACTAGCCTGAAAGATTGAGAGGTATCCCTTGCTAACCAAGAGTACCATACCTAGCAAAACTGTCCTTCAAAAATTTAGGAGAGGCAAAAGCTTACTCAAACAAATAAAACATAAGGGAGTTGTCACCATTAAACTTGCCTTAGAAATAATGTTGAAGGGAGTTTTTTGCTTTGAAATGAAAGGATAATAAACAGCAACACTATAGCATAAGAAAGTATGGAAACCATAGATAAAGGTAAATACATAGAATATATAACTTTAACAGTAGTGGATATATCACTTTTAATTCTAATATACAAGTTAAAAGACAATAATAATAACTGTAACTAAAATTTTTTTAATGGATATGCAATATAAATATATAAAAATTATTGCATAAATAACATACAGCATGCGAGAGATACCAAAAGCATAGCATTTTCTGTGTAAATGAAGTTGTTATTCATTTAAAATAGATTACCATAACTATAAGATAGTTTATGTAAGTTCCATGTCAACCACAAAGAAAATAGCTATAGATGTCACAAGAGAAAATAAAGTGAATCAAAACATGTCAATTGAAAAAGAAGTGAAACACAAAGACAGCAAGAGAGAAAAAGAGGGAGAAAAGAATTATAAATAGAAAATAATTAACACAGGTTAACACAGCAGCAATAGTATATCATTCATTATCAATAACCCCTTTAAATGTGAGTAGACAAAAATCCCTAATCAAAGATCTTGTATGGCTCAATGTGTAGAAAACTAAGATTTTACCATATGCTATCTGAAAAACATTCATTTAAGGCTGCATGTAGGCTGAAAGTAAAGGGACAAATGAAGATATTTCATAAGAATGGCAACAAAAGAGAACAGGAGTGTTGGCTAAACAGAGTTTATTTGAGGACTCACAGTTTCAGAGGTCTTAGTCCATAGAAAGCCTGCTTCATTCCTCAGGGCTTGAGGTCAAGTTGAACATTATGTCAGAAGAGTGTGGCAGAGGGAAGCAGCTCACATCACAGTGATTACAAAATAGGGAGAGAGTATACTTGCCAGATACAAATATATACCCTCAAACCACCCCCTAATTCCCACCTCCTCCAGCCACATCCTACCAGCCTTCAGTTACTACTCAGTTAACCCTGTCAGGGGAATAATTTATTGATTGGGTTAAAACTCTCACAACCCAATCATTTTTCCCTGAACCTTCTTGCATTGTTTCACATGTGAGCTTATGGGGGACACCTCTCAACAAAACCACAACAGAGAGAAATAGAAAACAACACAATAATAGTAGGGGAATTCAGTACTCAACTTTCCAAAAAATGAATAGATCAACTGACAGAAAATAAGCAAAAAAAAATTAGACCTGAATAACACTAGAAATCAAATGGATCTCATTTAAGAAAAGAAATTAGAGAACAATATCCCTGTTGAACCTAGATGCAAAAATCTTCAACAAATTATAGCAAACCAAATTCAACAACACATTAAAAGGATGATCAAGTGGAAGTTATCACTGGGATGCAAGGATGGCTTAACAGAAATTAATAAATGTGATTATACCATATTAGTAAAATGAGGGAAGAAAATCATATGATAATATCAGTAGATACAGAAAAATGAATTTGATAAAATTTATCATCTTCCAAAATAAAAACCCTCAATAAACTAAGAGTAAAGGGAAATTGCCTCAATGTAATAAAAAACATATATGAAAAGATACAGAATCATATTCCATGGTGAAAAACTGAAAAAATCTTAACTAAGGTCAGGAACTAGGCAAGGATGCCTGCTCTTATTATTCAATGTAGTACTGGAAGTCCAAGCTAGAACAATTAGAGAAGAAAAAAAAAAAACACAAGAAAACAAAAACAAAAACAAACAAACAAACAAAAACACCTTTAGGTTTAAAAGGAAGAAGTAAATTTGTTAATGTTTGAGGATAACTCAATCTTAGATAGAAAAAAAAAATCCTAAACTGGGCATGATGGCACATGCCTATAATCCCAGTGGCTCAGGAGGCTGAGGCAGGAGGATAACCAGCAATTTAGCTAGGCCCTAAGGAACTCAGCATACCATGTCTCTAAATAAAATATAAAAAAGGCTACATATGTGGCTCAGTGGTTAAGCAGCCCAGTGGTCAATCACCAATATAAAAAAAAAACCCTAATACTTTATAAATAAACTGTTAAAACTAATAAATGAATCCAGTGAAGTTTAGTGGATACAAAATCAACATACAAAAGGTAATTGTTTTTCTATGCACTATAACAAACTGTCTGAAAAGGAAAGTAGGACATTAATTCCATTTATAATATCACCATAAAAATAAAATACTTAGACATAAGCTTAACTGAGGAAGTAAAGATTTGCACACAGAAAATTATAATCCAAAATTAAAGAAGGCACAAACAAATGGATGTTCGAGGAATAGAAAACGTAATATTATTAAAATATTCCTGCTACTCAAAGTAAGCTACAGATTCAATATGATCCTTATCAAAACCACAGAAATATTTCCTTACAGAATTATTTCCATTCAGAAATAGAAATAAATTCTAAAAATGCATATGGAATCTCAAAACACACCAAATAGTCAAGACAGTCTTTAAAAAGAAGAATAAAGCATTTAAAAATATTTAATTTTTTTCTGTAAAATTGCCTATAGTCCCTATTTCTATCTTACCCATGAAGAGGGTATTTAAGTTTCAATCATCTAGCTTTTTTGAGGTCACAATTTTTTGACTCCTGGGCACTTATACATTGTTAAATATGTATTTTTCATTTTAACCTATTTTATTTATTTTTTTCTGGACTCAAATTATCAAAACTTCAAGACATGGAAAGAATGTTTTTTTTCACCTTACAATCTGTAATAGGGGTAAGTGAAGGTAACATATCATATACACTTTTGTCTATTGTTATGCTGGGGACCTCCAAAAGACCAGAGACCAAGATCGATGTAACCAGCCAAGAGGTGTTTATTGCGAGTTAGTTCAGTCCTCCGCGTGTACCCAGCAACTGGTGGTGCTGAGATGCCAGGAGCCCAGGGTTTGCAGCAGTTTTATACATTCTTTGGGGAAGGCAGGGACCCCACATACATCCTAGCATCTCTTAGCAAATCATCACACAGCACAGTAAAATCAACAACAACTCAATGTAAGGGTAAAAGAAATTGAAGTTAAAATGTAAAGGACCAGGTATTGTTAAGTTCCTAGGCTACACGAAAAACCTGAAATTCCTGTAGCTGTTAAGACAATGCTTGGGAACCGCCCAGTAAATATTTCCCCTGATCGCCTGGTTGTTTGATAACCTAGGACCCTCTGTGTGACCTTGCACTAGACATTGCAGGGCCTAAACCAATCAGAATGTACCTGCCCCCTTAGAACTAACCTATCACTCCCACCAGACCTGTTCCCGCCAATGAATGAACTAATCATGTTTGGAAGTTGTTGTTTGATTTTCCCACGGTGTATGATGATTTGTTAAAGGAGACTGTGATGTATGTAAAGTCCCCGCCCTCCCCAAAAAGTGTACTTAAGCAGTGCTCAGCCCCTGCTCGGGGCTCTGGGCTGCTCTCCCTTCTTGAGTGAGCATGGAGCCTCAGAGCACTGGAATGGATCCCCAATAAATAAATCCCCTTCTGCAATTGCATGAGTCAGTCTCTTGGTGGTCTCTTCCTCCAACGCTTCGCCAGACCCTTACATCTAAAACATGATTAGTACAGTCACTGATGGGAACAAGTTGGGTAGGGGTGATTGGTTAGTAGAAGAGGGGGATTCATTTGAACTGACTGGTCTAAGCAAAGAGGGGTGTTCGAGCTGAATTACATGGTTTCCCCAACATGTTATCAACCACCATAAACTACTGGAAGGGTCATCAGGCATCCCAGATATTTTTCTCATGCTGATTGGTGGCTGCTAGGGGGTTGCTATGGGTCCCCCCCTAGCCTGACTGAGTCAGGGACACCTGGTCCAGCAGATCTCTCAGGTTATTTGTAGATAAACTACTCAGCAGGGTGAGTATGTGCCTAGGAGTTCTCTGTGGGTCTTTCCAAGGTCAAGGGCCATGCCCCCTTCCTTGGACAGGCTTTGCTCTGAGCTAGAGGCTGTAGGTTTCTCACTATAACACTTAAAAAGATAATTTTTAAGTGTTTGGTGTGCATAGTACTTCATCAATTAAAACATACAGCTGAGCTAAGGATAATTGAATAAATTTTTAAATTATTTCAGCTTGTGTAAAAACTGTTCTACAAAAACAGCTATAAAAATTCTTCCCCATAGGGGTTGGGGTTGCGCCTCATTGGCAACGTGCATGTGTGAGGCACTGGGTTTTATTCTCGGTACTGCATATAAATAAATAAAAGAGATAAAGGTCCATAAATAACTAAAAATAAAAAAAAAATTCTTTCCCATGGAGCAAAATCTACCGAATTATGCTATGTCTGTGTATAAATATGCCACAATGAACCCTGTATATATATATATATATATATATATATATATATATATATATATATATATATATATACTGTTATGCTCGAATTCGGGACCCCAAAAGACCACCAGAGACCAAGATCGATGTAAGCAGCAAAGAGGTGTTTATTGCGAGCTAGCTTGGTCCTCCGTGAACATACAGCAACAGGTGACGCTGAGAGGCCCCAAGCCCAGGGTTTGTAGCAGTTTTATACATTCTTTGGAGAAGGCAGGGACCCCCACATACATCATAGCATCTCTTAGCAAATCATCACACAATGCGGGAAAATCAAATAACAACTCTAAAACATGATTAACACATTCACTGGCGGGAACAAGTTGGGTAGGGATGATTGGTTACTACAAGAGGGGGATTCATTTTAACTGATTGGTTTAAGCCAAGAGGGGTGTTGTGCTGAACTACATGGTTTCCCAACATGTTATCCACCACCATAAACTACTGGGAGGGTCATCTGGCATCCCAGGTATTTCCCTGTCTCATGCTGATTGGTGGCTGCTAGGGGGTTGCTATGGGTCCCCACCTAGCCTGAGTCAGGGACACCTGACCCAGCAGATCCCTCCTGTTATTTGTAGATAAACAACTTAGCAGGGTGGGAATGTGTCTAGGAGTGCTCTGTGGGTCTTTCCAAGGACAAAGATCATGTCCCTTCCTTGGATAGGCTTTGCTCTGAGGTAGAGGCTGGTTTTTCAATACTTATAATACACTGATTAAAATAATAATAATAGTAATAATAGGAGGGAGATCAGTAAAGCAGAGAAAGTGGATAAAGGGGATGCAGGAAGGGAGGGAAAATGAAGGTACCGAGGAATGAGATTTATCAAATCATCTTAAGTGCACTTACAAATGTGGCAAAAAGTCCCCAGTTACAAATAATTATAATGCACCAATAAAAATTTATCAAATTCTTCCCCATGCATCACCATATATACTTCTCAACATTAGTCTTGGTTGATAAACAGTAGCTGTATTACATTCTTTCAGATCAAGAAACTAATGAAGCCTAGAGGGTAAATTTCCCAAAGTCAAAGAACCAGTAAATGGCATTTATTTATCCATTCACATGAGTCACCTACTCTAGGCCAGACAATAAACTAGATACAGATGTACACCATGAAACGCAGGCCTAAATTTTTCTGACTCCAAAATCTGTTCTCTTTCTACTATATCATGAATGTTAACTCACCTTCATTTTGGGGTATATACCTGTAAAAATCCCATTGCTGAGACATCCAATACAAACATGAATATAAGAAACTGGTCTCTATGTACAGAGTACTTTTTATATGTTCAACATATACAGTCCTTTGACATATTGACAATTTGAAGGGAGTCATTTTGTGAAACAACAGGCACTGGAAAGCTCTGAAAAGTTGCCATTTTTTAATAGAAGTTTATATCTATTGAGGAAATTGGAAGTGCCTCTCTAGGCCCTAGGAAGAGAGGAATGACTAAATGGAGAAGGCATCCACTTAAATCTACATAACAAATCTTGTCCTATTTTCTTTTCTTTTCCTGGGCACCTTCCTATAACCAGCATTTTTTTTTTCATATGCCATCTTTCTTTATTTCAGCAAACAATGGTATTTAAACTCTTTCTTTGAGATGTAATTTAGAGATTTATATATCTCTGAGTTTTCTCCTATATAATATGTAAGGTAAGAAAAATATTTTGTTTCATTAACTCTAGTAAGCTCTTAAATGGACCCCACCTCTGCAACAAAAGAAAGTTTAAACTAGGTGTGGTGGTGTATGCCTATAATCCCCTCCACTCTGGAGGCTGAGGCAGGAAGATGAAAGTTCAAGGCCAGCCTCAGCAATTTAGGAAGACACTAAAGAACTTAGTGAGACACTATCTCAAATAGCCTCAAATAAAAAATAAAAAGGGCTGTGGATGTGACTCAGTGGTTAAGTGCCACTGGGTTCAATCCCTGGTACCAAAAAAAAAAGTTTCACAAGACAAAAATAAACAGAAGTTTATTAACGTGTATATTTCATATATACACAAGAGACATCCAGATTGAACTGCCATCAAAAACTGGCTTTGCATTCTAGCTTCTATAGCATCTTCAAAAAAGTAATAAATATTTAGAGAAGTGACAAGACAAAGGAAAGGACTTTGAGTCTCAGAGTGGCAAATTGTGGTAAGGAAAACAAATGGCAGATAAAGGCTAATTAATAACGGTTGTTGATGTAGATTCTCTGCTGAATTCTTCAGGTTGAAAGAATTGTTTGGGGCTTAAACTTTATTCTCTCTAGTATAAGAATACACATGATATCTCTTGTCTTATAAATCTATGTTTTGATTTTAGGCAACTAGAAGAAGGGCAAAGAGTTTTTCTGCATCTGCTTCTTAATTGCCTTAGCTCAACAATCTTTCATGTTTTGTAGGAGCAGATTGTCTTTTCCTAAACATACATGAGGTAAACTTGTTTATAAACTTATGTTTAATCTGTCTCCTATAAGTCTTTTGTTACAAGGAATCCCAGTTAAGAACTCAGAAAGAGGGCTAGGGATGTGGCTCTAGTGGTAGTGTGCTGGCCCAGCGTGCTTGCCCAGCGTGCTTGAGGCACTGGGTTCGATTCTTGGCACCACATAAAGATAAAATAAAGATATTGTGTCTGCCTAAAACTGAAAAATAAGTATTAAAAAAAGAACTCTGAAAGGTAGAGGATTTTTTCTCTCTAACATATCATACACCTAAAAGGAAATTACATTTTTTGTCTTAAATTCACAATCTACATTATGCTGAACTTTCCTGCACTCTGATTTCAATGTCTCCTTTTCTGTAAAAGTGTTTGCTTTCATTGAAAATATGATAATCTTTTAAAAATGTTCATAAAAATATTTATGAACACCTTCCCCCAATTAATCAAACCTTAGAATATCTTTAAGTATATCATTGGAGGGAGGTATGGAAACAGATAGGCAAACAAACTCTTCAAAGGGTAACATTTATTTACTTAATGGGTAGCAACAATTAATTTTAACCAGTTATTTATGCACCTATAAGTATGTTTGCTTTATTCTTTTGTGTATTATAAAAAGGACACAAAAGGATGTTTTGACTCTAAATTGGTTTGGAGTAATGTACACACTTTGTTTCAGAGATGAGCAACTATTCCATTTGGGTGGTGTTGCCTTTTTGAACACAGAAAAATCCCTCTTGAGATGCTTTAATCTCAAATTAATTGTATCTCCCTTCCTGACTTTGAATCTCAGCCATTACTAATTAACAGCTGCAAATACTCAGGCAAGTTTAACCTCCCTAAGACTTTATTTTTCTAGCTGTATTATTATATCCCCTTCCTTAAGTGTCATGAAGCATATAAATAATTTATCACAATGAGAACATAGCACACAGAAAACACTAATAATATGTTTTATCATCAATATATATTTCTGTAATAAAATCCATTTCTATGGAATCCTTTCTTGACAGAATCTGGTTGTTCAGAGCAGAAGCTTTAGGTTCATGCAGTTCACTGCTCTTATCTTGGCTTCACCAATTATTACCATTGTGACCTTGAACAAATTAATTGATCTCTGTGTTTTCTATTATTTTAAAAAAGTATTTTTCTTATATAGAAATACTCTGACACTTAAATTAAATAACATGTAAAATATGAGTATATCTATAAAATTTTCCAGACCCTTTCATATGGTAATGTGTGTTCTGAATCTCCAAGAGAGGACTAAATAATGCAATATGTCTCAAACCTATTTGAGGAGTACACTCCTTTAGTAAAAGAATATCTCTTTGAAAGTAATGTGTTTATTTGTTTTCTGGTTAAAAGGCTAGGAATTCCTTCCAGAAATTTCCTCATGTTGTAAAGAGAAACATATGGGATAAAGAAATTAAAGAAGAGACATCTGAGGACATAAGTTGAGTTTCTGCATAATGAATAAGTGCTCTTAGTTCCTATTGTTTTCTGAAATTGAGACTATTATCTGTTAAAGATTATGTGGGGGTGAAAACTTAATTCAGTCTTGAATTTCTACACAAAAAGGAATCTTGGGATAAAAAAAAATCATTATCCATCCATTTGTGTATTGTGATGGGATGCAGAAAATCCTATCCATGAAATTTGTACTTCAAATTTGTGTAAACAGCAGAAGTAAGAAAACCTGTCTCACCTTCTCTTGCCTTTTTCTTCCCTGAATAAGACCAAACAAACTAGAATTCCCTCACCCTTTTTTCTCTGAGACAGAACATAAAATCTATCAGGAAGGAATGTCTTTCAAGGATGACAATAAGAAACTGAACAAAATTTTCTTGCTTTGTTTCTCCTAGTTTATTATGATTTGACAATATCCTTTGGTCCTCTAATCATACTTCTGATCACTATGTGTAAAAATACACAGACCTTCTCATTTCTTTGGGTATTCATTTCTCTTTTTCTTTTCCTCCTATCCCTCCACCAGTATTAGAGATTAAACCCAAGACTTTGCACATACTAGGCAATCATTCTAATACTGAATTACCTTCCCAGCCCTTTTCTCATTTTATTTTATTTGGACACATGGTCTCCCTAAGTTGTCCAGGCTGGTCTTGAACTTGAGATCCTCCTACTTCAGTCCTCCAAGTAGCTGAGATTATAGGCATGTACCATCATGCCCACACAGGTCTTCATTTCTGAAGGCTCCCATGTAACACAAAATTTATATAAAATACCTTTGTATGCTTTTCTGTGTTAATCTGTTTCTGTAATGGGTTTAAGCCATGAACTTCACAATGGGTGATGAAAATATATTACTTTACTTCTCTGCAATTGACTAATTGCAAATTTGGTGGGAGATCCCCAATATCATAAGACAAGGTACATAACTTTATGAATATTAGATACTCAGGAAACAAGAGCTAAAATTAAATTACCTGTATAGGAATGGTTATTTCTGAGAAATAAACATTATTCACTGAAGAGAAATGAAATAATTTGGGCAGTTGTTGAAAAAAATTGAACTCAGACATAAGAGATGTTTCAGAGTCAACTAGAGAGATAAGATAATAACTTCTAGATGGAAGAAACTACATAAGGCAATTTGCCAAAGTATAATTTATCATTCATTCTTTCAGTGAATATTTTTAAATATTTACTGTATGTACTGAGCTAGACAATATGATGCAAAACATATAAGATGCTGCTTTAATTGTCAAGTAATCATAGTCTAGTGGAGAGATCAATACATCCATATTGTTGTCTGCAGTTCTAAATTCTAAATGAAGAAAGTGAGAGTGGAAATATGGAAAGGCTTCAAAGAGGCAGTGATATTCAAGAAAGTTCTGGAAAAAAGAATAGGAAGTGGTTATGTATCTTTTACGTGTCCTAGACTGTGAGGAAGGACAAATGACAGGCTGAGACTGAAAAGATATAGATAGGATAGATTAGACAGGTCTATCATGACATGATCACAAATCTGGTATTTGTTCTATATATGGAGTTTGAGATTCATTGGCCTAATTAGATCAAAGGATGCAAGTTGAAGAAGGGAAATGTGTATATAATGTGCCACCAGATTTTTCAGGGTTTAGAATATTAAGAAGACGACTTTAGCCCATCTTATTACATGGTAGGAAATCACTGAAAGTCCATGAGAAAGAGAAAATTGATTCTTTCTTTCAAATGTTTATTGAGTGTTTACTATGTGCTCATGTCTAGAAAAATGAATGGAATATAGTAAATACTAGATAAACACACATTAACAAAATAAAGACAAACTTAAAAGCTCTTCCCTCATGGAACCTAAATTCTAGCAGAGAAAATGAGAAAATTAGGTATAGAAGAACCCCTTTATCTGTGGAGGATACATTCTAAGACCCCAAGTGCATGTCTGAAACTTCAGAGAATGCTGAATCCCACATATATACTGTGCTTTCTCCTAAAAACAAATGTTGTTGATAAAGTTTTACTTATAAATTAGGCACAGTAAGAGATTAACAGAAACTAAGAATAAAACTAACAATTATAACAATATACTATAAAAAATGTTATGTGAATGTACTTGTTCTCTTTTTCTCTCTCTAAAAAATGTCTTATTGAGACCAATGTGATTCTGCAACCTATACAATCAGAAAAATGAGAAATTATACCCCATTTGATTCAAATGTAAAAAAAAAAGAAAATGTCTAATTGAACTATATTCACCCTTATTCTTACCTGTAATTGAGCATGGATAACTAAAACTATGGAAAGCAGAATCATGGATAAAGGGGGATTGCTGTAATAAAGTAGAGAAAAATAATTAATAAACCATGTAGAGTATTAGGAAGTGAAAAGTACTATGATTATTATATAGAACTACCTAAATTATTTTAATCTTGAGAGCCTAATCCATTTTAAACATCAGGCACATCTGCAAAATCAAGTCTTTGGAAAGAACCAAAGGTGGAGGTGGAGGCAAGTTCATCCACAAAAGCATTGTACTCTAAAAGTTCATGTACAGAAAGGGCCATGACAATTCCATGGAGTACCAAAGAGTTGAAGTTTAATAATTGTTCCCATTTAACTGACATAATGATGATGAATATTCTTTTTTTATTAAAAACTGAATGCAGGAATGATCTACCTCTGAGCTACATCTCAAGCCCTTTTTATTTTTATTTATTTATTTATTTTATTTTTAGAGAGGATCTCACTAAGTTGCGCAGGCTGGCTTTGGACTTACAATTCTCCTGCCTTAGCCTTCTGAGTTGCTGGGATTACAGGAGTGTGTCACTGAACCCAGCATGAAAATATTTTTATAAGTTATAAATCACTATATCAACATAATTTTTACTATTGTCACAAATGTGAAATTTTAATTTAAAATATATTACCAAATTTTAAATAAACTATCTCATGAATATTAGTTCTATAATGTGCCTTTGTTTTGTGTGTTGCTTTCTTATTCTCTGAGTAAAACACGAAATTCTTGCTTATTTCACCCCTTCCCTATCCCAAAAATAAAGGATAAAAAAGGATACATGTATTTCAAATCATAGAACTTATAATGATGCAAAATGCATGCCTACAGAGTAAGAGTTGATAAAAGGAATAGAAAACTGAATTTGGTGTCTAACGTTCTGAGTTCTAACTGCATTAGGCAAATAATTAAGTGTGTAAATTTGGCTAATCTATGTCATACCTTGTACTTTGGCTTCTTAGTATGTAAAATGAGGAGATAGGATAAGATTAGCATTTCCTACATTGATATCAAATGATTCTCACATTAATACATTAATATTTCTACAAAAGAAAGTATTCCATGGCCAAATACAATAAAAAATGCTGAATTGATTAATATTAAATAGAGATATTTGTTGCTAGCAAAACTTATCTTAATGCATTAGGAGCCATTTTGTTTCACAAAGCAAACTAAATGGTTTCATAATTTTATTATCAGATTAAAAATAGGGAAAAAACAGTATTTGGAAATTTTACATTAGTGATTAACTTTGGTATTTTTTGTTGTTTTTCAGCACTATGAATCAAAACCAGGATCCCATACTTGCCAGGCAAGTGATAGTACTGAGCTACATCCCCATCACCTAACTTTGGTGCTTTGGTCACAACTTCAGTGACATTTTTTATACCTATTGCACTGTTCATTTTATACTTTTTATGTCAAAACATTAATACTTATACAGAAGTGATAGGTTGGCCTGTGAAAAATGTGCATAAGTAGTAAGTGATCATTGTGGAAAATATGGACCCTCAATTTTGTGTTGTTGGGCATTTGAGTACTTCTTCCTAATAATTTCACTGTTATCAAAAATGCTATGTTAACATCTGGATAAATAAATCTATGCTAAAGTCATACTTCATGACAAATTTTTATAACTTATATTCTAAGACCTAGACAAAGGAATTTTTAAATGATTTTTATACCTAATGCTATACAGATTTCCAGGAAGATTATATTTATTTATAATATCACTCAAATAATATACACTCATTCTTGACATTTGTCTAAATTGTTTGGTATCAAGATAAGTGAACAACTGGGTCTGCATTTCTTTTCTTTCCAGTGAAACAGAGAACATGCTGTGTTAGCTTATGATCTTGTAGAAATTACAAGAGAGTTTGGGTAAGCAGGCTCATTTTGGTAGAGTGCTTAATGTTGTAACCATGGCAGAACATTAGTTGCATCCTCCTGGCTCTTTGTTAACACCTATAAATGTTCCCATCTTGTAAAAAGCCAGACTAGCAGTAATTAAGAATTAAATTATCTCTTATTCTAAATTTGAGTTCTGTCTGAATATGGAAACTGTGACCCTATTTCTCTGATTAATAATCTGTGCATCTCCTTTCTCCATGATTGCACCTCCATAAATTGTATCATCCCAAGTATAACTTTGAATTTATTGTCCCTTTGTAGAAGGAAATTTGTTCCAGAAGAAGAAGTTGTTCCAAAAAGGATGGTGGGTACTAGAAAATCAGCTCAAATTCCTAATTCTCAGGTAAGTGAAAAGAGCCAAGAAATGATTGAAACATTTGGTTTGATTTTCCCCATCATAGCATATACATTATCATGATTTATTGACTAGTCTGTCAAGAGTCTGAATTGTTGAAAATTTCCCTTGCAGTTTGGAGTTGATATCTGATACCATATTTTGGAAGTTATAGCTTCAGTACCTTGTAGGTTGTTTATTAATAAGATCAAGATACACAATTATTAAGTGAGAAAAGAGCCTTCTAGTTTTTAAAAAATGAAATTGATGACTAATTTGTTCTTTCCATTTGCAAATATTTAACAACTATTTACTACATGGCACATACTATGGGGGATGTAAGAACAAACAGATTAGGCAATCAAACAGAACAAGAACAAAGCCACTACCCTCATAGAGCTTATTCTAGTGGGTTATATTACATGGTAAAAAATACAGAAAAAAATAGAACAAAAGGGAGTACCTATTGAAGGATGGATTTCTCTTTTAATATTACAGTCAGGCAAGACCTCAGAGACCTGAATAAAGTGAGAGAAGAGCTATGTAGATACCTAAGGGAAGAATCTTCTATAGGGGGGGATAGCTAGTGTAGAAGCCCTAAAGGATACACAGAATAAAATCTAACAATTATAACAATATACTGTAGGAAATGTTATGTGAAAGTAATTGCTCTCTCTCTCTCTCTCTCTCTCTCTCTCTCTCTCTCTCATAAACACACACACACACACACACACACACACAAACAAAACAAACTACAACCCCCCCAAAAAAAGAAAAAAGAAACAGCAAAGAGGCCAGTATGGTTGAATCAGAGTCAATATGTTTATAAAAAGAAGGCAAGAGTTCAGAAAAACTATAAGGAACCAGATGATGTAGCCCCTTGTAGGCCATTGTAAGAAAGTTGGCTAACATCCTGAGTAAAATCAGGCACCATTGAGAACTTTTAGACTGAAGATTAATGTGTTCTGACTTGCATTTTGAAAGAATTTTTCTAGGGTTGAGAGTGTTGCTCAGTAATAGAGTGTTTTCCTGGCAAGAACAAGGCCCTGGGTTTGAACTCCAGCACCAGAAAACAAAAGAAAACAAAACAACAACAACAACAAAAAAAAAAAAAAAAAAAAAAAAAACAGAAAAAACTCTATTTTTCTATTCATTGAAATGCAAATTGATTTAAGGGGATAGAAAATAGAAGAATAGAAGGAAGGGATAACTTGAGAGTTTCTTACAATCTAGGTGAAAGACTAACAGAGTCTTGCAGCATAGTGGTAACATTGAAATCATTGAGAAATAGCTAAATTCTGAAAATATTTTGAAGGTAGAATCCCACAAGGACATATATATTAGACTGTTTCCCTGACCCCACTGGCTTACCACCAGAGCCTAGAGTAATTTTGACACATAGACTCCATAAATGTGTATATGTTTAAAAATTATAAAATGTCACTTTAAATGAATTGTCAACTATGTCAAATACTGGTGATAAGTCAAGAAAGATGAGAAATGAAAGTGATCATTTCATTTAACAATGCGGAGGTCAGTGGTGATATTGATAAGTTATATTACAAAACTCGGAGAATAGGTGTAATCATTGTTAGTACACAAAGATAAAGCCCAAGAGTGAAGATGAATTAGACAGTGTTGTACAGTCTAAAGAATATAGAACTAGGGGTTTGAGAACTGAATTGTAGATTTAGTTCCAGTGTGACCATAAACCCGAGTATTCTCATCTATAAAATGAGAAGGTAGGTCCAGATGATTTTAACTTCCTTTCTAGATATGACACAATATGATTTTTCTAAAAATAGTATTGATCTATGTAGTCATAGCTACAATTTTGGGGTTATATAAAATATAGAAAAAAAAAATCTGGTTGCACAAAGCATTCCAAAGATGACAAAAATAAAGCTGAAATGATAGGAAGTAGATTGGTAAGCTAAACTCCTTTTTGAAGAACCAAATAGAAATACATGGTTGTTTTTTTCTGAACCCAACCATTCTTTTGTCTAGAAAAGATGTTTAAAATTAGATGTGTTTAAAAAATGTGATCAGGATGATATTATAAAACTTCTTCCAAAATCTCTTGAAGGGGCTACAGTGTGTTTGAAACACATCATTTAAAACTACGTAGGTGAGTTTCTTACAATATAGAATATTCATCTTTTCAATTTATTATATGTTTTAAGATAAATTCCACATGTCCTGTAGTAATGTTCAAATATTGCATTTCCTAAGGACAGTTTCAGACTTTGGCTCACAGGATAAGAAACTATAACTAGGTAAGTTTTAGGAAAGTAGGTTTTATTTGATGTTGTATGAACACTTTAGAGTACAACTTATTCCCAACTTTTTAAAGTTTCATCCTGAATTATTAGTTGTTCACAGTTTATATGTTTAATACTGTATAATTTTTAGTTTTCTTTCAATACTCAAGGTTCTCTCAAAGACAATACCCTCCTTTACACACTCCTGGATATCTTTTGAGATTTGTGAAGACAGAGATGGGCTCACATCTAAGGCAGAGTGCCCTTTCATCATTTTTCCTGTACATGGAAACTTCCTTTACTACCTCTCTTGGAGTCTCCATCTTTCTTTTCCCAGTAGATGTATACTCAAGAGATCAGGCAAGAGGCAAAATTATTTTCCATTAGTCTACCACATATGACAAAGGAATTTAAGTCCATTGGCCTCATTTGCTGGTAGCTAGAGGAGCCAAAATCTTAGTGAAAGGGCAGGGCATGCATGTCACCGAGGCCATCACCTGATTAGTTTGGCTGAAAAAAAAAAAGAAGAAAGTTTATAGTAAAGGAAACAGCAATGTAGGAAAGGTGGGAGAAAGAGAGAAAAGAGGGAATGAAAATGAATTAGGAGAGCCTTGGAGAGGCTGTATATTATGGCACCTTGGCATATTGAGTAGTTTGAAGGGAAAGACATTAAAGAGTCCTCAAAAGCAAAGTTTCTCCGACTTTTTTTCTGTCCCTTTTTCTCTTGCTACTCTTCCTTCCCCGACAAGAGTTGTACAAACCAGGATTCTTCTTCCCCAAGAAGGGTTATAGAAAATAGAACTCCTCTCCCTCAAAGGAAGCTTTAAAACCTACGAAGGTCACTCTCTTCCTTCTCCTTTATCCATAAAAGATTCTCATTTCAGAGGGATCCTATCCAATATATTGGAGGAAGAAATGCTAGAGTGGCCAAGAATAATTTGAACAGGACTTTCAGTTCCCCCTTCCCAATCTATTACCATTAGATCACACCCTTTGTCCACTCACAATTTTACAGTTATTAATTCTTCAATGAAACCAGACATGAAATAAAAAATTTTCCCTGGGTTTTGGGAGTTAATTTCCTGAAGGTTCTCATGTTCTGTAAAACATTGTTTAGGATGTGGTACTGAGGATGGAATCCAAGGAGGGCTTCATGCCTGTTAGGCAGACTCTGTACAACTGAGCCACATCCCCAGCCCTGTAAAACTTTTGTTTTTTAATTGCAAAACAACAACAGCAACAACAAAACAGCTTCATTGCAAAAAAATCAATCCTTTAAATATGTCTGAGAAAGTATATATCAGTTGGATAAAGTAATAAGTGTCTCTACCATGTTTTCCCATGTGCTCCCACAAGCTCCATTCTATTGCTGCTTAAGTGATCTCCTCTCCAAGAAGGAATCTTTCCCAGTTTCTTCTGCTCTTGTTGGGTTTTCTGCTCCTGTAACTATCTATCTCCAATGACAGATATGACTACATCTAGATTGAAATCCTGGATCTCCTTCTCTTCCACATAGTCAGTAAAGTACTCCAGGTGAGTTGCACCACTGTCATGTTTCCCTGAGGCAAGCAGCTCTTTAATTGTATTTGCTATGCTTTACTCTTCTTAACCTATTTTATTGGAGTGTCAGCTGTCATCCTTATGATGATAGGTGAGAAAAGCTATCACACCTTTACACACTTACAAGAGAACTGTAAAACACACACACATACACACACACACAATTAATTCTGGAGAAATAGTTAAGGCACTTTACTTTTGTGATTGATAAAATTTTGTTACCTTCAGGAAAAAAAATAGGGTGGATTTATTTGTTCAATTTTTGTGCCCTAATTTCACCCTGATTGCTCATAAAACATATATTAGTAATATTCCTCTGCTTCCAAAAGCTATATATTTTCACATATAATTACATACAATAAGGACTTGGTGTTTATATTCCTGGAATTGTTCAAAATCTTCCCAATAATGTTCTCTTAGAAAAGTCCTATGCATTTTGATATCAGTTGTTACATGCATAACAATTTAAGATTTTTTAAAAATAAGTATTTATTTTTTTATTTGATTATATTCTTTTCTTTTTATTTTAGTACCAAGAATTAAACCCAAGGGTGCTTAACCATGGAACCACATACCCATCCCTTTTTATTTTTGTGTTTCATTTAGGGACAGGGTCTCATCAAGTTGCTTAGAGCCTCACTAAGTTGCTGAGGATGGTTTTGAACTTGTGATGCATCTGCCTCAATCTTGTGAGCTGCTGGGGTTATAGGTGAGCACAACTGTGCCCAGCTTCATTATATTTCAACATGTCAGAAAGCTACTTTGAATACTTTTTTGAAAATTCAGTGATGTTGTGGTTTATATATGAGATGTCCCTCAAAAGCTCATGTGCAAGATGGTGCAAGAAAATTTAGAGGTGATATAATTCGATTATGAAAGTCTTAACCTAAACAGTGTACTTTTCCACTCAAATGGATTACCTGGGTGATAACTTTAGGTTAAGTAGGATATGGCTGGAGGAGTTTTGTCACTGGGGTGTGACTTTGGGGTACATATTTTTGTCCCCGGAGAGCAGAGCAGTCTTTCTGCTTCCTGAATGCCATGTTCTGAGCTTCTTTCTTCCTCCACACCCTTCTGCCATGGTGTTATGCCTTATTGCTGGCCCTTAGTAATGGATTTGGCCATCTATGAACTGAGGCCTCTGAAACTGTGATTCCCAAATTGTCTTCCTCCTCTATATTGTTCTTATCAGGTCTTTTGTTCACAGCCCTGAAAAAGCTGATGAAAACAGGTGATATAATAATCATTTTTAAATAAGAGCAATAGCTGTGTATAACTGTTATTTTAAAATTTAAGCTTGATAGTTTCACATATGCTAATAAATAGCAAAAAAAAAAAAAAAAAAAAAAACAGAGAAAGAGAGCTAGCACTATTTTTGAGTTGCTAACTACATGTATGCAGAAGTTGTGTTCACTCTTTCAGGAAAATAAGGCACTTCATTTGAACCCAAACCCTGATATTATGCAACTGAACTAATTTAGTCACTGGAAGAATCTGCCAAACTGTAACATATTTACCAATTAACATTTCATAGTGTGCGACATCAGCAAGATGGCCCACTAGAGGTAACTATCACTTGCCTCTTGCCCCAAAGGGACAAAAACAATGAACAAACAAATATATTTCAACTAGAGGATATAAAGGAGAGTGCTAGAGTTCAACAAAGGAGTGATGGAAAATTTGTGCAGCACAGAAATTCAGTATGACCACATAAAGAAAGGAAAAAAAACTTATCTCTTCCATTCTATCTCCCTTATTAAAATCAGCTCAGATCCAGGAGGGGTATCTCCTTGTGAGCCAAAGGTAAGCAGGAGGCCTCCCGCAGCCTGTTAACCACCAGGAACAACAGCAATCTCTGTTACTGCAAAAAACTACTCCTCAAAGGCCATGAGCACAGTTTAGGGAGCCGACTGGAGTTCATACGATTGCATAACTCCAGAAAAGGAATTCATGCTGTACCCACCTCTCTTGTGCTCTGTCTTCTTGAAACCACAGCCATGGTTAGAGCACATTCTCCAGGTGGTCAGTAACTACTGTATTTCTTCATCTCTGAGGCTCCACTGTCATTGCACCACAGTCATAATATATGGTAGTGTGTCAATTTATAGCCAAGTTGTTGCCACTCTTTTACTATCTGTGAACAAAAATGCTTCTGAGGTCCTCTATCTTCCCCACCATTGTGGCTGCTGCACTATGTCCCTGATTATTCAGAGCATAGGTCCAGCAGAATCCTGATGACTCCTTTACCTGAGTCTGTACACAAATGTCCCCCCCTCCCGTGAAGTACTAGGCAGTCTGACCCACTGGAAAAGCCAAGTCCAAGCTAGTGAAGCAAATATAATCACCTGAACCTACCCAGTGCTCTGCATTCAAGGAAGCTGTGCCTCATCTGGCAAAGCAGCTATGCCCTTTCAGCACTAAACCATCCTAGCACCCTGACCACAGGGAACTGAAGCTTTGGTCAGGGGAGCAGCTGTGACCCCAGAACTCCAAACATATGAAGCTCTCCTCCTCAAGAGCTAGGCACTTGTCCATAGGGAATCCATGCCTGAATTATTGGAGCAGAATTGCCTCTTCCATACTTGAATGGTTCCAGTGCCTTAATTTGAGAGAAATAAGACTTTGGCTCAGTTGAAGAGCAAAACACTGGCAGTCTAGCCCATATGGCATCCAGACTCCTGGGAAACATTGCCTTAGCTGATCTGTATCACTCTGACCCCTGGCCTCGACAGCTGCAGTGCCTCAACTTTCTGGGATTGGACTGGTCCTCCAGACCTGAGCTGTTGAAGGGCACTGCTTCCCTGGGGAGGCAAGACAACATGGCACAGCTCCTATTCCCAAAGACTAAGCCATAGCTATGGCTTATAATTTCTGAGTCATGGCTGCCACTATAACCAGCATCACAGAGCCTGAGCCACTACTATGTTCTGTCACTTCAAGGTCCAAAGTAACTACTACTCCTGGTGCCTAAGTTACTACTGGGCCCTGTTGGCTCATAAACTCAAAATGTAATTGTGACCAGCCTCCTAGTGCCTGAGTTTCTGGACATCCCTTTATCTCCAGATTGTGAACAATGCAGTATCCTGATCTCTAGGGTCAAAGACATCCTTCTCCCTTGGGCCCGAGCAACTGGAGAATACCTTAGTGTCACAGTCCTCAGTTTGGTGTGAAAACTACATTTACCTGTGAATAAGAAAGTGAAACTGTGTTGACTTCACAGGTGACACAGTAGTTCATTAAGACAGTGAACCACAGCTCTGGGTCCACAGCCACTTGAAGCACTTGTTTACCAGAATATTGTAGTGCTATGGCCTGTGTTGTATCAAACATCAAGAG
The DNA here is from genome assembly GCF_021218885.2 of Marmota monax. NCBI lineage: Eukaryota > Metazoa > Chordata > Mammalia > Rodentia > Sciuridae > Marmota > Marmota monax. Next base: position 6,332,229 of record NW_026695065.1, on the reverse strand, counting down.
AGATCCCCTCAGGTCTCTGTACTGGGGAAAAATGACAACAGGAGGATTCTTAAAAGCCCTTGTGACCAATAGCCAAGAACCAAAAAAAATTGCCTTACCACCACTGCTACCACAAACTTCTATAGCCTAGGCCCCTGTGGCATATGCAGGTATCAATTACATTGATTGCAGAAACTGCATGGAAACAATAAGGCTGCACCCACCTTGAATCAGAACCAATGCATCCTACTCAAATGACACCATATGACCCATCTGTAGGACAAAATATTTCTTTACAAAAGTCACTCTATAACTTTGGAAGAGGTGACTATTCCACCAAATATGAAGATATTAATGGAAAGACAAGGATATGATAAAGCAAGGAAACATGTCCTCTGTAAAGCAACACAATAATTCTCTAATAGTTGATCAAAAAGAAAAAAAAAATAAATTGCCTGAAAAGGAATTCTAAATAATAATTCTAAAGAAACACAGAAAAACATAAAAGAATACAAATAACAACTCAATGAAATAAAATAATATATAATTAGAATGAGAAAATCTTCAAGATACAGGTAACATTAAATGAAATAAAACAGAAATATTGGAGCTAAACAGTCAATATCTGAAATTAATATATATATATATATATATATATATATATATATATATATATATATATATAAGAGGTTTAATAACACAGCAAATTAAGCAGGAAAAAATTTCTGAACTTGAAGGCAAATTTTTAAACATTTAGAGGGAAAATTAAAGGAGTAAAAAAGAATGAAGAAAGGCTAGGAGAATTATAAGACATATAAACTCAATGGTAGCACAAAGCCATAATTCAAACCCTTAACCCTAATTCTTAACCCAGTCAAATGAATAAAAGAAAAACAAAAAAATAATAAAAAATACTGAGAAAAACCTACAGAATTTATGGAACACAAATAAGGGGAAAACATTTTGCATTATGGAAATCCAGAAGGAGACAAGATGCAGGTCTAGAGACACAGAAAATTATTTAACAAAATGTTTCCTGAAAACTTCCCAAATATTGGGAGAATTTGGATATTTAGATCCATAAGCTCAAAATTTCCCAGATGAATTTAAACTAAAGAGGTCTTCTCCAAAGCACACTATAATCAAACTCTCAAAAGTCAAAGACAAAAAGGAAATTCTAAGAAGCAGCAAGAGAAAAGTACCAAGTTTTATGTAAGAGAATCCTCATTAGACTATCAGTGGATTTCTCAGCAGAAACTTTGCAGACCATGAGAAAATAGCATAATATACTCAAAACACTGTTGGAAAAAACAACTACCAGCTAAGAATACCACATAAAGTTATCCTTCTCAATCAAAGCAGAAATTAATTCTTATGTAGATAAGCAATGGCTGAGGGAATTAATCATCACTAGACTGAGGGAATTAATCATCACTAGACTGGCATCATGAGAAATTCTCTAGGGAGTGCTTCCACTGGAAACAAAAGGACAATAATTACTATCATAAAAATACAAAATTATAAAACTCACTGGTATAAATAAATTTATAAACAAATCTGAATAATCAATTGCTGTATTATTGTTATATAATTCTTTCAAATATCTAGGATGAAGGTGAAAATTCAAAGTGGGCAAAATTAAATCTAGCCAAGGGTGGTAGTGCACACCTGCAATCTCAGTGGCTTTAGGAGACGAAGGCAAGAGGATCTCAAGTTCGAAGCCAGCCTCAGCAATGGTGAGGTGCTGAGAAACTCAGTGATACTCTGTTTCTAAATAAAAAAATACAAAATAGGGCTTGGGATGTGGCTCAGTGGTTAAGTACCCCTGGGTTCAATCCCTGGTACCCCCTCCCCAATAATAGTAATAATAACAAAAACAAAAAACAAACAAAAATGTAGCTACAATAAGAAATATATGATATAAAAATATGTAAATTTTGACAGAAGATAAATTGTACTGAGAGGGTAAAAGTCTATAATAATTACATATGTTGTTATCAGCTTAAAATAATCTGATTTTTTTGTGTATGCCCCAATATAACCATGAAGCAAAAAATTACAGCAGATAAAACACATAAATAAGGAGAAAGAAATCAAAGCCTAGAATTACAGAAAATTACCAAACCATAAAGGTAAATAATAAGAAAGGAATATAAGGACAAAAAACAAAAAACAAAAAACAAACAAACAAACAAAACAACCAAACAAACAACCAGAGAACAATAAAATTTCACGGGTATATCTTTACCTACCAATAATAATCTTGATTATAAATGCCTTAGATTTCCCACCTGAATGACATACAGTGGCTGAATGGATAAAACAACAAGATCCAACCATGTACTCCCCAAAAGAGTCCAACTTTAGCTTTAAAGACACATAGGCTAAAAGTTAAAGGACTGAAGAAGATATTCCATGCAAACAGTAACTAACAGAAAGTGAGTGAAGGGGCTATAATTCCATGAAATAAAATAGACATGAAGTAAAAAACTATTTCAAGAGACAAAGATGGCCATTACTTAATGATAAAGGGGTCAAATTATTAATAGGATATATCTATAAATATATTTACACCCAACATTGGAGCACCTAAATACATAAACCAAATACTAATGAACATGAATGAAGAAATAGAAAGCAACAAAATATAGCAGGGTACTTCAACACCTCACTTTCAACAATGGATAGATTAGCCAAACAGAAAATTGACAAGGAAATACTGGACTTGAACTGTATTTTAGAACAAATGGACTTAATAGGTATATAAAGAAAAAACATACCATCCAATAGTGCAGAACATAAGTTCTTTTCTAGTGCACATGAAATATTTTCCAAGATAAAACATATGTAAGGCCACAAAGCAAGTTTTAAATTCAATATTAAAATCATACCTAACATTATTTCCAATCACAATGGTATGAAACTAGAAGTCTATATTGGAGGAATCTTGGCAAATTCACAAGTATGTGGGAAATAAACAACCTGCTCCTGAACTGCCAATGGATTAAAGAAGAAATAAAAAGAGAAATTAAAAAATGCTGTGAGGCACATAATGGATACATAAATAGGAAAATATAGGGAATATAGCAAAAGAAGTTTTGTTTGTTTTGTTGTGCTGGGATGCAAAGTCAGGGCTTTGCAGTAAAAGTAGTTTTAAAAGGGAAGTTTACAGTAATAAATCCCTATATTAAAAAAAGAAGAACTATCTCTAATAAATCACTTACCATTATGCCTCAAAGGACTAGAAAAAGAACACAACAACAACAACAACAACAACAAATCTAAATCCAAAGTTAGTAGAAAGAAATTTTTAAGAAATCAGAACAGAAATAAACAAGGGAACAGAAAATTCATAGAAAAAATCAATAAAGCCCAAAGTCTTTCTTTGAAAAAAAGTGATAAGAATTCACTAACCCCTAGCTAGAATAACTGTCAATAGAAAAAGAAAGACTCAAATAATTAAATCAGAACTGAAATTGAAGACATTACCACAGATGCCTTTGAAATACAAAGAACCATAAGCAACTATTATGAACAATCATATGTCAACATTTTGGATAACTTATAGGAAGTGCATGAATTTCTAGAAAAAGTAGTTCCTACCAAGATTGAAACAGGGAGAAATAGAAAGCTTGAACCAACCAATAACAAATAAAGACACAGATGAAATTCTTAAAAATCCTCCCAAGAAAGAAAACCCTAGGCCAGGTGGCTTCACAGCTGAATTCTACCAAACATTCAAAGAATTATTGCTAATGCTTCTTAAAGTCTTTCAAAACGTAGGGTTAGAGAGAATACTTCCAAACACATTTTCATGAGGCCAAAATCACCTTGATAATTAAACCAGACAATAGGCCAAAGCCTCTGATGAACATCTATGCAAAAATTAATAGAATATTAGCAAACCAAATTCAACAACTCATCAAAGAGATAATATACTATCACCAAGTGGTATTTATCTCGGGCATACAAGAATGGTTTAATTAATGCTGATTAATCAACATGGTGCAACACATTAGGAAAATGAAAGATACAAACTAAATGATCATTTTAATTGATGCCAAAAAGTATCTGACAGAGTTCAACATCTTTCCTGATAAAAAACAAAAACAAACAAACAAACAAAAAAAAAAAAAACTAAGCAAAAACAGAACACAAAACCTCTAAGCAAAAACTCTAAGCAATTTAGGTGCAGAAGAAAGTTCTTTAACATAATAAAGATCATTTATCAAAAACCCGATGTTAACATCATAAGCAATGGGGAAAAATTGAAAGCTTTTCTTCTAAGACACAGTGCAAGGCAATGATGCCCAGTCTTGCCACTTCTATTGAACATAGTATTGGAGTACAGGCAAGAGCAATTTGATAATATAAAGAAATAAAAGACATCAAAATCAGAAAAGAAATGAAATATTATTTGCAGAAGACATAATGCATATAGAAAACCCCAAAGATTCTACAGTTAGGAGAAATAGAGTGAATTAAGTTGCAGCACACAGAATCAACATAAAAATCAGCTGCATTTCTATTCACAAGTAATGACCTATGCAAAAAATAAATTAATAATAATCTTATTTGTGGTAGCATTAAAAAAGTAAAATACCTAAGAATAAATTTAGCCATGGAAGTAAATGTTTTATACATTTAAAACTACAAAACAGGGGCTAGGGATGTGGCTCAAGCGGCAGCACGCTTGCCTGGCATGCGTGCGGCCCAGGTTCGATCCTAAGCACCACATACAAACAAAGATGCTGTGTCTGCCGAAAACTGAAAAAAAAAATATTAAAAAATTCTCTCTCTCTCTCTTAAAAAAAAAGTTTAAAAAAATAAAACTACAAAACAGTGATGAAAGAAAGAAACTAAAGAAGACAGGAGTAAATGGAAAGATACCCTGTGTTCACAATTAGGAAATAATAATATTGTTAAAATGTCCACACTACCCCAAATAACTTATAGATCTACTTTAATCCCAATTAAAATTCAATGTTATCATTTACAGAAATGTAAAATCAAAAAAACCCTGAATAAAAGCAATACTATGAAAGAAAAAGAAGGTTGGAGACACCACATTTCTTGATTTCAAATTGTATTACAAAGCTATAGTAAAATAGCCTGGTATGGACAGAGAACAGAAAAAATAGAATAATAGAAGAGAACAGAGAATTCACAAATAAATTGAAACAAATATGGTCAACAAACTTTTAACAAGGTCACCAAGAGGACACAGTGGGAAATTGTCTCTTCAGTAAATGGTGCCAGGAAAATTGGATTTCCACATGTAAAAGAATGCAAATGGAATCTTAACTTACACCACCCACAAAAATCAATTCAAAGTGAATAAAATACCTAAATGTAAGACCTGAACCATAAAACTCCTAAAAGGAAACATAAAGGAAAAGCTCCTCTACATTGGCCTTTGCAATGAGTTTTTGGATATTATACCAAGAGTTCAGGCTATCAAAACAAAAATAAATAAATGGGAGTACATCAAACTAAGAAGCCTCTACACAATAACAAATTTATAGAAAAACAAATAATCCAGTTACAAATGAGCAAAGGGAAACAGGGGAAGGAAGGAGGAAAGGGAACGAAGCAGCACTAGTAACTGGAGCAAATTATATTCCATGATTATATCAAAATAAACTCCACCTTGTGTATAACTAGACAACACTAATAAAGACATTTTTTAAAAAATGAGCAAAGGAATGGAAGAAATAAATTGATCAACACGTATATATAAAGGTGTTATGGTTTGTATGTGAGGTTCCCTCTAAACTTGAAGTGTGAGAAATTTCAAGAATGTTCAGGGAAGAAAGGATCTGGTTTCGAGAGAACCTTAACCCAATCACCTGATGGTAACTGTAGGCAGGTGGGATATGGCTAGAGGAGATGGGGCATTAGAGGCATGGCTTTGTGGGTATATATTTTGTATTTGGTGAGTGAACTCTTGTTCTCTCGGCTTCCTGATCATCATATGAGCTGCTTCCCTCTACCACATCCTTCCTCCATGATGTTTTGCCTCACTTCAAGCACTGAGGAATGAAGCCTACTGTCTGTGGATTGAGACATCTGAAACTGTGAGCCCCCAAATAAACTTTTCCTCCCCCACAGTTGTTCTGGTCAGGTCCTTTCATCATAGCAGGAAAAAGCTGGCTAAGACAAAAGGTGTTCCATATCACTAATCATCAGAAAAATGCATACTAAAACCACTATGAGATTACATGCATAAGTAGGATTTCCCTCAAAAAGACTAGTCATAAAAATATTTGTGAAAGTGTGGAGAGAAGGGGATTCTTATACACTGATGATCAGAATGTATTGGTACAAGCTGGGTATGACAGTGCATGCCTATAATCTCAGCAGCTCTGGAGGCTGAGGCAGGAAAGCCAGCCTCAGCAATTTAGGGAGGCCCTAAGCAACTTAGTGAGACCCTGCCTCTAAATATAAAAAAGGCCTGGGGATGTGGCTCAGTGGATAAGGACCCCTGGGTTCAATCCCCAATACTATATATATATATATTGGTACAACCATTGTGGAAAACAATAGATTCTAATTGAATTGAAATAGAACTACCATGTGATCCAGTAATCTGTCTCCTGGGTACATATTCAAAGGAAATAAAATTACTACACCATAGAGAGATGTATATGCCCATGTTATTTGCAGCATTCTTTACAATAGCCAAGATATAGAAGCAACCAAAATGTCTATCCACAGGCAAATGAATAAAGAAAATGTGGCACAGTCATGCATTGATTTGCAATGGGGATACATTCTGAGAAATGCATTTCATTTCTCAGGCAATTTCAACATTGTGTGAGCATTATACTGTTCTTACTAAAAAGCAGGACAGCTAGGATATCACTAGATGATGTAATCTTATCAAACTATCATTATACATGCAATCTGTTCTTAACCAAACATAATTACATCATTAGGCAGCAGTGTGTGTGTGTGTGTGTGTGTGTGTTGTGTGTGTGTGTCTGTGTATGTGTGTAATGGAATATCATTCATTCTTAAAAAAGCAACAGTAATGCCACAACATGGATGGACCTGAAGGATATTATAATAACTGAAAAAGCAAGAGAGAGAAAGAAGCATACTGCATGATCTAACTTAAATGTGGAACAGTTTTTAAAAAGAGCTCAATTACACAGAGATAGAGAATGGAATAATGATTACACTGGTGGGATTGGGGAGGCAATGGGGGAATGTAGATCAAAGGTTACAAAATAGCAGATATGTAGGATGAAGAAGTCTAGAGATCTAATGTTCAACAGAGGGCAAAATTTAATAGATTGTATTACAGTCAGGATTTGTGTTAAATAAATAGGTTTTAGTTGTTATTCTCATAAAAAGTAACTATATAAGAAGACAGATATATTAAATACTTCACTATAGCAACCATTTTATTATCCATATGTATGCCATATCATTATGTTGTAAGTCTCAAATATATACAATAAATTTTATCAAAAATTTAACATTTTATATTACAAATTACAACATGCTTTGATAGTAAAAAGTAACTGTTTTTCAACAGACTCATAAAAGCAATTTCATTTTACAGTTTAAGCTGTCATTTCTTTGTCTGTATGATCATAGGTCATATCTTCCTATAGTACATTTAGCCTGAGGAAGAAACAACTCTTTCTAGAGATGATTAGATTAACAAAATTATTGGTGATGAGTTTTCTACATTGTATCTTCAGAAATCAGTTTTTTAAAAACTGCTTGACATCAATTTAAGTTTCTTTGGTGTTCATTTCACAATTGGTAACTGGGGAGATGAATTGAACACTTTAAAATCTAACTGATTAAAAGAGTTTGCACAAAAAGATTTCTTTCTATTTGAGAAACAGCAATGGAAGACTGTATGATAGCAGTTAATGTCCAGTAGATATGCTTGAATTAATAAAACAATTGTAAAAGCTATCACTTCAGCTTTGCCATAAAGGTGTGAAAAATAGAAACGTATATAGTATGTTGAATAATATTTCCCCCTTGACTTTCAATATAAAGCTTATGATTTACTAATGTTGAAATATTTATCCTCAAAATGTCATAAAAATGTAAGAATTTCCTTCCTTCCTTCCTTCCTTCCTTCCTTCCTTCCTTTTTCAGTACTGGGGATTGAACCCAGAGGTGCTCTACCACTGAGTTACATCCCCAGCCCTTTGTATTTTTTAAAAATTTGCCACAGGATCTTACTTAGTTTCTCAGGCTGTCCTCAAACATTTGGTCCTCCTGCCTCAGCCTCCCAAGTTGATTGGATAACAGGTATGCACCACCATGTCTATCTTACTTGTTCTTTCTTAAACCACAAGTAAAAAGGCAAAGTACTAAAACTGATTAAAAATGTTGGTGTAGCAAATAGTGAGAAACAAGAGTTGGAGAAAAATGTCAATGTTTATAGCAACTCAATTCACAATAGCTAAACTATGGAACCTACCTAGGTGCCCTTCAACAGATGAATGGATAAAGAAACTGTGGTATATACACACTATGGAATATTACTTGGCCTTAAAGAAGACTGAAATTGTGGCATACACTGGTAAATGGATGGAATTGGAGAATATTATACTAAGCAAAATAAGCCAATCCCAAAGAAACAAAGGCCAAATGTTTTCTCTGATATGGAGATGCTGATTCACAATTAGGGGGGGCAAAGAATAGAGGTAATTTGTACTAGACAAAGGGGAGTGAATGGATGGGAGGAGGTATGGGAGTAGAAATGATAGTAGACTGAATCAGACATTATTTATTACCCTATGTGCATATATGATTACATGACCAGTGTAATTCTATATCATGTACAACTAGAAGTGTGAGAAGTTATACTCCATTTATGTATAATGTGACAAAATGCACTCTACTGTCATTTATAACTAATTAGAACAAATAAAAAATAAAATCTAGTAATCTCCATTTATTCTTTAATATATAAATTTATATCATCTTTGAATATATAAATATATATCATATTCTTTATAAATATATATCATATTCTTTAAATATATAAATATATATCATCCTCCTTTGTCTAAATTTAGCTGTTCAGTCATTTACATAATTGTTTTCATGAAAAGAAGCTAAGAGAAAATTAACTGTTTAAAAAACTCTAAAAGTCTAGCTAATACAGGTAGTGATGGGCCATATTTGGAAAGTTCATTCATTGCTCTCTGGAAAGAGCAGCTCACACTGCCTCTAGGCTGCTACAGTTCAATGTGATTCACTATTGGGCTTGGTTCCTGAAGAAGTTATAGTCCATCACTTAAATCTGTAGCTAATAAGACTTGGAAACCTATTCCCATCATATTTCAGTAAGCAAAAGTATCAGCATGCTGTAGCTAGACAATCTACCTTTGCCAGTCACTCATCATGATGTTGACAATATCCAAGGTAAAGCAATTGAAGGGTGACATTATCCTTGCATTTACATTCTATTAATTTGGACACTTCTCCAAACTTTACCAATATTCAGTGCTTCAATTTAGTATTTCATTTCTTCATCTTCACTTGTCTTAAACTAGTTATTAAAAACCTTGAAGTGTGGGAGTGGGATGTAGCTCAGTGGTAGAAACTTTGCCTCACAATATGAAACTCTGAGCTCAATCCTCAGCAGCACATTAAAACAACAACAAAAACAACAAATAAAGCTTGAAGGTTAATTTTTTTGGAGTATTTACATTTTAATAAGAGTGAGTCCTCTGTTGAGTTTTTTTTCTAATTTGTTCTTTTTAGTTATACATGACAGTAGAATATATTTTGGCAAATTATACATATATAGAGCGTATGACTTATTCTATTTAGGATCCCATTCTTGTGGTTGTATATGATGTGAAGTTACCCTGGTCTAGTATTCAAATATAAGTCTAGGAAAGTTATGTCCAATTAATTCTACTGTCCTTTCTATTCTCCTCCCCCTCCCTTCCCTTCACCCCCCTTTGTCTAATCCAATGGATCTCTATTCTTCCCTCCCCACCCACCTTTGTTTTGAGTTAGCATTCACATATTAGAGAGAACATTTGGCCTTTGTTTTTTGTGATTGGCTTATTTCATTTAGCATGATAGTCTTCAGTTCCATCCATTTACCAGCAAATGCCATTATTTTATTCTTCTTTATGGCTGAGTAAAGTTCCATTGTGTATATATATACCACATGTTCTTTATCCATTCACCCATTGAAGGATACCTAGGTTGTTTCCATAGCTTTGTTATTGTGAGTTAAGCTCCTATAAATATTGATGTGGCTATGTCTCTGTAATATTCTTTTTTTAAAGTCTTTTGTGTACAGACCAAGGAGTGGAATAGTGGGGTCAAATGGTGGTTCCATTCCAAGTTTTCTAAGGAATTTCCATACTGGTTGCACCAATTTGCAGTCCCACCAGCAATGTATGAGAGTACCTTTCTCCCCACATCCTAACCAAAATGTATTCTTACTTGTATTCTTTATAATTGCAATTCTGACCAGTGTAATATGCATTATTAGTGCAGTTTTAATTTGCATTTCTCTAATTCTAGAGATGTTGAATATTTTTCCATATATTTTTGAGCAATCATATTTCTTCTTTTGTGAAGTATTTGTTCAGTTTCTTTGCCCATTTATATGCCGGGAGCTACCCATGAAATGTGAATGAACCAAATCGACATGGAGGCCATTGGGTATCAAAGTCTGGTATCTGGGAACTCCCAGCCTCAATCCTTTTTGTTTGAGACCTCCCAGTATATGTGACTTCCTACTGAGCTCTGTCAGGTTCAGCGCTACACTGGAGAAGGATGACCTGCTGGAGCCACATAGCCATACAACCTCTTAGAGGTGGGTGTGGCTTGCCAAGATGCCATTCAATCTGTTGAGTGCAAGACACCATGAATCAAAACTCCACCCACTGAAATCTTACCCCTGCACTTGATGTACTTTTTGTTAAATAAAAAAACCAGAGCCATTTTCTAGTTGTTTGGTTTCAGCTCCTAACAAGATTGAAGAATATATCAGGTTCTCCTCTTTGAACATAATTTCTGGCTCTGCCTCTTATTTCTTTACTAATTATTTTAGAATTTCTATTTCCCAGGTGGCTCACAAAATTATGATGAGGAAACTACCCTGGTGTGGTGCTGGATGCCCCAAGATATTTATTGATTCTTGATTTTACTTCTTGTGCTTTAGGAGTCTTATTGAGGAACTCTGTCCCTAACTAACATGATGGAGAGTTGAGCCTACTTTTTCTTCTAGTAGGCATGAGGTCTCTGCTCTAATGCTTAGGTCTTTGATCAATGTAGAGTAGAGTTTTGTGTAGGGTGAGCTAAAGAGGTTCAATTTCACTATATTATGTACAGATTTTCAGTTTTTCCAGCACCATTTGTTGAAGAAACTATCTTTTCTCCAATGTATGTTTATGGTGCCTTTGTCTTGGGTGAGATAACTGTATTTATATCAGTGAGTCTCTGTGTCTTCTATTCTGTACCATTGGTCTCTACGTCTGTTTTGGTGCTAATACCATGTTGTTTTAGTACTGCAGCTCTGTCGTATAATTTAAGCTCTGGCATTGTGATGCCTCCTGCATCACTTTTCCCCTAAGGAATAAAATCTGTGTCAAAAAGATATCTGCATTCTTGTGTTCATTGCACCATTAGGGTACAATAGTTAAGATATGAAAACAACCCCAACACCTATCAGCGAATGAACAAAGAAATCATAGAAACGTGTGTGTGTGTGTGTGTGTGTGTGTGTAATAAAATATTATTCTGCTTTAACAAAGAAGGAAACCTGCAATTTGCAAAAACATGGATGAATTCTGAGGACAGTATTCCAGATACAAAAAGACAAATAAAAGTAGGCCTAATGTAAAAATCCAAATCTAAAATCCTCCAAAATCTGAAACAGTCTGATTGCCAAGAGAACACCACCAGTGGAAAATTCAATACTTGCTTCATATGATGAGCTGTAGTCAAAATTTAGGGACTCTAAAAATGTTTTCTAAAATTACCTTTAGACTATGTGTATAAGGTGTATATGAAACATAAATGAATTTCATATCTGGAGTTGAGTTTCTTCCCCAAAATATCTCATTATGTGTACATATGCAAATATTCTAAAATCTGAAAAAAAATCCCAAATTTAAAACACTTGTGGTCTCAAGCATTTCTGGTAAGGGATATTCAATTTTTACTACATAATTTTATTTATATGTGTAATGTAAGACAATAAAATTCTGAGAAATACAGTAGGAGGGTGGTTACAAGGGCAAAGGGGTATGATTGGGGTAAATTGAGAAATTTTGTTTAAAAGATACAAACTTATAAGATAAATAAATTATGGAGATATAATGTATAACATGGTGACTATAGTTAATAAGAATGTATTAGATAGTTGAAATGTGGTAAAAGAGTTGATAAATATATATATTCTCACCACATACACAAAAAGACAACTATTTGAGGTAATTTTAGACTGACTGTGGGGATCTATTTACAACATTATGTAAATATCAAAACATGATTCTGCATACCTTGAATATATAAAATTTTGTAAATTAAACCAAATAAAGCTAAAAAATGTCATTATCATATTACCCAACAATGAACTCTTGAGAAATTTATCTCAGAAAAATTAAAAGTTATGTTTACACAAAAATGGTATATAAATATTTATAGTAGCTTAATTGGTAATCATCAAAAATTGGAAATGAGATTGATAGCAATCAAAGGGTGCATGGTGAAACAAATTAAGGTACATTCATAATATGGAATACTATTGAGGCATAAAAATGCCCACACTATTTATATATGCAGCTTAGATGTTCTTATGCTGACTTATAAAGGCCAATACTGAAATGATACATACTGTCTTATTTAATTTATATGACATTCTTGAAATGACAAATTAAAGAAATGAATGACAGATTAGCGATTGCCATGAGTTAAGTTTGAGGAGGGGTTGGTGTGTAATAGGTACAAGGTGAGTATGGTTAATAAAATTTAAAAAAAAATAAATAAGATTTGTTTAAATAAATAACATTTTTCAGCAAGACATAACATTTGTGATGCAGTGTATTTTTTTTTTTTTTGGAAAGAGATTATCCAAATTACTTTTAGTTCCTTTGTTTTATATTAAGAAACAGGATTAATAGGCTGAATCTTTGGTTTTATGTAAAGAAGATACATAGTAAATGAAAAGGAAAGTTCTCCCCTTTCTGGGTCTGAGACATTTTAGGTAGAAAAAGTGAGACACAGGGCAGGCTGACATCATAATTTGTCATCTCTCAACTTTTTCTCAGAGAGGGGAATTCATGATAATAAATAAGGCTAGTTATGGGAAATTAAACGACTGGACTCATTTCTTCTTCCTCCTTGCATTCATATTCATACATTCTGCCTTATTGTGAGAAGAATGTATTTTCCTGTCATTAGACATTAGGATTGGCCATGTAGGCATAAGGGACAGTGTGCTAACTCTGAATCTAGGCCGAAAAAGACCTCTATATTTTGGCTTGCCCTCTTATATTTCTAATATCACTATGAGAAAATATCCAGGTAACTTACTGGCCCAAGAGGGATGAGACACCTTTGGGATAGAGCAATGCTGATGATCCATAGTACTATGAAAAGCAGCAGACCTTCCTAAGCTTACACAGTTTGAATTAATCTTTCAGTCGATTTCAACCCAAGCTAGCTGCACCACATTTCATCTGCATATGCAAGCTGATAGTAAAATTATTATGTGTATTTAAACCACTTGTTTGCGAAAAATCAGTATCTGAAAAATAAATCTGAAGACAGTACAAAGCATGAGGTTTGACTTTCCCTTGTCTCCCACATAAGCAGGACTCAGTATTTGTTAAGGGTTTGGCTTGAGAACTCATAAAATATAGTCACTGAACTGGGTTCAAACTGACTTTGGTTAGTGGACATTATAGCTGAAACTCCAAGTCAGGAATAAATGTAAACAAGCTACAGAGGTTTTATATTGTTCTGCTGCAGCAACCAAGGAACACTGTTGGGATATGATTAAGATGAAAGGGACCATATCATATGCTAAATCAGCCACAGAATTCTTCCATAAGTTTCTTTAGGCAAATAGTACCTGAGTAGATAAGTGGCATGAAGCATGAGATCACACAATAACAGAGATAACAGAAGATCTGGGTCTTAGGACCCCAATTTTCCTTCTCTGTTCAGAGATCCCTTAGGCTACATATAGCCTTACTGTATTAGTGTTCTTATTAATCTGGGGTTTTTAAACAAAAGTATGTACACACACACACACACATGCACACACACACACATACACACACAAATATACATCTTAAGTATTCTCATGTACTATTTATTAGAAGCAAAGTAACAAGTGTTTGCTAAGTGCTTATCATGTGCCAGATAGTATTCTCCTAATTATTTTAAGAGCATGGTGTTATTTAATCTCTACTGGAAACCACATGAGGCAGATATTATCATTGCATCCATTATACAGATGATGAAACTGAGTGAGTACAATAAATGGCATATGAAGTCAGCCTGTATCCAAAACTTATGCTCAAAACCAATATACTATTTTTCCATTTTAGAGAGGGATTATGGGAGAAGGAAAACTATTTGAAAAAAATGAGCAATTTCATATAAGGGAAAACAATGTTGAATTCAGTTATGGTCTTATGCTAACCAGTGAATTTCTCTTAGGAGAAAGAAAATACCACCTATAGACAGAAGGGAATTGTTTTTGAACACTTACTTGTAGTGTGAGTTCAATTTTTTACCCCATTATAATTACATGCAAATGCATTAGAAACTTTATTCTACATTTGGGAAATGATTAGTTCTCAAAAAAGCATCTAAGCTAGGTGTGGTGGCTCATGCCTGTAATCCCAGTGATTTGGGAGGCTGAGGCAGGAGGACCACAGGTTTGAAGACAGCCTCATCAATTTAGTGAGGCTATAAGCAACCTAGTAAGACCCTGTTTCAAAATAAAAAATAAAAAGGGCTGCAGGTGTAGCTCAGTGCTTAAATGCTCTTGAGTTCAATCCCTGCTGAGAGAGAGAGAGAGAGAGAGAGAGAGAGAGAGAGAGAGAGAGAGAGAAAGATTGATTCCCAGACTAAACAAATATTTGGTCTGAAACTGAATTTCTTTACTCCTCAGATTATGTAAATGAAAAAAGCTTTGAACATATTTAGGAAACATGGCAGACCACCACAGAAAAATTTTGTTCTTGTAGTTCTGGAATTAAAAATATGACAGAAAATTAATAAGAATATCAGTGGTCAATTAACAAGAGAATACAACTTAATTATTATGTGAAAATGATTGAACCTTACTCAAAATCAAATAATCTGACATATAAATAATGACATGCCTTAACCCATCAAATTAAAACTTGTTTTCTAGTATTTTGCTGTTGATGAGATAATAGACAATCTCATATGTTACCTCAAACATGATATTCTCTGGTTAAGAAATACTGCTTCTAAAATTTACTTGTAATAATAAATTACTATTTTTTTCAGTGCTGGACACTGAACCCAGGGCCCACAGAAGACAAGTGCTCTACCACTGAGCTATACCCTTAGCCCTATAAAGTGTCTAAAATAGACAAAGTAAGGATTTTCGAAAGATTCACAATGGCCAAATATAGGAATATAGTTTAGTAACCAATAGTGCATACAAGCAGTTGAATACTCTGGAAGGATTAGAATGTTTGTGTTTAATGATCTGGAGAGATGTTTATAAATGTATTTCTAAGTGAGCAAACAGATCAACAACTGGGGTACAATATTGTTTCAAAATATGCATATACATGTGTATTCAGAGATAAAATATAGTATACAAAAATGTTTATGGTGGTGGGATTACAAAAGATGAGATACAGTGGAAGGTTTATATTTTGATTTACTCTTCACCACATACAGGTTAATTTGTTTTAGAAAACATTTTATTTTTTTATGAAAGGTGGAACATCAGCTGGTGTGGTGGTGCACACCTGTAATCTCAGCAACGCAGGAGGCTGAGGCAGAAGGCTCACAAGTTCAAGATCAGCCTGGGAATCTCAGCGAGACCCTGTTTCAAACTAAAATAAACATTTGTATTTGGGGTGTAGTTCAGTGGTAGAATGACACTGGGTTCAATCCAGTACTGAAAAATAACTAAATAAACAAATAAATAAATAAACAGATATAGAACATCAAGGCAGGTAAAATGAGATCCAGTCTAAGAGTGAAACAGAGCATTCAGATTATTTGTGACCTCAAGGTTTTGATTTTTTCATTATTATCTTGCACATCAAAGGTCAAAAGATAAACATTGAAATACTGTGAAATCTATGCAAATGATATTCAGCTTTAAAAGTTATTTAACATGATCTTCACTAGTAACTATATTGTTACTTTAAATTAAGTACTATTTAACATGGTTAATTTAAAGTCTGAATCATAGATTAAGGATCATATATAAATCATAAGAAGATATTTTTCAGTCCCTTACTCGGGAAATTATTTTTATGGGTATAATCTAAGCAGAGAAGATGATAGATAGGTGTGAACAGTGAATGGAGATTCCAGGTGGTAATGGGAAGTAAATTAATAGCCTTCTTCCATACTCTGATGATTCTCCTTTGAGATGTGGTTTCTTATCCAATTTCTACTAACATTTAAGAAATTGATATTCAGCTCTCACAGCTATAAAATGTCAAGTAATATATTTGGAAGTTTAAGGTTAGTTTTTGCATAGTGAACTGGGGATGAAAAAAGCTTAATGCAGAGATTTTGAACAGCCTTTTCATAAATAAAAACAGTATTTTCTATAATTAATCTCTCCAGTTCTTTTAATTTGTGCCTATGTCCAAAGACTATGAGGAAAAATTGTTAAATTTTCACTATTTACTTTGCATTTTTAGAAAGCAGTATTCTGGTTCATAGAGCCCAGATTTGGTAAGGAAATTAGGCAACCTGAAAAGTGTTAAAGTACTTAATGCTTTGGGTATGCATGTTCTCTTAAGTACAGTTGTCTTTCTGTTTGGGTACTAATGAACACCTTTGTATGGGGATAAGGACACCTTCCTAAGATAATTACTCAGGCAATATGCTACAATTCATCACCAGATGAGCACCATTTTAGAAATCAATAAATGTCAGGGAAAAGTACAAGGATAAGCACATTCTCTTTTTTAGAAATCTGATTATCAGCAATAAAATGAGAAAACAAATTTTCTCTTTGTTAATATATAAACATGTATGTGCTTTTGCTTTCTTTCTTTTTTTCTGTTTTGGTGGTGGTGGGGTTACTGGGGATTGAACCCAGGGATGCTTTGCCACAGAGCTACACCCCAGTATTTATTTGTTGTTTTGAGACAGGCTCTTGCTAAATTGCTAAGGCTGACCTGAAACTTGCAACCCTTCTCTCTCAGCCTCCAGAGTTACTAGGATTACAGATGTGAGTGAAAGTGCCTAGCTTGTTTCTTTCTCTTTCTTTTTCAAATAGAAGTAAGCCTATGGGGCTAATACAAAGATCAGTAATATATGGTCACCTACTTGATGATCATAAGAAGAAAAATCTCTAGTTTAAGGTAACTTCCACTGATTATTATAGGGCTTACTATATATTTATTTCTGTATCTATAGTTAGTATGATTATTAGTAAGAGGATTGATATGGTTGATTTTCAGGTAGTTTTAGAATGCTTAAAACCTGGCTTAGAGTACTGTTCTGATGCTTTAGCCTGTCTTAAAATATAAATATTTAAGATCTCAAAGTATTGGGAAGCTTGTATATTAACATACAACTCTTATATGGAGCATTCTTTCTATTTTCACCCCATTTTTCTCTTGAATCATCTTTACAAAGTGACAGTTTCTTTTCTTTATATTGGAAAAGCAGAGTTCAATTATCTCTGAAATACTAATTATAGTGTCCATTGCATTAAGTCAGTTTTTGATTGAATTATGATACAGATAAAATCAACATATGGAATTAGATTTCTGAAGAAAATTATTTGAGGATTATTATGACTCAGCCACATGACCAAGAAAAGTTTCTATATTACAGAAGATAACTATTGAAATAAGAGTGCTGGAGAGTTGCTCTAAACTTTTATATAATTATTACTGGGTACCAGAAAGCCTTGTCAATGTTTGTAACATGATAAACCCTTTAAAATAGTTTCTAAGGGTAATTGTAGTAAGTGTGGGTAATGAATTATTGACTCAATATTTTATTGATGATCAATTAGCTGGACATAAACAAGAAACAGACCATTAATTTTTATTATGCAAATATTTCACTAAGGTGACTATTTCTCTATTTGTGTATTTCTCATTTTAATACTGACAACCTCCCTGAAAGAAAGTGCATACTAGCCATTAGATTCACTGTTCAGAGAATTTAAAACTCCAGAGGGTCCTGTTAAATTCAGCTTTATGTTGGCATAAGTATCTGCAATTGCATCAGTAATTTACATTTAGGGAGAGCTAAAGTACTCTTCCTTCTTTCTTCCTTTTTTTCCCTTTTTTTCCTTTTCTGCCCTTGAATGAATATAGCTGCTTACTCAGTATGGGAAATTAAATGAAGTAGTACTGTTTGTCATCTCTTTTCATATCTCACCATAAAGACTCAATATGAAACTAAAATTGTAGAATACAATGTGCATTTTATTACATTTCAGATGCATCATTTCTTTGGTGGAAAAGTGCCATCAAGAAAATGTGATATTCTATAATTTTTTAAATATAATAAAATATATAATAACGGAATTTTAAAGATGATGGATAGGGAAGGGAAGCCAATAGAAGCCATAAATGAAATGAAGAAGAAAAATCTGAGAGATTATTAGGCATTTATTACTTTAGAACAATTAGCAAAGTTACAGTTCGGGGATGAATTTAGGAAATCACATGGACTGGACTTTTGCCTGTTAGCTAGACTGTCCTTAATGCATAGTGACAAGGATAATGATAAAAAATTCTAATCCAGCTGTACAGACAGAAGAGATGTTGAAAAGTACGTCTTGAGACTCTTAAATTCATGAAACTTTATAAGTACACCCCACATTTTTGACAGAATTACTTTAGTAAAATGGTTATAGCTCGTTAGAACTGCATGGTTTCACCTCTGGCAGAAAATTCCGTATGAAAAGGGTGCATTTGTGTGTCTGTGTGTGGGGCCTGGTTTATTTTAATTTTGGCCAAGCTTTGTGAAATAACTCCATGTGTACATGTTCTCTAGCATTTGAAACTCTACTGTAAAGCCATTAAAAGAATATATAAGGTAAATAAGACAAAAGTGAATAGGAAGAGAAGTACACAAGATTGCAATGTATATTTCTGAAAGCAGAGAGTGAATGAAAAATACCACTGAACAATAAAGAAAGATACAGTTTAAAATGATTTCAGAAGGAAATGATAAAATAAAGTGGATCAGTGACCTCAATAGAACTTTTGAAAGTCTCAGAATTTAAAGATACTAGGTATTATCCAAGGTAGAGAGAGGCAAGATAGAAGGGAATGGAAAGGGAAATAGCTGAACCAGGGGAATTAGTTAAACACTTTTCCTGCAGTTGTTAGAGCCTCCCTGCCTTTCTATTTACCTTTATATCCAAAAGAAAAATGATAATCTTTCTCTAATAATATAATATTTGTAGATTTATTTATCGTTAAAAGTTTATTTATTTATTTATTTTG
The DNA here is from genome assembly GCF_021218885.2 of Marmota monax. Taxonomy (NCBI): domain Eukaryota; kingdom Metazoa; phylum Chordata; class Mammalia; order Rodentia; family Sciuridae; genus Marmota; species Marmota monax. Next base: position 6,312,589 of record NW_026695065.1, on the reverse strand, counting down.
ATCTAATTAGTTATCCATGACAGTAGAATACATTTCAACTCATTGTACACAAATGGAACACAACTTCTCATTCCTCTGGCTGTACATGGTGCATAGTCACACTTATGGTGTAATCATACATGTATATAGGGTAATAAGGTTCATTTCATTCCACCATCATTCACACCCACACATCTACTCCTCTCCCCTTCCACACCTCTATCCAATCAAAAGTTCCTCCATTCTTCCCTGCACACACCCTCCCCCCACACACATTATGGATCAGTATCCACTTATCAGATAAGAAATTCAGCCTTTGGAGTTTTAGGTTTGGCTTATTTCACTTAGCATGATATTCTCCAGCTCCATCCATTTACCTGCAAAGGGCAAAATTTCATTCATCTTTAAGACTAATATTCCATTTTATGTACATACCACATTTTCTTTTTCTTTTTTTTTGAGAGAGAGAGAGAGAGAGAGAGAGAGAGAGAGAGAATTTTTTAATATTTATTTTTTAGTTTTTGGTGGACACACATCTTTATTTTTATGTGGTGCTGAGGATTGAACCCAGAGCCCCACACATGCCAGGCGAGCATGCTACCACTTGAGCCACATCCCCAGCCCAATAACACATTTTCTTTATTCATTCATCTGTTGAAGGACATCTAGGTTGGTTCCTTAGTTTAGCTATTGTGAATTGAATTACTATAAACACTGATGAGGCTGTGTCACTATAGTATTCTGATTTTAAGTCCTTTGCTTATAAACCAAGGAGTCAGGTAGCTGGATCAAATGGTGGTTCCATTCCAAGTTTTCTAAAGAATCTCCATACTGCTTTCCATAGTGGTTGCACCAATTTGCAGTCCCAACAGCAATGTATGAGTGTACCTTTTTCCACACATCCTCGCCAACATTTATTATTGTTTGTATTCTTGATAATTGCCATTCTGACTGGAGTAAGATGAAATATTAGAGTAGTTTTGATTTGCATTTCTCTAATTTCTATAGATTTTAAACATTTTTTACATAGTTTTTGATCGAGTGTATATCATCTTCTGAAAAGTGTTCAGTTCCTTAGCCCACTTATTGATTGTGTTTTTTGTTTTTTGTAGATTTATTATTTGGAGAAATTGAAGAGGGTTCAACTATGATGTCTTATATATGAGTGATGGTACTTTCAGAGAGGATAAAGAGAATAGATGCAATTGCATATTATTATGGAAGAACGAAGGAATGATGGAAGGAAAAGAAAGGGGGAAAAGAGAAAGAAGCAAGAAAATGGTACAATCCTAACACACTAAATTTAAAAATGAATCCTAACCACTGTTCATTGTGACAGTGTGGATCTTAAATGTACCCTAAAAGATTATGTTTTAAAAGCTTGGTCTCCAATGCAGCAGTGTTCAAAGGTGGGTCTTGCAGAGGCAATTGAACCATGAGGGCTAAAACCTCATGAATGGATTAATCTATTTCCAGGTTCATAGCTCAATTGGTTTGGGGAATGTGTTTTATCATAAAAGTAAGCTCTCTGCTTCCAAGATTCCAGGAAGTGAGAAATTTTGCACTGCTATGTACACTCTAGGATGATGTTCTGCCTTGTTATGTGCCTACAAGTAAGATGGACTAAAACCTCTAAAACTATGAGCCACAATAAACATTTCCTTTAAAAAATACATTTATTTATTTATTTATTTATTTATGGAACCCAGTGCCATATACATGCTTTAACACCAAGCTGCAACCCCAGTCTAAATCTTTCCTTTTTAAAAAGTTGTTTTTCTCAGATATTTTGTCATGGTGATAGAAAACTGACTAACACACACAACTTAAAATTCCTAGCTCTAAAAGCAATGGAAAGATGTCAAAATTATCAGAGATACAAAATCATTTACATAAAAAGTAAATGAGTAGAATGCCATTTAATATTTCAAAAGCAACACTATGATATAGAAAATAATAAAAAAAAAACCTCATAATAATTTTCTTTATGGAATTCTATACTAAACCAATTAAGAATTCAGTATAAGACTAAATCACCAAAAATGTACCTTCTGTGCACCTTTCTCTGGAAGGTTCTCTTTCAAAATCAAAGATTTAAAGCAGACAAAGGATATGGGACATAGGAAATAGGAAGTCCATGTAAAGAAAGCAGTTAAAAGAAGTCCCAATATGATCACTATACAGCAAACCTACAGAACAATCAGTCAGGAATGACATGGAAAGCAAAACAAAACTAGAGGAAGAATTTTTCTAGGGACAGAAAACTCATAGATTGATAGCTTTGATCATTAGGAAAATTATCTATAAATATCTTTAATCACAGATATAAGGAATATGTGGACAGAATTATGAATAGGTGTGTAGGATAACATGATAAGTCATGAGAATTAAAGCAGCAGCAATAATAAAGTCTCATTATATTATTCATCTATAAATGTATTTAGAATATAATGAGGGCAAATTTAAAGCCATTTAAATTAAAATTAGCTACAACAGAAGGCAAAATACTGTTAGTGTCTTTTCAAAAATATTGTCCACTAAGCAGAAACTGCAACTGCAAGAAGGAAACATAAAGTCATGGCTCCAGTGGAATAGAGCAAGAGGATTAGGGAGAGGGGTAAGGGGAGGGAAAGGGGGGATACTGTAGAATAAAATTGATCAAGTTGTATGACATGAATGTACAAATATGGAATAATGAATCTCACTATTATATATAACTATAATGTACCAATAAAGAATAAAAAATAAATCTTTCCTTAAAATATTATTCGTGGAATAAGATAAGAAACTGTCCTTAGATGTAACTATGGAAGTTTGTATGCTCTTAATATTCAAACACTTAGCATTCAAATAAAGTTCATAATAGTACCAATGTATTATATTAATTAATTGTATTTTATATAATTAAGTTGTACAACAATATGATATTTTAAATACACATGTACATCATTAAATAATCACTATATTCAAGAAGACTAACATATCTTTCTCCTCACATAGTTATTTTTTTGTATGTGGTAAGAACACTTTAAATCTGCTGTTTTAGCAAATTTCCAGTACACAAACCCAAGTATATATATGTTTTGTTTTGTTTTGTTTCTTTGGCACTGGGGATTGAACCCAGGGGTTCTCTTCCACTGAGCTACATCTTCAGCCCCTTTTTACTTTTTATTTTAATATAGGGTCTTGCTAAGTTACCCAGGCTGGGCCAGAATGTATTCAACCTGCCTCAGCATCCCAAATCTCTGGGATTAGAAGCATGCACTATAGCACCCAGGATTCACAATACAATATTATTAAGTACAGTCATAATGGTGTACATTAGATCTCTAGACATCCATCCTGCATAACTGAAATATCGACCCTTTGACCTACATCTCCCCATCAATATTCTACTCTGTTTCTTTGTATTCAATTTTGAAAAATTCCTCATGTGAGTTCATCCAGTATTTTTCTTGCTTTGCTTCATTTAGTATGATTTCCTCCACATTCATCCATATTGTTAAAAATATCAGGATTTCCTTGTTTTTTAAAAGTGAGTAATTGTATATATAAAACACAGACCATCAATCCATCCATTAAAAGACACTTTGGTTTCCTCTATATCTTGGCTTTTGTGAACAATGCCACAATAAACATGGGAATAAGGTACTGACATTATTTCTGTTGGCTAAATACCCAGAAAAGGAATTGTTAGATAATATAGCAATAGTTTTAAAAATTTATTTAGGAATCTCTGTACTGTTTTCCATAGTGTTTGTACCAATTTACATCCCCAACAATAACACAAAGTTCCCTTTTCTCCATACCCTCACCAATGCTTATCTTCTATGTTCTTGATAATAGTCATTCAATATATTTATATGAAATCTTTCATCTTAAAAATAATAACAAGATACTTAAAATTATTTGAAAATCAAATATCTCTGGGAAGATGGCAGGGTAGATATTACCAATATCAATCTTATTTTGTAAATAAGAAAAATGAAAATTGTCCATTAAAAAAAAGAGGCAGATCTTAGAGATCAAATTTTGTCTCAAGAAAAAAATGAAATGAAAGGTTTTCATAACTTCACATAGAAAAGGTTTTCACAGCTTCATATAGGAAAGACACAAAGTTTATAATTTCTACTGAAATGCTAATTGCTAATATTGTTTGGGGATTTCTGTACCCATATTGTGTACACTTGAAGCTATGTTAAAACAAAATGCTATTTTATATAAATCCTCCCAGTTCATAATGAATAATATTTTCTTTATGAATCTAATCTTTAAATTTTCTTGAAATTATTTTTTTAACCTTTTTAAAAATTGTATTTATTTATGTGGTACCAAGAATTGAACCCAATGCCCCACAAATGCATGATAAGTGCTCTACCACTGAGTCACAACCCCAGTCCCTTGAAATTCTTGATTCAGAATAATATATACTTAAGTTAGATCAATGGTGTGAACTAACTCTTTTTAAAAACTATTTTGTATTATCAGCTTGCCCATTTGAAGTGACAGTGTAAGATATGTATTACAATCAGATGGTAAACATAAATTACTGAGAATGCATATTGCTTTTTATATATTTAATAATTTTTTCTAAACTATTATATGACACTATAGTCAAAATGAATTATTATTGTAGGGGATTAATCTTCAAAGCTTTCATGTAATGCTGACTTCATTTGCAAAGACAAGTTACACGAACATTTGCTGCAAGAAAATAACTTGTATTGTTATGCATTTTAAATGCTAAGTCCCATCTTTATTTTATTTTATTTTAAAAATATTTTTAGTTGTAGATTGACACACTACCTTTATTTAATTTATTTGTACATCTGAACATTTATTATATATAAGAATATATGTGGTATGTAAACATTTACTTATATTAAAATCATTTGTTCAATATGATTAATTTTTAAAATATTTTATTGGTAAGTTATAATCATACATAATAGTAGGTTTCATTGTATTATATTCATGCTTAAACATAGCACAGCTTTGTCAATTTTATTCCCCCATAATTCCTCACTTTTTTCCCTTCCTCCATCCATCTAATTTCAATTTTCTAATCTACTGGTTTCTCTTCCATTTTCATGAGATCCTTTTCCCCCTCTTTTCTCTCTCACAGTCACCTATGAGAGACAATAAACAATGCTTGACTCTCTGAATCTGACTTATTTTACTTTAGCATGATAATTTTCCATTTCTATTTATTAATCAGCAAATTACATAATTTCATTCTTCTTTATGGGTGAGTAAAACTCAATTGTGTATATATACCATATTTTATTTATCCCTCTATGAATTGATGGATGCCTAGGCTGGTTCTGTAACTTGGCTATTGTGAATTGTGCTACTACAAATGTTGGAATTCGTATATTACTATAGAATGATAATTTCAGTTATTTTGGATAAATACCGAGGAGTAGAATAAGAAGCATCCTATGGTGGGTCCATTCCTAACCTTTTGAGGAATCTCTATACTGATTTCCAAAGTGGTTGTGCTGATTTATCAACCTACCAACATTGTAAAAGTGCAATTTTCCCCCACATCCTCACCATCATTAATTCTTACTTGTATTCTTGATGATTGTCATTCTGACTAGAGTGAGATAAAATTTCAGTATAGATTTGATTTGTATTTGTCTAACTGCTAAGGATATTGAGCATATTTTCATATACTTGTTGGCTCTTTTAATTATTCTTTTGATAAATGCCTGTTTAATTCTTTTGCCCCCTTATTGACTGTGTTATTTGTTAATTTTTTTTTTGTTTTTAAATTTTCTGAGTTCTTTTTATATTCTGAATATTAACCTGCTGTTGGAAGAGTAGCTGGCAAATATTTTCTTCTTTTCTGTAGGCTTTTTCTCCCCACTCTTGTATATTTTACCGTGCAGATTTATTGCTGTCTCACTTATGGATATTTAGGTTTATTTCTTAAACCAAGAGTATTATTAAGGAAATTGATGATCTGCCAACAAGTTGAAGGGTTGGCCCTACATTTCTGTTTAGAAATTACAATGTTTCTAGTCTAATTCTTAGGTCTTTGATCCACTTTTAGTTGATATTTGTACAGGGTGAGAGGGATTTAGTTTCATTCTTCTACATATGGATATCCAGTTTTCCCAGCACCATTTGTTAAAAATGTTATCTATTCTCAAAAGCATATTTTCAGCACCTTTTAAGGATCTGATGACTGCCTTTATGTGGAGTTTTCTCTGTCTTCTATTCTATTCCATTGATCTCCATGCCTATTTTTAAACCAGTACCATGCTATTTTTGCTACTATAGCTAGGTAGTATAACTTGAGATCGCATGCTGTAATGCCTCCAGCATTGTTCTTATTGCTCAGAATTGCTCTGGGCTCTCTCTGTGTGGTGTCACACGCCTGCAATCCCAGTGGCTCAGGAGGCTGAGGCAGGAGGAGCATAAGTTCAAAGCCACCCTCAGCAACTTAGCAAGGCCCCTAAGCAACTTAGTAATAGCCTGTCTCAAAATAAATACATAAATAAAAATGGCTGGGGATTTGGTTTAGTGCTCAGTGGTTAAGCACTCCTGGCTTAAAAAAAAAAAAAAAAAAAAAAAAAAAAGATTTGCTTTACTTGTTCTGATGTTTTTGCTTCCACATGAATTTTAGGACTTTTATTTTTCATATTCTGTGAAGAATGTCATTTGTATTTTAATAAGGATTGCATGAAATTAATGCCTAAAGCAATATGGCCATTTTGATAAAATTAATTATTTCTATCCAAAAATATGGGAAGTCTTTTCACCCTCTAAGATCTTCAGTTTCTTTCTTCATTGTTCTATAATTTTCATTGTAGAGGCCTTTCCCCTATTTGGTTAGATGTATTCAGGGGTTATTTTAGGCTATTGTGAATGGAATTGTATTTTCTGCTTTCTTTATCAGAAGGTTCATTATTAAGGAAAGAAAACTACAGATTCCTATCCCTGATGAACAGATACAAAAATCCTTAATAAAGCATTAGCAATTTGCCTTTAAAAACATTTTAAGAAGATTGCCCACCATTATTAAATTGTTTTCATCCCAGGGATGCAAGATTGGTTCAGCATAAACAAATCAATAAATGTAATTTATCACATGAATAGAATTAAGGACAAAAATCATGTGATCATCTAAATAGATGCAGAAAAATCCTTTGTTAAAATCCAGCACCTATTTGTTTTCAAAAAAGTAGAAAAACTAGGGATAGAAAGAACTTATCCCAACATTACAATGGCTATATATGATAGATCCAAGGCCAATATCATACTAAACAGGAAAAAAAAGAAACTGAAAGCATTTATTCTAAAATAAGGAATAAGACAGGATGTCTACTCTTATTACTTTTTTTTCAATGTAATACTTGAAACTCAAGCCACAGGAATTAGGTAAGAGAAGGAAATTAAAAGGATACAAATAGGAAAATAAGTAAATTATCTCTGTTTGCCAATGACATGATCTTATACTTAAAAGATCCAAAACACCTCTCCAGAAGTCTTCCAGAGCTAATAAACAAATTTAGCAAAGTAACAGAATACAAAATCAATAGACAAAAATCAATAACCTTCCTATACACAAATAACTTTTAAGGTAATTGATACGTAGCTTGTATTTCAAAGTGAAATCAATTGTGAAATACAGGTTTGTATGTAGGAGTGTATTGGAATATGCCTTCTGATCATCATCCGTGAAGGAAACAAATAATCAGGATTGGATAGAGAGAGAATTTGAATCAGACCCAACAAAGGCTTCAGTTGACCAAATAGGAATCTCTCAAATTGTGATGACACTTCAAAATTGTCCATTGACAGGCAAGGGTACTAAGCCTATTCTGTTAACTTTTACAAGAAATCAATATATTAAATAAAAAAATTAAGGACCCTACTCAGTATTAGATGTGAGCCACCACTTGAGAAGGGAATCAGATAACTCTTTAAAGTTTAGAGCAATTCCTTTAAAGGACTGAGTACAGAAGATTCTCAGACAATAAATAACACTCCTAGACACTGGGGAAACTGAATTGATACATTCTGTTTCAAGATCTGGGTTGTGCATTGCAGAATCACCTCCAAGAATGTCCCAAAACATAAAATTTCAATTTTTCCCTTAAGTAACATATACCTTTTCTATTGGATATATTTGAAATATAAACACATAAGATTACATATCAATTTGAATGTAGTCAGTTTCTAACATTTTAAATTCGTATTAGAACAATTTCAAATATTCAGAAAAAAATTTAGCAATCAAGTATCTATATGCGAAAACATTTACACATATGTTTAACAGATTATTTATTTTTCTTTTACTTATTCCTTGGCAAGAAATTCAGTCAAACTACAGTAATTAAGCAAATATTTACCTTCGAAGATTTAATTAGCCCAAGTACTGCATCAAAATGTGATTATTTTATGAATTTTTGTGACCAAATAGATTTAAAAATAGAATCTTGACTGTTACCGTTATAAGATTAACTATCTCTTTGTAAATTAGGTTTTTCTTTATCTCACGTGTGTTATTTCCTATTTGAAATAATATGGTATTCTTAAGCTTCAGACCCAAAGCTTTATAGTCTGAAGAATTTATACATAGTTTGTTAATACTTTGTCTAATAAACACTGATAAGGATTAGAATATTTAAAAACCTGGATTAATCACCACACTAATGAAGACTATATTTTGCATAAAATCCTCAGATATAAAAATAAACATTAACTTTTGTGGTCAGAGATTTTATGGGTAAGATTTTATTTTTCCTAAGGAAAAATAAAAATCCCTGAAAAATATTAATTTTCCTCCAATATATTCATCTATATGAAATCAGGTTCAAAAGAACAAATACGAATAGCCTAGAAAGAGATGATATCATAGAATAAGAACTTTCAAGCAAAACTTGAGAAAATAGTGGATATTAATGTGGGTTAAGTTGTTGAGAAACATTTTTGTGCAGAAAACAGCTTTCCATCTTAATTTTCAAACTTTTTACTTTCCCCTACCAGCTTTGTTGAGATGTAATATATAATTAAGATATACAACATGATGTTTTGATATAAGTACACATTGTGAAATGATTATTATAATTAAGCTAATTAGCATATCAATAACCACAGATAGTTATCTTTGGGTGTGAATACATACTGAGAATACTTAAGATCTACTGTCAGCACATTTCATGTATATAATAAGTTATTATAACCTATAATAACCATGGTGAACATTGTCTCCAGAATTTATGCATCTTAATACTGCAAATCTGTATGTTTTTAATTTTTTTTTAGTTGTAAGTGGACACAATATCTTTATTTTTATTTATTTATTTATTTATTTTTGTGGTGCTGAGGATCGAACCCAATGCTTCACCAACTAGGCTAGTACTCTACCACTGAGCCACAACCCTTGGCCCTGCAAATCTGTATCTTTTGTTCATTATCTCCCTGATTTTCTTTATCCCCAACCCCTAGTAACCATCTCCTATTTTTTGTTTTTATGAATATGACTTTTTTTCAGGTTTTACATGTAAGTGAAGTTATCCCATATGTGTCTTACCATGTATGGCTATCTTCACTCAGCATACTGTCTTTCAGTTCCACCCATGTTATTGGAAATGTAAGAATTTCTTTCTTTTCTAAATTGAAAAAAAAATTGTACTTCATGTACATGTATATAGATATATACATACATTCATATATTGTGGATATTGTAAAATATGCTATTTTAGAAAGTTTTTTGCTGTTGTGATTAAAGGATCTGACCAGTACAACTGTAGAGGAGGAAGGTTGCTTTTTTTTTTTTTTTTTTGAGGGCTCATGGTTTCAGAGGTCTAAATCCATAGAAGGCTGGCTACATTTCTTGGGGCGGGAGGCAAGGCTGGACATGGTGGAAGACTGTGGCAGTGTGAAGAAGCTCACATCACAGTGATCAGAAAGCAGAGAGAGACTCCACTCACCAAATACAAATATATACCCAAAGCCACGCCTCATTTTCCACCTTCAGCAACACCCTACCATTTCAGTTGCCATTCAGTTAATCCCCAGGAGGATTGAGTAAAGACTCTTACAACCCAATCATTTGTCCTCTGAACTTTCTGGCATTGTCTCCCATGTGAGCTATTGGGAGACATCTCACATTCGAACTATAACATATACATTATAAATATAATACATATTGGGAATACTTTGGAAAGAACTGGGTGATTTAATTATACATTCATCTTTGACAGACATTTAGGTTTTTTCATGTTTTGACCACTGCTAGTAACAGTGTTGTAAACATGGGAATGCATAGACATCCTTGAGACAATGATTTTATTTCTATTTCATATATGCCCACAGACTCTTGCACTTGTTCTCTTCAGGGATGTGCTAAGAGAGCCCTCTTTGGAGGGGAGCTTAAGGTACATAAAATATTTATGGTACCCTTGAGACAGTTGGAGTGGGTTCATAGGTGAGATATCCCAATTATCTCATGGGGGAGTTTTATTTATTTATTTATTTTTGGCACCAGGGATTGAGCTCCAGGTTACTTAACCACTGAGCCACATCCCCAGATCTTTTTTTTTTTTAGCATTTTATTTAGAGACAAGTTCTGGCTGAGCTGCTAAGTGCTTTGCTAAATTTCTGAGGCTGGCTTTGAACTCGCAATCCTCTTGCCTAAGCCCCCCCCCCCCAGCCACTGGGAGTACACATGCACTCCACTGTGCCTGGATCATGGGGGAGTTTTGGTAGTGTTAGAGAATCCTCAGCTTCTCTTTTCTGCTCTCAGTCTTTCCTAACCATCAAGCTATGCCAATCTCTTTGTTATTATGGATGGGGTAAAAACAAGTGAACTTCTTAGGCAATGTCCTACACAGCTAAGTGAGCCTTATCCTATTCTCACTTTCTCCTGTAAGAGAAATTATCAGCCAATGGTGCTCTTTTTTTTTTTTTTTTGAAATAGTTTTTGCCATATTGAGGCAGGGGTAATGGAAGAAAAAAATAAAATTGTCCATTTTGTCCTCTCTAATGCATCTATTTTCAAGTATTTTTGCTTAAATATGTGCAAGCATTTATCTGCTAGATTCCCAGAATCTTAAAAAGTTAATCTCATGTGTAGATATTTGTAGAAATTGCAGGGGTGGGAGTTGAAGTGATAGTAGAAAGCTTTTATTCTGTCATCTTACTGATGTCAATCTCAAGTCTTTCACTTTCTCACTAGGCTCTCAAATTTATGCACTTTTTGTAGTACAATTTTCAGGGCCAAGTGCAGATCAGAGAGGTGAATAAACTTCATATTTAATGAATATCAATCATAAGTTAGGAATTTTTATTAGTTCTTACAAGCATATCTCATTACATCCACACATCAATACTAAGAGGTGATACTATTTTTCCAATTTCATTGCTGAAAGACTGGGACTGAGAAGTAAGTTAATTGCCTTATGTTACATAGCAAATAAAACCCAGAAACAGATTCAAACTGAGATCTGCCTTGACATACAATCTGATTCTTTTTTCACTACTGTATGGTGTATTTTCATGGTACCATTTTCTACGTTATCCCCACCATTGGCCAGTGATAACCCTCTGATTTGCATTGGAATATGCCTTCTAAAACTATAGGAAGAAAAAAAAATAATCCCAATTCCTTTAGTGTAAGAATGGATTTTAAGGCTGATAGTAGTTAACAATTGTGACACACTAGATTTTAAAACATTGTTTTTCCAGTCATTTTAGGGAAGCATTTGTGTCTCTAAAATTTCCTAATGAGAAGTTATAAGCTCTTTATTTAAAAAAAAACAAAAAGAAAAAAGAAAGAAAATGAGAAAATCCTTAGAGAGGAAGGCATGCTTTAATTTTCTAATATCACAGTGTTTTTCTTTCACATGAAAGAGAAAGAGAGAGAGAGAGAGAGAGAGAAGGAATCTGTCCTATTGAGCTTTTTGATTTTCTTTGCCTCCGAATGAAACTTGTTAGTCTGTGAAATCACTTTTAATAAAAATTGTATTTTATTAAGAAAATCACATAACTCCTCAGTATAATAAACCCTGCATATTATATAAGTATATGAAAAATGTATACAGACTCTAAAACCAGGATGGATATGTAAATTAAACAGCTGTGTAAAAATTCTCACTTTTTCTTCATTTAACTTAATCCTTTCTGTATTTACATGTATAAATATAACATAAACAATAAATTTCAGTATTGAGGTAGCAAATTAAAAACCATAAATTAATCAAACTATTAATTAAAAATTACAAATGGTTTAATAGTGAACTTAAAAATTAATTAAAGCAACTAGTGTTACAGAAATTATGTCTTTACCATTGCCTTTTTTACTTGATGAAATAATTAATTGTTCAAATCATAAATTAAAACTTTAACACTTAAAAGAGTTGGATATACTATATATTTAAATTATAAGTTTTTTTATTTTTATTGAAATTATTAAATCATATGAATGATCTACATTCTAATTGACATATTTAATAAAGCAGACGAAATTATTCTCATTGGTCTTCATGTCATGCCATTGGCATATTAAAATAAAGAAATAGACAAATTGATAAATTAATTTAGCTTTTCCCAAGCAATATGTTCAATTTCGTTCTAATAAAAATCCAATAAATGTCTTCGTATCAACTTGAAGGACATGTGATTGTGTAAGAATTTATAAAGTCTATGATAGACAATCTCAGTGATCTAAGAATGCTAATTGTGAGCTCAGCTCAGGGTAGGCCCAGGTCTGCCCCAATGACCACCAGACTCATGCCTGAGCTCAGGCCCCAGCCCAGGACTGCTCCCACCAATTGGCTAACACAAGCATAAGCCCAGGCCCTGGTCAGGCTTAGCACCAACACCATGGAATTACACAGGCCTAACCCACCTCTATCTTGGGACAGACCCTGTAGCTATCACCATAGCCTTTCCCATGCAGTAGCCTCCAACTTACAACAACAGACAAGGCCTAGAAGAACTTGCATCTCTAAATAGGCATCTCAAAGCCAGTGTAAGGCTTTCAGCCTCATCTCTGAAAGACATTGACTCCATTGAGGGATAAGCCACTGCTATCTCGAGTTCCCACTACTGTCATTAGTTGCAGTAGCATCCATTGTAGGACACCAGCAGGGGCTGGAAGCCCAACAACAAGGTGAGATATAGACAATCTGCATGGATATTACAAGATTAGAGGGTAGGAACTGTAATACCTTAGATCAAGAAAGGAGAACACATAGACAACATGAAAAAACAAGGGAAAAAAGTGCCTCAAACAAATAGGGATACTACAATAATAGCATCCATAGACAGGGTAGTTGATGAAATGTCAGAGAAGAAGTTCAGAATATACATAATGATCTTTACATTAAAGAATGATCTAAATGAGCAACTACAGGCAAAAATTTTTCACTCCATCAAAGAGATAAAAGACAAAATACAGGCGAATGTTGATCACACCAACAAAGAGATAAGGGAGCAAATACAGGTAGCAAAAGATTACTTCAAGAAAGAAATAGAGATTCTGAAATAAAACCAATCAGAAATACTTGAAATGAAGGAAACAATAAGCTAAATAAAAAACTCAGTAGAAAGTATCACCAACAGACTAGATCTCATGGAAGACAGAATGTTAGATAATGAAGACAATGTATAAAATCTGGAAAATGAAGTTGAATACAGTGATAATGGTACAAAACCATGAACAGAACACCAAAGAATTATGAGAAAGCATCAAAGGACCAAATATAAGATTTCTTGAGATTGAGGAAGGCACAAAGATTCAAATCAAAGGAATCCACAATCTCTTCCATGAGATAATATCAGAAAATTTCCCAAACATGAAAAAAAATGAGTTAGAAGATCAAATATAAGAGGCTTACAGGACACCAAAAGTACAAAATTACAACTGATCTACACCAAATCACATTCTAATGAGAATGCCGAGCATACAGAATAAGGATAGACTCTTAAAACCTGCAAGAGAGAGGAATCAGATCACATGTAGGGGGAGACCAATTTATATCTCCACAGATTTTTCAACCCACACCCTCAAAGCCAGGAAATCCTGGACCAACATATACCAAGCTCTGAAAGAAAATGGATACCAACCAAGAATCTTAGATCCAGCAAAATTTAGTTTCAGATTTGATGACAAAATTAAAAAAAAAAACTTTCATAATGAACCAAAGTTAAAAGAATTTACATTGAGAAAGCCTGCACTACAGAGCATCCTCAGCAAAATATTCCAGGAGGAGAAAATGACAAACGACAATGAAAATCAGCAAAGGGAGGAACTACAATAAAAGAAAGACCAATCAAAGGAGAAACCAAGTCAAGTTAAAAAGACCAATAAACCAAAATTACCAGGGATACAAATCATATTTCAATAATAATCCTGAGTGTGAATGGTATAAAATCATCAATTAAAAAATCATAGACTGACAGATTGGATTTAAAAAAAAAGACTCAACACTATGTTGCCTTCAAGAGACTAATCTCATAGGAAAAGATATCCACAGACTGAAGGTGAAAGGGTGGGAAAAAACATACCACTCACTTGGACCATGTAAACAAGCAGGGATTTCCATCTTCATATCAGGTAAAGTTTACATCAAACCAAAGTCAGTCAGAAGGGATAACAAAGGACATTTCATACTGCTTAAGGGATTCACATCAAGAAGACATAACAACCATAAATATCTATGCCCTAAACAATGGAGCATCTATGTCAAATAAACTTATTTCAAACACAAGAAACAAATAGACCAGAACACAATAAAACTGAGTGACTTTAATACACCTCTCTCACCACTGGATAGATCTTCCAAACAAAAACTAAACAAATAAACTATAGAACTAAATAACACAATCAATTATTTGAACTTAATAGACATATATAGAATATTTCATCCATCAACAATCAAATACACTTTCTTCTCAGCAGCACATGGATCATTTTTCAAAATAGACCATATATTACGCCACAAAGCAAGTCTTAGTGAATACAAAAATAGAGATACTACCCTGCATTGTATCAGACGGTAATGGAATGAAATTAGAAATCAATAATAAAATTAAAAAGAGAAGGTACTCCAACACCTGGAGACTAAACATTATGCTATTGAATGACACATGTATAACATAAGACATCAGGGAGGAGATTAAAAAAAAAATTCTTAGAGGTAAGTGAGAATTCTGGAAATCCACATGGAGCAAAATGAAAATAAACCCCTATCTCTCACCATAAACAAAACTCAACTCAAAATGGATCAGGGACCTAGGAATTAGTCCAGAGACCCTGCACCTTATAGAGGAAAAAATGGGCCCAAATCTTCATCATGTTGGATTATGCCCCAACTTCCTTAATATGACTCCTAAAGCATAAGAAATAAAGTCAAGAATTAATAAATGGGATGGACTCAAACTAAAAATCTTCTCAGAAAAAGAAACAATCAATAGGGTAAAGAGGGAGCCTGCATTTTTGGGAGCAAATTTTTGCCACACATACATCAGATAGAGCACTAATCTCAAGGATATATAAAGAACTCAAAAACCTTAGCACCAAAAATCAAACAATCCAATCAATAAGTGGGCTATGGAGCTGAACAGACACTTCTCAGAAGAAGATAAAGAATCAATCAATAAATCTATGAAAAATATTCAACATCTCTAGTAATTAGAGAAATGCAAATCAAAACTACTCTAAGATTTTATCTCACTCCATTCAGAATGGCAGTTATGAAGAATACAGACAATAATAAATGTTGGCAAGGATGTTGGGAAAAGGGCACACTCTTACATTGCTGGTGGGACTACAAATTAGTGCAACCAATCTGGAAAGCAGTGTGCAGATTCCTTAGAAAATGTGAAATGGAGCCACCATTTGATCCAGGTATTCCACTCCTTGGTCTATACCCAATGGACTTAAAAGCAGCATACTATAGTAATGCAGCCACATCTATGTTTATAACAGCTCATTCACAATAGGTAAACTCTGGAAGTATCCTAGATACCTTTCAATAGACAAATAGATAAAGAAACTGTGGTATATATATACAATGGAACATTACTCAGCATTAAAAGAGGATAAAATTATGGCATTTGCAGGTAAATGGATGGAATTGGAGAATTTCATGCTAAGTGAAGTAAGCCAATCCTCCCAAAAAAACAAAGGCCAAATGTTCTCTCTGATAAGTGGATGCTAATCCATAAGAGGGTGGGCATGGGAAAAATGGAGGAACTTTGATTAGGCAAAGGGGAGAGACATGTGGGGAGGGGGCATGGAGGCAGAAAAGATGAAGGAATATGATGGACATCATTACCCTAGTTACATATATGATTGCAGATGTGGTGCAATGCTACATCATTTACGATCAGGAAAATGAAAATTTGTCCTGCAATTGTGTACAATGAATCAAAATGCATTCTATTGTCATATACACCTAATTAAAATAAATTAATAATTTTTTAAAAAAAGGAACTACATAAGTAACCCAAAGGTGCACAAAGACAAATTCCGGGAGCCCTACTGGAATTCTTGGGCATTATCTTGAAGCAGACTTTTATTTACAATATGATCCACCTCTGAAAAGTTAAATAAACCAATAAATAAAATTACAATAAAAAAGAATGTTAATTGTGTTTTTGGATATAATTTTTGTTGACTTGTTAAAAGTGGTAGCTCACATCTGTCAAGTATTGCTGTTCATGTTTTGAAAAAGATAATGTGCTTTGTTATTAGTCCATCATCATTATCAACAGAAATGTGTTTCTAATAAATTAGGTGATAAAGTATATGACTCATACATGCAAATCATTAGATTTGTTATAGACCACATTTTACAGTTCAGCTTAATTTTATTTTATTTTCTACTTAATTTTAAATTATCAGATTCTCCTACACTGCTATTTGGCAAGTCTTAAGCCTTAATACTTCATAGCAGATGATTTTAATAATATCTAATCTTATTAATTTTATTGATCAAATCATGTCCATCTATCCTCAGCATTTGTGTTAGAATATATAAATGACTCATGTAACTGTGTAGAATAGCTTAAAGAAGTATTCAAAACTTTAGAAAACAAAATGTATTAAACTTTTTTAAAAAGTACTGATTAACAATTTAAATTTGCACTAACAATTTAAAATGGAATTATAGTTAATTAGTGTAGAAATGTGATTTCTTAATATTTAATATTTTTTCTTCAGCATAGATATGTACTTGCCACCAAAATCATAATTAGATTTCCTCATGAAATGTATAACTTACATAATAATTATGAGAGAATAATAAGATACTGCAGAGTTCTGAATTTACACTACATTTTTAAAATATTATAAGAATAACCATGGCAAATTTGTTTTAAAGGGATACATAAAAATAAAAAAAAAAACTAAAGTAAGGAACTCTGAAATTATTGAAAAATAAAATAGAATATATATACAGTACATAGAGCAGGATGTCATCAAGGTGGCCGAATAGGAATTTCCAGCCCTCATTCCCTTACAGAAATACTGATTTTAGAAACCACCTACAAAGGGGACATTTGTGGGAGACCTAGATTTCAGCACTGAGTTTATAGCACCCTGGTTGAACAAAAAGTCTGAAAATAAATACACTAAAGAAAAGAATAATTTTACTGCCCTTGCATAAACCCAGGGCACAAGTTGATGATTAGACTCTCTCTTTAGTCTGCAGTTTCTACATGGGGAAAATATTGAAGCAAACTGAGTAGCAGGTTTCCTCAGTCTTGAAGGATACTCCTTACAGTGTTTATTTTTCCCTTACCCCACCCAGAATCTGAGGGTATTAACATAGCTGAATCTCCTGGGACAATATTTTTTTAATGTTTATTTATATTAATTAATGAATTAGGAGCTCTCAGCAATTTGCACAAAGCTCAATAGCTGTTTTCAGTTCATGTTAACCAGCTTGTGGGTTAACAGATCCCAATCATTATCTCTGAGGACAACTCACTTTCAGACTCCCTTTGGTAAGCTTTTAAGTACCCTCAGCACACTGAATGTACCCTATGCCCAAGGTACTACATGTTCCCATGCATAGCACCCCAGTGTGCTCCCAGAATCTCAAAATCTTATAGATATAAACAACAGGTATGGATTGTAAAGAAATCAAAAGGAGATGAAGCAAAATACAGAGGCAGAATGGCTCCTCGTCTGAGCTGCCAGCTTTATTTATATTAGTAGGTTATATTAGATCACTGACATCATTAGTACCTTGTTGTTCATTGTATTACAGTCAGGTTACAGAGTTAGCAACATTATGCAGCTTATTTCTCAGTTATATACTATAGTTGAAATGTACAATGTTAGGAGCTTTGTGTAGCTCTCAAGAAAGTCCATTATTTAAAGTTACTGTTATGGGGATGGGTTCAGGTTCAGTGGAGTTTGGTGAAATATTGTGGCTGTTTAACAAGAGAGTTCATTTATTCCCAGGAGCTATGTGCCTGAGGTCAAGATCAAGGCTGATAAGATTCTAGCATAGACCCTCCTCATGGAGGGCATTGCCACAGAAGCTAGGCATCCTGTGTCTTTGCATAGAAACTTTCCCAGCAGCTAGGCATCCTATCCTTTTGTATGGAACTTTCCCAGCCACCAAGCATGTCACAGCCATGAAATCATCAGAGACCCTAATTCCAAATACAGAACCCTTATAATGTATCTCTGTGGTCAGTTTGACTCAACTGGATTGGAAGAAGGCATACAACCTTGAACATTTCATGGTACTACACTAAGAAAAATAAATGATACTCCTAGTGATAATTTTGGATTTATAGGATCCTGAAAAGGAACACAGTTCTTAAAAGAGTTTTTTTTTTCATAAGAGGAAGTAAGAGAATTGGAGTAATTACATACATAGAAAAGATCTGATGGATACCCATAATTTCCCACAAGGTTGACTGGTGAAGGTATTTCTCCTTAAAACCAGTCAATAAAGACTAGAGAAGATTAATCCTTCTTCAAATTAAAAAATAGCAATATAGATTTCAAGAAATATGAAGAATTATGGAAGCATGATACCACCAAAGGCATGAAATAAAACTCAAGCCAATGACTCCAAAACACATGGAGATCTATGAATTTCCTGACAAAATACAAAATAATCATTTAAAGAAGCTGCATGAGGTATAGCAGAATAGAAAGAAAACTAACTAATATCAAGAAAATGGTAAATAAGCAAAATTAGAACATAAACCATGAAAAAGAATCAAATAGAAAATACCAGAGTTGAAGTATTCAACATATTAAATGAAAATTTCAATAGAGAGATTTATCAGCAAGTCCAACATGGTAGCACACACCTGTAATCCCAACAGTTTGGCATGCTGAGGCAGGAAAATCACAAGTTTGAGACCAACCTCAACAATTTAGTGAGATCCTGTCTCAAAATTTAAAAAGTGCTGGAAATTTATATCAGTTATAATAAAGGACCCCTTGGTACATGAGAGAGAGAGAGAGAGAGAGAGAGAGAGAGAGAGAGAGAGAGAGAGAGAGAGAGAGATTGATTCAACCACAGACTAGATGAAATAGGAGAATCGGTTTATTTAAAGGCAGATCATTTGAAGTTTTCCAGTGTTGCAAAGATAAAAAGAATAAAAAAAAACAGTGTCCAAATTCTATAGGTCTTGTGCAAATCAACACATCATTTTTGTTTATGTGTATTTCAGAAGAAACAGAGATGTAGAATGGGACAAAAATTTATTTAAAAAATAATGATAGAAATATCCTAAATGTGAGTAAGTAAATAAATATCTATATCCATGATGTTCTGATAATCCTAAATAGGTTAAACATGAAGAGGTATTCATTGAGACCCAATGAAATCAAATTGTCAAATGTCAAATAAAAATAAAAGTTTGAAAATAGAAAAAAGTTACTCATCATACAAAGACTTTCTACAAAAATACACATCACATGCAATGATAGAGTAGGATGATACTAAAAGAAAAAAAAATCTGCCAACAAAGTATAGTACACCTGATTAAGTTTGTCCTTCAATATATTTTCATTTATTGCAGCATTATTAACAACAGGCAAACATAAGCAACACATATGTCTATTGATGGATGGATGAAGAAAACCTGGTATATACATACAATGTAACATTTTTCATCCTTAAAACTAAAGGAAATCCTATAATTTCCACAAATATTGATAAACCTGAAAGACATTGTGCTAAGTCAAATAAACCAGTCTCAAAATGACAAATACTGTATGATTCCACTTACATAAAATAATTAAAATAATCAAACTCATATAAGCAGAAACAGGAATGGTGGTTTCCAAGGGTTGTGGAAAGGAATAAGTAGATAGTTATTGTTCAACTGGCATAAAGTGTCAATTATGCAAGATGACTTGAGTTTTTGTGATTCATTCTATAACATGGTATGCTCATTAACAACAAAATAGTTTGCAACACATTTTTACTTATTGAGAGGGTATTTATTATGTTAAGTATCTTTACCACAACAAAGGAGACATCAGAAAGCATTTGGAGATGATATATATGATTGTAACTTATGCCAATACTATTACAAGTTCACAAATGTGTAAGTTTGTTAAATTGTAAGCTTTAAATATGTGCACTTATTTTTCTATACCCAAAATACCACAATAAGGCTGATTTACAAAAGACAAAGATTGTTAGTGAAGACCAAAGCCAATATTTAGTTATAAATTCTACATAAGAAGGCTGGGTTGCGGCTCAGTGGTAGAGTGATCACCTAAGCACATGTGAGGCACTGGGTTCAATCCTCAGCCTCAAATACAAATAAACAAAATAAAGGTATTATTTCCAACTACAACTAAAAAAAATTAAAAAAATTTACAAAAGAAAGTTACTTTAAACTTAAAGAAATATGTTGATTAAAAGTAAAAGAATGGAGAAAGGAGTATCATGCTAACTTTGATCCAAAAAAAGCAGAAATGGTTATATAGATTTCAGTAAGAACAGAATTCAGATGAAAGAATGTTATTAGGAAGAAGGATGGGTATTATATAATGATAAGAGGGAAAATTCCCTAAGAAAACAGCAATATTTTTGCATATACATCTAGCAACAAAATGTCAAAATACATGATATAAAAATGTATATAACTACCTGTAAGAACAGATGAATTTACTATTATATTTGGAGGCTAATAGACCTTTATTAGAAAATGGAGAGACTCATCTAGTAGAAAATTGATAAAGTAAATTCAAAAGAACAAATTGATCAATTGTATATAACTAGCAGTGATAGATTACTTCATTCCAAAACTGCAGATTACATATTTTTTTAAGCTTACATGTAATATTTACCAAGATGGTCAACATCTGGGTCATAAAACATAGTTATAAAAATTTAAATAATAGAAATCCTGCAAATGTCTGCTTTTAGACTCCAGTGGAATTTCTATTAAGATAGAATAAATAATAAAAAATGAATAAAAATAGATATCTGGAAAATCACTAATCAGCAGCATATCTCTAAATAACACATGAATCAAAGAAGATATCTTGATACATTTTGAAATATTTTTAACTAAAATGAACTCTTATGATTAAATATTCCCTCAAAAACTCATTTTGAAATATATTTATCATTGTAACAGAATTAAGAGGAAGGATTCTAAGATTTGATAATCTCTGCCACTGTGAATGGATTAATACCATAATTATGAGAGTGAGTTAGTTATTATGGGAGTAGGTCCTGATAAAAGGAATGAGTTTGGCCTGATTTTTTTCTCTCACACATGTGCTTTTATGCCATCCCACCATTTATGATATGGTAAAAAATTTATCACCAAATGTATCCATGTTTGATTTCCTAGCCTCAAGAACCACAAGCTAATTAAACATATAGTGTATATAATTTACCCAGTCTGTGGTATATTCTATTACAGAAGCATAAAATATACTAAGACAACTTATCAAAATTTGTAGGATGTAGCTAAAGCAATGTTTAGAGGAAAATATGTAACATTAAATATATATATATATATATATATATATATATATATATATATATACATAAAATTTAAAAATCCAAAATCAATAACCTAAGCTTTCTACTTAAAAAAGAAGAAAAATGTAATGAGAAAAAAATAAAATCTACCAATAGAGATGATATTAAAAACAGGAAATCAATAAACAACAAAAATTAAAGCTGGTTGTTTGAAGAAATCAATAAAATGAACATCTTCTAGTGAAACTAACAAAGAATAGACCAAAGCCTAAATTATTAATATCTGAAATGAAAGAGAGGATATCACTGTAGATTCCATGTATATTAAAAATATATTCAAAGATACTATGAATATTTCTGTGCCCACAAATTTGATAACTTGGATGAAATGGACCAATTCCTTAAAAGACACAATCTTCCAAAACTCATACAAAAAGAAATAATCTTAATAGGCCTATGTCCATAAAATAAATTAAATCAATACATTCTGCAGTGAAATTCTACAAAATATTTAAGGAAGAAATTATACCAATTCTCTATGACCACATTCAGCTGATTGGAACAGAGGAAACACTTCCTATTTAATTTTGAAGCCAGTATTAATCTAATATCAAAACTATACAAAGGCATTACAACTAAAGAAAATTACAGCCCAGTATCTTTTTTATAAATATAGATACAAACATCCTCAAGAAAATATTGTTGTGGCTAATAATGCTTAATTACAATTACCACAACCAAGTGAAGTTTATACCAGTTATATAAGGTTGACTCAATATTTAACAGTCAATTAATGTAAACTATAACATTAACAGACTAAAAACAACTACATGATAGCATCTATAGATATAATAAAAAGTATTTGTCAAAATTTATCACTCACATGTGATAAAATTTTTATTTCTCTAGAAATAGTAGGAACAAAGAACAAAGAATATCTTAAAAAAACCCTCCTGTCAATAAAAAGAAACGCTCCTGTCAAATATGGCATGACTTTCTTCCTCCCTCCCTCTCTTTCTTTCTTTCCCAATACTGGAGATTGAACACAGGTGTGCTCTATCACTGAGTTACACTGTCAACCCTTTTATATTTTATTTTGAGATGGGATTTTACTAAGTTGCTGGGGATGGCTTTGAACTTGTGATCCTCCTGCCTCAGCCTCCAAAATAACTTTGTTCGAGTCAAGCGGCGCTGTGTCTGGTAATAGTAATGCTCTTACTAAGATCAGAAACAAAGCAAGGAATTCCCCTCTCATCACTATTTTCTACATTATATCAGAATCCTGGCTAATGTAATAAGAAAAAGAAATAGACAGGTGTGGTGGTACATGCCTATAATCCCAGAAGCTTGGTAGGCTAAGGCAGGAGGATCACAAATTCAAAGACAGCCTCATTCACTTGGCAAGGCCCTCAGTAACTTAGTGAGACCCTCTCTCAAAATAAAATATAAAAATGGCTGGGGATGTTGCTCAGTGGTTAAGCACCTATGGGTTCATACCCCCCCAAAAAAGAAATAATAGAAAAAGCAATTATATATGTATATATGTGTGTGTGTGTGTATATATATATATATATATATATATATATATATATATATATATACAAAGAACATCATATATATATATATATATATATATATATATATATATATATATATATATATACCAGTTGGGATGAAAAAATGATACTGTCTTTGGTTTTAGTTTACATTAATTTTTCTCCATTATTTTTATTAGTGCATTATAACTATACTTCATTGTAGGATTTATGGTGACATTAGTATATGTACATAACATAATTGGATCAATTCCATTTCCCCGTATTTCCTCTTTCTGTACTATCTCTGACTCCCCTTCTTCAACTGTAATGGTTTTCCTTCTATTTTCATGAGGTCTTTTTTAAGTCATTTCTCTCTAACTTCTACATATTAGAGAAAACACAAACCTTGACTTTCTGAGTATGGCTTATTTTACTCAACTCAGTGTTCTGAAGCTCCACCTGTCTTCCTGAATATAACGTAATCTTAATCTTTGTGGCTGAATAAAATGCTATTGTGTATATACACCACAGTCTCTTTATCCATTCATCCATTGAAGGATATCTAATATGATTCCACAGTTTGACTATTGTGAATTGTGTTGCTATAAACATGGGTATTCATGTATCTGCTATAGTATTCTTATTCCAAATCTTGTGGATAAATAACAAAAAGTGATATAGTTGGATCACACGGTGGTTCCATTCCTAGTCTTTTGAAAACCTCTATATTGATTTCAATAGTGAAACAATAACCACAAGTGCTAAGGATGTGGTTTCACTAATGGCTCAGTAGAAGAGAGTATTCCATCCTGCAGGTGTTCATATCAGGCCTGAACGAGAGTAGATTCTTCAAGCACTTCGAGCTGCTCATAGCTGCTAGCTGAAAGCTGAAATTTATTCCAACAGCTCACTATGCACAAAACTTAATGCCAAATGAATCAAGGACCTAGGAATAAAACCAGAGACCTTCCAGAAGAAAAAGTAGGCCCTAATCTCCATCATGTGGGATTAGGCCCTAACTTCCTTAATAAGACTCCTTTGGCACAAGAATGAAAATCAAGAATCGATGGACTCAAACTAAAAAGTTTCTTCTCAGCAAAAGAAATAATCTGTGAGGTGAATAAAGAGCCTAAATAATGGGAGGAAATCTTCACCCCTCCCAAATCAGATCTATCTTTAGGATATATAAAAAACTCAAAAAGCTAAGCAGCAAAAAAAAAAAATCCCATATAACCCAATCAATAAATGGGCCAAGAATCACTTGAACAGACACTTCTCAGAAGATGATATACAATCAATCAAAAATATATGAAAAAAAAATGTTCATCATCACTAGCAATTAGATAAATGCAAATCAAAACCACTCTAAGATTTCATCTCACTCCAGTCAGAATGCCAGCTCTTATGCATACAAACAACAATAAGTGTTGGTGAGGATGTGGGTAAAAAGGCACACTCATACACTGCTGATGGGACTGCAAATTGGTACATCCAATATGGAAAGCAGTATGAAGATTTCTTGGAAAATTGGAAATGGAACAACCATTTGACACACTGTCCCTCTCCTCTGTCTATACCCAAAGACTTAAAAACAGCATACTACAGGGACACAGCCACATTGATGTTTATAGAAGCACAATCCCCAATAGTTAAACTATGGAATTAACCTAGATGCCCTTCAACAGATGCTTGGATAATGAAAATATGGTATATACATACAATGGAATATTACTGAGTATTAAAAGAGAATAAAATTATGGAACTTGCAGGTAAATGCGGGAGGCATGGGAATAATGGAGGGACTTTGGGCAAATGGGAAGGTGGGGTGGGGAGGCGAAATGGGGGCAGAAAAGTTGGTGGAATGAGATGAAAATCATTACCCTAGGTACATGTATGACTATAGATCTGGTGTTACTCTACATTGTTTACAACCAGAGAAATGAAAAGTTGTGCTCCACTTGTGTACAATGAATCAAAATGCATTCTTCCGTAATATATATTTAATTAAAATTAATTAATTAATTATTAATTAAAAAGAATGTGGAAAAATAAAATTGTTGACAGCACATTTTATACATTTTACCACAATTAAAATATTTTTCAATACCTCCCAATTATTCTATGGCTATTTATAAAATAACCCTATAATTTGTATGAAAAGGAAGAAGACCCAGAAAGTTCAACACAATATTTAAGGAAAGGAACAAAGTTGAAAGACTAATACTAGCAGACTTCAAGACTTACTACAAAACTAGAATAATTAACACAGTGTGGTATTTGTCAATGAATAAACAAATATATCAATGGTACAGAATGTTGAGAGTCACAGTTTAGTTGGAATGACGCCTGGCATTTTTGCCAGAGGGAATGGTTGAAAGGTGACCCTGCTCCTGGAATAGGGCACTCCGGGATTAGGGTGGATCCTGCTGCCTCAGGCGCCCGCTACTTTGGAGTTCTGGTAGAGTTCTCCTGGGTTCGGGAGAATTGGCGCTCGGAGCCCGGTGGAGTGTGTGTGTTCCCGGGAAGTGTGTGTAGAGTGCCAGTGAGAGTTCAGGAATAAAGAGTTGCTGTTTGAACCTACAAGGCTTTGTGGCAGCTCGGTTATTTTGTGCCCAGACAGACTGCGGCAACAGAATAAGGAGGCTAGAAATAGACCCAAACAAAATAGTCAATTGATCTTTGACAAAGGAGCAATGGTAATTCACTGGGAAAAGAATAATTCTTTCAACAATTTATGCTGGAACAACTGGATACCTATATGCAAACAAGCAAACAAAAATGAACAAAAGAAAAAAACTCAATCCCACAAGATTCTAGACACAGATCTTAAATGTTTTACAAAAATTAATTAAAAATAGCTCATATATGTAAACTGCAAAAGTATAAGACACCTAGAAGATAACATGGGAGAAAAATCTATTGACCTTGGGTTTGGTCATACTTCTTAGTGCAACATCAAGGGCATGGAATCTATCAAGGAAAGAAACAATAAGCTGAAATTCATTAAAAATAGATCTTATTTGTGAAACACTCTGCTAAAAGAAAGAAAAGAGAAGCCAGATACTGTAAGAAAAATCTTCATAAAAAATACCTGATAAAGCACTGATTTGTAAAATATCCAAACAATCTTTAAAATTACAATAAAAAACAACCCAATTAAAAATGAATAAAAGATCTGATAGCACCAATCATGTAAAAATATGCTGAACATCATGTGTCATTATAGGATTTCAAACTAAAATGAATGAGAAATCAGATCTCACTCCTTACAGATTAGAATAACTAAAATATAAAACACTGACTATGTCAAATTCTGGTGAAGTCATAGAAAAATAGAAATACTCATTCACTACTCATGCGTGTAAAAAATAGAAAAGTTCCTAGGAAAAAAGATGTGGAGCAATATGAAATTTTGTTCATTGCTGTTGGGAATGGAAAATGGTAGAACCACATTGGAAAAGGATTTGGCAGTTGCTTATAAAACCTATTATCCAACAATGAGTCTGTATGTTATATACACAGATACATTGAAAGTTTATAACCAAAATCAGCAAATGCATGTCTGTAGCAGTTTCATTCATTGATGTTCTGTGAAGCAACTGAACTAATAAAGTATTGAAAAAAATGAAGTCACAAAAAATTTAAAATTTGGCCTTTAGAAAGGTTTCATGAGAGAGTAAACAAAAAAATGCCACTGACATCTGGCTATGGGTTTATTGCAAATGGGGTTTTTGCGGGGTCATGATTCAACCCAATCAGATTACTTGATTTTAATATTTAAATTCATTTCTCAAATTTATTGTATTATCCATGGAGACACAATATTCAATAAAAAACAAGCAAGCAAGCAAACAAACAAACCCTCCCAGTAAGCCATTTTGTAATTGATTTCCCTGGACTTTTACATGGTAAGAAATTTTCCTTTTGATGCTATTGTGCCTTCTTTTTTGGAAAAATTGAACCATATGATTAGGATTAATTTAGAATAAATTTTAAATTATATTTTCCCAATTAGAAATAATTTGTAAATTTAGGATTACTGATAAGAAAAAAAGAATATAGGCTAATGAAGAATCACCCATTGCCTGGCTTTGCTTTTACCCTTCAATCGTTTTCCCAGAGTTTTATTTGTCTCTTTACATGTTCTCACTAATCTTCAAAATTTCAAGAGAATTGGCATTGAATTGGTCTGAATATTTTAAGGACATTAGCATAATTATTTTGGTAACCATTTTTGTCTTTTCTACCACTACAATCTAAAGTCCAAAGCTTAATAGAATGTCAGATTTTATTCACAATTAACTCCTAGTAAATGTAGCTAATATATGATGTATGAAATCCATTTCATTATTGTTAATCTCACTTTTCTTCTGTATTTTATTTTATTTTATTTATTTATTTATTTATTTATTGGGTACCAGGGATTGAACCCAGAGGTGCTTAACAATTGAGCTACATCCCCAGCTCTTTCAATTTTTTTAAATTTTGAGACATGGTCTAGCTAAATTGCTTAGAGCCTCGCTAAGTTGCTGAGGCTGGCTTTGAACTTGTGATCCTCCTGTCTCAGCCACCAGAGCTGCTGGGATTGCAGGTGTGTGCCAATATATTCAGCCTTACATCTTTTTTTTTGTGATCCCTTAAAAAGGAATGGGATTCTGATATATCCTATAGCATATATAAACTTTGAAAATAGT
Organism: Marmota monax; assembly: GCF_021218885.2. Lineage (NCBI taxonomy): Eukaryota > Metazoa > Chordata > Mammalia > Rodentia > Sciuridae > Marmota > Marmota monax. Next base: position 6,284,434 of record NW_026695065.1, on the reverse strand, counting down.
CTTCCGGGTGAAAGAATTCAGATGGGAGAGGAAAACATTATCAGATTCCACATATATGAAGTATCCAGAATTAGCAAATTCACAGACAGAAAGTAGAATAGAGATTTCTAGGCTCTGGAAATAGGGGGAAATGAGGAATGATTGTTTAGTGAGTGCAGTGCTTTATTTTTAAGATGATAAAAACATTTTGAAAATATATAGCAGTGATGGATGCATAGCATTATGAATGCATTAATGCCACTGATTGTACAGTTAAAGTGGTTAAAATGGTAAAGTTTATGTTATGTATATATAAGAATTATAGGAAAATTATTTTTATTTGACTCAAAAACCATGCAAAATATGATAATCCAGAAATATAGCTAAATCTTAAATAAAGTCCTTTCAACTAACTTACAAATAAAAGTTTTTGACATTCCTTAAGGCTGGGTTACTCAAATTGGAAACTATATCAAAAATGTTTTTTCTTCCATTTCCAATCTTTGAATAAAGGAAATTCCATTATATGCAGTTATTTTCATCTTGTGCCTTCTGAGTAAGAAAATATAATCCACAAAAACAAATTTTCTTCCTTAGCCATGACTATCAGAATATATTTTTAAAATAGGTCCTTTGTTGCTATCCTTGCTAATTTTCTTTGAAAGATGTACATGAGTTTTTAAAAAGAAAGTTTCTATCATTTAGTGAACCAGAACCATTTGCAATGAGTATCCTATTGGAATAATTCTTGGTGTGAGATTTACAGAGTATGTTATCTTTCTTTTCAAACATTGATAATGGGAATTTCATTACTTAAAGATAGGAAATGGAAGAAAAAAAAAACCTTTTGGTATATTTTCCAATTTGAGTAACCCAGCCTTAAGGAATGTTAATATTTTATATTCCTTAAATTCTCTCTGCTCTATTTTTATAGGCAAGGGTGTGAGCATTCTTAATGGTAATGATGTTCAAGTGTAAGGAATTCACATGACAATATTTGCCACAGATAAGCCTAAAAATGTTCCTAATCTAACATGAAGGAAGCAAACTGTCACTGATATTTAATTATTTCCTACCTCAATTTTTTTTGGTGTGTGTGTTTAGAAATGTAAAGCTAACAGAAACATTGTTATGGTTTAGCTATGAAGTGTCCTCCAAAAGCTCATGTATGAGAAAATGCAAGAAAGTTCAGAGGTTAAATGATTGGAGTAGGAGAGCCTTAACTTAATCAGCACATTGATTCACTGATAGGGATTGACTGGATGGTAACTGAAGGCAGGTAGAGTGCAGCTGGAAGAGATAGGTCATTGGGGGATGCCTTTGGGGTATGTATTTTGTCCTTGTTGAGCAGCGTTCTCTCTCTGGTTCCTGGTACCATGTCTCCAGGAATGGAGTTGGCTATCCACAAACTGAGACCTCTGAAATTCTGAGCCCCAAATAAACTTTTCCTTCTCTAATTGTTCGTGTCATGTCTTTTGGTTCCAGCAGTGAGAAAGTTGACTAAAATGGACATATATTACTTTTCTAAGCAAAAGTTGGAATTTCTAGATCTGAAGCATGATTGTGGAAAAGTAATTTTTCTGTGGCAATGTAGGTGATCTCTAAAGGAGTCCTGATCTTAAAAAATGGACATGATAGGAATAGAGAATCATACAGAAGCAGAGAGAGAGATATTAAAGACAGCAAATAAATAATCACCAGTGAAGAATACTTCATAATATAACATTGAATTTGTATTAGAAAAAAATGAATTTAGTGTCTCTTTTCCTATAGATGAAAAAGCAGCAAAATCTTACTGACCCTTAGAGTAAGGAGCAACACATGCATTTATTTGTGATGCATTGTGCGATTTAATTACAAGTGGAAAAAATTAATATTCCTGGTTTGTTAATGGTATTGAAAAGAGGAAATGTCACAACATGAGTCCCATTAAAAATGCAGAAAGAATAGAGTATGTTCTAATATATGCATTTTCAGAGAAGGATATTAAACCCAAACTTAGATAAAACACTCTTTAAAGACTGCTCATATTTCCACTCCCTTTCCTTAACTCAGTATTGAATAATCTTGAAGTTACATTTTCCTTTTGGGGCTTGTATTTCTGTTTTGATCACTTATAGAGCAGGTCATGCTGGCCTCCCTAGAATGTCAGAATATGCATTTAGCATGCTAGATTGACTTTTATATTTCAAAAAATAATTAGCAAACTGACATACTTTGACAACCTGTTGAGCAAAGAGCCTACTTAAGAACTTCTGCTTGGAGGAGGAAACAGCTCTTAGGGAAATAATGAGAGTTTTCAGCTTTATATTTGAATGCTATACAACATTCCATTTGAATAGCTTCAATTTGATCAACAAATGAGATTGTAACTCAAAAGAAACTACCATGCAAATTCCAAACTTGGAAATACATGTGGTATACAACAAATGTAATGAAATTCAATAAGAATAAAGGACACCTGATAGATGGTGGCATAGTTTCTACAGGGTAATTTTCACTTTCCTCCTTCTCTGTTGTTCAAATTGTATACTGTGTATAACTGTCTGAAATCTCATTGTGACAGCTCTACTCATCTACAAGACTCTTTAAAAATAATCTTTCTGTCTGAGCCTGAGAACAGTGGAAAGTAAGAACTCTTTGTCTTTCACATTAAATTGTTATTCTCCATTTTTAAAAAATGCAACTCTGAAATGATTGACTATTATATTATTTTTGACACTAAATTACTCCATTTATCACTAACTATATAGAGAACATCTGAAGAGATGACTGATATAAAATAATGGAAATTCATCACTTATTGACAATTTAAATCCTTTATTTAGCAAGGTGGCTGTGAGTGAAAATATCAACTAGTTGGTATTCAGTCCTATCATGATTCTAATTTTTGACTATTGGATTTAGATAATGGAAAAAATAAGCTAGAAAATAAGAAAATCAAATTATTTGCTTGAATACACCACATTTTTAGATGCTATCCTTTGGGAAAGGGTAATTGAAAATTTTAACTTGCGCTCTATTCCCACCACAGTCATTACTGGGACAAAACAACTAGCAATATTTTATCTAATTAATAACCTAGATGGGCAAACAGAGCTATTAAAGGAAATGTGGTTTTAATTATAAAACATGATTATTCTCTTTTATTCCATTCTCTTTATACAAATACCCTAAAATCTTGATTGTATTTGCAGGGAAACTCAAAATTCTATCACTAAAACAAAAAAGACCAAATCCAGGTGGGTCTTAGATCATAGACTCATAAGAGAGGGCCTTACTGTTACATCTTTTTCTCTTTTGACCTGTCAGTCTTGTTTAAATAAAAATGCCTACATATAAAGAAACACTCATATTCTGCACTGGAAATTTGCTCTTATTAATATCATGGGAGATAGGATTCACGGATGTTAGTTCTGATGATGGTGCTGATTGTCCTAGTTGCTTGTACTTATTGCTGATACAAGGTCTCAGATACATGGTTAAATACTGTATATGAAGCATTTGAAACAGCTCTATTGTCAAATATAATTCTCTTTTTATTGTAAACAGACTTTAACTCATGCTTACATATTGGAGGGGAGCTGTTTTATTCTAGAGCTTCATAAAATAGTGAGTTGATCATACAATGAGATTCTCACAACTTGAGATGAGCACCATTTTATATACACATAATAGATAAAATCTTCAGTGAAGGCCATTTTAGAAAGGCAGCACATAAGTTTAATCATTGGGATTGTGATGAGAAAAAAAATGTTATCAGAATATTAGTGTTTAGTCTTAAAATTTTCTGCACAAATGGACAAAGCATTCTTTGTTATCTCTAAAACCCTTTCCTTTTAAATGTACAACTATTCCTGAAATAAAGCAAAGAGAATGGAAAACTTTGGCAGTGTGTTTAGAATGGTGGTTAACACAGCATTGTGCCAGATTCTTGTTTTTTTTTTTTTTAGAGAAACATAATTAGAATTCAATTTCAATTATTGTCAATTTTAAGATTGTGTCATTAGTGATAGTCAAATGGCCCAATTTCATTTGTAATTCTTTTGGGCCAGTTCAAAATAATTTGGAAGGGGATAAATTTTCTCAGGCTGATATCCTTCTAGGGATCCCCATTTAAAGGGTAATTTTGATCACTGCTCCTTAAGCATTTAAATAAAATCGATACAGCCTTCCCTCATAGCTATGATGGGAATATCTCCTCTGCCACAAATTAACCTAGGATTTTCAAAAGGTAATTTCTCTTCTTTAACATATTTTTCTCGAGATATTCTTCACATATTTTACAATTAACAACTTTAAAATATATGATTTAATGGTTTATATTTTCAGAATGTAAAATATATCACCAAAATCCAATAATGTTGAGAATATTTCCATTTTTTTGCCATTTGTACATTTTCTATGAAGAACTATGTTACTGAGACTGAACCCAGGAAGGCTCTACTACTAAGCTACCACCTAAGCATTTTTAATGTTTTTATTTTAATAAAGAGCCTTACTAAATGGCTGAAGTTTTGATCTTCCTGCCTCAGTTTATGGAGTGGCTGGAATTACAGGTGTGTACCACCACACTTGGCTATTGAGTATTTTGTTTGTTTGTGTTGGTACTGGGGATTGAACTTGGGGAACTTTAACATGGAGCTAAATCTCCAGTCCTTTTTACTTGTTATTTTTTTTTATTTTGACATGGGGTCTTGCTAAGTTGCTGAGGCAACTAGCTAAATATCCTAGGATGGCCTCAAACTTGCAATCCTTTTGTCTCATCCTCCCATGTTTCTTAGATTATAGGTATGTGCTACCACACCCCAGTGTTAAGTATTTTAACATGAAGTAGTGTTGGATTTTGTCAAGAACTTTATCTTCACCTGTTGAGTTGATTTTGTGGGCTTTCTCCTTTTCTCATTTATATGATATGTGACAATGGTTGATTTTGGTATGTTGAGTCAGTCTTGCATTAACCCCTGGCTATCTTGATTTGGTCCTTTCAGTAGGGAATCTATGCCCTATGGGTAAATTGGCTGGAAGTCAATTAAGACCCACTATTCAAAGCCTGCCACATATACTACATAGTTTTTGTCTTACAAGAAGGGACATGGAGCCCCTTGTCTTTCTTCCATAGTCCAGTAGAATACAACTAGGAACCAGGACAATATCCTGAATCTGGAGATCCTGACTGATTGGATTTGGTCCCCTACCTGCATCAGGAGTAAGAGAAAAATTATACAAATAGGAAAAATGAATTTATTTGTACTTTGGCCAAATTGTGAGGATAGCTAATCTGCCTTCCTCCAACCCACACAAACACTATAATTTATAGGCAGGATAATTCATGAAGAATAAAAGTCAAGAAATATACATACCAGATTGAGTCAGACTGTGGGCTTGGGAATCCATCCTGTAATTTTGGTTTTCCAAAATTTTCTGTTGCATCTTTCTGGAGCCAGGAGCCAAATCTTTGGGGGTCAGTTTCAACTTCCATTCTTAGCATGAGATGATTGCCTTTTGGAAGCTAGAATGGAGAATATGGCTTAAAAAACAGGTTAGCAGGACAATGGCAGGGACTGGAGAAAAGCAACAATAACAAAAATTTGAGGATTCTTTGAAAATTCCCAATTTTAAGTGAGCCTTTTAAATGGGGACAAGCAATAGTAATAGATTTCCTGCCCTGAAGATGTTACAGAGTTTGACTGGGAGCTGGAGAAAGATAGAATGTTTTCTTGTTGGCCCTACACACTCAGATTGGAGCTTCATCATGCTGAGCTGGGGGAAAGAAAGGAATGGGTCATAGCTCAATTACCCTTGGTGTTCTTACTATATATTTTCTTAAGTAAATGCTATTCTATTTGCTGTATGAGAGTAGAATAGTTTCTGGAGATTTTAAATGGCTGTTTATACACATTCATTTAATGTTTTATTTCATTATTCTCACCAATTATAGTAATTTCACTGGGTTGAGAGTCCATAAAGCTCCTCACATTGCCATCCAGAAAGTGATCTTTACCTAATTAACCAGGTTCTGTTTCTGCTGAATGTTCAACCTTATTTTTGTTTCAGCTCATCACAGTCTTTTCTAATTTTTATTCTATAGGGATCCCAATTTATAACCAAGTTAATGTTTCTTGATTTCCCTCAATAATGGCTTATACAAAATAACTGAGAATAATGGATTTATTTTTATTATTTCTGTCTCAGGGAATATTTTTTGTGGTAAATTTAGTACTTTAGTCCTGTAGTTTATTGCCATTTTACTAGCCTTCTTTACTTCATCCTTTCTCTCACTTCCAAGACTTTTCTACTCTCAGAAATTCATAACATTCCTTCATCTTTATTTTATAGAGCAATTGACTATTCCTTTTGGCGACTTTGATCTATTGTCCTCATGTTTTGGGAGCTCTTCTTCCATAACAAAATGATCTATCAATCTTTATTTTTTCTGTAATAGGAAGTTGGCCATGGGCCACATTTTTCTTTTCTTCGCATTGTTATCCAGCCTTAGGACTTTATTCCAAACCTGTCTACAATTCATCTTTTGCATAATTTCTTTCTTACCACGTTCTTTCTCTACATTCAGGAACCTGTCTCTGCATCATATTTTGATGAGCTATAATAATGATGAATAAAATCATGGTCTCATCATTAAATCCTAAGAATATTTGATGTTATTCATAAGAACAGAATTACACTTCTGTGTTAGTCAGCTTTTTCTCACTGTGACCAAAATACAGAATAAGACAAACTTGGAGGAAAAGTTTATTTTGGCTCACAGATTCAGAGGTTCAATCCATAGTTAGTTGGTTTCATCACTCTAGACCTGAGATGAGGCAAAGCATTATGGCCAAAGGGCCTTGGTAGAGCAGTGCTAATCTGTTCATGGCAAACAGAATCAGATGAAGAAAGGCAAAGGGGCCACAGGGAAGACAGGAAAAGCAAATCCTTCCAGGGCATGCCCCCCAGTGATTTACCTCTTCCTTTCATCAACATCATCAAAAAAATAGAGAGTTGAAATTTATGTCACAGAGAAATATTAGAAAAAGTTAATTTTGTGTGCATAACCTATGAATATCCGACTTTGCCTGAATCTTAGTTTTTAAAGTAGTTAACAGCTAAATGATATTAAGGACTCATATGCCTGGCACTGGCCTAGCTACTTTTATGTATCTCATTTAATTAACATTAAACCCTATGATGTAGATAATAATTTTTATTCACCTTACAGTTGAGAAAACTAAGACGAAGAGATTAAGCCATTGTCACAAATCTAGTATGTCTCTGAGCCTTAATATACACTAGAACTTAGGTATTTCTGACTTTAAAACCACTAATCTTTTCTGTATTATTATTTTTAAGTCATAGATGGACACAAGGCCTTTATTTTATTTTTTTATTCATTTTTATGTGGTGCTAAGGATGGAACCCAGTGCCTCACATGTGTTAGGAAAACACTCTACTACCGAGGCACCACCCCAGCCCCTTAATGCCACTAATCTTAACATCCATAAGATACTTTCTTTCTTTTTCACTACTCTGAGGTTATTTATCTCCACCTCCTTACCCCTTTCTCAATTGCTCAGTCTGGCTCATTTTTTTATGACTTTTTCTGATTTTTGAATAAGTTCAACCTAGTTGTCTAATGCAGGTTCTAGTGGAGTTAGTCTCTTCCTTGTCTTCCCTTTGTAACTACTATGGAATGTTCTATTTATTATTTGTATCAATATATGATAGACAAAAAGACTATGTGTCAATTAAAAATATTAGGACAAGATGAGAAATTGCTACCTGTGGATAAAATCTGGTTCACCTCCTTCTTTTTTTAAAAAAAAATAGTTTATTTATTTATTCTGAATTGTTATATAGGAAAGCAGAATGCCTTTCAATTCATATCACACATATAGAGCACAATCTTTCATGTCTTTGGTTGTACACAAAGTAGAGTCATGGCATTCATGTCTTCATACATGTATTTAGGGTAATGATGTCCATCTCATTCCACCATCTTTCTTACTCCCCTGCCCCCTCCCTTCCTCTCCCTCCCCTTTGCCCTATCTAAAGTTTTCTCCCATGCCTCACCCACCCCATCCCCTTTATGGATCACTATCTTCTTATCAGACAAACATTTGACCTTTTTTTGGGGGGGGGAGCGGGGGATTGGTTTACTTCACTTAACATGATATTCTCCAACTCCATCCATTTACCTGCAAATGCCATGATTTTATTCTCTCTTAATGCTGAGTAATATTCCATTGTGTATATATTCTACAGTTTCTTTATCCATTCATCTACTGAAGGGCATCTAGGTTGGCTCCACAGTTTACCTATTGTAGTTTACCTCCTTCTTTTATAAACAAGTCTATTATAATCATACTGATTTATTTGCAGGTTGTATATGGCTGTCTTCACAATATAATGACATAGTTTACTAGTTAAGAGAAATAATACAGTTTAAGAAATGAGGAATATTTACTATTTAGTCCATTACTAAAAAAATAATGTGCCTATGATTGCATTGTTTCCATTCATTCTATCCCCTCTAGAAATGTGTTCAATAGATATTTGGGAAATTAAATTGAAGACTTGTTTTTTATTAAAATTTTCTCAGTGGCAAAAAGATACATGTTTATTCTTCCCAGACATATATGTTTATAAATAGTTAAAAACCAAAGGTTGAATGTTTTCTCTGATATGTGGATGCTAATTCACAATAGTGGGGGTGGCGATAGGAAACAATAGAGTTACCTTAGGTAGAGGAGAGTGAAAGGAGGGGTAGGGGTATGGGGATAGGAAGGATAATAGAACGAAAGAGACATCATTACCTTATGTTCATATATGACTGCATGATCACTGATGTGATTCTACAATATGTATAATCAGAAAAATGTAAAATTATACCCCATTTATGTATATTTGTATCATAGTTCATTAATGTATTCTACTGTCATATATAACTAATTAAAACAAATAAAAATTAATTAAAAATATAAGAAATTCTAATATCAAAAGAAGGGGTCTGAGGAGGTCACAGAGAAGGGGATTCAAACTCACAATGGCGTGCTTGATATATGTGACAGAAAAGAACTTAAGCACATATCACATATTGAGGTTCAGACCTTTATATAGGAAAGTAAGAAATATACATTCAAAGATAATATAGGCTATCTAAAGAGTGAAAAGTGTTTTGGGGGTTCTCAGTTTTTTTTTTTTAAGAAACTCAGTGATGGATGTGCATGGAATATATGTGGGGATAACATCAGTCTGGTGCTCTCAAGACAGTTTATGGTTGTCTGGTAGTTTTCAGGATCCTTCAGTTTTTGTTTTCTCCATTATCTGATCAATATCCAGTGTTGAGAAAGTACTCTGTATTACAAGTTTTGTATTTCCCTTTGCTCAGTCTTTTTAAAAAATACATATATTAGTGGGCTAATTAACAGTGTGCATGGCAATTTTCATAAGAAGGTGAATTTCTTTTTTTTTAAGAGAGAGAGAGAGAGAGAGAGAAAGAGAGAGAGAGAGAGAGAGAGAGAGAGAGAGAGAGAGAGAGAGAATTTTAACATTTATTTGTTAGTTTTTGGTGGACACAACATCTTTGTTTGTATGTGGTGCTGAGGATCAAACCCAGGCCGCACACATGCCAGGTGAGCGCGCTACCGCCTGAGCCACATCCCCAGGCCAAGAAGGTGAATTTCCAGTAACTTAAAGATTGCAAGTGAAGATTTGTAGATTTCCCAGAAATTTGGGAGTGATAGGCCTGGGAGAGATAACTGGCTTGGGGAGGAAAAGTATGAGGAACTTTAGTACAGGGCTTTTAGTTTAAAGTTAGAGTCTCCCTTTTCTTCATTTTGTTTCCTTTTTAATCTTTCACATTTTTTCTTTTCTCCTACCTCACCAAGAGAAGCATACTTTCATTTTAGTACCTACAACAGTGACTTCTCAGTAAATGTGTTATCAAAATTAAAGGTATGGCTGGCTGCCTGCTGCCCCACCACCAAGTCAGGAGAACAGAATATGATGGGAAGAAATCAGGTTTATTCTAGGGTCAACAATCTTGAGTAAATAGAGGGACTGTCACATCACAGCTTTATCTTGGGGGGCTTGAGAAACAAAAGGCTCTTATAAGGAGGTAAAACAGGTATATTGGGACAATGGCAGGAAGACTATGTGTTGAGTGGAATCTTCCTCATCCAGGGCCTGTGTCTTCTTTTTCCTTCTTCTATGGAACATGCAATGAACTTTAAACTCCTGGGATTAGCTCTTGCTTTTTCTTTACAAATAGATACATTAATTTTCTGCAAGTTAATTCACATATTTTGTGTCAGTTGAAGACAAATAAATGCTATTTCCCATAGAACTAAAGACTAAAGAGAGACATTACAAAGGTCACCAGATGTTTTGGGTTCTATAAATCTAAAGAAAGATCATTTAGCAGTTAACAGCTTAACCATTTAGGTGGAGCCTTTCTTTAGAAATTAGAATGCCCTGCAAAAGGGAGGAGAGGCAAAAGTAATTTTGACAAGGATAGCTTCCAGAAGGTGCTGCCCTGTTATATACGAAATATCATATTTAGAATATAAAATACAATTTTCTTCAATCTAGTAAATATTTACTAAGCCTCTATTGACAATTTGGGGATACAGAGAAAGAAAATAGATATGCTGAGTCTCATACAGAGAAGTGCCAATTACTACTGATGGGACTGTAAATTAGTATAACCACTATGAAAATTGGTATAGAAGTTCTTCAAAAAAACTAGAAATGGAGCCACTATATAATCTAGCTGTACCAATCCTTGGTATTTATCCATAGGATATGCTAAAATCAACATACTACAGCAATACACATATATCCATGTTTATAACAGCACTATTTATAGCATACAAGTTATGGAACATGCCTTTCAACAGATGAATAAATAAAAAAAATATGATGTATGTGTGTGTGTGTGTGTGTGTGTGTGTGTGTTAGATGAAACTGAAGGACACTATGTTAGATAATCCAGATTCAGAAAGTCAAAGGTCACATGTTTTCTCTCATATGTGGAAGTTAGAAAAAAGGGAAGAAAAGAAGAAGGATCTCATGAAATTAGAAAGGAAACCATAGAATAGAGGAAGGGGAAAATGGAAGGAAGTGAGGCAGGAAATAGATTGGCTATAGACGTTAGAAATGGGAACATCTGAGAATGGGATCCCACCACTCCAGATTAAAAACCAGGGCTGAAGTTGTTTTTTGTTTGTTGGTTTTTGGATGCTGGACAGGAAGGTCCCACTCACAGTTGGATGCCCATGCATTCCGTTTTGCCCCATGCTTCCTTGACTACCCTAATATTAGTCAATCCCAAAGAGTTGTTTTGAACTCAAGAAATTCTTTGGTTTTAAGGTACAACTACAGGATAAACTCAGGCTTAAAACACATTAAACCATCTCATTATGAAAACAAAAAGTTAAACTTGTACACTTTCAATTGAGTCAAAGAAAGAGAACAATCAAGGAGGACTCTTCAATGAAAGCTTAATTCCCCATTGAAACAGTACAAAAACCCCTAGACAGAGATCCACCAACAGTTCCCTATTTGGGACACTTCCCATGCTGTGGGAGCTTTTCTTGCTTGCTTCTAATAAACCTGCTGCCAATTTCTCACCCTTCACCATCATCTAGGTACTTTGTTCTTCAGGTGCTGGAGAAAGAATCCTTCAGCACTTATAGGACCCTGTATTACAAAAGAAAGGGAGGCAGAGTGTTGGGAACTGGGGAACAAAATAGATCAAATTTTATTATGTGTATATATGTCACACTGTATACTACTATTATGTATAATTATAATGCACCAATTAAAATAATTTTAAAAAGAAAAGTGCCCATGGACTGTTGAAGTGCAGAAAATGCTCATGAAATATTGGAATGCTGGAAATGCTCATGAAGTATTGGCATACAGAACAAGCAACACACAAGCAAAGCAGCCCACAGCCTTGGCACAGTCTTTGCCAGCAATAACTAACATGATGTCAGGACAATGCATAAGCACAAGTGTTACAGGGTTGGGGCCTCCCATAAAACTGAGTCAAAGCAGAGACCCCCTTAACTCTGATTCTTGAATCAGGCCATAAAGATTTCTGACATATCACTCAGAGGATCAGGCATGAGTTTATTAGAAAGGATAGGAAAGTATTAATGGGGATACTCTCTAGGAAGACAGTAGGTCCCTTCAAAGAGAAGAGAGGTGGTGTGACTCTCTTGCTTCCCAGTTTTATTGGGATCCCAGGAAAGTTTATAGAGCACCCCACCAAGTCTACCTCTTTACTTTTGATTGACATCTGGATGACATCAGATTTTTAAGTTCTCAATGCCATGACAACTCTAGGTCACATTGGCCCATGCTGACCAGTTCTTACTGGAACTTGTTGTTTATGGATATTTTGGGGAGGGTGGGATACTGGGGATTGAACTCAGGGGCACTTGATCACTGAGCCAAATCCTCAGCCCTGTTTTGTATTTTATTTAGTGACAGGGTATAGTTGAGTTTATCAGTGCCTTGCTTTTCTGAGGCTGGCTTTGGACTCGTGATCCTCCTGGCTCAGCCTCCCAAGCCACTGGTGTCGCGACCCCTTGCCCGCAAGGAAGACGCAACTCAGGAATCTTCTTTCAGCAGTTTATTCAGGCCCTTGATATTTCTTCTTCTTCCTCTCGGATGCCCCTCCCAGCCTTAATAAAGCATCCCAAGCCCCAATGCAAAGCTGCCGCGTGGAGCTTTCTCACAGGGTGGTGAAAAATCATGTGCCAACTTTCCCAGATAAGAAGTTGTTTGTCACAGACCACAGCGGAGCCAGCGTCATCTTGTAATGGCGACCATAGTCTGCAGAAACGGCAGAAGCGGCTCACCACAGTTCCCCCTTTTCTGTTTTCTTAAAACAATACAGGCGAGAGTAGAGGTCCTATCCCACTGTGCAGAAGTGGCTGCATAGTATGACTTAGTCCTAAGGAGGCGCCTTCCCCAGATCTGAAGCCATATCAGCCGACGCCTTTTTTCGTGGGGCGGGGCGTGGACGCGTCTAACCCGCATGCAATAGGACATGCTCTCCTTGAGGTCCACGTCAAGGATCACTCAAGTGCAGTGCCTTGCCTCGCATCCTGTATCGTGACGATGGTGGACGAAGGGGGATAGCTGAGGCTGAACTGTGGCTGCTTATAAGGACAAACAAGTTGACAGCACCCTGAAAGAAAGGCACAGACTTCAAGGCGATAGAAAAGTACTAGTGTGGAAACCCATCTGCGTGCAATGGCAGTAAGACCGGCAGAGTGCAAGGGCTTTCCAACACTAAGAGAATAACAAGGAAAGTCATGTCGATCCCAGTGCAATGTTATAATAACTTGGGGTGTAACGACCATGACAAAGGTTTACTGCTTAAGATGCACAAGCCAGACTTGAGGCGAGTTGCCATTTTCTAAAGCTGCAAGAGCTTGTATGATCATAGCCTTATCGTGAGCACTGCGGGCCTTAAGGCGACAGAGAAGCCACAAACAGAGTACAACACTGAAGCAACACATTGCCCCAAAAATGCCTACTCCCACCCACTCTTTGAAGAAGGAAAAAGCAGAAGATATCCAATCGGTGAATTGACCCAAAGTCACAGGATCGACACGGGTGCTATTCAAGACAGCTATCTGGGTTAGTTGAGACTGGATCATGTTTTCTGCTTCCATGGACCAGGTTTCAGATAGATACTCTCCGATGATGCGGGAGGCATTTCTGGAATCATTAAATCTGACAGAGGTTATACATAAATGTGCACGTTGATCAACACAACCCAAAAGCACCAAGTCGGCCAATTCTTCTACCTGAGCTTGGAGTAAATCTATTCTTTGGTTGGCAGCTAAAATCCCTGACAAAATATGTTGATTAATTGAATTTTGAGATTCAAGTATGGTGGATGTTTGTTGAATAACCTGATTAATAGTGGCAGCAGTTTGAACCTGGCTGGCCATGGCTACTCCAGCTGTAACTGCTGCAGCAGCAGACACCACCACAGCTGTCACTATAGCTGCCGTAATTCCAAAATCTCTACGGGCTCTAATCAGTTCAACAATAGGAAAAGACTCTGGATCTGCAGTAACCGGGATCGGGACAAAAGTTGGAATTTTCATAATCACTGCCGTAGTCCAGGAGCCATTCCAACACGCAGACAAATAACAGGTAATATTAGAACAATTAAGCATCCCCTGTAATGTAACATTAGCCAAAAGAAACAGGAACGGAGATTGGAGACAGACTGCTGCGGAGGGTAATGTAGCATTAGATAATTGTGAATTATTTGCAGAAATTTTAAGCCTCCTACCTCGCTCCGAGTCTTGGGTACTGCCAGAAACATTAAACAGCCAACTTTGGACTCCTAATATTTCCCTGGGGAAACACAAGCACGGACTAGACTAGCCCAATCTGAGGGAGTCATGCAAAATCTAGTAAGTCCCTCCACCTGAGTGAGAGTGAAAGCGGCATCTATGCCATAAGTGCGGACAGATTCTGCCAAGCTTTCAATTATCTTAAAGTCTAAAGGCTCATGATATCTTCCCCTGTTATTGTCCTGAAATACAGGGTATGCAAGTCCCATATCTGTATTAACTGTCCTCCAAACTTGTGCATGAAAAGATCTCCCGGAACCTTGGCTCCCCCCCACATACGGAGGTGGGGCAATCGGCACCATATCTTCTTCTAGATATTCTACCTCCTCCTCCTCAGAGTTTTGTTGACCAATGTTAACTCCCTTCCCCTTCTTACAGTAGGCCTGCGTGCCCTGTGTCTCCTTTTTCTTCTTTTTCATTTTTATCTTATGTAGTTGTTGTAACAATATATCAAGGTCCTCAGAACTCTCTGAGTCGCTTGTGTTCTCAGGCGTTTTTAATTCGGTCAAGTCTGGGTAGAGCCTTCTCCTATTTTTATCTTCAGGCTCTTTTGCCTTCTCACTACTGTTACTTTTAATACTCTCTGCCACTCCACTACATGATCCTTCAGATTTTTCCTCATGCAGTTGCTCAAGAATAGCTTGACCCTCACTCACAGCTTCCTGGCATTTACCATCTGTAAGGCAACCACGGACCATTTTCCAAAGGGGTATCACCCCACCCTCTAATATGCCCTGCTCAGAAGCAAAGTCAAGATCTTTGCCTAATTTATCCCAACTAGGCACAGTAAGGCTGCCCGAAAATGCAAACCACGGTGCAGCGATATCTATCTTCTGTAAAAATCTCTGTAAAGTACGTTTCACTTCCAGTCCCTTGGAACGTAACAGGCCATCTAGGGCCAGGAGAAGCGGACTTGAAGATGCGGCACCCATGACACAACAACAAAGGAAGCACAAAAAAAAGAAAGCAAAAGTAGAAGCGAAAGTACACAGTGCAGCTGCAATAAAATGTAAGGCTCTCTCTTTCATTACAGAGGAGCTGTCCCGCTTTGGTCGCGGATCCCACTTACTAGGGACTAACCCCGCTTTGATCGCGGATCCCACTTACCTGGGACTAACCCCGCTTTGGTCGCGGATCCCACTTACCTGGGACTAACCGGTGCACCACCCCTGACTGTTGAAAGTTCTGGTTCCCGGGTTTCGGCACCACTTGTCGCGACCCCTTGCCCGCAAGGAAGACGCAACTCAGGAATCTTCTTTCAGCAGTTTATTCAGGCCCTTGATATTTCTTCTTCTTCCTCTCGGATGCCCCTCCCAGCCTTAATAAAGCATCCCAAGCCCCAATGCAAAGCTGCCGCATGGAGCTTTCTCACAGGGTGGTGAAAAATCATGTGCCAACTTTCCCAGATAAGAAGTTGTTTGTCACAGACCACAGCGGAGCCAGCGTCATCTTGTAATGGCGACCATAGTCTGCAGAAACGGCAGAAGCGGCTCACCACACACTGGGATTACAGGGGTGTGTCACCACACCTGGTTTGTTCTTACAGATTTTATGACTGAAGAAATTATTTGTATCTCCCTAAGTTCTGGTATCTGCTCTGTATAAGAGCCACAAAACTTCCCCCAGTTCAAGATAATTTGTATTCTTCTTATCAAGATTTATGAGTCTGCATTTCTCCTGTAGATAACTGTGGAGACAAGTGCATGGAGTACTGCATACATGGTATATGAGTGGCAAACCATTCCCCTCTTGTTAGGCACATCAGTGGCAAACAGCTTACCCTGTAGGCACAGCCCTGGGCATGAAGCCACGTGTCGCAGTCCCTGTGCTTGCTCCATGCCTTGCTCCTTGATTGGTTGCTTCAATGACAGTTGGCCAGAAATTGTATTGGTGGCTGCCTGTAATTTGCTTAGCTATGGCCATATAGGTCCATGGAACAGGATAGAGGAGAGTGTGCCTGCTGAGTCACTATTCAAGAACTCTGGAGACCAAGCTGGAAGCAGGTCTGTTTTTATTGCACAGTTACCATGTATATATACTCAGGCAGTAGCTAAGCAGATTACAGGCAGCCATCAATGCAATTTCTGGCCAACTGTCCTTGCAGCAACCAATCGAGGAGCGGGATGTGGTGCAAGCACAGGGACTGCAATACGTGGCCTCACGCCCAGGGCTGTGCCTACCGGGTAAGTGGTTTGCCTATCCTGCGCCTAGCATGGGAAGGCAGTGGTTTGCCACTCGGATGCCCTTAACATATGCCATGTATGCAGTACTCCATGCACTTGTCCCCACAGATAACAGGTAGTTTGCTGAGGACTGTAACTTCCTGTGGACTTCAGCCAGACAGGGCTGCAGGTAAATTGCTTTTTTAAAAGTGGAGGTCAGCATAGTGGGCCCATTTTAAAGAATTATTCCCTTAACTCCATAGTATCATTGCTCATTTCTTTCTGCTTCTTGCTGTCACAGGAAATTTGGGAGCTGAAATTCCAAACCTTTGCTCTCATGTTCTGACGAAAGAAAATTTAAAGTCAGACACCAAAAGCCATGCAAAAGAACTTTATTATAAGTGAAAATGAGGTGAAAGTAAAGTAAAATCAAAGTGAGGTTTAAGCAGGAGAACTCTCAAGAGAGAGTGGGCCATCTCCAAGCAGAGAATCACAAAGGAAAAAATGCTATCTCCAAATTTATTACTTTTTGATGTTTATCTGGAGAACTGGGGACCACCTGCCATACTCTTTGCCAAGTAGGTGTTCAATTTCTCTTTCACATTGAGTGATTAAGTTTTTGACCTTAGTTGCTCATTTCCAGAATGCTCATGGTTGCCATCCTATTAACAAGTCAATCCCATGTTAATGTGGACATTGGGGTCAGTAGCTGGTCAGAAGTTAGCTTAGTGCTCCTGTGCTACCTAAGGGATCTTTCTTCCCAGACAAATGGAGGACCTATAGCCACAATTCCTAGCTTTACATCAACATAAACGGAATCTGTCAAGAGTTAGTCCCATTAATCCTTTTCTTTTGACATTTTTCTATTAGCTCCATTGCTTTTATTTATTTTCTACAAATTAACTACCACTCTTTGCTTTGCCATCCAATTTGAAAGTAGAATAACCTAAAACAAATTTTTAATTTATTTTTAAAATTTATTTATTTATTATAATTTGTTATACATAACAGCAGAATGCATTTCAATTCATAGTACATATGTTCAGCACAATTTTTCATATCTTTGGTGGTACACAATGTAGAGTCACACCATTCGTGTCTTCATACATGTACTTAGGGTAATGATGTCCATCTCATTCTACCATCTTTTCTATTCCCATACCCCCTGCTTTCCCCTCCCTCTCCTTTACCCTATCTAAAGCTTCTCCATTCCTCCAATGCTCTTCCCTACCCCCATTATGGATCAGCATTTACATATCAGAGAAAATTTTTGGCCTTTGTTTTTTTTTTTTTTTTTTGAGGATTGGCTTATATCACTTAGCATGATATTCTCCAACTCCACCCATTTACCTGAAAATGTCATGATTTTATTCTCTTTTAATGCTGACTAATATACCATTGTGTATATATATACCAAAGATTCTTAATCCATTCATCTACTGAAGGGCATCCATGTTGGTTCCACAATTTACTTATTGTGAATTGTGCTGCTTTAAACATTGATATGGCTGTGTCCCTGTAGTGTGCTGTTTTAAAGTCCTTTGGGTATAAACCAAGGAGTGGGCTAGCTGGGTCAAGTGGTGTTCAATTCCAAGTTTTCCAATTAATCTCTATACTGCTTTCCAGATTGGTGCACCAATTTTCAGTCCCATCAGCAATGTATAAGTGTGCCTATTTCCTCACATCCTTATCAATACTAATTGTTGTTTGTATCCTTAATAGCTGCCATTCTGACTCATGTAAGATGAAATCTTTGAGTAGTTTTGATTTGAATTTCTCTAATTGCTAGAGATATTGAACATTTTTTCATATATTTGCTGATTGGTTGTATATCATCTTCTAAGAAGTGTATATTCATTTCCTTGGCCCATTTATTAATTAGGTTATTTGTTTTTTTGGTGTTAAGATCTTGAATTCCTTATATATCCTAGAGATTAGTGCTTTATCTGATGCCTGTGTGGTAAAAATTTGCTCCCAAGATGAAGGCTCTCTATTCACCTCACAGATTGTAGTTTTGCTGAGAAGAAACTTTTCAGTTTGGATCCATCTCATTTATTGATTCTTGATTTTATTTCTTGAGCTATAAGAGTCTTATTAAGGAAGCCGGGCCTAATCCAACATGATAAAGATTTGGGCCTGCCGCAGTCTGGCTGGGCACAATCAGGAGCCACTTGTCAAAAGAAACTAACTTTATTTTTAGAACCACACACACCAAACAAAATAGCCTCTCAGGAAAAACCCTCAGAGCCTCAACTGCCACCACCGGCTTTCCACAAGCCTCTCTCTCCCACACAAGCTTCTCTCCACCTCCCACCATCCTCCTGCTCTTGAGGCCGATTGGCTGGGTCACGTGGGCGGAGCCAAAAAAGTCCCCCAATGAGCAGCTCCGTGGTCTGAAAGGGCAGGGAAACAGTCCAATGAGCATCACCGCAGAGGAGCCAATCAGCTAGATGTTGCTGGGGCCGAGGAGCCAATCAGCAGCTGGAAGTTTGCTGGCAGCTGGAGCCCCTTTGGCTGTGGCTCTCAACATCTCCCCCTCTCTGTTTAAACAACAAGCATGTGGCTTAGGGACCGTGCCTGTTAGGCAGTCCAATTCAACATATGGTCCTTACCCGTCATCAGATGAACTGACCTCTAGCCTCCTGTCTTAGGTTGGTACCACTGCAATTGGATCATACCCGTCACTGACTACCGGTCCAGCATACAGCCATGGGCCTAGTTTTTCTTCTATTAGGTAATTTAAAGAACACTTGTGAGCTTGCTATGAATCTCACTGTTCATCGCTAGCTACTACCTAACACTGCCACAAGGAAAATTGGTTTGAAATTGTGGAACTCTGCCTTGACTCCATCTCTAATTTAGCAACTCTATTTCTGACCCTTTATAAATGTTGAAATTCAAGATCAAGGCATTGCCTCTCATTCTTGTGTCTCCATTTTTCTAAATAATTCTGCCTAGGCCTCTAACTGATGCATGCTTTAATTCATATCTCTGTCATGTGTCAAGAACTCCTCTCATCCTGAATTGAGTTTTCCCTCTCCAGGAATTTCTCAGACTTCCTCTACTATGTATAATTCTGAAGAAGTTTAGTGTTATATCTTTTAAACACACCTGAGGAGGCTAAAAATTTCATCATCTTTTTGATATTTGAATAGATTTCCCCCTTCTATGCCAATCAATCCTCTTTTAGATAATATTTCTGCATTTAACTTTGGTATTTGATAAACAGTAATTTATCTTTCAATCCTAACCTAATTCTTCATGTCAAACTAAGCAGAAATAAACTGGAGAAGCATATTTTTAGTTGGTATAAATGTAATACGTACATATATATTGTATTTATATATATATATATATATATATATATATATATATATATATATATATAATATGGTCGAATCTTCAGGGGAAAAGAGTAATTTTAAAATTTCCCTACAAATATATGTTTAACTGGAGGAAAAAAATATCAGTGATTTACAAAAATTGCCATGAGATAACTTATTAAAATAGCATTCTTTCTTTTCTAACTACATAAGCTCCATGTTGAACAAGATTATCAATGGTCAGTCTTTAAATATATATATATATATATATATTTGTGTGTGTTCATTTATTTTTAATATTGAGTGATACTTTATGGTATAGCTATAACATAGCTTTAAACACTCCCCAGATGAAAAATATTTGACTCATTTCCAGTTTTTGCAGACTATGAAGAAGGCTATTAGAAATATTTGCATATAGCTTTTGTGTGAACATAATTTTTCATATCACTTGGGTAAATACTCAGAAATGAGATTTATGGGTCATATCATGATTGTGTGGGACTCCAGAATATGTCTCCCAAAAATGTTTTTCTTTGATTTGTTTGACATATTTTGAGATGGCTATTCAGAGCATGTTTTCATCACCAAGAAATGATAAAATGTTTGAGATGATGGACAACCTAAATATCCTTTGTTGATCAATCCACAATCTGTACCAAAGCATCATACTGTAACCCATAAAGATGTCCAGTTATTATCTGTAGAAAAAAAGAAAACTACAGTCAAGTAGCTCTGAAAGGCTCCCTTTATGTAAAATGAAATTTACATTAATCTACATTAGTAAAGTAAACAGCAGATGCAAACAGGTTTTCTCTCCTGAGCTACCCTTCAGCTTGCAAGAAAAATTCTATCACAGGAAGAAAGAGATTAGAGGTCACACCTGGCTCAGACATATTTCTGCAGGCTGCCAGGTGTTTTGTGGGCTGCTATGGGAGAGATTTTATATGCATAAGACAATCTTTGTTTGTCCTTACTTTCCTATCTTCAACATTTCATAGCTTGTTGCCACCTCCTCCTCCACCCAAAAACCTCAACTATAGTTTCCATTTCCTTTATGTAACTCAGAATGTTATATAAATTTCAGTTATTGTGCTCCTCTATGCATCTAATACATTGTGGATGATTGTTATATTTCTGAACATTAATAAGCCTTTTATGTTTTTCTTCATTAATCTGCATATTTTAAAATTTATTTTATAGACTTAAATGGTTGAATCTTCAGGGGGAAAGAGTAATTTTAAAATTTCCCTACAAATATATGTCTAACTTGAAAAGAAAATATCAGTGATTTCCAAACATCGCCATAGAGATAACTTATTAAAATAGCATTCTTTCTTTTCTAACTACATAAGCTCCATGTTGAACAAGATTATCAATGGTCAGTCTTTTAAAAAAAATAGTTGTATATGGACACAATATCTTTGTTTATTCATATATTTTTATGTGGCGCTGAGGATTGAACCCAGTACCTCACACGTGTGAGGCAAGCTCTCTACAACTGAGCCACAGCCCTAACCCCAATGGTCAGTCTTATTAAAACACAAGAATCATACCTGGAAGCAAACTGGTGGACATATAAATGGGCATCATCAGGACCTATTTCAAATGTCAAAAACCTTGAAGTTCACCTGTGGGAACACTGTCAGACAACTTGTTTGCCCCAGATGTGGAAAATGGAAGGTGAAAGTGAACCCAGATGGAAGTTATAGGAAGGTGATAGCCTTGATACTTTTTCAGTGCCTATTTTACATACATTTTGCTCTGTGCTCCACCCAGAACCACGTATAAACTTCTAAGCTAGCATGTCAAAATAGGTTTTTCTGCTTTCAAGCCTCCTCCTGCATGGCAGGAGTTCTATCTCTTCTTGCTTAAATAAATTTTAGTGCATTTACTCTTTTCTTCCATGATTTTGCATGGATTTTTTTTCTTCAAAAACTCTGAGACAAAAACTCAGAGGAAATTGGCAAAGCAGGGACTCTATCTTATCTCAAAACTCTGGTTTCAATATTACACTTACATTCAGGAAAAACAATAAAACAATTTAGTAAATATGCATTTATTTTATTTTTAGTTGACAAAATTACTTTTATTTATCAGGTACAACATGATATTTTGATATACGTCTAACAAGTATGTCTATCTAACATGTTCATTACCTCACACGCTTATTTTTGTGATAATGTTACAGGGGCTGGGGGTCAGTGAGGCTGAGCCAGTATAGTCACCAGGCTGAGCTAGTGCAGTCACCACAGTGCGTGAGTGCCAGTTTCTGTTACTAGAAAGAATGCAAGTGAAACTGAATAGTAATCAAAAGTTCAATAGAGAGATTGAGAAGTGAGGGTAACATCCTTGAAGAGAGGATACTGTGGTGCTCACAGGCCTGGAGGTCTTTTGTTCCTGCCTCAATTTCCCTGTTCCCCTCTTAATTGGTTTATTGCCCTTTAGATATTCCTCCCCAAGCTTTCTTTGTTAGGGCCTCAATATTCTTGTTGATAGGGTGTTTTTAGCATAGTTTTAGAAATAAGAAAGGATTCCAGTAACTTAGTTGCAAGAGATAATGATGATATTTTTCTTTTTTGGAAACCAGAGAGCCCTTTAAGGGTTATAAGTAGCTGTAGCTGGGGGAGCGGGTGTCTCCATGTACCAGACCTCACTTCTCTGATGCTTATTTGTTTTAGTTAGGTTCCTCAGAATTTTAAGTAATTGTCTCAAGAGAATATAATTGTCTACAGCTTAGGGAAGGTTGGGCATTCTAGCTCTCATTTCATGCTTGCCTGTTTAGGTAAGGTTCCACACTGTTTCAGTTTTATAACTCCTGAAGTTTCCTTGGTGCATAGGTCTAATGTCTTTTCTTCTTCGTTCTTTCCCTCTATCCACCTGTTCATTGGCAAACTAACTTACCTAACAATAAGAACACTTAAAGTCTACTGTTTAAGCAATTTTCAAATCTGCAATACATCATTAAATACACTTATACAGTTACTGATATATATGATCTCTTTAACTGGTTTGATTTTTAATTTATACTTCACTTGCTAAAATGCTTATTTTATTTTAAAATCAATCCACCCACTTTTATATATTATTATTGTTAATGATACTGTCATCCAGCACTTTGTAATATTGTGTTTATACATGTATGTATATATATGTATACATATATATATATATATGTATATGTGTGTATATATATATATATATATATATATATATATATATATATATATATATATATAGAGAGAGAGAGAGAGAGAGAGAGAGACTTACATTCTTCACTTGTCTTCATTCTTACTGGAGTCCTAAGCCAAAGGCTTGACTCTGGAGGTTCAAACAAATCTGGTCTGGCCACTTGCCCAAAAACCAATAGAAAAAGTAATGGTAAAAACCAGGAAAGTAACCTTAATCACTATTGCTATACCAGGAAAACCAGAGGACGAGCATTCTCAGACCTGTCTCTGGGGTTACTGACATGAGCTTCCTGTGTATATAGAAAAAGGAGGCCACAAACATGTAGAGTCAAGCAGTCTTGGTCAGTCTGTGGCCTGGTTGATCATTATCTGAAGCTTGATCAGGCAAGGCCTTGTGGATGGAAAAAGAAAGTTTCTGTTGCCTGCCGGAGTGTTTTGATTCATCACAAGATATTTTTTGTCAGACATGTTGTTCTAAGGATCCAAGGTGACTGTAGAAAAGGATCCAAGGTGACTGTAGAAAAGAATGACTCAGAGCAAAGGAGACAGATACAAAATGGAGGCAAAGATGCCAAGTTTTTATCTTGCTTTTAGTTACCTATTGGACATTTGCAGGCCCAAATAGTGTTTTTATGAAAAGCAGCCTCCAAGTCCTTATTATACAACTACTACATGTTATTTAGCAACTCATTACTTCTTCTTCAACAATATGTTTTAAGTTAAACTTTCCTTTGATTAGCCACTAATTACATATAAAACCTTATTTTGAAAGGTTAGTCAGAATACACTACAATGTGCTATGGTAAGAAACAACCAAAGCGGCTTAACATGTGTTCATGAAAAATACATAGCGGATCTGAGTAATTTTCCAGGGCAATTCAGAAATCTAGACTGATTTGACCTTGCAGTTCTACAATCTCAACATGTGGCCTATTGCAATTCCATGAGTACTAGAGGGTCTTATACCAGGAATTAAATGCTATCTGAAAATCTAAGCCAGAGCAAATCCCAGGACCCTGCCCAGTTGTAGGGAGTATTGTTATCCTTCTGTGCATCTAAAATAAGAGGATTGCTTATAGGTAAGAATTAGGAGTCTCAATAATAGCTTTATGTGTGAATTTTTCATTTAATGCAGAATATAGTATATGTACTAAGTCTTTGGGGTTGGCATATATGAAAATGAGGGATAAACACATTGCAGATATAGGAAAAAGTATGAATAAAGTCATGGAGTTGAAGAAAGTATGGTATGTGCATTAGTTAAACTGAAGCATAACAATTGTGAAGAATAGTGGGAAGTAAGGGTAAAAAATTATAACATTATCTAAGGATTACAGGATTGCATTGTGGTGCCAACAACAGCAAAGTAGTGAATAAATGTGATTTATGTACGGGAATATGTTGAAAGATGGAAAGATTAGTTGAGAGAAGAGTTTCTTTAAAAACTGTAATATATACCTAAATTTCTTATGCTGATGTAAAACACTTTGAATCAGACTCAGGAGGCTTTTGGTGATTCTTGATATGCTTCATGTCTAAAAACTTCACAGGTGATGCTAATATTGCTATTTAAAGAACAATATTTTGAGTAGCAAAGAGGTAGGTGAAAAGTAATAAAAAGTTTAATTAAAGAAATTTAGGAAGGAATGGAAAGTATGAAAGACAAATTAAAGAATCAGCAGATACAGAACAGATAAAGAATGAATTATGTACAGTTGGTAACTAATATGATAGGAAAAGAGTGAGGGATGCAATCCTCATTATTTCCCTGTTGAAGAAACTAACATATTCCCAGTGTGATATTCATAATCACCTGATAAATAATCCCTTTTAAAAATATGTTTTAAGAAACAAAGTGTAACATTAACAATGTTTGTATGTATCATTGCATATTTACAGAAGTGATCAGTTTTTTCTTATTTCATTCTTACAAATTTGATCTCTTTTATTTTATTTTCAAAGAGGAAGACTTGAAGACCAAAGAAAAGGCAAATATGGGTACCAGATAGTATAAAAATGATTATGTTTCTTTCTCAGATGTTTCTACATCATCTCTTGCTGATTCTGATCTCTGGTGAATTTATAAGAGTTTTCTGGTTTCCAGTCTCGTCACTTATAAAGTAAAATTACTAATAAAACAGAGGTTGTGAGGATTAAATGAAATAATATATGAAAATCTTAAAATGTTGCCAGACACATAGCAACTGCTTAATCAATGCTAGGTAGGCATTATTACCCTATTTTCTAGAGAAAATTAGCATTTTTAGCTTATTAATTTTTAAATCATTTGGTTTGGATTATTTTGTTTTTAATTTTAATCTCCAAATTTTTTCATATCCCAAAAATATTTTTGCCTCAACATATTCCCCATTTTCATAGTCTTCAGTTGCCGCAGTCAGGCTGGGCACAATTCAGGAGCCACTTGTCAAAAGAAACAAACTTTATTTTTAGAACCACACACGCCAAACAAAACAGCTCCTCAGGAAAAACCCTCTGAGCCCAACTGCCACCACTGGCTTCCCACAAGCCTCTCTCACAACCACAAGCCTCTCCACCTCCCACAATCCTCCTGCTCTTGAGGCCGATTGGCTGGGTCGTGTGGGCGGAGCCAAAAAAGTCCCCCAATGAGCAGCTCCGTGGTCTGAAAGGGCAGGGAAACAGCCCAATGAGCATCACTGCAGAGGAGCCAATCAGCTAGATGTTGCTGGGGCGCTGTGAGCCAATCATCAGCTGGCAGTCTGAAAGTTTGCTGGGGCCCCTTCGGCTATGGCTCTCAACATCTCCCCCTCTCTGTTTAAACAACAAGCATGTGCCTTAGGGACCTTGCCTGCCTTAGGTTGTCCAATAGTACATATGGTCCTTACCCGTTATCGGATGAGCTGACCTCAAGGCATCAGCCTCCTGTCTTAGGTTGGTACCATTGTAATTGGATTTTACCCATCACTGACTACCCGCCCAGTATACAGCCACACCTGTGGAGAGGTCTTTGTACCAGCGGGGGGGGGGGGGTGAGGTTCTTTGCCTCACCTCTGTTGGCGCCCAAATTTTAGCTGAACGATCATGACAACCAGAAGGGAGGAAGATACATTAAGCCAATTGATGGCTCCTTTTGGAAAAATTGTACCACCAATGACATCATCAGCAAAAATACCCCAACACTACCACAAGTCGCTGCACCAACAGATAGTTCACAATGCATACAGGTGAGTTCACAATGCATACAAGTGTTACATAGTCCAGGCAAGTTCTGCAAGCAGTTCAGTGATGGCTATTGCAGAAGCTGTAGAATGGTTTTATCTTTGTCTTCACCAGCACTGGGATGAAGATAGGAATTCTGGCAATAATGGCTAAAGAAAAAATTATGTAACATTCCAGAAGGCACTAAAATAAAACAATTTTCTTAACAATATACATTATCTTGAAGAGAATTATTAAATATAATGAAAAGGAAAGGTGAAAGTAAACAAACAGATCTGTTAACCTCCTTTTTTGTTCACATATTAAAACAATCCTCAACAGTTGTTTACCCAATTTAAATTAAACCATTTAAATCACATGAATAAGAAAAAAAAATTTTGGATCCATTTTTTCATGAGTGCTCATCATATATGATATATGGACATATGTACATTCAAACACATAACACAAAACACCAGTGTGCACACATAATATAATACATACAACACATAACATAATAGTAAAGGCCTTATAACTTTTTACAGGTGAAATCTCCATTGCAATGTTTAAAAACTCTATAGTCAAAAAAATAGAACTGATCAGCAAAACATTAACCTAGGTGTGTATGAGCTCAAAAAACAAAATAGAACTTCATGATATGGGAAAGGGCAATAATAAAATAGATATTGAAAAAAGCAGCCTGGTTCTGTCACAGATGTAAGGATAGCCAAACTGGAGTTTTGGATATCAGCTGTTATGGATTTGAGCCAAATCATCTTCTTTTTGGTCTGTAGAAATCGCTTTAGTTAATCTCTCTGGAATCCAAATCAGATGCTGTTCTCCCTGTGGAAACACATAAACAGACCCCCGACTCGAGACAATTACTGGGTCAGGACGTTTCCATTGTTCTGTTAGAATATCCTTCCAAAGTACCTTGGGCTTATGCACATTTTTTGGACACATGTGCCTTTCCGCAGCACTAAGTCCTGATGAATCCAAA
This sequence comes from Marmota monax, assembly GCF_021218885.2. Taxonomy (NCBI): domain Eukaryota; kingdom Metazoa; phylum Chordata; class Mammalia; order Rodentia; family Sciuridae; genus Marmota; species Marmota monax. Next base: position 6,257,215 of record NW_026695065.1, on the reverse strand, counting down.
TTTAAAAAGTTTAGAGTAAAAAGGGTTATTATAAGTTTATCTTTGGGGAATATATACCCCTTCCCAATTCCTTCTTTTTGCTTTAATAAGTACATTTTAATAGTTTGATGAGCCCTTTCAACTATGCCTTGTCCCTGTGGATTGTATGGGATTCCTGTTATATGAGTAATGCCAAATGATGAGCAAAATTGTTTAAAAGAGGTAGAAGTAAAACCAGGACCATTATCTGTTTTTAACTGTTTTGGAATGCCCACAGTGGCAAAATTTTGTAAGCAATGAGCTATAACATCTTTAGTTTTTTCTCCGGCATGAAGGGAGCCCATCAAAAATCCAGAAGAAGTATCAACTGTAACATGCAAATATTTTATTTTCCAAATTCTGGCAGGTGTGTGACGTCCATCTGCCAAATATGGTTAGGTATCAATCCTCTAGGATTGACTCCAAGATTAACTTGTGGTAAAAAGGTCACACAATTTTGACATTGTTTTATTATTTGTCTAGCTTGTTCCTTAGTTATTTTAAAACGCTTTTGTAACGTATTAGCATTGACATGGAACTTTTTATGAAAATTTGTAGCTTCTTCTAGTGTAGAGAAAATATGTATGTCATGTGTAGTTTTATCTGCTAAATCATTGCCCAAACTAAGGGCTCCAGGCAATCCTGTATGTGCCCTGATATGTCCTATAAAGAATGGATATTTTCTGTCCCAGATTAGACTTTGTATAGTGGAAAGCAAAGAGAAAACAGTAGAGGAAGGGGAAATCCTACCAGCATCTTCAAGAAATACTATAGCATTAACTACATACTATCAGAAAATAAATTAAATACAGAATCTTTAAACATCACAAAAGCTTGTAAAACTGCATTAAGCTCTACCTTTTGAGCTGATTGTTTGGGTACTAAAAATGTAAAAGTTTGATCAGGGGTAACTACTGCTGCTGTACCATTATTTGACCCATCAGTGAGTATATTTGGAGCATTCATGATAGGTGTTTTTCTTGTCATTTTTGGAAAAATTACAGGATGCAATGACCAAAAAGACAGTAAAGGATTAGACGGTAAGTGGTTATCAAATGAATCATTAGATTTACACATGATTATTGCCCAAGTATTTAACTCATTAGCTAACTCATCAATTTGATTCATAGTATATGGAGTAATAATTTTATTGGGAGAAATTCCAAACACTCCCTTTGCTGCTTTTATTCCTTTGAGTATTAATTGTCCTACAGCCTCAGGATACCTAGTAAGAATAGTGTTAGGAGAATAAGATAAATGTATCCATAAAAATGGACCTTCTTGCCAAAATACTCCTGTAGGAATATTTTTTGTTGGTAGTACAATAAATAATAAAGGCAAACATATCAATTCTATCCAAATTCATATTTTCCATATATGTTTCAATGATTTTTAATGCCTTTCATGCTTCAGGCATTAACATTCGGGGTGAATTTGGATCTGATGGACCTTTTAGGATATCAAATAAAGGTCCCAACTCTCCTGTTGGTATACCTAGATAAGGCCTTATCCAATTTATGTCTCCTAATAACTTTTGAAAGTCATTAAGTGATTTGAGTTGATCTACTTGTATTTGAATTTTTGGTGGACTGACCATGGTTGAGGATAATAGAACTCCTAAATAATTAATTGGAAAATTTAATTGTAATTTATCTATTGCTATCTCTAGATTATAATTTTTTAATAAGTTTGTAAGTGTAGCATAACATTCTAGCAATGTGTTTTTATCTTTGTGTGCTAATAATATATCATCCATATAGTGAAATATTTGTAGTTCAGGATTTTGATTTCTAAGTGGCTGGATTACTTTGTTAACATAAATTTGACACATAGTTGGGCTGTTAGCCATCCCTTGAGGGAGTACTTTCCATTCATATCTCTGATCAGGACCTTCATGATTCAGTGCAGGGATAGTAAATGCAAAACATGGATTATCCTCAGGATGAATTGGAATTGAAAAAAAAAAAAACAATCTTTAATATCTATAACTAAAACATACCAAGTTTTTGGCAAAGCAGACAATGGAGGTATCCCCGATTGAGCAGGTCCCATAATAACCATCTCATTATTAATGGCTCTTAAATCTTGCAATAATCTCCATTTACCAGATTTCTTTTTGATGACAAAAATGGGAGTATTATGGGGAGATACAGAAGGTTGCATATGTCCTTCCGCTAATTGTTGTTTGACCAGGTCATGGGCTGCTTGTATCTTTTCTTTAGTCAGGGGCCACTGAGGAACCCATACTGGTCTTTCTGATTTCCAAGGAATTTTTATTGTCTCAGTGGCCCTTTCTGAAAATCCAACCCATGTCTGTCTGTTCCTTGATCTATTTGTATTGGTGCTGCTATACCTTGTTCTTGTTTTTCTAATCTTTTTCCTTTCCTAAAACCTTGTCTAGTTATAATAGTGGGTGCATTTTGGTTGATGTTATTTGTTAATGTCAAACCTAATTGATCTAGGACATCTCGTCCCCATAAATTTATGGGAAGATGATCCAATACATATGGCTGTATAGTTCCTTCACATCCTTCAGGATCCTTCCAATCTAATACCATTGTACTTCTATGGGGATTAGTCGCCACTCCTAGGCCTCGAAGCATTTGAGTGGCTTGTTGTAATGGCCAAAGTTTTGGCCATTCTTGACAAGAGATGATGCTAAGGTCTGCACCTGTATCCAGTAGCCCATTAAATTCATGTCCTTGAATATTTAGTTTTAGCATGGGGCGAGAATCTAAATTTAAAGAAAGCATAGCCCAATCTACACCTGTGGAGCCTAATCCCTTGGAACCTCTTTCTACAGTACGACTGGAAAATTTATCATGTAGGCTGGGTATTATTAGTAACTGTGCTATTCTATCTCCTGGTGAAATTACTGATATACCCTTTGGAGAACTGGCTATAATTTTTATTTCACCTTCATAATCGGGATCAATTACCCCAGGACTTATCATAAGTCCTTTTAGAGTAGAAGAGCTGCGTCCCAATAATAAGCCTACTGTTCCTTTGGGAAGAGGTCCTTTCACCCCTGTGGGAATGATTTGAACTCCCATCTCTGGAGTTAGTACTGCTCTGGCGGAGGCGCAGATGTCCAACCCTGCGCTCCCTCTGGTTTGTCTGATGAGGGATCTGATGGACAATGTGTCCTGGGCACTACCCTGATGGGGTTGCTGGGTTCCTCCAGTGCTCCGTATATTTGTGGTTTGGGGCCCCGGAGCATTGGGCCCCCCTGTCCATTTTTTGGCAATGGAGCCCGATGCCTTTCTCCACGATATCGTGGATAAACACCTGGTCCTTGTTCGTTTTTTGATAATGGAGTACCCTCTATGGTGGTTTGAGAACGGCATTCGTTAACTCAATGTCTCCCTCTCAGGCATCGTGGGCAAATACCCGGTATTCTACTCCTTTGATATCTAGTTTTGTTAAACCCTCCTCCAATGGGGCAATTCCTTTTAAAATGTCCTGTTTGCTCACAATTGTAACATGTTCTTGGCCTGGCATCTAAAGCCTGTTTTACTGCAGCTGCCACAATTTGCTCTTGTTAATTAATGTCTCTACATAATTTGATATATGTGTTTAAATCTTCATGTTTCTATGGTCTAATGATTTCTCTGCTCCAACAATTCTCTTGGTCATAAGCCAGTTGTTTTATTAATGGCATTGCTTGTTCTGTATTCACAAAAACTCTGGTAGCTGTTTGAATAAGCCTATCTACAAATTCAGCATAAGGTTCATTAGCTCCTTGTATTACCTTAGATGATTGACCTTGTACACCTCCATGTCCTTGTAAAGTCTTTCATGCCCTAACCGCATCTGCAGCAATTTGTGCGTATACGACAGGATCATATGCAATTTGTTGCTGCTGAACCTCATAAGGTCCCTTTCCTAACAACATATCTAGATTTCTCTGAGGATAACCAGCTGCTGCATTTCATCTAGCCATCTCCTTGCAAAATTCCTCATTGGCAACCTTTCATAACAGGTATTGTCCTCCATTTAGCACAGCTTTACACATATTAGCCCAATCTGCTGGTGCCATGTTCAAGTTGTTAATGGATTTGACCAAGCTTACAGTGAAGGGTGCTTGAGGACCATAGGTTGTTACAGCCTCTTTTACCTGCTTCACTGTTTTGAAATTTAAAGCATGGTCAATTTGCTGCCCTCCTACCTCAAATACAGGGCATGTTAATATTTGAGATCCTGTCTCAGGATTCCATCTATCAACTGCAGGGGTTGGGGGCCTTCCAGCATATGGAGGTGGCCTTGTTAGTTGGACATTTACATCCTCTGGTGATAGAAAGGTGTTAGTAGCAGTCTCCTGTAGAGGTGGCGCTGTTGGTTGCACACTTACGCCCTCTGGTGATAGAAAGTTGTTAGTAGCAGTCTCCTTTTGTAACTTTCCCCCTAATGGCTTTTTCTGCTCTAAGCTTTCTTCCTCTCTCTTTGTCTGAACTGAAGGCTTTGGATTAAGCAAATCAGATACCAACGCCCACAATGTCAATGTGCCAACTGGCAGAGTTCCTGGGCTTTTCTTTTCTATTCTTTTTAAATCTTCACCATGATGGTTCCATTGTGATATATTTAACAACTCCTCCTTAAAAAGCCATGGGCTACATTTTTGTATTGTATCAACATATGCCCTGACTGTTCTTGATTTTACTGAGATGCCTCCTTCCTCTAACAATTTACTTAACACTCTTTCAGCTTGTTTTTTACCAATTTCTGATCCCGTATTTCTACTATAAAAAAACCCAACAAGATGACGCCAAACAAAACCGAGACAGAATGAAATAAAAATTGAACAACAAAAAATCATTATAGCCTTTCTATCCTCCTGAAATGTGCATCCGTCATTTCTCCCTATTTGTTCCTCAGACGTAAATATTTTTTCCTCAGATGTGAGTGGTTTTTCTTCTGTCTCACTCATCTCCAGGGACAGGCAACTTAAAACAAAAGTGAAGCAAAACAAAAGAGGAATCTTAAAATGGCTACCCATCCTCTTGCCCTGCCCTCAGGGGCGAGCAATTTACCTTATCACTTACCCTCAGTCGCTCCCCGTGCGAGCCACCAAATGCCGCAGTCTGGCTGGGCACAATTCAGGAGCCACTTGTCAAAAGAAACGAACTTTATTTTTAGAACCACACACGCCAAACAAAACAGCTCCTCAGGAAAAACCCTCAGAGCCCAACTGCCACCACCGGCTTCCCACAAGCCTCTCTCACAACCACAAGCCTCTCCACCTCCCACAATCCTCCTGCTCTTGAGGCCGATTGGCTGGGTCTCGTGGGCGGAGCCAAAAAAGTTCCTCAATGAGCAGCTCCGTGGTCTGAAAGGGCAGGGAAACAGCCCAATGAGCATGACCGCAGAGGAACCAATCAGCTAGATGTTGCTGGGGTGCTGTGAGGCAATCATCAGCTGGCAGTCTGAAAGTTTGCTGGGGTCCCTTCGGCTGTGGCTCTCAACATTCAGTGTTGGCATATCTGAAACTCTGGACTATGGATCATCAGCCGCAGGATCACTTGGGATCCTTGTTAAAAAAAGAGACTCCTGAGCTTGAACCCAAAGCTACAGAATCAGTCTTCTGGAGTAAGCTACAGACATTTTATTTTTAAACAGATCCAAAATACATTTCCATTATGCACTCCATTTTTAATATCATTGTTCCAGGGATTTGTGAATAGGTGGTCAGAAATAAGAATGTATGATTTTCAAGATAGTAACATAATAATAAGTAAAGTATTCAAGGTCCAATACCCATCTCACAGAATAAACCAGACTTGTCTGAATGTGTCATACATTTTTAGCCCTCCTTTTTTTTTTCTTAACCTAGAGACAGAAAGGCTGAACATTTTTCTCAAAGATAAGTATATTTTTCCAAGGTAAAAAAAATATATAAGCTAAGTTAATTTGAAGAATAACATACTAGAGTTATAGAGGGTTAAACACTATTATTTTTGACAATTCTCATCAAAATTTGTTTTATCTAAAGTATTAAGAGAGTTACATTTTAGAAACAAAAAGTAATTTGCCTTTGGGAATATATCTTTGTCCTCATTCTAGAATCTAAAATATGCATATAAAATTGAGATTAAATATCTTTTTTGCTTTGACTTCTTGAGAATTCTTTATAGTGACTGTTTCTTGGCATCTTAAAAAAGATCAATTATTTATTTTTATGAAGATGAAAGGATTTTTTAGAAAACTATGATGAACAATTCTGCCTTGCTTGATGAACACATTTATCATTTTATATGTAGCATATAGATATAGGTATGGATATGTATAGGGATATAGTTGCAGATGCAGATACTGATGTATCTGTCTTTCACTGGAAACTTTGGCTTCACCAATATATTTTCATTTCATATACCAAAACACTATTACATTAATTTAAACATTTGTAACATCTGTTAATATTAGTAACTATTCACAATTCAAATAATTTTATTAATGTATGCAGAAATGGCATGACCACTCTGAAATATCATTGTTTAGTGAAATCACTAAAATGTTCAGATAATCATTATTGCTATTGGAAAATATTACTTTAATAAAAGTAAGCAACAATGAAGCAATTATTTGACCTAAAATAGAAATTTTTTTCAATATTCATTACCCCTATTTTAAGGTTTTATTGTTTTCAGTTTATGAATCTAAGTTTAAGTCTGTATCCTGAATTTCAGTGCTTCAAAAGTTCATTAGCTTCTTAATTTTTCACTTGTTCACTTTTGACTTTTGATGTTTAAACAGAATGTATTGCATTACTAATGTAGATCTGAATGCAATTATTTACAATCATTGGTTACTGCACTATTGTCTTACTTTCCCACTCCATAGCATATGTTTCTGACAGTATTCTTAATTTATTTTGTGTTTCATAAAAGACAATTGTATTCAAAGATGCTAAAGCCATCAATTCATCCATAGAATATCTGATGTGTTGAAAGTATTTTCACATCTTGCTTTCATGAGTGAGTCTACTGTGATGTTCATTTAGGTAGAGCGCTAAGAACTGGGTTAAGTGATTTCTGAGCTCAGAAATAAGAGACTCTTTAGACAATATCCAGATTTCTTTTCTCTGTTAACATCCCCAGACCATCACTAGAAGGCCTGCATGTGTAAATTGAAAAAAAAGTGTATAGCAAGTTTAATAATGGTAATGTACAGCAACTTTCAGATTGGAATGGTTGGAGAAAGAAGATTAAAAATGAGTAAATGAAATAAAGTTACTTATAGATTGGTAAATCTAATTAATCTTGTGTGGCAAAAGAGAGGGAAGTTTATATGTGGGAAAATATAGAAGTTTCAATAAAGTAGATGTCCTTTCAAGGTCAAAGGACAGATATCATGGGCAAATAATCTGTATAAATAGGCAGTTAAATATTATTTTTACAAATTTGTTTAGTGCTAGGTAAGACCATGGAGAAGATAGATGAGGTAGGGTAGAAATCCACATGAACATTGAAGTCAGCAGTTTGAGATGGAAATGACAATATCTGGTAAATAAAACCATAATTTTAAAAAACAACACACATAATTCCAAAACTCACTGGCACATTTCTTTAAGGAATAATGAGTTGAAAGCACAAAATTCTAGCTGTTTTAAGCATACAGGAAAAGATTAATTAGTATATCATAATTGGCATGTCTTCCTTTGATGCACAAATGAATTAGATAAAATTTACCTCATCATGTCTAGGATTGGCTGTATCACCAACAATTCTAACAACTATGAAGAAGGCAATTATTTGAATTGTCTATTGATGTTGGAAATACATTTTTTAAATGGTTAGTAAGGAAGTGACTTTGAATGTAAACCCCTTGAGTAAATCAAACTAATAATTTTAGGTAGTTTATCCTGTCATATATATTTTAATGTAGTTCCAGCCTTAGATCTTTAAGCTTTTAATTCAAAAATCTAAATGGTTAGACTTAGAATTGCAGGATATATATTAAGGATGTTGTGGATTCCAATAAAATTTCCAATGACAGTTATTTTGTTAGGATATACAGAAATGTTACAATGTAAAAAAAAATTCTTTGTGTATTTATTAGTACAAACATGTTTTGAATGATGAGGCATATTAAATTACAAGGGATTACTTTTGTAAATCAAAATTTATCTTGAGAACATCTGTCATTCATACAACTTTTGACTCTTTCCTTATTTGTATATCTTCTTCCACAATGCTATAGTGAATGCCACCACAAGCATTGTTGTGAAATATTCCCCACCATGGTTGTTGAGAACCACAGCCGAAGGGGCCCCAGCAAACTTCCAGCTGCCGGCTGATGATTGGCTCACAGCGGCCCCAGCAACATTTAGCTGATTGGCTCCTCTGCAGTGATGCTCACTGGGCTGTTTCCCTGCCCTTTCAGACCACGGAGCTGCTCATTGGGGGACTTTTTGGCTCCACCCACGTGACCCAGCCAATCGGCCTCAAGAGCAGGAGGATTGTGGGAGGTGGAGAGAAGCTTGTGTGGGAGAGAGAGGCTTGTGGAAAGCCGGTGGTGGCAGTTGAGGCTCTGAGGGTTTTTTCTGAGGAGCTGTTTTGTTTGGCGTGTGTGGTTCTAAAAATAAAGTTAGTTTCTTTTGACAAGTGGCTCCTGATTGTGCCCAGCCAGACTGCGGCATTTTTTTCTCCCCCTCTCTGTTTAAACAAAAAGCATGTGGCTTAGGGACCGTGCCTGCCTTAGGTTGTCCAATAGTACATATGGTCCTTAGGTTGGTACCATTGCAATTGGATCTTACCCGTCACTGACTACCGGTCCAGTATACAGCCACACCTGTGGAGAGGTCTTTGTACCAGCGGGGGGGTGAGGTTCTTTGCCTCACCTCTGTTGGCCTCCAAATTTTAGCTGGACGATCATGACAAGCAGAAGGGAGGAAGATACACCAAGCCAATTGACGGCTCCTTTTGGAAAAATTGTACCACCAATGACATCATCAGCAAAAATACCCCAACACTACCACAAGTCGCTGCACCAACAGATAGTTCACAATGCATACAGGTGAGCTCACAATGTGTCCAGGCAAGTTCTGCAAGCAGTTCAGTGATGGCTATTGTAGAAGCTGTAGATTGGTTTTATCTTTGACTTCACCAGCACTGGGATGAAGATAGGAATTCTGGCAATAATGGCTAAAGAAAAAATTATGTAACATTACAGAAGGCACTAAAAGAAAACAATTTTCTTAACAATTTACATTGTCTTCACCGGCACTGGGATGAAGATAGGAATTCTGGCAATAATGGATAAAGAAAAAATTATGTAACATTACAGAAGGCACTAAAAGAAAACAATTTTCTTAACAATTTACATTATCTTTAAGAGAATTATTAAATATAATGAAAAGGAAAGGTGAAAGTAAACAAACAGATCTGTTAACCTTCTTTTTTGTTTACATATTAAAACAATCCTCAACAGTTGTTTACCCAATTTAAATTAAACCATATAAATCACGTGAAAAAAAATATTTGGATCCATTTTATCATGAGCGCTCATCATATATGATATATGGACATACGTACATTCAAACATATAACACAAAACACAAGTGTGCACACATAATATAATACATACAACACATAACATAATAGTAAAGGCCTTATAACTTTTTACAGGTGAAATCTCCATTGCAATGTTTAAAAACTCTATAGTCAAAAAATAGAACTGATCAGCAAAACATTAACCTAGGTCTGTATGAGCTCAAAAAACAAAATAGAACTTCATGATATGCCAAAGGGCAATAATAAAATAGATACTGAAAAAAGCATCCTGGTTCTGTTGCAGATGTAAGAATAGCCAAACTGGAGTTTTGGATTTCAGTTGTTATGTATTTGAGCCAAATCATCTTCTTTTTGGTCTGTAGAAATCGCTTTAGTTAATCTCTCTGGAATCCAAATCGGCTGCTGTTCTCCCTGTGGAAACACACAAACAGACCCCCGACTCCAGACAATTACTGGGTCAGGACCTTTCCATTGTCCTGTTAGAATATCCTTCCAAAGTACCTTGGGCTTATGTACATTTTTTGGACACATATGCCTTTCCGCAGCACTAAGTCCTGATGAATCCAAATTTAAAAAGTTTAGAGTAAAAAGGGTTATTTTAAGTTTATCTTTGGGGAATATATACCCCTTCCCAATTCCTTCTTTTTGCTTTAATAAGTACATTTTAATAGTTTGATGAACTCTTTCAACTATGCCTTGTCCCTGTGGATTGTATGGGATTCCTGTTTTATGAGTAATGCCAAATGTTGAGCAAAATTGTTTAAAAGAGGTAGAAGTATAACCAGGGGCATTATCTGTTTTTAACTATTTTGGAACACCCCCAGTGGCAAAATTTTGTAAGCAATGAGCTATAACATCTTTAGTTTTTTCTCCGGCATGAAGGGAGCCCATCAAAAATCCAGAAGAAGTATCAACTGTAACATGCAAATATTTTAATTTTCCAAATTCTGGCAAGTGTGTGACGTCCATCTGCCAAATATGGTTAGGTATCAATCCTCTAGGATTGACTCCAAGATTAACTTGTGGTAAAAAGGTCACACAATTTTGACATTGTTTTATTATTTGTCTAGCTTGTTCCTTAGTTATTTTAAAATGCTTTTGTAAAGTATTAGCATTGACATGGAACTTTTTATGAAAATTTGTAGCTTCTTCTAGTGTAGAGAAAATATGTATGTCATGTGTAGTTTTATCTGCTAAATCATTGCCCAAACTAAGGGCTCCAGGCAATCCTGTATGTGCCCTGATATGTCCTATAAAGAATGGATATTTTCTGTCCCAGATTAGACTTTGTATAGTGGAAAGCAAAGAGAAAACAGTAGAGGAAGGGGAAATCCTACCAGCATCTTCAAGAAATACTATAGCATTAACTACATACTATCAGAAAATAAATTAAATACAGAATCTTTAAACATCACAAAAGCTTGTAAAACTGCATTAAGCTCTACCTTTTGAGCTGATTGTTTGGGTACTAAAAATGTAAAAGTTTGATCAGGGGTAACTACTGCTGCTGTACCATTATTTGACCCATCAGTGAGTATATTTGGAGCATTCATGATAGGTGTTTTTCTTGTCATTTTTGGAAAAATTACAGGATGCAATGACCAAAAAGACAGTAAAGGATTAGACGGTAAGTGGTTATCAAATGAAACATTAGATTTGCACATGATTATTGCCCAAGTATTTAACTCATTAGCTAACTCATCAATTTGATTCATAGTATATGGAGTAATAATTTTATTGGGAGAAATTCCAAACACTCCCTTTGCTGCTTTTATTCCTTTGAGTATTAATTGTCCTACAGCCTCAGGATACCTAGTAAGAATAGTGTTAGGAGAATAAGATAAATGTATCCATAAAAATGGACCTTCTTGCCAAAATACTCCTGTAGGAATATTTTTTGTTGGTAGTACAATAAATAATAAAGGCAAACTTATATCAATTCTATCCAAATGCATATTTTCCATATATGTTTCAATGATTTTTAATACCTTTCTTGCTTCAGGCGTTAACATTCGGGGTGAATTTGGATCTGATGGACCTTTTAGGATATCAAATAAAGGTCCCAACTCTCCTGTTGGTATACCTAAATAAGGCCTTATCCAATTTATGTCTCCTAATAACTTTTGAAAGTCATTAAGTGATTTGAGTTGATCTACTCATATTTGAATTTTTGGTGGACGGACCATGGTTGAGGATAATAGAACTCCTAAATAATTAATTGGAAAATTTAATTTTACTTTATCTATTGCTATCTCTAGATTATAATTTTTTAATAAGTTTGTAAGTGTGGCATAACATTCTAGCAATGTGTTTTTATCTTTGTGTGCTAATAATACATCATCCATATAGTGAAATATTTGTAGTTCAGGATTTTGATTTCTAAGTGGCTGGATTACTTTGTTAACATAAATTTGACACATAGTTGGGCTGTTAGCCATCCCTTGAGGGAGTAGTTTCCATTCATATCTCTGATCAGGACCTTCATGATTCAGTGCAGGGATAGTAAATGCAAAACGTGGACTATCCTCAGGATAAATTGGAATTGAAAAAAAACAATCTTTAATATCTATAACTAAAACATACCAGGTTTTTGGCAAAGCAGACAACTGAGGAATCCCTGATTGAGCAGGTCCCATAATAACCATCTCATTATTAATGGCTCTTAAATCTTGCAATAATCTCCATTTACCAGATTTCTTTTTGATGACAAAAATGGGAGTATTATGGGGAGATACAGAAGGTTGTATATGTCCTTCCGCTAATTGTTGTTTGACCAGGTCATGGGCTGCTTGTATCTTTTCTTTAGTCAGGGGCCACTGAGGAACCCATACTGGTCTTTCTGATTTCCAAGGAATTTTTATTGTCTCAGTGGCCCTTTCTGAAAATCCAACCCATGTCTGTCTGTTCCTTGATCTATTTGTATTGGTGCTGCTATACCTTGTTCTTGTTTTTCTAATCTTTTTCCTTTCCTAAAACCTTGTCTAGTTATAATAGTGGGTGCATTTTGGTTGATGTTATTTGTTAATGTCAAACCTAATTGATCTAGGACATCTCGTCCCCATAAATTTATGGGAAGATGATCCAATACATATGGCTGTATAGTTCCTTCACATCCTTCAGGATCCTTCCAATCTAATACCATTGTACTTCTATGGGGATTAGTCGCCACTCCTAGGCCTCGAAGCATTTGAGTGGCTTGTTGTAATGGCCAAAGTTTTGGCCATTCTTGACAAGAGATGATGCTAAGGTCTGCACCTGTATCCAGTAGCCCATTAAATTCATGTCCTTGAATATTTAGTTTTAGCATGGGGCGAGAATCTAAATTTAAAGAAAGCATAGCCCAATCTACACCTGTGGAGCCTAATCCCTTGGAACCTCTTTCTACAGTACGACTGGAAAATTTATCATGTAGGCTGGGTATTATTAGTAACTGTGCTATTCTATCTCCTGGTGAAATTACTGATATACCCTTTGGAGAACTGGCTATAATTTTTATTTCACCTTCATAATCGGGATCAATTACCCCAGGACTTATCATAAGTCCTTTTAGAGTAGAAGAGCTGCGTCCCAATAATAAGCCTACTGTTCCTTTGGGAAGAGGTCCTTTCACCCCTGTGGGAATGATTTGAACTCCCATCTCTGGAGTTAGTACTGCTCTGGCGGAGGCGCAGATGTCCAACCCTGCGCTCCCTCTGGTTTGTCTGATGAGGGATCTGATGGACAATGTGTCCTGGGCACTACCCTGATGGGGTTGCTGGGTTCCTCCAGTGCTCCGTATATTTGTGGTTTGGGGCCCCGGAGCATTGGGCCCCCCTGTCCATTTTTTGGCAATGGAGCCCGATGCCTTTCTCCACGATATCGTGGATAAACACCTGGTCCTTGTTCGTTTTTTGATAATGGAGTACCCTCTATGGTGGTTTGAGAACGGCATTCATTAGCCCAATGTCTCCCTCTACGGCATCGTGGGCAAATACCTGGTATTCTACTCCTTTGATACCTAGTTTTGTTAAACCCTCCTCCAATGGGGCAATTCCTTTTAAAATGTCCTGTTTGTTCACAATTGTAACATGTTCTTGGCCTGGCATCTAAAGCCTGTTTTACTGCAGCTGCCACAATTTGCCCTTGTTCATTAATGTCTCTGGCATCTAAAGCCTGTTTTACTGCAGCTGCCACGACTTGCTCTTGTTCATTAATGTCTCTACATAATTTAATATATGTGTTTAAATCTTCATGTTTCCATGGTCTAATGATATCTCTGCACCAAGGATTTGCTTGCTCATAAGCCAGGTGTTTTAGTAATGGCATTGCTTGTTCTGTATTCCCAAAAACTCTGGTAGCTGTTTGAATAAGCCTGTCTACAAATTCAGCATAAGGTTCATTAGCTCCTTGTATTACCTTAGATAATTGACCTTGTAAACCTCCATGTCCTTGTAAAGTCTTCCATGCCTTAATTGCATCTACAGCAATTTGTGCATATACACCAGGACCATATGCAATTTGTTGCTGCTGATCCACATAAGGTCCCTTTCCTAACAACATATCTAGATTTCTCTGAGGATAACCAGCTGCTGCATTTCGCCTAGCCGTCTCCTTGCAAAATTCCTCATTGGCAACCTTCCATAACAGGTATTGTCCTCCATTTAGCACAGCTTTACACATCCTAGTCCAATCTGCTGATGACGTGTTCAAGTTGGTAATGGATTCGACCATACTTACAGTGAAGGGTGCTTGAGGACCATAGGTTGTTACAGCCTCTTTTAGCTGCTTCACTGTTTTGAAATTTAAAACTTGGTAAAATCGCTGCCCTCCTGCCTCAAATACAGGGCATGTTAATATTTGAGATCTTGTCTCAGGATCCCAACTATCAACTGCGGGGGTTGGGGACCTCCCAGCATATGGAGGTGGCCTTGTTAGTTGGACACTTACGTCCTCTGGTGATAGAAAGGTGTTAGTAGCAGTCTCCTGTTGTAACTTTCCCCCTGATGGCTTTTTCTGTTTTACACTTTCTTTCTCTGTCTGACTAGCTTGAGAGGCCTTCTCTTTTACTTGAATCTTTTCCTCTGTCTGAAAAACTTGAGAGACCTTCTCTTTTACTTGAATCAATATGTCTTCTCCTTCCTCTACCTTTGTCTGAACTGAAGGCTTTGGACTAAGCAAACAAGATATGAACGTCCACAATGGCAATGTGCCAACTGGCAGAGTCCCTGGGCTTTTCTTTTCTATTCTTTTTAAATCTTCACCATGATGGTTCCATTGTGATATATTTAACAACTCCTCCTTAAAAAGCCATGGGCTACATTTTTGTATTGTATCAACGTATGCCCTGATTGTTCTTGATTTTACTGAGATGCCTCCTTCCTCTAACAATTTACTTAACACTCTTTCAGTTTGTTTTTTACTAATTTCTGATCCCGTATTTCTACTATAATACAACCCAACAAGATAACGCCTAACAAAACTGAAACTGAGTGAAACAAAATTGGAACAACACAAAATCATTATAATAGCCTCCTGAAATGTCCATCCGTCCTTTCTCCCTATCTGTTCCTCAGATGTGAGCGGTTTTTCTTCCATCTTACACATCTCCAGGGACAGGCAACTTAAAACAAAATTTAAACAAAATAACAAAAGAAGAATCTTAAAATGGCTACCCATCCTCTCGCCCTGCCCTCAGGGGCGAGAAGTTCACTTACCCTCAGTCGCTCCCCGTGCGAGCCACCAAATGCTGCAGTCTGGCTGGGCACAATCAGGAGCCACTTGTCAAAAGAAACTAACTTTATTTTTAGAACCACACACGCCAAACAAAACAGCCTCTCAGGAAAAACCCTCAGAGCCTCAACTGCCACCACCGGCTTTCCACAAGCCTCTCTCTCCCACACAAGCTTCTCTCCACCTCCCACAATCCTCCTGCTCTTGAGGCCGATTGGCTGGGTCACGTGGGCGGAGCCAAAAAAGTCCCCCAATGAGCAGCTCTGTGGTCTGAAAGGGCAGGGAAACAGCCCAATGAGCATCACTGCAGAGGAGCCAATCAGCTAGATGTTGCTGGGGTCGCTGTGAGCCAATCATCAGCTGGCAGCTGGAAGTTTGCTGGGGCCCCTTCGGCTGTGGCTCTCAACAATGGTGACCTATGTTCAAATGCTTCATTGAGACTTCTTCCTTCCTTCTAATGACCAGGAAGATAGAAGATGTGGAGAACGGTATTTCTTTAGGACAAAGTGTCTTCCCTAGAACTCCTCAACTCAGAGAATATAAAGAAGACTCTTCTCATAATGTCAATCCTTTAGGGACAAATTTTTTTATTAAATTATTTGACTAATATAAATTATTAATTACCTTTAATACAGACAATGTTAGTAACTGTTTTCCACTCCATTCTCATACAGACCATTGAGGATAAATAAACAAACATTTTATTCTGTGATTCAATGCACTTAAAATCCAACTGAAGTATGAGAAGACTCTCTTATTATAAGGAGAGAAATTGGGAAGGTATTCTGCATAATAATGTGTTTTAGCAGAGAACCTTATATACAGCAGAGAACCTCTTAATGGCAAAGTATGAGAAGCCCTTACCACATTTGTATTCTTTCAATTAGAATCAATTCACAACAAAACTCCTCTAATTTCAGAGGTTTATAATATCTTTGAGTTTTAACAAAATATAAAGCTACCTCTCACTAATATAGGAGTTAAGGTAAATGTTAGGTTTGGATAATGAAACATTACTGCCTTCAAACAATACCCCCAAATTATGAGTGAGTTCAAGAACAACAGATTGCATCTGACATTTTACTATGGATTTTCCACAAAGGTTAGCTTCAGTGGAAAAAAAGAAGAAGTTATTTTTTTAAATGCCAATATTGAGAAATAAAAAATAGAAAAATGTTAAAATAAATTAGAAGTTTGGGATTATTTATTTTATTCATTTATTTTATGTGGTACTGAGAATTGAACCTGGGTCCTCACACATGCCAGACAAGTGGTTGGGGATTATTTATGAATTTACAAAAGTAATTTTAAGAAGGTAGTTGGAATGAGAGATCATAATGGAAAATGAAGTCATTAACCTACAGAAATAAAGTCTAGAATCTTATAAATGACATGGTGTAAAGAAAATATTTTTCTACTTATAGAATTCTTGTCCATTCTTTTTTAGAGGAGAAAAGAAACTCTTAAATCCAATTTTATGTAATAAGTTAAAGGGGCTGCTGATGGCTGGAAACGTGGCTTGTTTCTCAATGTATTCTGACATGTTTCCTAAATAAATGAAAGAAGGTTATAGTGCAAGAATTAAAACCAAGAATGAACAAATGGGATGGAATTAAACTAAAATGTTTTTTTTTTTTTTCTTAGCAAAAGAAACAATCTGTGAGGTGAACAGAGAGCCTACATCCTGGGAGCAAATCTTTATCCCTCACACATCAGATATAGCACTAATCTCTAGGGTATATAAAGAATTCAAAAAGCTAAGCACCGAAAAAAAAAAAAAAAACAAATAACCCAATCAACAATTGGGCCAAGGACCTGAAGAGACACTTCTCAGAATTGGATATACAATCAATCAACAAATATATGAAAAAATGTTCATCATCTCTAGCAATTAGAGAAATGCTAATCAAAACTACTCTAAGATGCTATCTCACTCCAGTCAGAATGGCAGCTATTATGAAGACAAACAACAATAAGTGTTGGCAAGGATGTGGGGAAAAAGGTACACTCGTACATTGCTGGTGAGACTACAAATTGGTGCAGCCAATATGGAAAGCAGTATGGAGACTCCTTGGAAAACTTACAATGGAACCACTATTTGACCCACCTATCCCTCTCCTCGGTCTATACCTAAAGGACTTAAAAATAGCATACTACAGGGACACAGCCACATCAATGTTTATAGCAGCACAATTCACAATTGCTAAACTGTGGAGCCAACGTAGATGCCCTTCAGTGGATGAATGGATAAAAAAAATGTAGTATATATACACAATGGAATTTTACTCAGCAATAAAAGATAACAAAATCATGGCATTTGCAGGTAAATTGGTGGAGCTGGAGAAGATAATGCTTAGTGAAGTTAG
Source organism: Marmota monax (assembly GCF_021218885.2). Classification (NCBI taxonomy): domain Eukaryota; kingdom Metazoa; phylum Chordata; class Mammalia; order Rodentia; family Sciuridae; genus Marmota; species Marmota monax. The sequence continues at coordinate 6,239,613 of NW_026695065.1, read as the reverse complement.
CCAATCCCCCCAAAAAACAAATGCCGAATGTTTTCTCTAATATAAGGAGGCTGACTCATAGTGGGGTATGGAGAGAGAACATGGGAGGAATAGATGAATTATAGATAGGGAAGAGGGGAGGGGGCAAAGGGAGGAGGCAGGGGATTAGCAAGGATGGTAGAATGTGATGGAGATCATTATCCAAAGTACATGTATAAAGATATGAATTGGGTGTCAACATACTTTATATACGGAGATATGAAAAAATGTGGTATATACGTGTAATAGGAATTGTAATGCAAAAAATACCCCTAAAGTACATGTATAAAGACATGAATTGGCATGAACATACTTTATATACAAAGATATGAAAAATTGTGCTCTATATGTGTAATAAGAATTGTAATGCATTCCATTATTGTGTATTTAAAAAAATAAAATCAATATGGAAAGCAAAATAAATAAATAAATAAATAAAGGAAGGAAGGAAGGAAGCCAGGTAGAAACAAAGAAGCAAGTGCTAAGTTTTTGGAGGACTTACTATGAGTATAAACTGCTGTATATGAAATTGAAATAGTAAAGACATTAGTGGAAGAGGGATATTAGTAAAAAATCTGTTGAAGCCAACATAAATCCCATAGTTTAATTAGCAGTGTGGTGCCAATGTTGATTTATTAGTTTTGACAAATGTACCATGGTCACATAGGATGTTACCATTAGAGGAAAATAGTTGAAAGGTACATGGGTACTCTGCAGCGTTTTTTTTTTTGTTTGTTTTTGTTTTTGTTTTTTTTTAAATATCTGGTTACTTTATTCCATTAACTCTTCCTCTCAGTACATGATCATCCTTGGTTTGGTCTTCATCTTCCAGTTTGGAATTTCTTGCTCATGTTTGGCTATTAACCGAAGCAAACAGGTAAGCGGATGCCCTTTCAAGTATTTGCTTGCCTTTCCCCACCTTACCAAGTGGGATTCTGATGTAACTCCTTACTTTAAGTCTTGACTTTGCTCCCCCAAATCATCCTAGGTCCACTACTTCAGCCATGCGCTTCCTCTGATACATGGTTAATTCTCCATGAGGGTTATCTAGAGAACTTGACAAAGCAGACATTTATCACTGTAATTGTGACATACATTCCTTTCCAAAGGATGTTGACTTCTTTTGTTAGAACAGGGAAACTGAGACACTTGAACCAAGATCAGGATGTAGGGGAATAGGAGATAACTTCCCCTTGCTTGTATTCTCTAGACAGATGTCATCAATGCTTCTTGGTGGGTCATGAGCAACAGCACCAGGCATGAACTGGAAAGAAGTTTTGATTGCTGTGGCTTGTTCAACCTCACAACTGTGTACCAAGATGATCCTTCTTGCAATGCAGTGAGTTGGTGGATGGAGAATCACAACAGGGAGAAAAATAGCAACCTAGATGAGGACAATGCCCACATTGGCCGATTTAATTGGAATCTCATTACCTCTTTAGCAGCTTTGTATTGGGACTGTACTGGCACAAGAGAAGATATGGATATGGATGCTGGGAATATAGCTAAGTGGGATTTTTGTTACTAGGGACTTTGCATTATCTGTAAACACATTTTGTAATCCTCAGATTTGCAAGAACAGGAGTTCCACATGCCAGATGTGTGGAGAAAAGTTTCTTAAGCATTCAGACGAAGCCCTGAAAATCCTGGGGGGTGTTGGATTATTCTTTAGCTTTACGGAGGTAATATTCTTCAGTTCCCTCATACACTTTCTCTAGTAAGTGTATCCCCCAAATTTCAAAACTAACTTGTGCTTCTCTTCCTTTGTTTCCATAGATCCTTGGTGTTTGGCTAGCAATGAGATTTCGGAATCAGAAGGACCCTCGAGCTAACCCTAGTGCCTTTCTATGAGACTAAGGACCCTTCTGACTTTTCCCTGTTTTCTCTCAGCTTTTTATTCCTCCCTTTGGGAAAATTTAGGGTCTAAAGCCCTTTTTGTTTAAGAAAAAGGAAAGGCCCTTTGCCACATTCCCTAAAACTAATTGAATGGCTAGGCTTTAAGTCCTGACATATTTTGGAACAAGAGTAAGTAAGGAGGAGGAAATACTCCCTGTTTCCCCAAGTGGATATAGACAGAGCCTGGGAGTGCATGGATGTGGGGTAGAGTCACTCACTCATAGCTTTTTCTTTTTTTTCACTCTTCTGCATGCTAGACCACCTCAACATGCTTTGGCCTGGCTCCAAGAGTAAATCAGATGCAAGACCCACTTTGAGAAAGCTTAGTGAACATAAGCCGCCTTAACCTCCAGTCAAAGAGCTCCACTGACAGCCTAGGCCCTGTGTAACTTAATGAAAGAGTCTTTATAGTTGTGCAGGGAAGTTCCTTCTTTCAAGTGGTTTTTCAAATCACCCAATGGCAAAGCCAATCAGAGTAAGAAACAAAAAAAAAAAAAGACCATATTTCTTTGTCTTGTTTTGTTTTCCTGTATAAAAAAAGGACCCCAATATCAAGGTAGGGAAGAGGAGGAAAGATAGACCCCTTAGTGTATAGAAATGGGGGGGGGGCAGGAGAAGGATAAGCCTCAAAAGGAAGAGTGAGTATAAAATTTCATTAAGGCAGCAAAAAAATTCTCTGTGAAAAGTTGGAGGAGTCTTCACAGCCTCAGAGAGAAAGGCAGAGGTCGCCTTCTCAATGGCGTTTTCTCCACTCAAGTGTCCAGAAGAGGGAAAATTGCATCATCTCTTCCTTCTGTGGCAGCCACTCCAATGCTCACTCTGGATCATCTTCCTTATGTAGATAAGAGTGCTGCAGGGCTCGGAAGGCAGAGATTCGCTTGTGTGGGTTAAAAGTCAGCATTTCCAGCAGCAACTGAGCTCCAGACTCCTCCATCTCAGGCACCACTGACTGCACCGGGCGAGGTCCTCTTGGGGGAAAGGCTCCTCGGGGTAGAGATACATCTCGGGGCCAGTCATCCTCTGGAGGCAGCCCGATCAGGTCAAAGATTTTGCCCAACTGGTCAGCTTCAGAGTTTCCACAGAAGAGAGGCTTCCGACGAAACATCTCTGCAAAGATACAGCCAACGCGCCACATGTCCACAGGGGTTGCATATGTAGACTGCATAAGAACTTCAGGAGCACGGTACCAGAGTGTAACAACCACAGGTGTAAGGGCCATCTGGTAGCTGTATATTCTGGCCAGGCCAAAGTCAGCCAGCTTGACTGTCCCACCACTTGTCACCAGAATATTTTCTGGCTTCAGGTCCCGATGAACGATGCAATTGGCATGAAGAAAATCTAGGCCTCTTAGAAACTGGCGCATCAGATCCTTGATGGTCTCGGCTGGCAAGCCTGGTGGTAGTGCCTTGTCTAAATAGGTCCTTAAGTCTTGGTCAACATGCTCAAACACTAGGGTCACCTTGATTTCCCGGTTGGTCCGGGAAGTGGCACAGACATCCATCAGCCGGACAACGTTGGGATGTTCAAAAGCCTCCAGGCGCCTCAATAAGGCCACCTCACGAACTGTGCTGATGGGAAGGCCCCCTCCAGCTCCTCCTCCATTGGGGACTCTCACACTCTTGAGGGCCACAAAGTGGCCACTGTGGGGATCACGGGCTTTGTACACCGTCCCGTAGGCACCGACACCAATTTCAGCCACTGGCTCATATCGTGAGGTAGCCATTCTCAGATAAGGGGAGACCCTCACTGCAGGCCAAGAGCTACGAGGGCAGGCCCGTTATCGGGACCCCGGAGCCGGTTCCTTCGGCGCCATACACTCGAGCTCCGTCCGGGGCAGCTGGACGTTACTGGCGGGACCATCTCTGCAGCATTTTTGTATATCTAAAATTAATCCAAAAGTAACTTAATATTACAACAATCAAATATTAAATATTCCTTGCTTTAAAAAGTATATCAATATGCACTGGAGACAAATATGTTGGCAAATAATAGGTATTTTAATATCTAGGCAATCCTTGATTTCCATGGTTGCACATAACTCTAAAAATTACTATTCAAGCTGAAACCATAAAAAACAATTTTAATAGTCAAAAAATTACAAATGTTGTATGACCTATAAAATGATTTTCTAAACATTAGAAACTTTTATTATTAATTACAAATGTACAGGAAATAAAAATAGCAACACTAATATTTATCACACTAATATTTAAAACATTATATCTTTGTAAGAAAACTTAGCAAGTAGTTTCAGCCGTTTGTCTCCTTTTCATTGTATAACTAATAATAATACATAATAATACTTTCTACGATCTGGAAAATTCTTTATTCTTTCTAAGTTTGTATCAGCGTCGAATGTTTTATCTTTAATGATTTCAATGTTGTAAAATTTCACTAACGATCTCTTTAATATAAAAGTTTTGGCTGATGTAATTTCCCTTGGGTTGTATTCATTCTGTTTGTCACAATTTTCTCATTTATGTGGAAGAGTTCATCTTCAGTAAATTCCTCTGGCTACATATCTTGAGTCTATCAGGCAGTGGTAATTTCAGTTGTCCTATAGTTGACTATTTCTTCTATACCTCCATTTTATTTTTTATTCTCATTTTATTTCCAGTATTACTGATTTTTATTTCTTTGCTATACTCCCACATTTATTGGCCAATTTCCCTTTGATTACTTACTTTTGAGAAATGTTACCAGACATTATCACTGGGACACAAATGCCAACACAAATACATGCTTAGGTGATGTGCATGAACAGAATAGAACAGACAATGAACAATAACTCACAGATGTCGCGACCCCTTGCCCGCAAGGAAGACGCAACTCAGGAATCTTCTTTCAGCAGTTTATTCAGGCCCTTGATATTTCTTCTTCTCTCCCTCGGATCCCCTCCCAGCCTTAATAAAGCATCTCAAGCCCCAATGCGAAGCTGCCACGTGGAGCTTTCTCATAGGGTGGTGAAAAACCACGCGCCAACTCTCCCAAATAAGGAGTTGTTTGTCACAGACCACAGCGGAGCCAGCACCATCTTGTAATGGCGACCATAGTCTGCAGAAACGGCAGAAGTGGCTCACCACAGTTCCCCCTTTCTGTTTTCTTAAAACAATACAGGCAAGAGTAGAGGTCCTATCCCACTGTGCAGAAGTGGCTGCATAGTATGGCTCAGTCCTAAGGAGGGCCCATCCCCAGATCTGAGGCCATATCAGCCGACGCCTTTTTTCATGGGGCGGGGCATGGACGCGTCTAACCCGCATGCAGTAGGACATGCTCTCCTTGAGGTCCACGTCAAGGATCACTCAAGTGCAGTGCCTTGCCTCACATCCTGTATCGTGACGATGGTGGACGAAGGGGGATAGCTGAGGCTGAACTGTGGCTGTTTATAACGACAAACAAGTTGACAGCACCCTGAAAGAAAGGCACGGACTTTAAGGCGATAGAAAAGCACTAGTGTGGAAACCCATCTGCGTGCAATGGCAGTAAGACCGGCAGAGTGCAAGGGCTTTCCAACACTAAGAGAATAACAAGGAAAGTCATGTCGATCCCAGTGCAATGTTATAATAACTTGGGGTGTAACGACCATGTCAAAGGTTTACTTTTTAAGATGCGCAAGCCAGACTTGAGGTGAGTTGCCATTTTCTAAAGCTGCAAGAGCTTGTATGATCATAGCCTTATCGTGAGTACTGCGGGCCTTAAGGCGACAGAGAAACCACAAACAGAGGAACATGCCGAAGCAACACATTGCACCAAAAATGCCTACCCCCACCCACTCTTTGAAGAAGGAAAAAGCAGAAGATATCCAATCGGTGAATTGACCCAAAGTCACAGGATCGACACGAGTACTGTTCAAGACAGCTATCTGGGTTAGTTGAGACTGGATCATGTCTTCCGTTGCCATGGACCAATTTCCGGCCAAATATTCGCCAATGATGCGGGAGGCATTCCTGGAATCATTAAATCTGACAGAGGTTATGCATAAATGTGCACGTTGGTCAACACAACCCAAAAGCAACAAGTCAGCCAATTCTTCTACCTGAGCTTGGAGTAAATCTATTCTTTGGTTGGCAGCTAAAATCCCTGACAAAATATGTTGATTAATTGTATTTTGGGATTCAAGTATGGTGGAAGTTTGTTGAACAACTTGATTAATGGTGGCAGCAGTTTGTACTTGACTGGCCATGGCCACTCTGGCCGTAACTGCTGCAGCAGCAGACACTGCCACAGCTGTCACTATAGCTGCCGTAATTCCAAAATCCCTGCGGACTCTAAGTAGCTCAACAATGGGGAATTTATCTGGGTCCGCAGTGACTGGGATTGGGACAAAAGTTGGAATTTTCATAACCACTGCTACAGTCCAAGAACTGTTCCAACACTCAGATAAGAGACAGGTAACATTAGAACAATCCAGCATCCCCTGTGATGTAACATTAGCCGAAAGGAACAGAAAAGGGGATTGGAGACAGACTGCTGCGGAGGGTAATGTAGCATTAAACAATTGTGAATTGTGTGAAGTAATTTTAAGTCTCCTACCTCGCTCCGAGTCTTGGGTACTGCCAGAAACATTAAACAGCCAACTTTGGACTCCTAATATTTCCCTGGGGAAACACAAGCGCGGACTAGACTAGCCCAATCTGAGGGAGTCATGCAAAATCTAGTAAGTCCCTCCACCTGAGTGAGAGTGAAGGCGGCATCTATGACACAACAACAAAAGAAGCACAAAAAACAAAAGCGAAATGACACAACAAAAGAAACACAGAGATCATTTATTTGTTGGTTTTTTCTTTTTTTAAGGAATGAACTCCAAGCAATGAATTTTCCTCTTAGAACTGCTTTCAATGTGTCCCATAGATTCCGATATGTTGTGTCTGTGTTTTCATTTATCTCTAAGAATTTTTTAATTTCCTCCTTGATGTCTTCTATAACCCATTGATCATTAAGTAAACTATTGTTCATTCTCCAAGTGATGTATGCTTTTTCCTTCCTTCTTTTATCGTTGATTTTCAGTTTCATTCCATTATGATCAGATAAGATGCATGGTATTATCTCTACTCCTTTATATTGTCTAAGAGTTGCCCTGTGACATAATATATGATCTATTTTTGAGAAGGATCCATGTGCTGCTGAGAAAAAAGTGTAACTGCTTGATGTTCGGTGGTATACTCTATATATGTCAATTAGGTCTAGGTTATTAATAGTGTTATTGAGTTCTATAGTTTCCTTATTCAACTTTTGTTTGGAAGATCTGTCCAGTGGCGAGAGAGGTGTGTTGAAGTCTCCCATGATTATGGTGTGGTGGTCTATTAGACTCTTGAACTTGACGAACATAGCTGCACCATTGTTTGGGGCATAAATATTTATGATTGTTATGTCTTGGTGGTGTATGGTTCCCTTAAGCAGTATGTAGTGTCCCTCTTTATCTCTTTTGATTAACTTGGGCTTGAAATCTATTTTATTTGATATGAGTATGGACACACCTGCTTGTTTCCGAAGTCCATATGAGTGATATGATTTTTCCCAACCTTTCACCTTCAGCCTATGTATGTCTTTTCCTATCAAATGCGTCTCCTGCAGGCAGCATATTGTTGGGTCTTGTTTTGTGATCCATTCTACTAGCCTGTGTCTCTTAATTGGTGAGTTTAAGCCATTAACATTTAGGGTTATTATTGAGATATGGGTTGTTCTTCCAGCCATATTTGTTTATTTCTGTTACTAAACATGGTTTGTTTTCCTCTTTGATTATTCCCCCCCCCTTTACTGTCCTACCTCCCACTGTTGGTTTTAATTGTTATTTTCCATTTCCTCTTCCTGTAATGCTTTGGCGATGATGTTTTGAAGATATGGTTTTCTACCTGCGAATTCTTTAAACTTTTGTTTATCGTGGAAGGTTTTAATTTCATCCTCCATCCTGAAGCTTAATTTCACTGGATTCACAATTCTTGGTTGGAACCCATTTTCTTTCAGTGTTTGAAATATGTTATTCCAGGATCTTCTAGCTTTCAGAGTCTGTGTTGAAAGATCAGCTGTTATCCTGATTGGCTTACCCCTAAATGTAATCTGCTTCCTTTCTCTTGTAGCTTTTAAAATTCTCTCCTTATTCTGTATGTTGGGCATCTTCATTATAATGTGTCTAGGTGTGGATCTCTTATGATTTTGCACATTCGGCGTCCTGTAGGCTTCTAGGATTTGGGATTGTGTCTCATTCTTCAAGTCTGGGAAGTTTTCTTGTATTATTTCATTGAATAGACTGCTCATTCCTTTGGTTTGGAGCTCTGTACCTTCCTGTATCCCAATGACTCTTAAGTTTGGTCTCTTAATGTTATCCCATATTTCTTGGATGTTCTGCTCATGGTTTCTTAACAGTCTTGCTGAGCTGTCTATGTTCTTTTCCAGTTGAAATACTTTGTCTTCATTGTCTGATTTTCTATCTTCTAAGTGTTCTACTCTGCTGGTAGTATTCTCCATTGAGTTTTTAAGTTGGTTTATTGCTTCCTGCATTTCTAGGATTTCTGATTGCTTGTTTTTTATAACCTTTATCTCCCTGTATAGTTGCATATGGATTTCCAGTTTTCCCAGCACCATTTGTTGAAGATGCTATCCTTCCTCCATTGCATGCTTTTAGCCCCTTTATCAAATATAAGATAGTTGTAGTTTTGTGGATTGGTTTCTGTGTCCTCTATTCTGTACCATTGGTCCACCCACCTGTTTTGGTACCAGTACCATGCTGTTTTTGTTACTATTGCTCTGTAGTATAGTTTGAAGTCTGGTATCGCTATACCGCCTGATTCACACTTCCTGCTTAGCATTGTTTTTGCTATTCTGGGTCTTTTATTTTTCCATATGAATTTCATGATTGCTTTCTCTATTTCTACAAGAAATGCCGTTGGGATTTTGATTGGCATTGCATTAAACCTATAGAGAACTTTTGGTAATATCGCCATTTTGATGATGTTAGTTCTGCCTATCCATGAACAGGGTATATTTTTCCATCTTCTAAGATCTTCTTCTATTTCTCTCTTTAGGGTTCTGTAATTTTCATTGTATAAGTCTTTCACCTCTTTTGTTAGGTTGATTCCCAAGTATTTTATTTTTTTTGAAGATATTTTGAGTGGAGTGGTTGTCCTCATTTCCATTTCAGAGGATTTGTCGCTGATATACAGGAATGCCTTTGATTTATGCGTGTTGATTTTATATCCTGTCACTTTGCTGAATTCATTTATTAGCTCTAATAGTTTCTTTGTAGAGCCTTTTGGGTCTGCTAGGTATAGAATCATATCATCTGCAAATAGTGATAATTTAAGGGAAATTGCATGGTAATGGAAGGAGACCCTCAGGGTTATACAGTGGAGGAGGTAGAGAGAGAGGAGGGGAGGGGAGGGGAGAGGTGGGGAGGGGGGAGGGGGGAGGATGGGAAAGGCAGCGGAGCACAACAGACACTAGTATGGCAATTTGTAAATCAATGGATGTGTAAGTGATGTGATTCTGCAATCTGTGTATGGGGTGAAGGTGGGAGTTCATAACCCACTTGAATCAAAGTGTGGAATATGATATGTCAAGAAACTTGTAATGTTTTGAACAACCCACAATAAAAAATTTAAAAAAAAAACACAGAAAACAAAAGCGAAAGTACACATTGCAGCTGCAATAAAGTGTAATGCTCTCTCTTTCTTTACAGAGGAGCTGCCCCGCTTTGGTCGTGGATCCCACTTACCTGGGACTAACCCCGCTTTGAACACGGATCCCAGTTATTGGGACTAACCCCGCTTTGGTCGCGGATCCCACTTACCTGGGACTAACCGGTGCACCACCCCTGACTGCTGAAAGTTCTGGTTCCCGGGTCTCGGCACCACTTGTCGCGACCCCTTGCCCGCAAGGAAGACGCAACTCAGGAATCTTCTTTCAGCAGTTTATTCAGGCCCTTGATATTTCTTCTTCTCTCCCTCGGATCCCCTCTCAGCCTTAATAAAGCATCTCAAGCCCCAATGTGAAGCTGCCACGTGGTGCTTTCTCATAGGGTGGTGAAAAACCACGTGCCAACTCTCCCAAATAAGGAGTTGTTTGTCACAGACCACAGCGGAGCCAGCGCCATCTTGTAATGGCGACCATAGTCTGCAGAAACGGCAGAAGTGGCTCACCACACACAGACTCTGAAAGTATTGATGTAATTGGTCACAGATTATAATATATCTGCTATTTATGTAGTGATTACAGGACTGAAAGCTAATTGTAAAGTTCACACTTTATGCAATTATTCACAATTAATATAATGCAGTGACAGAAAAATGACATACATAGTAGTACTCATAATAGCAGTGTTCATAATTGTGAAAACAACAAAATATTCTTCAACTGATGAATGGATATATAAAATGAGGTATCTTTTTGCAGCATAATGTTATTTGGCAATGAAAGTAATGATGAGGGCTGGGCATATAGTTCAGTGGTAGAGTGTTTGCATGGCAAAAGATTTAAAAAATAATAAAGTAATAATGAATATAGAAATTAAATTTGGTATATCTATATTATGAAATATTATTTAAGCCATAAAATGCTGTCACATGGATGGACTTTGAAAATATGTTAAATGAATGAAGCTAGTTATAGAGGACTACATTATATGATTCTGTTTATATCAAATATCCAGCATCAATAGATTTATAGAGTCAGAAAGTAGATTAGTGATTACCAGGTTGGTAGGGTTAGGATGAATAATGACTAAATGGTTACAGAGTTATTTTTGGTTGATGAGAAGATTTTAAAATTAATGACAGTGATGGTTATAGAAATCTGAATATGCTAAAAATATTGAATCACATACTTTAAATTTGTGAATTTTATAGCATATGAATTAAATATCAATAAAGGTACATAAACAGACATAAATACACTGTATGGATGTGTGCATACACCATGGTAACTGAAATCTTTGCACATCAGAATTGTGTAAGGCAAAGACTGATTAGAGAATTAGTGGTATTTGATGGTTAAATACAAAGATTAGAGGTTACTTAAATAAGTCAAATTAAATCTCTTTTTTTATTCTAATTCTTTTTTATTATTAGTTGTTCAAAACATTACAAAGCTCTTGACATATCATATTTCATACATTTGATTCAAGCAGATTATGAACTCCCATTTTTACCCCGTATACATATTGCAGATTCACATTGGTTCCACATCCACTTTTTTACATATTGCCATACTAGTGTCTGTTGTATTCTGCTACCCTTCCTATCCTCTACTAACCCCCCTCCCCTCCCCTCCCCTCCCATCTTCTCTCTCTACCCCATCTACTGTACTTCATTTCTCTCCCTTGTTGTTATTTCCCCTTTCCCCTCACTTCCTCTTATATGTAATTTTGTATAACAATGAGGGTCTCCTTCCTTTACCATGCAATTTCCCTTTTCTCTCTCTTTCCCTCCCCCCTCTTGACCCTGTTTAATGGTGATCTTCTTCTCATGCTCTTCCTCCCCATTCTGTTCTTAGCTGCTCTCCTTATATCTCTTAAACTGTACTGGGTTATTAAGGGAATCTAATTTTATATATGAGTTACATTTGAATACCTTGTATCTGCAAATGGTGCATAGTAACTTTTTAGTAACTTGTTGTTATTATTTAGTAAATTATTTGAAAATATGTGTTAAGAATTTGTTTTAACCAGGCTTGTTTGTAGGAATCAGAAAATGTAAATTATTACTTGGTAGACAATATAAGAATTTTAACTTTTATTTAGAATTTTTAAAAAGCAGTAAGCAACGTGTTATTGAAAAATCATGGGAAAATGAAGATATTTGGATTTTGCAAGGAATTTTAGGAATGAGGTGGGAAAAATAGAATCATGAGACTGAGACAGATTGGAATATTCTAGGTGTAAGGTACCTGAAACTTGTGTAAGAGACCATATGCCTCTGAGGATTTTGTTAGGTGGTAGGGAAAAGGAACAACAACCATGGATAATAAGTCAGAAGAGATAATATGTGTTTGAAACTTTGGTTTGGGTGTGCAGGAATTATGAATTCTTCAGCTGTAGGTCCCACCATAATGATTAAACTAAAAATTGAAAAACAAACAGTCATTTTACTGTCAGGCATTCAGGCATACATGTATAAAAATCAGTGTATATCTAAAGAATCTGTTTACATTCTTTTTATAGCTCCTATTTAGTGCCAGTCAATTCATATTTAGTTGGTATTATCTTAGCTCAACTGGTAGGAAAATAAAAAAGAACTTAGATAAAGAAAAAGTTAGTGTTTCTTTAAATATTATAAAACTATCTTATTCAGTTAGAAGTCCTTGAATATTTCTCACTTTTTGTTAATAAAGTAATAGGCTGCAGTGTGAAATGTTGGCATTCATTTTCTCTGAATGATCTGTGCCTTTATCACAAATATTCCATATTTCAGTTTATGTAAAAATCTTTGAAATCCTTGACTAGATATTTAATGGTTTTCTTCATCTGAATGTTTAGCAACAAAGAATGATTCTTTTCTTATCTGCTAAAAGAAATTATAGATGAATCCCTAGTTGAAGAATTCTGAGGGTGATATATCAATAATATACTTTTTTTTGCACTTGGAAGACCATGGAGATTGAATTTCTCATGTTAATACATTTTTTAATGAAACTGACCCTATAACAAAATTCATTACCGACTAAAATAAAATGACTTCATTTCATGAATATTGAGAGTTCAGTGAAAGATAGTTGAAGAGACTATTAGAAGAACAAGTGATGGAAATAATTTACTTCACAACAAAATGTACCTTTGTCCTTGTGTCTCAAAATGAAGGGAAGACTGTATATAATTCTACTTCAGAAAATAAAGCATATCAGAAACAAGTGCCTGTTGAACAAGTAAAATATTTCTGCTATGTAGTTTATGTTTCTAAAGAAAATGATATTTTATTTTATTTGTGTTTATTGAAAACTTTTGCATTTAAAATTTAATTACTTCACAAACTCTTGAAGTCTTTTCCCCCTCTGTACTGGGGATTGAAATAAGGAACACTCTACCACTGAGCTACATCCCCAACCATTTTTACTTTTTATTTTGAGACATGATCTTGCCAAGTTGCCATGATGGCCTTGACTTTGTGACGTTTCTGCCTCAGCCTCCCAAATTGCTAGGGTTATAAGTTTGTTCCACCACACCTGGCTTCCTTTCAAAAAGTTACTTTCTTCTAATTATCATTGTTGCATTAAAAATACTTCAATGTTGGTGGCTTACAATAATACAATAAATTATTTTTTCTTATGAATGTTCAATTTAATCCAAATGGCATAGATGGCTTATCTCTATTCCATTTGGCATCATATGGGGTAATTCCACAGGCACTGGAAGATACTTTCCCAAGTTGGACAATAAACAGGCTGATGTGAATGTGACTTTCCCAAAAGGTAGCTTGAGTTTCTTCACAGGTTCAAAGAACAAGCATCTCACAAGATAAATAGTGGAAGCTATAGGTTTCTTAAGATTTCAGCCCAGAATATTAGAAAATATTGCTATGACTCTATGCTCTTAGTGAAGCAATGACAGAACCCAGATTCAATGCAAATAGACCTACACACCATTATTAAAATTCGTAGTCATATTCCAAAACCACAACAGAAATGGAGAAAACTTTTAGTATAGGTAAAGAGAGAATTTGTTATTCTCTTATAGACTTTTATCCCCAGGAAGATAATTTAAAATTATATTAAAGCTACAGTTTTGAGCTATTGCATTTTTACTTAATTTACCATAATTTTGTAGATAAATATTGTATTTCCAAGTGTGAGCCACCTCTTAATATGCTGATACCAATATACCATCAAGTATTACTGTATTTCCTACTATCTACATGAACAAATTAATTCAAGTCAATTAAAATTTTGGCATGTTTAATTGTTTGGATATGAGGTATTCCTCAAGTTTCTGTATTACTACAGGAATGTACAGAGACAAAAATATTAGAGCATGAGAATCCTAACCTAATCAGTGGATTAATCCATTTGATAGAGTACTAATTTGAATTCACTACTGTACTGGGTGGTAACTGTAGGCAGGTTTGGTATTGCTGGAGGAAGTGTGCCACTGGAGGCATGTCCTTGGGGATTATATTTTGTCCCCCTGGCTCTTCCATCTCTCTGTTTCCCGGTTGCTATGAGGTGAACTGCTTTCCTCCACCATGCCCTTCTGCTATGATGCTCTGCCTCACCTTGGGTCCAAGAAAGTGAAGTCAGCAGACCATGGGCTGAACCTCTGAAAACTATGAGCTCAAAATAAAGTTTTCCTCCTCTAAGTTGTTTTCATTGGGTAGTTTGGTCACAGTAAATAAATGCTGTCTAACACAAGATACTTATATAATTAGAAACTGTTTATTCAGAAGCAGCAGGTGACAAGATTTGAGAAAAAATCCAAGGCATGGACTGCCTTGAAATAATATTCTGTCATGGGTTATAAAAGTTTTACCAGTAGAGAGATTTGGTTGGTTCAGTAACTCCAAACAGTCTCAGGAAAGAAGTGTAGTTATCAACTGGAAGTGTATGAATTAATTTTCAAATAAGTCAGCTTTACTGGAAGATACAGTTAAAACATAGGACACAGGATTTGCTAAAGTTCATAGGATGAAAGCATTACAAAAGGCAGGCATACTGCCCAAAGATAGCAGAATATAGCTGGAAGGCTATAAACTATAATTATGGTGACCATTACTTGGCAACCGAACTAAAATTCTCTTGAGAATGAAAGAGGATAACAACTGGATGGCAAAATTCAGGGAGATAATTTAACTAGAACTATCTTATGAAAACAGAAACATGGTTTCACTAATCATTAATGCTTGCAAGCATAAGCTTTGAGGCTAGAGAAAATTGGGTTCAAATCATTGTTCTGCCATGTAAGAGCTATGGGATCCTTAGCAAGGCATTTAATTTTTCAGGTCCTCATTTTTCTTATCTGTAAAATGGGATAAAAGTGCCAAGCTAAAAGAGTGTTGTGAAGATTTAATGCTAGAAGTAAAGAATGTAGCTTACAGGCAGTATTTGATAAATGATGTTACATAGTGATATTTATACTAGTGCTTTTAAAATTGATTTCAATGATGTTGCTATTGTTAGATGCTAAGGTATGCAAAGATATTTTCCTATCTTCAAATAGTTGGCAATCTATATTATCTACAGTTTCAAATAGCATACATAAAATTATCAGGTGATGTAAATTTAGTAGTTATCTGCCTATTTTGTTGAGATTGAGCTAAGGCCATGTTCTTATATTGATGAACAGAAGCTACAGTGGAAACTATTTTGGTTGTACTCTTGCTGATATCAGACCACATATTATTTAGAGCATTGTTGAATGAGAGACTATAAATAACTTGCTTCCAGCCTGTGTGCTAAGGAATATAACACAGTTTTCTTTATATATTAGCATATCATGGGTAAAATGAATTAATTTAACTAGAGTTTTCCATCACAATTTGGCTATATCCATGTCGGCCTCTTGTTTCACCCTTAGGTAAGAAAACACCTGATGTGAGTATCTTGTGAAGCCTTCTTGCCTTCCAAATGACTTTGTCTATTGATTGTGATAGATGGTGATATATAGTGAGATACACACACATTCTATATATAGTATGTATGTATGTACGTATCTATGTCTGTGTTTGTGCATATATGTCTGTATTTGTATTCATTTAATAATAAGGTTCATGCATCATGCTACCACCTCCTAGATACTTATAACGTGTATTTCCTAAAAACAAGTACATTCTTTTTCAAAACTATAATGAAATTATCAAAATAAGAAAAAAATAACATTATATAATAGTACTATGGAATCAGAACTTTATTGTAAATTGATTCTGGTCCACTCTCCAAAGATCCAATGCAACACCACATATTGTCTTGGTTTGTAGTAGCCCTTCAATTGTCTTTAATCTGGAGAAGTTCCTTGGCCTTTTTGACCTTAGCACATTTGGAGAAAACAGGCCAAATATTTTCTGAATGTGTGCCAATATTAATTTGTCTAAGGTTTTCTTATGATCAGATTCAATTTATATACATTTAGAAAAATGAAATAAGTGTGTGTCAAATCCTTCTCAATGAATCATTAGGATTTATATTACTTTGTCCTAATATCAGCAATTATAATCTTGGCTACTATTTTCAGGTGAAGAATGTCAGGTTTCTCCATGATGAAATTGTTTTTTACTTTGGATTTAATATGTACAATCTTCCTCTGTATCCACAGATTCCACATCTGGGAATTTAATCAACTGCAGATCAAAAAAGTTAAAATAGCTAGTGAAGTAAATAAAAACAAATTACTGAAACGGTACCAAGGATTTGACATCAAAGTAATCACTTTAAAAACACAATGAAATAAACAAACAAAATATCCAAAGAGGCATGGATATTATACTATTGCTGACATTATAGAATGTAGCTAAACCAATGATAGTTGCATTAATACTGTATATACATGAACTTTTTCTTGTCATTATTCATAAATAACACAGTATAAAAAACTATTTCTATAGCCTTTGCATTGTACTAAATATAATAAGTAATGCAGAGATGATTTAAAGTACATGGAAGGATGTGAATAGTTTACATGTAAATACTATGCCATTTTTCATAATGGACTGGCATATCCATGGATTTTACTATATGTAGGGGTCTCTGGAACCAATTTCCCATGGATACCAAAGGCTGATTAATTTATTGGGAGATACTTTAGGCTATGAAAATATACTGGTGTTCATAAAACATTTTTCCACTACTTTAGGCATTTTTAAATTTTTGGTACTGGGCATTAAACTCAGGGGTACTTGATCACTGAGCCACATCCCCAGCCTATTTTGTATTTTATTTAGAGACAGGGTCTCACTGAGTTGCTTAGTGCTTCACCATTGCTGAGGCTGGCTTTGAACTTGTGATCCTTCTGCCTCAGCCTCCCGAGCCAGTGGAATTACAGGAGTGCAATACCACATCCAGCTGCTTTAGGTAGATTTTCTAATTCCATCATATCTTCTATATTTCCTGTAGGCATTTTACTATATAGAGTACCTTTCCCATCTCCTCCAATTATTTATTCAATTTATTTATTTAATGAATTTATTATTTATATTTTATTCAAAGATTTATAATATATTAGTATTATTATTTGCTTTTATTACTGTATAATTTTAGTATACTTTTAGCATGTAACCAATGTTATTGAAATACTTTAAAAATTTCTGGTCCAGTAACATATTCTAGGCTCATCTTGCACGTTCTCTACAGCAGCCCTGGAATCAATCATTTGTTTAAGGAGCCCTGGAATTTTCTGAATAGAGGATTTTACTTAAAAATTTATTAGTTATATCATTGATACTGAGCTTTTTCAGGCTATAAAAGCTATTATTCAGGCATACATATTCTCTCTCTCTCTCTCTCTCTATATATATATATATATATATATATATATATATATATATATATACATTTATATTTATCTAAATATCTGTATATTTTATTTAGCTCTATGTCTATCATTGTATTAAGTAAAATCCATCTGTTCATGATATCTCCCAATTTTATCTAAAACCATAGTGTTTATTCTCATCCTTTCTTTAACAGATTTATAGTTCCTTTTTATAATATTGAAAGACCTGGCTCCCATTATCCTTAATATTTCTTATTTTCTTAATTCTAGAAGACATGGAAAACTTCATAATTACAAAGTCATACAACTATAAACAACAAACCTGAAAACTGGATATCAGAGTTTATTTATATTTCTTTTTTTTTGAGGTGAAATTTATGTACAGCAAAATGTACTGATCTTAGGTTTACAATTCAATGAGCTTTGATAAATGAATGTGATATAGACTTTCCTCCCCCATTCAAAATATAAACCCTTCTATCATTCCAGAATGTTTTCTCAGATCCCTGTAATACCCAACTCCTAACCCTCATAGGCAACCACTACTTTGAATTTTATCAATATAGATATATTTGCCTATTTTTGTTAGGACATATACACTATTTTATACCAACAATATTTCTTTTGTGATTCATCTTTTTTTGTTTTGTATAACAGTGTTCTACCTATTTATTGCTTACTAGTCATATGATTTGCCCAGATTGAGTCAGGAAGATACACACAATTTAAACAGACCAATAACAAAGGAGGAAATTGAAGAAGCCATCAAAAGACTACCAACCAAGAAAAGCCCTGGACCGGATGGGTATACAGCAGAGTTTTACAAAACCTTTAAAGAAGAATTAATACCAATACTTTTCAAGCTACTTCAGGAAATAGAAAAAGAAGGAGCTCTTCCAAACTTATTCTATGAGGCCAATGTCACCCTGATCCTGAAACTGGACAAAGACACTTCAAAGAAAGAAAACTACAGACCAATATCTCTAATGAACCTAGATGCAAAAATCCTCAATAAAATTCTGGCGAATCGGATACAAAAACATATCAAAAAAATTGTGCACCATGATCAAATAGGATTCATCCCTGGGATGCAAGGCTGGTTCAATATATGGAAATCAATAAATGTTATTCACCACATCAATAGACTTAAAGATAAGAACCATATGATCATCTCAATAGATGCAGAAAAAGCATTCAACAAAGTACAACATCCCTTTATGTTCAAAACACTAGAAAAACTAGGGATTAGAGGAACTTACCTCAACATTGTAAAAGCTATCTATGCTAAGCCTCAGGCTAGCATCATTCTAAATGGAGAAAAATTGAAGGCATTCCCTCTAAAATCTGGAACAAGACAGGGATGCCCTCTCTCACCACTGCTATTCCCCTTCTCGGACTATTCCCTAAAGACCTTAAAAGAGCGTACTATAGGGATACTGCTACATCGATGTTCATAGCAGCACAATTCACAATAGCTATACTGTGGAACCAACCTAGATGCCCTTCAATAGATGAATGGATAAAAAAAAATGTGGCATTTATACACAATGGTGTATTACTCAGCACTAAAAAATGACAAGATCCTGACATTTGCAGGGAAATGGATGGCACTAGAGCATATTATGGTAAGTGAAGCTCGCCAATCCCTAAAAAACAAATGCCAAATGTCTTCTTTGATATAAGGAGAGCAACTAAAAACAAAGCAGGGAGGAAGAACATGAGAAGAAGATTTAGATTAAACAGGGATGAGAGGTGGGAGGGAAAGGGAGAGAGAAGGGAAATTGCATGGAAATGGAAGGAGACCCTCATCGTTATACAAAATTACATATAAGAGGAAGTGAGGGGAAAGGGGAAATAACAACAAGGGAGAGAAATGAAGTACAGTAGATGGGGTAGAGAGAGAAGATGGGAGGGGAGGGGAGGGGAGGGGGGATAGTAGAGGATAGGAAGGGCAGCAGAATACAACAGACACTAGTATGGCAATATGTAAATCAATAGATGTGTAACCAATGTGATTCTGCAATCTGTATATGGGGTAAAAATGGGAGTTCATAATCCACTTGAATCAAATGTATGAAATATGATATGTCAAGAACTATGTAATGTTTTGAACAACTAATAAAATAGTAAAATAATAAAATAAAACTGTATTAAGTAAGTTATATGAATAACTAGAGAGGCTTTTAATCAGTTCTTTTGCATAGGTCAAAAAGACTAAAAAATGTATAAGAATGATTTCTCATCAAACAATGTTAACAAAGAGATATAAATTTTGTAACAAAATAATATAGAAATTCTGGAATTTAAAATGTATAATAATTGACATGAAAATTTTACCAAAGAAGCTCTATAGCAGATTTGATCAGGGAGAGAAAGGGACCATCTAACCTGAGTATAGATCAGTTGAGATTATCCAGTCTGAAAAACAGAAAATAAATGATAAAAAATAAACAGAAGTTCAGAGTCCTATGTGCAGTAATCAAGTGTACTCCTCTCCTGAAAAGAGTGGAGAAGTAGACATGGGAATAAATAATTTTTTAAATATTATGGCTCAAAATTTCTAAAATTTAATGAAAATCATGAATCTAGATACCCCGCAAATTCAAATAAGTTTAAGAAGTGTAAACTCAAAGAGATTAACACTAAGGTACATCATAATAAAAATAATAAATGTGTAAAATGAAGAATCTTGAAAGACACTAGAGAAAGTGACTTACCACAAAGGGATCATCAATAGATTTTCAGTTGATTTTTAATCATAAACCATGAAGACCAGAAAGCATTAGTGTGATATATTAAAAGTACTAGAAGAAAAATATAATCAACCAAATATATAATATTCAGAAAAAAATTTTCAAAATTAAAAGATAAATCAAGACTTTCTTGGATAGATAAAAATTCATCAAATAACCTTAGAAAAATAAAAGGAACTGCAAAAAAGTGCTATGAAAAATTATGTTCCTAACAAAGTAGATAACCTAGAAGAAATGGACAAATATACAGAAAGGCGCAAAATTCAAAATTTGACCAAGAAATAATAGAATAGTTTATACTAGAGAAGTACTTTGTCACTAAGCTATGCCCTAAACCCTTAGAAATAGCAGAATATCTTAATAGATATACAATAAGTAGAGATTTAATAGTAATGGAAAGGTCTGATAAAGAGAAGCTCAGGACCCCATAAATTCAGAGGTGAATTATACCAAACATTTAAAGTAAAAAAGCACTAATTCTGCATAAAAACTTTCAAAAATTAGAAGGCAAAACAATTTCCTATGCATTCTATTAGTCTAAGACTAAGATCAGACACAGACATCATAAGAAAACTGTTGATCAAATCTCATTATGAATATAGATATAAAAATCCTCAGCAATATATTAGTAATCTGAATACATACAAAAATAATTAGAAACCAGGAGCTAGAAGGATTTATAAAAGTAATGAAGGTTGATAAATGATATAAAATCAGCAATATAATATGCCATATTAATAGAATAAAGCACACAACTTATATGATCACTTCAATAAAGGAAGGAAAAGCATTGATAAAATCCAACATCCTTTCATGATAAAAGCAACCCACAAAATAGGAAAGAAAGGTGCCAAAGTTTGAATCTAGATGTCCCCCAAAGGCCTATGTGTTACAGACCTGGTACTAATTTGGTGTTATTGGGAGGTAGTGAAAATTTTAACGGTTGTGGCTTAGTGGAAGGTCTTCTGATCACTGGGGACATGTTTTTGAAGGGGATATTGGGAACTCACACCCTTTCCTTTTTCATATTCCAGCTATGTGGTAAACAGTTTTGCTATACTAAGTGTTCCCACCATTATGTTTTGCCCTCTCCCTTTACCCACATACTAGAGGCCTAAAGGTAATAGGTCTATCCAATCATGGACTAAAATCTCCAAAACTAAGACAAAATAAACCCTTTGTCTTTATAAGTTGTTTATCATGGGTATTTGTTATAGTAACAGAGAACTGATTAATACAGGAAATTGGTACTAAGAGTGGAGTGGTTATTGCTGTTCATGAGATGATATAAAACATGCTTTAGAATTAGTTTGTAGGAGGAATTTGGAAAAGTTTGAAAGAGAAGGCTAGAAAAAGCCCAAAGTACTATAAGTGGAGATTAACAGGATATTCTGATGATGGTTTAGAAGACCAGGATGATGATAGGAATATGCATGGTAAAGATGATATAGATGATATTTCAGATAGAAATATTAACACTATTAGGAAGTGGAGTTGAAGCCACTCTCATCACAGTATGGGAAAATTTAGACACATTTTGTCAAGGCTATGATTTGCTGTGTGAAGTTGAATTTAAAGGTGATGGACTAGTTTATCTTGGTGGAGGAAATTTCAAGGCAGCACACCTTTTAGGAAACAGCATGGATATTACTGGCTGCTTTAATCAAAATTTATAGAAAGAATCAAGAGCATAGAGGAACAAAACACATATTTGGAAAATTTGCAGTTTGGCCACAAAAGAAGTGCATGTAAAGTTCTGGCTGAGCAGAATATTGCTGCTGTTGCTAGTGTGAAGGGAGCCTACAGAATGAGAGAAAACCTTTGCCAGCTTCTCATCAACAGGAGATGAATATTCCGAATTTAAAGAACTCAAAACCTTAACATTATTGTTTTGCCAATTTTTAAAATTGTTTCTTTTGTTTCAATTTCATTGATTTCTGCCCTTATGTTAATTATTTCCTATCTTCTACTGCTTTTGTTGTTGGTTTGTTACTCTTTTTCTATGGATTTGAGCTGTAATATCAGGTAATTTATTTGTTGAATTTTTCTTCTTTGGTAATTCAAATCAGAATCACAATGGAATATTATTTCATATACACCTCAGTGGCTATAATCAAGAAGTTACACAATAATAAGTGTGGCAAGAATTCAGAAAATGGAACTCATTGCTGGTGGGAATATGAAATAGTTAAATCCCTTTTTAGAAACAATTTTCAGTTCATTAAAATGTTAAACAGAGTCACAATATTAGCCAGCAATTTCACTCCTAATTATATACCAAATAAAATTGAAAACATTCAATTCCATAAAAACTTATACATGAATGTTTATAGCAGCATTATTCATAGCAGCCAAGCTGTAGACATAATTCAAATATCCACAAACTGATAAAAGAGTAAACAAATGTGGTATATACATAGAATGGAATATTATTTTAGCAGCATAAAGGAATAGAACACTTACATATGCTACAGTATAGATGAACCTTAAGAGTATTACACTAAATGGAAGAAATTATACATGAAATAACCTACAATGCATTATAATACTTGTTTGAAATATCCATGGGAAACAAATCCATAAAGACAGAGTACAAATTAGTAATTTCCATGAGCTCTGAGCAGGCTAATTGAGGAGTGACTGCCAGTGGGTATGTTTTGCCTTTTTAATGGGTACTGAAAATATTTTGAAATTACATAGTGATGGTGGTTGAACAATCTAGAGGAGGTAATAAAGTCTTCTGAATTATAGACATTAAAGTGTTAATGATATAAATTATATCTAAATTAAAAATTTAAAATAACAGAAAATTTAGAGATCTCCTTCATTTAAAAAGTTTTGTTTAATATAAAATGCCAGTTTGCTGGAACACTTTCATCAGATCTACTTTTTCAGCTAGGTGACATATTACTTTTTTCAATGTGAATATCCATCATAGCAAGTTGCATTCATTTTTATGTGTGCATGTGTCTACTAGGTCTACTTGTGATAACATATTTCCATTTCCAAAGTCATTAACTGATATGTAGTCACCATCACCCACTACAATCATCAATTGATATTCAAGGAAATAATGATGTTAGATGAGTGAAGATGCTAGAAGAAATGGCCTTAAATTCCTTGGTATCACCAAGATTCATAAAACTATTTCAAGAAAAGATTAAAAAGTGTTAAGTGAAATTTTCAACATAGTTTCTAAAAGATTTGCACCTCTAAAAACAAAGTTACTATTTGCTAACATTACTTGGTCCTAACAATTAAAGGAACTGCATTCATCTGATAAAAATGAAACATTTTAAAGAAAGGCCTTGAACTATTGGGAAATACAATGTGGTATAGTTTTCTCAGACACTTTCTGGGTTATAGCTCTTAAAAATTAAAAGTTGTCTTTATCCGCATTGTCAAACTGGTCACTTTCTCTATTATTAACTGTACTAAAAAAAATAAAAGCAAAAAACAAAACAAACAAAGACACAAACAATAAAACTTTTCTTCTTTTCATTTAAACTACAGATTATATGTTTTCCAAAAGATAGCATTACTAGCTCTATGTCTTTGACTGCCACTCTGATGATGAACATTGTGATGTTCAATATCTCAAGGGAGCAAGCTTTGGCTTAGTAATTTCACATCAGCAAAATAGAAATATTAAGCTGTTGTCCTTTGAGTATTGAGAAGAGTGACAATAAATGTCAAAGATAAGTACCTCAATTGGCAATGGCATTGCTTTTAGTTTTAATATAAGGCATAAATCTGCCAAATAGAGAAACACCCACAGTGCACAAGAAGTGAATTTTGACAGAACAAATTGGTTTCTCTCAACCATTGATGTTGTAATATCTAAAAGAAAAGCAACATGGTCGCTCAGAAAAGTAACCAGAATGCTTGTTTCTGGCAATCAAATACAGTGTCTAAAATCTGAGGAGCTTGAGGCAGGAACACAATAGAAAAAAAAATGACTTTCTTGCTCTGTTCCTGATCAAAGGTGTCTGCTCTACCATCTTCTTATTGCCATCTAATATCACATCTTTTATTCATGATTAATATTCTCAACAAACCAAAATGAGGCTCTTCAGTTTAATATGCATTTTAAAACTTCTGTATGTTGTATTTTAATAAATTATCAAATGGGATTCTGGACACCTATAAGAGTATCTTGAATATAGTAGGCATTTGGATCAGCTAGTATCAGTGAAGCAAATCCTGTTACAAAATGCTTCTATGCCTTTCACTTCATTGAACATTTGTTCCTCATCCGTAATGCGGACCTGATATATACTTTACAGGTTTCATGTTAAGTGGAAAGTGAGATAATTTATTGAAAAGTTCTTCAGAGAATGTAAGAAATACAACAATAAGTAGTAAGGGATTATTACTTTCAATACAATCTTTATGAAATAACTGAAATGCTTCTAATTTAAAATATGCATGTATATATTAGAATATTTTAATGTAATTATTAAGATATTTTAGGTTATTACTTGGCAATAATTTTCCACTTATAGAAAAATTGTGAAAAATAGAGGTTTCCTGTATACCCTTCCCTATTTTCCCCTAATGTTAATATCTTGCATAATCAGAGAACACTTATAAAAACCAGGACATTTAATCTGGCATAATACTACTATTCTATAGACTTTATTTGAATTTTGCCAATTTTCTTATTATGTCATTCATCTGATACCAGATTCAATTCATGGTCCTACAGTATATTAGTTGTTCTTATTTAGTCTCCTCTAATCTTGATCAGTCTTTTATGTTTATTTTTTTAGTTTTGTTTTTGTCCTTTATAAGTTGATACTTTTTTTTTTAACCAGGGATTGAATTCAGGTGCACTTAACCACTGAACTACATCCTCAGCCCTTTTTGTATTTTATTTAGAGATAGGGTCTCACTGAGTTGCTTAGGGCCTAGCTAAATTGCTGAGGCTGGCTTTGAACTTGTGATCCTTCTGCCTTAGCCTCCTGAACCACTAGAATTATAGTGTGTGTGACTATGCCCAATATAACATGATAATTTTGAAGAGTATTGGTTAATTATTTCATAAGAAACTGTTCTATATGGGTGTGCATGGCATTTTTTCAATGATTAGATTAAAGCTTTTATATTTTTAGAAATAATGCCACAATCATCCACCCTCACCACAGAGAAACTTCACATGTATGTCCAGCTGCATATTGCCAGTTAAGTCATACTTTTGTCATATCTCTCCCTGTAAGTGCCTATCTCAACTTTGATTTGATGCCAGTTCATGTTATGTAACCTTAGAATTCAAACAGGCTCAAGAAAGCTTTACTCATCCTCTTCCTCCTCCTCTTTTTTACTTTTGCATTGTAATCTTGGCAGCAATTTTGTTTATTTGTTTGTTTGCTGTATACCCATGTGGAAACTGGAAGCAGGTATTTTTTATCCCTGTAGTTTGTGCTCTCCTCTCTATAAGTCTTTGTTTTTCTGAATTTTCATAATTAGGATGAATTTAGTCATTAGTTTTTCTGGCAGTCGTATTATATCAACTCAAGTCCCCAGCTATCTCCCTTTCTGCTCTGAGATTTTCTCTGCTTGCCTTTGCTTCCCACAAATTCTTTCATTGGAACAAAAGTGTAAATGATTATGTGCTTGGATTTAATGATTTTCCTCATTTGTTATATATTTATTTTTAACTTTGTATATTCCCTGTTTTCTTTGAGTGGATTTATTTTATTTTCCCATCTTGTAGTTCTATATGACTATCAGGGTCATCCTTGACTTCAGCACCCAGAAGCTCACTTTGTGTATATATTTATGTTACTATCTCTTCACTCTAATAAACTCTACACAGTTAATCTCTTTCATATAACAGGTTTGTAAGAAGTGTTGTGTGAATAAGAAATATACAAAGTGTGTTAAAAATTTCTATTCACACAATAATAGTGTCTCATCTACTGAGAATATTTGCAGGTGTCCAGTTCAGTTTAAATTTAGAAAGTAGGGTGCTGTTGTCTTATTAAGAGAAGATCATTCATATTGTAAGGTAAAACTTGGTGTTTGTTCTATTATATTCTCTGCTTGCAGAGAGAACTCTAGTCCTGATTCTTCCCAGTTCCAGTGTTATTATATTCTATGACTCATAATCAATGTTTTTAGCCTAAAATTATCCATCATAATTTTCTGTGTGGGTGTATATGTATGTATGCCAAGCCTTTATCATAATTGAGATTTTTGGAAATACCCTAAATCCTAAATATATTTTCCTTCTCATTGCATATCACCAAATTAAATTGACTAAATAGAAATGTCAATCCTTTATCTTCAAGAAGGTAACAATTCTCTCATTTAGCAAAGATTCTAGAAAAACACAACTCAGCATATTAGTTTAGTTGACAGTAAGTTATTGTAGGTTTATTGTATATCATTCAGTGGAATATTTTGAAAAACATGTTACCTCCACTTAATATTGTTACCCAAGGACATATTTCTTAGTATCAAAAAGAATTCATCTGTCAGATTTTATATAATTTGACATTTGTTTGATGCCACTGCATTAGCAAATGAAGCCCTTTAGCAAAACCCAAGAAACGTGGATTGAAAATATTTTATTATCATTATATTAGAATAAAAGAGGAATAATTCATTATATATTTTTTTTTAAATCAGTGTTTATTTATTTATTTAGGAATATTGGGGATTGAACTCAGGGGCACTCCCACTGAACCACATCCCCAGCCTTATTTTGTAATTTATTTAGAGAGAGTCTCACTGAGATGCTTAGCACCTTGCTTTTGCTGATGCTGGCTTTGAGTCATAATCTTCCTGCCTCAGCCTCCCAAACCATTATAGGGTTTTTAAATAAATATGTAATAAGGGTTCAAATGCGAGATATCCCCAAATTCTATTTCAATAGTAATCATAGAAGGGAAAAGAAAATGATATTTCATTGGAGTTAATTGTCAGTTGTAAAGTACTAATCACCATTAACTTCTGAATCAGAAAAGGACAGACTAATCACCTTTTGGATGCAGGAACAGAATTGTGTGATGAAGCAAATTTAGTTTTAGAAATTCAATAAAATATGTGAAATGAATACAAATTGTTGTCTCATATAACAAAAATAAAGTTGAATATACTGAAAACGTAAAAAGATTTATAATGTGGGAGAGCAAAAATACACAGAACAAATTAAGCAAGAATGAGGGACAAATAAATTGAACATGTTTCCTTATATCTACACATAACAGACATTTATCAGGGAGTTTAGTGCCTTTTCTCTTCTATTATTGATAAAACTGACCCTTTGGTCAGTGGGAACTCTGTTCCAGTTGGTTTAGTTGTATCTGATTTCCTCTATTCCACTTTTCCCACCAAGAGGGATAAATATATGTCTGGACATATTCAATTTTCCATAGGAATTAAAAGTCTTGTTTCAATAAGTTCTTAGAATATGAAAATGCTAGCACATGGGTTTCAGTGGTCATCTTGCCACTAAATATAGAGGGTCAATATCTGACCAAATTTTTAAATTATAGAGAAAAGCAGAGCTCCAAAGACATTCTTTGAATCCCTAGTGCATGTCCTTTGAACTCTTTTAATTTATTTAAAGCAATAATCTACCCACCATGCTTCTTCTTGACTCATTTTTTATTATTTTGAATCGTTTGAAGTGAAAACAATCCTAATTCTTTAGGCATGCACATCTTTTCTCAATATACTCACTTGTTATAGAAAGATAAGGTCAAATTTGTTAAGAATGATTTAGTTTGGTTTTAATTTATCTGAGCAGGTTAGAGTTCTTTGTGATTGGATGTCTATACCAACTTTGTGATTCTAAGAGCTAAAGAAATAATAAGACACATAAAATGGAAAGGATGGAAGGCCACCCAAAATCCCAATGTATAAAGTTGGCTCAATTTTTAGTCAATCTAAAAATTATAACTAACAGGTATCAAAACAGAAAAAATGTTAAAATTTTGATAATATAAAAATAATAAAGAAATGATATGGTTATGGGTGATGTGCATTTAATTAAGCTGACTTTTTAAAACTCAAATATTTGAAAAAAACAGGTTTATTTACTCCTTAGTACAATACTAAACATACTTTAACTTGACTTCCTGATTCCCTGATTTATATGCTTAACTTAGAAATTGAGTTGATAAAATAAATCAAATTAGCTTTCTGATTAGAAATATTTTAAAGAAAAAAATTCTGTATAATAGCAGCCCTAGGTAATAATGTGAATTAAAGAAGCCTAGTCTTTCAATGCCCTAACTCTATTTTAATCTCCTTTTATTCTTGTCTGTAATGAGGTGAGGCTGTCAACATATAAATAATGATTGCTTTTGTTCTTTCTGAGTCCTAAAATCTTGACCACAACAGTCTAGATCTGATCACTTTTAAAATATTAATTAGATGTAGTTTTTAAACTCAGAATTCTATGAAGAAGAGAGGACTAAGCAGTAGGAAAAAAAAGTGCTAATGATCACTGAGTTTTTATTCTCTGACAAGTATGGATTTAAGTATTTTCAGATATTGCCATATTTAAAACTCACAATTAACCTAAGATCTTCATTTAAGATATTAGAAAATTTGGGCACAGAATGCTTAAGTAAATTTTCTAAGGTCACATACATGCCTAAACCTCCCCTCTTGAACATTTTTTTGAATGCCATTTTGTTATTTATTGACTTCTATTCCAGCACTAGTAATCAAATGTATATTTTCTATAATTTTGTTAAAACAAATTATTAACTATTTTTATTGCTCTGCTGTCACTTCAAGAAGCATGAATAAGTGGGGCTAAGAAGACTTTAAACAGTCCCTTAGTCAGATAAATATGATTGAATCTTAATTATTCTGTTCACTAGCTATATACTAGCTGTGTAACTTTGAATAAGTTGCTTAAGTACTCTCAATTCTTCTCCTGTGCCAATGGGGATAATATTTATCTTTTGAGTTATCTGAATTATCTTTCAGAGTTATTGCTAGGGTAAAATGAAGTGATTAGTAATAACCAGGCATAGTTAATGGAGTTCGTTTACTGTTTGTATATTTCAATTCCTTTACGCTTTTACATATCTTGGCAAATAGATCTCATTCTGAAAAAAAAATGTTGAAATGTCACTCTTTAATAAAAAGTCTACCAAGTTCTCTTTAGATGGGATTTTTTAAATGTTTACTTTTTTCATCTAACCAGAAAGATACCATCTTAAGTAGAACATTGAGTCTTAGTGTAATAATATGATTTTGATTTATATATGTGGATTGTTTATTTTACATTGTATCCTTTTCTCACATACTAATGATATTTAAATGAAGTTTATATTAAGTTCTTTCATCCATATTAATTTGGAAATTTAGCTGTACTTTTCTATTTCCTTAAATGGCTTCACTTCAACTAGTATTCAGATTTTTGTTTTTAACTTTATTTTATTTTTAAATTTTTTTCTATTTGTTCTATTTAGTTATACATGACAGTAGAAGTCATTTTGACACATCATACATAAGTGGAGTATAACTTCTCATTCTTCTAATTGTACACGATGTAGAATCACACTAGTCATGTAATGATAAATCTCATATGTACAAAGGGTAATAATGTCCAATTCATTCCAATATCCTTCTTACCTCTATCTTCCCTCCCCTCCCTTCACTCCCCCTGCCTAATCCAAAGTACCTCTGTTCTTCCTTAGTCACCTCCTCCAATTGTGAATTGGCTTATTTTGCTTAGTCTGATATTCTCCACCTCCATACATCTACCTGCAAATGCCATAATTTTATTTTTCTTTCAAGTTGAGTAATAGTTCATTGTTTATATATACATTTTATTTATCCTTTCATCTGTTGAAATAAACCTAGGTTGGTTCTATAGTTTAGCTATTGTGAGTTGAGCCACTATAAACAGTGATGTGGTTCCATCACTATAGTATGCTGATTTTTAACTCCTTTGGGTATAAACCCAGGAGTGGGATGACTGTGTCAAATGGTGATTCCATTCCAAGTTTTCTGAGGAATCTCCATACTTCTTTCTGAAATGGTTGCAACAATTTGCAGCCCCACCAGCAATGTATGAATGTACCTTTTTACCCATATCCTTGCCAACATTTATTGTTGCTTGTATTCCTCATAATTGCCATTTTGACTGGAGGGAGATGAAATCTTAGAGTAGTTTTGATTTGCATTTCTCTAATTGCTAATTCACATATTTGTCAATCAGTTGTATTTCTCCTTCTGTGAAATGTCTGTTTTGTCCCATAGCCCATTTATTATTGGGATATTTGTTTTTTTTGGTGTTGAGTTTTTGAGTATTTTTTATATATCCTGGAGATTAATGCTCTATCTGAGGTGCATGTGGCAAGATTTTCTCTCATTCTGTAGGCTCTCTCTTCACATTATTGTTTCTTTTTCTGAGAACAAGCTGGTTAGTTTGAATCTACCCCATTTATTGATTCTTGATTTGTACGTCTTGCACATTAGGAATTTTGTTAAGGAAGTCAGTTCGTAAACCAACGTGGTAAAGATCTGAGCCTACGTTTTCTTCTATTAGGTTCAGGTTCTGTGTTCTAGTGCCTAAGTCTTTGATTCACTTTGTGTTGAGTTTCATACAGGGTGAGAGATAGGGGTTTAATTTCATTTTTTTACATACATATTTCCAGTTTTCCCAGCACCATTTGTTGAAGAGGCTATGTTTTCTCCAATGAATGTTTTTTGGCACCTTTGTCTAATATGAGATACCAGTATTTACGTGGATTTCTTTCTGTGTCTTCTATTCTGTACCATTGGTCTATGTGTATGTTTTGGTGCCAATGCCATGCCATTTTTGTTACCATTGCTCTGTAGTATAGTTTAAGGTCTGGTATTATGATGCTTCCTGCTTTATTCTGCTTGCTAAGGACTGCTTTGGCTATTCTGAGTCTCTTATTTTTCCAACTGAATTTCATGATTACTTTTTCTATTTCTATGAGGAATGTCATAGGGATTTTAGTATGAATTGCATTAAATCTATACAACACTTTTGGTAATATGGCCATTTTTGACAATGTTAATTCTGCCTACTCAGGAACATGGGAGATCGTTCCATCTTCTAAAGTCTTCTTCAATTTCTTTCTTCAGTGTTTTGTAGTTTTCATTATACAGGTCTTTCATCTAGTATTTTTTTATGCTATTGTGAATAGAGTAGTTTTCCTAATTTCTCTTCAGTGGAAAGCAACTGATTATTTTTCCTCCCCAGGTTTTGGTCTTTCAACTGTTTTCCCTCTACCCACAAAGATAAATCTTTTATAATACTTATAGTTTCTACTCTTCTCTCAAATTTCATAAAAGATGATTGGAACCTTTTTTATTATCTCTCTATATCATAGACTTACAACTTTTCTTTTCAATACTTTGGTAATAAGAAATTACTTAAAAAGTTCTCTATATTAAATCAAACTAACTTTTCTATTTTATGATTGGTATTTTGCATTCATATTGCACAATCCCAGAGAGAGTGTATCTCTTTTTAGAAGTAACCCAGTGTATTGCAACATTTTTTACCCATCACTATATCCACTACTTTACATCTATCTGTCTTGATCCTCTTGATTTACATTAGAATTCTTTCCTGAATGTTTTATCTATGTTTTTTGTGTCTGTATTGCTGTCTCTAGGTGATTGGAAAAACAGAGGTATCTTTCTTTAATCTTGATAATTGAATTAATCTTAGTCATTGAATTACATTCTTAGGCTTTTTACTTTTCTACAATATCTTTGAAACTGGTCTTTAAAATCAGGATTGGATCCTGTTCTCCTGGTATTGGAGATTAAACACCTGAGAAATGTTGGATCAGGACAAAAAGTTTTATTTAAAGGTAGAATAGAGAGAGGGGAGGGAGAGGGAAGAAGAAGAAGAAGAAAGAAGAAGAAGAAGAAGAAGAAGAAGAAGAAGAAGAAGAAGAAGAAGAAGAAGAAGAGGAGGAGGAGGAGGAGGAGGAGGAGGAGGAGGAAGAGGAGGAGGAGGAAAGAGAAGAGACTCCTCCAGAGGGGAGGGGGTTCAGAACATGTGCCCTGAGAGAATGGGGTGTCTTGCTTCTTTTATAAATTTCGGGTTTCCTTTCTTCATATACTTCCTCCTCCCATCTTGCCTACCTGGTGAACAAAAGGGCAGGAAGAGAGCTGTCCAAGGGGTGATTTCTTGTGTTAGAAAATCTGACCCTTCCTCTCCCCCAGAGGTTGTTAGCAACCAGTTTATAGGGAGTGCTATCTACCCTTTTAGTTTTCTTTGATAAGTAGTTATCTGTCCTTTGCCCTGGTCTCATCTTCAAATGTTGTAGATTAGATGGCCAGTACCAACCCGACATTTTTCCTTTGCAAGTGGATTATTCTACTGCTTACAGTGTGTAATATTGTTTTCATTATTCCAGGCCTGAGTATTTGCTTGAATTATAATATGTGTCTTCTCTCAGGATTCTAGCCTAAAACATACTGAATCTGAATCTGTACAGCTGTTGTTTCACATCCCCCCCCATTAGGTAAAGTTCCTAGTTTGTTGTTTCTAGCAATTCTCCATTTTTTCCCTTCTTGTTTCATCTTTCAGGAAGCTTTTAGTATGCACATTACTTCTCCTTGACATATTTCCTAGTTTCTCATCTTTTCTTTCTGATTCACATGAAAACCAATTATTTATAATTTGTGAATTCACAGATCCTGGAAGAAAGATTTATTCTAAGTAGAAATGCAAAAATAGAAAAAAATACATCTGTGTCTGGACACATTTGAATTGTAATTGGAATTACAGATTCCCACAAATAATAATAAAATCTTTACATTAGTCAGGGAAAAAAGAATTCACAGTAACTTCTCATCACTCAATATAAAAGTAATAAAACAGTGAATAATAACTTCAAAAGAGTTGAAATAAAATAACTTTTAAATTAGAATTTTGTACTCAGTAAATTTCTCTTTCATGAGTGAGGATCAACTAAATACAATTACAAATAAATAGTTACTGAGTAATTTTCACCACTAGATACACAGAAGGAACTTCTAGAAGCTGTGATTCGGAAAGAAAAACAATCTCAGAAACAGGGATTTAAGCAGGGATAGAAAGTGAATAAAATAGAAAATGTGTGTAGGTTCATACAAATATTATTAAGACTAACAATGAGAGGGAAGATGAAACTGAGATAAAGAAAATAACAAAAATCATAATAATGTCTAATTAATTAAGAAAAGATAAGTCTAAAATCTGACACAAAATAAATATGATACTTTGTAGTAAATAATGTGAATTAAAGTTTTCTGAAGACATAGTAACTAAGTAAGGTGATAATAGGATTTAAAAGTAATGTAAGATTGGCAGCCATTCTGAAGTCAAACAACAACAAGTGCTGGAGAGGATGTGGGGAAAAGGGTACTATTGTACATTGCTGGTGGGACTGCAAACTGGTGCGGCCAATCTGGAAAGCAGTATGGAGATTCCTGGGAAAGCTGGGAATGGAACCACCATTTGACCCAGCTATTGCCCTTCTAGGTCTATTCCCTAAAGACCTAAAAAGAGCGTATTACAGGGATACTGCCACATCGATGTTCATAGCAGCACAATTCACAATTGCTAGACTGTGGAACCAACCCAGATGCCCTTCAATAGATGAATGGATAAAAAAAATGTGGCATTTATACACCATGGAGTATTACGCAGCACTAAAAAATGACAAAATCATAGAATTTGCAGGGAAATGGATGGCGCTAGAGCAGATTATGCTTAGTGAAGCTAGCCAATCCCTGAAAAACAAATACCAAATGTCTTCTTTGATATAATGAGAGCAACTAAGAACAGAGCAGGGAGGAAGAGCATGAAGAAAAGATTAACATTAAACAGATACATGAGGTGGGATGGAAAGGGAGAGAAAAGGGAAATTGCATGGTAATGGAGGGAGACCCTCATTGTTATACAAAATTACATATAAGAGGTTGTGAGGGGAATGGGAAAATAAACAAGGAGAAAAATGAATTACAGTGGATGGGGTAGAGAGAGAAGATGGGAGGGGAGGGAGCGGGGATAGTAGAGGATAGGAAAGGTAGCAGAATACAACAGTTACTAATAGGGCATTATGTAAAAATGTGGATGTGTAACCGATGTGATTCTGCAATCTGTATTTGGGGTAAAATTGGGAGTTCATAACCAACTTGAATCTAATGTATGAAATATGATATGTCAAGAGCTTTATAATGTTTTGAACAACCAATAAAAAAAATAAATTAAAAAAAAAATAAAAAAAAATAAAAGTAATGTAAATCCGGGTGTCATTTAATTCAATACATATGGTAAACCTTTTAAGGGCAACGACTACAGGGATAAAACATAAAGGTCATGAAGCCTGGGGATATAGCTCAGTTGGTAGAGTCCTAGCCTTGCATGCACAAGGCCTTATGTTTAATCCCCACATCACCAAAAAACAAAAAAAAAGAAAACATAAAAAAGGCATGAATGTATAAATTCAAAGGAGAAAAGATAAAGGTGTCAGTGTATAAATTTAAGGAAGAAAGAAGGGAATAAAGAACAAAAATAAAAGCAAAACAACCTAAAATAGACAAGAAAGCAGATAAGGAAAGAATAGAAGTAAAACCAGGATAAATCCAAGATGGTAGAAAGAAGTACATTTCTAAAATCACAATTTGCAAACGTTAAATGATAAATTGTTATATTAGGCAGTTTGTTTTATTCAGGCTGATAATCATATATGCTGTCTAGCAGAGACACACCTAAAATATTATCTTTCAGAAATTATAAAGTGTTTAAAGGATGAAAAAAGAAGTACTAAAGAAATACTAAGCAATACAAGGGGAGACTGTTATACTGATACCAGACAAAATGGCCTTAAGGAAAAAAAAAATTTGAAAACTAAAAATTATCTCTTCAAAATAATAGTTTTAGTTTACCATGAGTATGTAATGATCCTAGCTCAATAAAATAGCTCCAAAATATGTAAATCAAAACTTAATAGAATAACAGGGATAAATTAACAAATTCAATATCATAATGGTCACTTAATATATATATACATGTAAATTATATATTTCAATTATTTCTATGTCAACTAGATAAGTATATCTGATAGGCTGCAGAACAATTGGGTATAGTATTTCAGAAAACTTGTTATTTATTTAGAATAGTTAACAAATTATGTTAATGTATACATGTGGAGCTAAATCTTTAAGAGTTAGCAAATATTAATTATTCTCAAGTGAATATAGAGCATTCATTAAAATTGATCATGTGCATATCTTTTTTACATATCATGTTTTATGCAAAAAAATAAGCATTTATTAAAAATCATGTAAAATTTTCAGCAGAAGGCATAATTCAACTTAAATATGTGAAATATATGAAAATCTAAAGATTATCTTTATAATAGTAATAATTAGATAAATAGTCATAAAATTTATGTTCATATGTGTGATAAAACTTAAATATCTGGGATTAATTTAACAAAATAATAAGGCTAATATGAATTACACAAACAAATATAATTAAAGAACATAAAATAGTCTGTACTAGATTATTAGAAGGTAAAATATAACAACAAAAATATATCATTCCCAAGTCGGTATATACATTAAACATGATTTCAATAATAATACTAATTTATATATCATATTATCTTGAAGTTAAAGGTAGACTTTCATAAAGGGATTTCAAAGATAATATTGAAGCTATAATCATGCCTTGTCTGATATTAATATTTAATATAGCTGTCATCAGATCAATAAAATTGGAATATTAATACATAAATAGAACATTGGAAATACTTGAAAAATTTATTTTAATTCAATTTATTAGCAATAGCTCATGTCGCATACTTCTCAGAAATATGTGAGTTGATTGATCATTTTTACTTTTTAATACTTAACTTAAAAATTTAAGTATAGAGTTAATGGAAAATCATACTTATTAAAGTGCACACATCTTAAATAAATAGTTCAGCTCATTTTCCTAAATTTATAGACACATATAATTGAATGTGAATCAAATTATAGAATTTTAGTAACAACCTGGATACAACTTACTTGCTGTCTACTAGGCAATACTGTCTAAAGGCAATTACTATTCGGAATTGCATATTTAGATTTATTCATATTTTTGCAGGTAGTTATGGATCATTTGTTTTCAATTTGTAAAATTGTATTTTGTAAATGAGTCTTCTTTATTCATTCTACGGTTTACAAACATTTGAGTTTAAAGGTTGTGGCTATTTTTACTGTTGCTTCTATGAATATTTTTTGTACACATCTTTTGATTTCTATACATGCATTTTTATTTTTAGTGTATATCGGTGCATAGATCCTGGGGCACAAGGTATGACTGTTAACAAAGTTTCCAAAATACTTGAACCAATCTAAAGAGGCATGTACATGAATGTGAGTTAGTCCATACACATGTCAACACCTGGCAATATCTATCATTTTTATTTTAGAAATTATTTTGAGTATCAAGTTGTACCTCATAACTTCAAATTGAATTTTCATAATGTCAAATATAATTCTCCAGCTTATAATATATATATATATATATATATATATATATATATATATATATATATATATATATATATATATATATATTGGTCTTTTGGCACACTCAAAAAGGTTTTTATTCACATATTTGCCTATTATTAAGCCATTTTTAGCAATAATTTATATAAATCCTTTGTAGACTCTGAGTGAAAGATTTTTGCTAAAATTATTTATTTTAGTGCTGGACATGGTGGTGCATGCCTGTAACCCTAGTGACTCAGGAGACTAAGGCATGAAGTTCGCAAGTTTAAGACCAGCCTCGTCAATTTAGTGAGGCCCTAAGAAGCTCAGTGAGATCTTGCCTTAAAACAAAAATATGAAAAAGGGCTGAGGGTTCAAACCTCATTTAAATATATATATATATATATATATATATATATATATATATATATATATATATGTATATATATATATATATATATATATATATATATATATATATGAGAGAGATAGGTATCTCTTACCCATTCACTGGTGTCTTTCAAACTTGCAGAGGTACTATTTGAGTTTTCAATTATTTCCTTTACAATTTCTGTTTCCTGTGTTCTATGTAATCTATAATTGTGAGAGTGTGAGAGAATTTTCTTTTGTTTAATGGAAAAAATATTGTTTTGAATTTTATTCATAGTGTGTAGTAGAGGTTTCACTGTTTTCTGTAAGAGTAGAATATCCAAGTGACCTAGCAGCATTTATTAAAGTGATTTTCTATCTAACTCTACATTAAAGGGGAACTTTTACATAAAGCAGGAGGCCATTGGGTGTAAAATTCAAATCAATAGCTCTTTTCATTTAGCTCATTGACAGTGCTGTTCCATTACAATTTGGCTTTTATCATTATTGTTGAAAATTCAGCCTCACTGTTATTACATTTTTTAAAATGCACTGAAAGCTTTTTACCCTTTTTTTAAGCAAATTGTATATTTTAGATTTCAAAAAAGAATAAAAGAAAAGAAAATTTACCAGTTTCGTCATTTTTCCTTTGGTTATACATCTTTGTGTGTGTGTGTCTATTTTTAAAATTTCTCCTCTCTTAATTTTTCAGCAGTTTATTAACATGTAAAATAGATGTAGTCATCTTTCTTTGGGACAGTTGAACTTCTTGAATCTGTGGCTTGATATCTTTCATTACCTCTGGAATATCCTAAGCTATTTTTTTAAATTCCTTTAATTAATTAATTTTGTTCAAGTTTTATAGTTATATATAGTAGTTGGGTCGATCCCATCAAAGTCATACATGTATAGAATTCAATTTCAGTTCACGATTTCCTCCTTTCCCTCCCCATGTTTCCTCCTATCCACTCTCTGCTACCCTGTTCTCCTTCCTCTACTAGATTTCCTTTCACTCATCTATTTCTTTAAATATTGTTTGGTCTTATTTTCTCTACTCTTCTTTTTAGATGCCAATTATACATAATAGTCTTTTTCATCACGTCCCTTATATCTCTTACTTTCCTTTTGGAATGTTACATCTCTTTTCCTTTTTGTGCTTAAATTTTAATAATTTCATTCACCTATTTCCCATTTTGATAATACTTTATTCTGCCATATCCTTTTCTTATGAAACACATTTTCTGAATTTTTAAGTTTTTTGGTTATATTTTTCACTTCTATGATTTCCATGGTTCTTTTTTAGACATTCTAGGTCTCTGGTGAAATTTTTCATTCCTCCTTCTATTTTTGTAGGCAGATTAATTATAAATTTGTTAATATCCATAACTAATTGCCCTATATGAAATACATTTCTTTGTCTTTTGTCTTTTCTCCTTGGGTTTCAATTGTCAGGCCTATTTCTTAGCATACCTGGAAATATTTTATTGAATACTGGTATAAGAAAGTATAAAGGCTTTGGTTAATTATATCTTCATCTAAGGAACTTTAATTTTCTTTTGGTAGGCAGATAGAGTACTAGAAGATTAACTTGATCCAGTAGGGGACAGGAACCAGACTTTAAAATTTCTTTCTTCTAGGTTTCTATACTCCTAGAATGTATCCTATTTGTGATTTTAACTAGAAACCTTAAATATTTACCTTTGCCATTTGACTTTGATTTTAGTGAACCTGAACTATAATCACCTTCTCAGCACAATGGGACCATTGAAACTTTTGTTCTAAATTTTATCATACCAGTCACTGCTTTAAACATGGTTTGTGGAAGTCCTGCCCTATGTACAGGCAGATTAGGGGGTGGCAAGAATCTTTAAAGAAAACTGCAAGGAGGATTTCAGAATCCTGTGAGAGCATTTTCTTTTGTCTTCTTATGGAAAAGAAGCAATTTAGTGAGGCTTTAAGCAGCTCAGTGAGACTTTGGTGGGGATATGGCCCAAAGTGTTTAAGTACTCATGAGTTCAATCCTCAGATATATATATATATATATATATATATATATATATATATATATATATATATATATATATATATATTAACCCAATGTATTCTGCTGCAAGTTCCCTACAATTGCTTTATTCTCTGTATTTATTCCTCGTTATGAGAATCAACAAATTCTCTGAAGGAAAAACTCAGACTAATTTAAAAATTACCACGTAGCTGCCAGAGTGATCTACCTAAAACAGAAGGAATTTCACATCACTCCAATTGCTTAAATCCTTCAAATCAATTTTTATTGGAAGTAGAAAAAAAATCCATGTCTTGGAGTGTCAGTATTATGGCTTCAACATAATTCTGCGTATCCTTCTTCTCTTTCATGTGCTACCTTTTAACTACACTGATTTTGTATGTATGCAATATAAACACATTGTAATTTTGTAAGTACATTGATTGTATATTCTAAATATATTAAACTTTTCTTGAAAATAATATAGCTCTCCTTTGAAGTAAAATACATTTCATCTATGTTTTCTAATGAGTCTCTGTTTCTCCTTTTTGGTCTTAGAATATGGCTTTTTTAAAGAGGCCTTACCATTATCTAAATATTACCTACCCCCAATCTCTATTATATTATTTGATTTTATCTTTTTCATAAACTTATGTCTACTAGGATATAGCCCATTGATTTGTTTACATGTTTAATGCCTGTCACTGTGGGATAGAATGTAAATTCCTAGATAGTGGTAAACTCATGATGTCTGCTAAATTCCCTTATCTTATAGGATGGAATTTATTTTTAATAGGTTCTCAACAAATATCTGTTGACTAACCAAGATGGCACTTCAATTCAGTGGCAATAAGTGGCTTATCTAACGAAGTATCGGAATTGGCTATTTTTGGAAAAAACAATGTTAGAAATATAAATCAGAGATATGCTAAATTAATTTCTAAATGGATAAAATAGTATACGAAAACACCATCACAATTGGAAAGAATATTGAATGACTTCAGAATGGTAGTTGAATAATACTTTTCTTAGGTAGACAGAAAATGCTTAATCCATAAATGAGAAGATATACATATTTAACTGCATAATTTTTATTAAAAATAATGTCCAAAGAGATGATAAAGAAGGTCAAAGGGGAAGTGTGTTTTGGTAGAAGATTTTTTCCATCCCTGAGTAGTCAAATTTGTAGTGTCCTTATAATATAAAGAGGTTCTATAATTGATAAAAAGAAGGTAACCATTAGAAAATTTGTATAATGTAAGGGGCGACAACTTACAGAACAGGAAATTCAAACTCAAAACAAGCATATAGAGATCATCAACCTCACTTTATAGCCAATAAAATAGCAGTTAAAACAATGAGATATTATTGTTATATTTCTAACATTAGCCAAAAAAGACATAATGAGCCTCAATCACTTTTGTAATTGTTAAAATAAACTAATTACAATCTTGGAGAATTTTAAGATGCTATATATTTCTTCAAAATAGTAATGTCCATTTCTGTTCCAATATTTTGGAAGATACTAAATTACTCAGCAATTTTCTCCCAAGTGGCTACTACATTTAAGGCACTATGCTAGTTTTAACATAGGGATGCAGGGCATTTCTATTTTCATGGAAATCACATTATAAGTTATAAACAAAAATAAACTTTTCTACTTTTTCACTAGTAATAATTAACATTTTGTCCAAAATATATTAAGGAAAATTTAGGGTATAATTTTAAGACAAAATTAAAGCAATTTTCTAAAATTCAGTTGAGCTTTTATTTCATTTTTTTTGCTTTTATGACTTGCTTGTTGCTGTTGAGGTTGTCCAGAAATACATCTGTATCATCTGGATCAAGTTGAAAAATACTAACAAGAAGAATTGGACTAAGTGCTCATTGTCACTATATTGTATTCAAACATATCTTAGAAGAAAATGTTCCAATATTTTCTAGTATTCTTATTAGATAAGCAGCTGCCCTTCTCACTGAAAAATCTTAGGTGACATGTATTTAAATTTTAATTGCAGGAAAATAATTTTCTCTGATAATATCCTTGTTGAAAATAGGCTTAAGAGATAGTGATCCCAGTAGAACATTTCTTTTTCTTCACTGCATTCAATTACTCTTTGATTAAATAAATGTAGGGTAGCTGAAATTTAACCCACTTTATTAAGTATCCATTCAAGAATCAACTGGGACCTCATTTTAAGTTTTGAACATATTTGATTGCTTCTTTTGTTTAGCATGCAAAAAGCATGCATTTATGACATATGTTTTAGTAATATCAGGAGAAAAGCAATAAACAGTAATCTCCAATATGATACAATTGAGAGATTTCTAGAAATTCTGACCAAAAATATCTTTAATTGCTCTGAAATAATGTTTGATGTTTTTACATGAATCAATTCTCACTCTAAGTTTCTAACTAGTTGACATGTTCACTTCCTAACTAAGAATGAAATTATATTTTGAGATATTAGCTCCATTAACCTTTTAATTTGAAAACTTAATTCATGTACCATGTTTACAATGAATATAACACAAAATAATTAATTTGATGTCTTCAAGGAAGTCAGAAAAGATCTTGGTGGCTCTGGGAAGTAGTGATGGTTTCCAAGAAAGTTTAGATAACTGAGTAGGGTTGGTTCTAAGCATCTCACAAAGAAGTGTTCTTAAAACAAATTCAACCTCATTCACAATTATTGTCTGCTTTACATTTGCACAAAGATGTTTAAGCTAGTATTTGCTGTTGAAATACTTGGTGGCAAAAATGTTGGTAGATATCTCTTTCAATTTCTTGGTGGATAGTGGGTATAATGTTGAAAACTGCCGCAGTCTGGCTGGGCACAAAATAACCCAGCCGCCACAAAGCCTTGTAGGTTCAAACAGCAGCTTTTATTCCCGAACTCTCACCAGCACTCTACACACACTTCCTGGGAGCACACTGCCTCCACCAGGCTCCGCACCACCAATTCTCTCAGAACCCTGTGAGAACTCAACAGGAACTCCAAAGTAGAGGGCGCCCAAGGCAGCAGGATCCGCCCTAATCCCAGCAGGATTCCCCCTAATCCCTAAAATGCCCTAATCCCAGAGCAGTGTCACCTTTCAACCATTCCCTCTCACAAAAATGCCAGGCCTCATTCTGACTAAACTGTGGCTCTCAACAGAAAACACTGATCTTTTCCAAATGAGGAGACTTATTGTATCACTTTCTTTTAAAGGAAAAAGTTGCAACTAGATGAGGTTGTACAGGTGTGAAATCCTAGCATATCTGTAGGCTGAGGCAGGAGGATCACAAGTTCAAAGACAGCCTCAGCAACTTAGTGAGGCCCTAAGTAACTTAGTGAGACCCTATTTCAAAATAAAATATAAAAAAGGGCTGGAGATGTAGCTTAGTTGTTAAGCATTTCTGGGTTAAATCTCTGGTACGAAAAACAAGAAAAGAAAGAAAAGGGGGTGTGCAATATATTTGGGGAAACTAATGAAAACAAATTCCATTAATAATTTATGTGAAAGTTAGTCTAAGGAAACTATTTGCATGCTCTAGATAATACCAGGAAAAAAATCAGTCATTTGTTAATCCTTTTACAATTAGATCTTTACTGTAAATACTAAGTGCTTTCTCTGAATCATGTCCAAATATCAGACACAGTCTTTAATGGATGAGTTCTTTATCAGCTCCTTGTATTCCAAGTGGAAAGACAAAGGGAAAATTAACTTTTTACATTTCTTTATTCTGTCATTGCATCAGTCTCTTTGGGTTTCCAATAACAAAATACTATATTTTGAGTGTCTTAAACAACAAATATTTATTTTCTCATAGTTATGGAAGCCTGGAAGTCCAAGATAAAGGTATTGGCTGATTCAGTTTCTTGTGAGGGCTCTCTCCCCAAATTGCAGACAGCTGACTTCTTGCTGTGTCTTCATATTTCATATGGCAGAGAGAAAGCTCTAATGTCCCTTTGTATTCACATAAGGATGGCAGCTCATTAGATGAGGGCCCTATTCTTATGACCTCATTTTACCCTTATCAACCCTTCACAGATACCCTTTCAAAATATGGTGACATTAGGTCCTAAGGATGAATGAATTTGGGAGAGAACACAAATATTCAATTTGTAATAGTCACCAAATAGCAATGTCTTCCTTTTTCTTCTTACTTCAAAAACTGGCTCAAAAGCAAAACCCATATAAATCTCCAAATTGCTCAACAATCAAAGAGCCA
Organism: Marmota monax; assembly: GCF_021218885.2. Taxonomy (NCBI): domain Eukaryota; kingdom Metazoa; phylum Chordata; class Mammalia; order Rodentia; family Sciuridae; genus Marmota; species Marmota monax. The sequence continues at coordinate 6,196,465 of NW_026695065.1, read as the reverse complement.
GGAGATAGTATGAAGGAAAAGATTGGAATGATAGATATAAGATAATTTGCTCCTAACCTTGGCAAGTTCAAGGTTAAGTTTCATCTTGGTAAAACATGGGTGAGTGAATGGGCATCAATTTCCTTTTGTTTCCATCTCTCTTTAAGACAGAATGCAAAATATATTTTCTAGTAACATAACTTTTCTAATAAACTTCCTTTAGGATAGATGGTAAGGTGAGTTCATTATGCAGTATTGTTAGCTACATAACCAAGTGAAAAATGATTAGATGAGATGGAAACTGATAGAATATCTCCCAATGCCAAAATATTTTAGTGAAGGAATAGGCACTTGTCTGTCCAGCAGTTCCTGTTCTGAAAAGAGCACTGATAATATGCTGGCAGTAGTGGTGTTGCTGTCACTAGCAGCAGGCTTCTAGGAAAGAAGCTGATTTAAAGAAAATCATTCCCAATTACACGCAGTGAAGTACTTTCCAGAGCAGTGCACAGGGATTTAGCCATGTGACTCATACTAATATTAATGGGCGTCACACAACAAAATTCCTATGCAGTGTTTTGTAAAAGTACCCTAGGGAGTTTACAAAGAGGCACTATTTTGCCTTATGTACATGGATTGACTACAAATCTTCATGGTCATTAGAGTGATTTGTAAAAGGAAAACATTGTTTTAGCATTCTAGTACTTCATCTTTGGTACATAAAATGATATGCCTTCTGTCAATGGTGGTTTGAGTGGGGATTATGAGATTGCAGAAGTTCATATTTCTAAAAAATGAAGGATATATATATTTTGGGTTTTAGGTGCTATATTTCCTGATGTGAGAGAAATACAAATTAAGGGTTGTCATTTCTTTCTGATAAGTTGAGTGCAAAACTTCCAGCTGCAACACTCAGGTAAGAATGACTTAATCAAATTATCTTTTACCTATACTCTAGGTGAAATATTTCAAACAAAGGAACATGAGTAAAAATTCTACCAACTATACTGACAAATGTGGGTGAATTTGGAAACTAAATGATAGGTCTCATTAAACTCATAATTTCCAACTGGGCATTCTAATATTGTGCTTAAGAAGCATTTTTAGCAATTCACCAGGTCATGTATGGATAAATGAGCTCCAGAAGAGATGTTCAGTTGAACATGCAAGATTTGAGTGAATTGTTAACTTGGTCAAAATACTCTTTCTTATTTTTCCCTAATGATTTTTGCTTTGTCTTCTCTGCTGTAACACAGCTTCATCAGAGAGAAGAAATTTATGCCCCAAAGAATTTTAAAATAATTCAATAAAAACATTTTGGAGTTACCTGCCAGCCAAGAGATACTTGTTGTTGTATCTACAAAATCATTATACATTTTCCCTGCTGTATACATAGTTTAGTGAAGGATTCTGGTATGAAAAGAAATGATTTACAATTATGTTCTAATAGAGGTTATCTAGAAAGTTCTAGGGTGCTAGGGGAGAGCAGAGAAGAAACAGAAGTTAAAGAAAGGTGAATTTCACTTTTATGAGTAACTATAAAGCACTAATTCATAAATAACTATGAATAAATAGAAAGAAGACCAATAGAGTAGAGAAAAAGGAAAGAGTAAAAGGGAAGAGGGGAGAGAAAGGGGAAGTACCAGGGAGTGAAGTGGAAAAAACAATATTCCCTGCTTTTATGATTATATAAAAATGAACCCCAATATTATGTACAGTTATAATACACTAATTAAAAAGTAAAGAAGAGAGGAAGGAGATAAGAAATTTAAATTGAATCTTCAAAGCTGAATAGTATTTAGCGAAATAGATAAAATGGTATTGGCATGGATAAGGAGAGAATTTTCAAGGGTGGGTGTGCATGTACAGAGAAGAGATAAAAGAATGTTGACTTCTATTTTTTTTTTTTTTTGTACTGGGGATTGAATTCGGGTCCACCACTGAGCCAAATCTCCAACCTTATTTTGTATTTTATTTAGAGACAGGGTTTCACTGAGTTGCTTAGCATCTCACTTTTGCTGACGATTGCTTTGCACTTGCTATCTTCCTGCCTCAGCCTCTCAAGCCTCTGGAATTATAGGTGTGCACCACGGTGCCCAGCCTGACTTTTAACTTGATGTAATTTAAGTACAGGGTGGGAACCCCTAATCTGAAAATCCAAAGTCAGAAATGCTACAAAATACAGAATATTTTGAGTGATGATATGATACCACAAATGGACCTGATCTCTTATAATGGGACTCAGTTAAAATGAAAGTGCGCTAAAAATATTGTATTAAATTATATTGTCAGGCTGGGATTGTGGCTCAGTGCGATAGAGAACTCACCTAGCACACGTGAGGCACTGGATTCAATCCTCAGCACCATATAAAAATAAATAAAATAAAGGTATTGTGTCCAACTATAACTAATAAATAAATAAATAAATTACATTGTCTTTGTCTAGGTGTGTAAAGTATACATGAAACATAAATGAATTTCATGCATAGTTATGAGTCTCATACTCAAGATATCCCTTTACCTGAAAAATCCCCCAAATCAAGTTTGTTGTTGTTTAATTACTAAACTATATAGCTCAGAGACAGAAGACTTTCTTAGATTATGCTGAAATCTAGAAAAAAATTGACCTTAAAATTCTCATTTCTTCCCTGTCACTGTCACTAAGTATGCTCTCTAATGTCATACTAATTTGCTATTTATGTTTCCTGATTCATTTTCTCCCTTTCTTTTCCTAAAGCATAAACAGATTCTTAACATTATCACTTACTTTAATTGTTTTTTTCTATTTCTCTTATGAAAAAACTATTCATTTTAAATTTAAAAACACAAAGTCTTCCTTTATGATCTTATTAATTTAAGAACTAATCTTATGAGAATGTGCTTAATTATGTTTGATGTTCTACTTAAAGCATTTCCATTTATTACTTTAGTTGATCTACTTTATCTATTCAACTTGGGTTTAAAGCACAGTCTTCTTATCCCTAATATTTTATTTTGTATTGCTGGGTTTTTGTCTGACCTGATTTCTTCATATGACACTATGTAGAATACAGCTGCACTTAATATTTAAATTTATTTTCAAGATAACTTTTATACTACTTACTTATTATTACCAGAAAACTTGTTCTGGGAAAACTTGAAATGACTAATTCATCCGGGGCTTTTTGTCTCAATCATTTACCTAGTAAGACACAGCCTAGAAATCGGGAACAAAAGATTATACATAGCTATAATATGTGTATCACTTAAAATCCACTCACCCATACTGCGAGGGTCCAGAGGACATAACCTTCACCACTACTTTGAGACAGATTTGTGAGGGGAGGCCCAGCTTCCTTGAAGGGCTCTGTAATTGCTTTCCTCTGCAGGCTCAGTGGCTCAATTAGAAAACACAAATGAGAGGGGAATAATTGGATTCCAGTATGGTGGGGGCCAACTGGTAGTAATTCTCACCAAAGGCAAGGGGGATGTAATTACCATAATGAACAGCAGAGGGAAAGCACTAATCTGAAATAGACTGATTTATGTAGAATTAGGGCATTGGTTAGCTAATCATAATGTTCCTAGAAATGAAATAGAAAACCTACTGAATTCTTCCTTGATCTGTACACAAAGAAACCTTCCAGGTTAGGTGAATAACAGTTTAACTCAAATCAGAAAACTTCATAATTATAATTCATCTATCAATTCCCAGATAACTGGTAAAACATTATTTATTCTCAATCATTTCACTAACTATTCTTTGAGTTTCAGTAGGCACTAATCCTGACCTTCCTCTGCTCAAGTGGAATCCAGGTGGTTTGATATTTGACTAGAATGATTTGGCTTCCCCATGTATATTGGTGAAGGCGAGATGAGGGTGTTTCTGCAGGATATTGGCATGTGAATCAGTGGACTGAATGGGAGAGATCTGTCTCCAATGCAGACAGGCACCAGTCAGTTGGCTGGGGACTCAGATGGAAAAAAAAAGGTGGAGGAAGAGCAAATTCCGTCTCTTTCTTCTGGAGCTGTGATGCCTTTATTCTCCTATGTTTGGATATCAGAACTCCAAGTTCTCAAGTTTTTCAATTCCAGGGCTCACATCAAGAACCACTGAGCCTTCAGTCTCAAGACTGAGAGTAATGCCCTCAGCTTACTTGGTTCTGATAACTTTGGAATGAGCCATATTACCATCTTGTAAACAGCTTGCTGTAGGACTTCTAAGCCTCCATAATCTGATAAGTCAATTACCTAATAAATTTTCTCCTTGTTCTCTGTGTGTAAAATTTTAAACATTAAGTGAATGGATAATTAAAATTAAACTGTGGTATATTCAGATAAAAGAATACTATTCAGTGCTAAAGACAAAGGTGGTATCAGGTCATGAAAAGACATGAAGGAAACTTAAATTCATATTACTAAGTGAAAGAAGCCAATCTGAAAAGACTACATACAATTTAGTTCCACTATGACAACTGTAAAGGGAAAAACTATGGAGGCAGTAAAAACATCAGTGGTGCCAGGAACTGGGTGGGGGGAGGAGGGATGATTAAGCAAAACAGAGATGACTTTTTTTTAGGGCAGTGAAACTATTTCATATAATGTAATGATGGATCCATATCATTAGGCATTTGTTCAAATACATAGAATGTACAACACCAAGAATGAACCATAAACTATCGACTTCCAGTTATAATGATGTGTTGATGTAGGTTTATAGATTATAACGAATAGAATGGAATTATAACCAATAGAGTGGAATGTTGATGGTGTATGTATGGTGTTGGGGGTATATAGAAAATCTCTTTTTTTCCCCCACTAAGTTATGCTGTGAGCTTAAAACTATTGTAAAATAATGTTATATTTTGTTATAAAGGAAGACTCGTATATTTGACATAGAAAAACATTTTCAATTTATAACATCAAATTGTACTTTATAATTAGTTTACCCAGTTACTGTTTATGTGGGAAAATGTGTTCTTCTATTCTAAAATAGTACTTTGATTCTTTCATTTTTTCCATTGAGAATTAATGAAAATCGAGTAAACTAATGAATAATTTTCGACAGTTTCTAAATGTTTTTCATATTTTTGTCAATGTGGGTTTTAATTTTAACATTTTTATCTTGTGATACTAGACTTCTGTGTATTGTTTAAATGGGCATAATTTCTCAGTTGCATATATTAGTGATCTGCCTGCTATTAGGGAGGAAAGCCATTTCCACAATCCAGTATTCTTAAAATTTTGGTGTATGGAAGATTTTTAAATGACCATTTATGAAAAAATGAGGTGTTTATTTTGCATTTAAATGAATGATGGTCTTTACATAAATCAATAACATTTTTATATCAAGTGACATTTTACTCTTATGGTTACTATTTGTGTGTAAGAAATTCTTGCAACAATCAGCAGATTAAAGTGATCATTTTATTATGGTCATGAATTCTCTGGATCTTGAATTTGCACAGAGTACAAGGGGAAAGGCTTATCTTTGTTCCTGTCTTAGTGTGAGTCAAATGTTGAGACAGGAATCATCTGAAAGTGTCTTCACTCCTATGCCTGGCAATTTTGCTGATACTATCTGGGAATCCACTCACAAAACTTAAATATTAACTATATGTCTCTTCACAGGTAAACTTGGTGATCCCTGACCTAGATTATTGATTGAAAATCTTTCTAATTTCTATTATAAGTATTTAAGCTATAACTTTATTTCTAGTCATAGCTTTTATTGTGAACCTCATATTTATCAAATATTTTATGAGAAAATAATCATATGTAAAATAACTGCATATTTACTATCATATATTCACTTTCTAAATCATAAAATGAACAACTTACTCTATTTTACTAATTATATACCCATCATATTTCTATTTTTCCAACAATACATCTTACTTTTTGTTACATTTTAAAGTATTTTAAAGAAACCCCAAACAAGCATGCTTATAATAAACTGGAGTTCATTAGGAGAAGACAGATTGTGTGTGAGTGTGTGTGTGTGTGTGTGTGTACATTTGTATTTGGTGAAATGTACAATTTCTATGTATACCATTTTATGAGATTTTAAAGATAACTCCATTAAGATAAATTTGCATGCCATATCATTGACCCATTTAAGTTGTAAAATTCAATTATTTTTGGTGGATTAAAAGCTATTTGCAATCATCAGCATAGTCAATTTTAGAACATGTTTGTCATCTCAGAGATAAACTCCATACCCTTTGGCTATCACTGCACTATTTCCCCTCTTTCTCACCCATAAGAAAACACTAAGCTACTTCTGTTTTACAAATTTCCCTATTCTGGACATTTCATATGATGGGATAGTATACATATTATACATTAAATAAAGCAAGTTCTTTCACTTGTATAATGTTATCTAGGTCCATAATGCTGTAGCATGTATCATTTCTTCATTTCATTTTTATGGTTTGTTAAATATTCCAGTAAAGGATATACCACATTTTACTTATCCATTCAACAATTGGTGCAAATATGAATTATTTAAGCCTTTTGGCAATAATGAATAATGCTGCTATAAACATTTATGTGCAAGTTTTACCATTTTGTATGTTTTCATTTTTCTTGGGTACAGACTTAAGAGTGGAATTCTTGAGTTATATGGCAGATCTGTGTTTAATTATTTGAAGAATTGCCATATATCATTTTCCAAAGCATCTGCAGAATTTTATATTCCCAACAGTGGTGTATGAGTATTCTGATTTCTCCACATTTTCTCTGTGTTAATGTCTTTGGATTCTAGAATTTTGGGGGGTGAAATATTGTATCTTGCTTTAGTTTTGATTTGTATTTTTCTGATGCTAATGATATCCAGCATTTTTTCATGTGTTTATTGGTGAATTGTACCTCTTTTGGGAAAAAAATTTATTCAGATCATTTTCCCATTTATTAATTGGGTTGTTTATGTTATTATTTACTTGTAAGTGTTCTTTATATTTTCTGGAATTAAGTCCCAAATTAGATATATGATTGCAAATAATTTCTCCAATTTTGTGGGTTATCATTTTATTTACTTGATAGTATCATTTGGATCACAAAAGATTTTAACTTGGTGAGGTACAAGTTATCTACATTTGATTTTACTGCTTGTGATTAACCTCTAAGATTTTTTTGCCAAATCTGCAATTATGCAAATTTACTCTTTTGTTTTCTTCTAAGACTTTTTTTTTTTTTACTTTTAATTTCTACAATTTAGTTAGGTCTTTGATATGTTTTGAGTTATGTTTCTATATGATGTGTGGTAAAGGTTCATTTTATTGTATTGCATGTGGTTCACAAATTTTCTTTGAACTATCTGTGGAAAAAAATAATTCTTTCCTCATGAAATGATCATGGTACTCTTGTTGAAAAAAACTTGATGACAAACAAATGGTTTCATTTCTATGTTCTCACTTCTATTACATTTATCTATATGCCCACACTTCTACCAGTGCCACACTGACTTAATTCCATTTACCTTGTGGTAAACTTTGAAATCAAACAGCGAAGGTCTTCATATTTTCTTTATCTTTTTCTAAATTGTTATAGCTCCTCTGTGTCCCTTAGAATTCCACATGAATTTTAAAGTCAACTCACCAATTTCTAAGTGAGAGTTTGGCAAACTTTGTGTTCAGAACAAAAATCATAAAATGTTGAGGATTTGTGAGCCATACATTCGGTGTTACCTTTTTCTACTATTGTAGCCAAAAGATGGACATATGCAATAGGAAGACATATTGACAAGAGTGTGTTTCATTGAAATAGAATTTCAAATAGAGCTAACAAGTTGAATTGGGCCCATGGGTGGTAATTCTTTCCCCTACTTTAAACAAAGAACAATTTTAAGGATAATGAAAATATTTTGTTGTGGTAAAATAATTGTACTTGTTTATGAAGTACAATGTGATAATTTTATTTATGGATAAAATGTGAAATAATTGAAATAGAGTGATTGCCATTTCCATAACCTTAAAAGTTTATCATTTCTTAATTAAATTTGTAAGCTTTTAAACTTCTTTCTTCTAGCTATTTATAAAATGTGTAATGAATTGTTGTGAACTGTAGTCACCTGTGATGAATGTGCTATAGAACACTAGAACTTATTCCTGTTATACAACTTTATTTTGGTACCCATTATCCAACTTTCCTCTTACTCTCAGTTCCCTTACCCCCCTTAACTTCTACTGACTACTATTATACTCTCTACTTATATAAAATCAATAATTTTAAATACCACATATGAGTGAAAACATGTTTTAATTTTTGTTCTGTGCCTAGATTATTTCACTTAGCATAATGTCCTCCAGTTCCACTCAAGTTGCCACCAGTAACAAGATTTCATTACTTTTTATGGATGAATATATATAATTTGTTCATCCATTCATCCATCAATAGACTCACAGTTGATTCTGTATCTTGCCTATTGTGAATATTGGTGCAATAAACATGGTAATGTGTTTATCTGGTATACAGATTTCCTTTACTTTAGATATATACTCAGTAGTGGGGTAGCTGGATCATACTGTAGTTTTATTTTTAAGGAAACTTTGTTGTTATGGACCTGATATAAACTGTCTTCTACAAAGCTCATTTGTTGAAAACATAATACCCATTGTAGCAATGTTCAGAGGAAAAATTACTGGATTATGAGAGATGTAACTTCATCAGTGTATTAATCCATTTGATGACTTAATAATTTGAATGAAATAGTGGATTATAACTTTAGGCAGGTGGGCGTGGCTGGAGAAAGTAGGTCATTGGGGGCATGTTCTTTGGCATTATATTTTGTCCCTGACTTCTTGTATGCACCCTCTGTCTCTCTACTTCCCAGGTGCCATGAGCTAATCAGTTTTCCTCTGCCACACCCTTCTGCCCTGATGTTCTGTTTCATCTTGGACTCACAGCTATGGAGTTGACTAACCATGGACTGAACCTCTGAAACCCTGAACCCAAATAAACTTTTCCTTGTAAGTTGTTGTCAGCAACAAAAAGCTGACTAACACATCTATTGGTTTCAATAATAACTATACTAATTTACATTCTTACCAGAAGAATACAAGAGTACCCATTTATTCACATATTTACCAGCATTTTTGTCTTTTTTTCATTATTTATTGCCATTCCAACTGGGGTGAGATGATATATCACAGTGGTTTTGATTTGCATTTCTCTGATGATTACTGATGTTAAGCCATTTTTCATGCATTTATTGACCATTTGTATATTTTCTTTTGAAAAATATCTATTCAGATTATTTGCTCATATTTAAGTAAGATTATCATTATTATTATTGTTATTGCTCATGAGCTTTTTGTGTTCCTTATATACCCTGAATATTAATCCTTTCTTACATAAATATCTTGCAAGTATTTCCCCCCATTCTGAAGGTCTTCACTCTGTTGATCATTTCCTTTCCTCTGCAGAAGCTTCTTGTTTTGATATAATTGTATTTGTTTATTTTTGCTTTCGTTGCTTGTGTTTTGGGGTCTTACATAAAAGATCAGTTCATAATCTGCTTGAATCAAATGTATGAAATATGATATGTCAAGAGCTTTGTAATGTTTTGAACAACTAATAATAAAAAAAAATCAAAAAAATAAAAGATCATTTTAAATAAGAAGTGTTTTGAAATGTTTCCCCTATGCTTTCTTCTAGAAGTTTTGTAGGTTCGAGCATTACATTAAGGTCTTTGATATGGTTTGAATTAACTTTTGTAACGATTGAGAGATAGAGGTCAGGTTTCATCATTTTGCATTTAGATACCAGTTTTCGTAGCACCATTTATTGAGTAGTCTGTCAATTGTCTATTGTACTTTTTTGTGTTTTGTCAAATGTCAGATTTTTCTTAATGTGTGGATTTATTTCTGGGTTCTTTATCCCAGAAATTCATTTGTGTATATTTTGGTTTTCATATCAGCACAATGCTGTTTTAGTTACTACAGCTCCATAGTATGTTTTGAGGTCAGGTATTGTGGTACCTCCTGCTTTGTTACTTTTGCTCAAGGTTACTTTGGCTATTAGGGAAAACATTACAATTCTATATTAATTTTAAATTTCATTATTTAATTTTAAGTTGTTTTTTATATTTGCAAGGAATGTCATTTGTATTTTGATATAGCTTGCATTAAATCTGTAAGTCACTTTGGGTAGTATGGACATTTAAACAATATTAATTTTTCAAATCCATGAACATGGGATTTCTATTCATTTTTGTGTCTTCTTCAATTATATTCATCAGTATTTTGCAATTTTCATAGTTCATATAATTTTCTTGCTTTAATTTATTCCAAATACTTTATAAATATATTGGGATTGGGATTATTTTCTTGATTTTTTTCTTAGCAAGTTTATTATTGGTTTATAAAATGCTACTGATTTTTTAATGTTGATTTTGTAGTGTAGAATTTTACTGAATTTGTTAATCAGTTCTAGTAGTCTGTCTTTCTTTCTTTCTTTCTTTCTTTCTTTCTTTCTTTCTTTCTTTCTTTCTTTCTTTCTTTCTTTTTTCTTATTTTGTGGTACTGGGGTTAGACTCAGGGCCTGATTACTGGTGGGCAAGTACTCTATCATTGATCTACATCCTAGTCTTTTGGTGAATGTTTGTTTTTTTTCTTTATATAGAATCAGATCTTCTATAAAGTGGCGTAATTTGACTTACTTCCTTCCTGATTGAACACTTTTTCTTTCTCTAGCCTTATTGCATTGGCGAAGACTTCCAATATCCTACTGAATAAGAATAGTGAAAGTAGACATCCTTTCCTATTCTTGATCTTAGAGGAAATGATTTAAGCTTTTCCTGGTTCAGTATGATGTTGGTGGTGGGTTTGTCATATATAACCTTTATTGTATTGAAAAGTTCTGCTTCTTGAATTACCTCATTTATTAAATATTTTTATTATAAAACAATGTTCAATTTTATGAAATAATTTTTATATTTATTGAGATGATCATGATTATTATCCATTCTATTGTGGTGATATGCTTAGTGATTTGGGTATTTTGAGACATTTTAGCATGCAGGGCACAAATTTCACTTGAGCATAATGTATAATATTTTTAATATGCTATTGGATGTGGTTTCCTACTCTTTTCAGAATGTGCATCATAGTTCATCAGAGATATTGGTCTAATTTTTTTCCATGTCTGGTTTTAGTATCAGTATAATTCTGGCTTTGTAAAATATGTTTTGAAGGGTTCTCTCCCTTTAAGTTTTTAAAATATTGTTTGAGAAACACTAAAATTTGGTAAAATTAATTAGGGAAGCCATCTAGTCTTGGACTTTTTTTTTCTTGAGAGACTCTATTACTCATTTTTATTCTATTTCTATTTTCTCTGTTGTCATGGTCCAATTTCATAGGTTATATGTGTCCAGAAATATATTCACTTCTTTAGGTTCTCTAGTTTGTTGGCATAAAAGATCTAAAGACCCTCTATATTTCTGTGGTATCAGTTGTAATATCTCATTTTTTTTCATCTCTAATTTTTTCTATTTGAATTTTTTTCTCTTTCTTTTTTGGTTAGTTTATATAAATAACTATTGACTTTAGTTGTCATTTCAAAAAAACTATTCTTTTCATTAGTATTCTGTATTATTTTCAGTTTCTATTTTGTTTATATCCACTCTGATCTTGATTATCCCTTTCCATCTACTACTTTTGGGTTTATTTGTTTCTTTTATTCCTAGGTCACTGAGATGCTTCTTGAAGTTGTTCATATACACACTTATTTCTGTTTTGTTCTTTCTTAGTACCGTTTTTGCTGTATCCCACAGGTTTTGCTGTTTTATTTCCATGTTAATTTGGGTCAAGAAAATTTTTTTAAAAAATTTAAAATTTCTTTATTGACCAACTAGTTATTTAAGAGCATATTATTTAATTTTCACGTATTTGTACAATTTACAAATTTATTTTTGATTTTAATTTCTAAATTTATTTTACCATAGTAAAAAAAGACACCGGATATAATTACAAATCAATTTCATTTATTAAGACTTGTCTTGTGACCTGACACGTGATGTATCCTCAAGAATGTTTCATGTGCTCATGACCAGAATGTTTATTTTATAGGTGTTGGATTAAATATTCTGTGAGAACTGTTAACAAATTTTTGTTTTTAGTATGGTTTAGAGCCAGTGTTTCTTTGTTAATATTTTTTTCTGGATTATCTGGCAATTGATGAAAGTAGGATGTTTAATTCTTCAACTATGATTGTATTAGAGTCTACTTCTCCCTTTAAATCAATATTTGTTGTATGTGTTAACCCTCTTGCAAGAATTTTACAGCTCTGCTTTACCTTTTACTTCCTAATTCCACAGCATCTCAGTCAGTCAGAGCAGGTATGGTATAATCTTATAGAGTTTCAGTAAAACAACAAAAATCTCCCTGTATATCTCATTCCTTTTTTTTGTACTAGGGATTGAACCACTGAGTCACATCCTCAATATTTTTAATTTTTTTTTTATTTAAGGCATTGTCTTACTGTGTTGCTTAGGGCCACAATAAGTTGCTGAGGATGGCTTTGAACTTGTGATGCTCTGGCTTTAGCCTCCAGAGCCACTGGAATTACGGGCATACACAACCATGCCTGACTAAATCCTTTTAAAAATGTTTAATCAACTACTTATTAGCCCCAACAGATATTATTACCTCAGGCAACTGAGAAGTTAAATAATTATTGTTTATTTTTTTCAGAAAATACCCATATTGAGCTGTTATAAAATAACAAGTTCTGAATTAGGTCAAATAAAGACAAAGCGTGATAATGAAAATTTCATAAGAACCTAGTCAGGACAAATAGTGGCAATCCTATGGAAATAGGGTTGCTGGGGTAGCTCCAAGCTTGTTATTCCCTCTTCTGGGGCTGGTATGATTTTCACAGCTATCCTAATCTTTTGGTAGTTGACTTTCAAGGTTACTGAGGAACTGAGGTGAGGGGGATAGCAATATAGCTTGTTAAAATATCACAATATTCAGTGTTCAGAGTAATGTGGTTTCCCCCAAATAATATTTGTATTTTACAAGACATATATCAATTTGAAAATTTTGTAATGCTTATCTTGAAAATACTTTCTACTGTTCTCATTTTGTTTATGGAGCAGTGAAATTTTAGAGGTTCTTACTGTGTGACTGAGCTCGGCTTTGCACCAGTTGCATTTAAAATGATTATCAACATATTGAATTAAAATCTTCCATCTTTGTAATTATTTTTAATTCATTACATTTGTTCCATGTTTCCTTTTCACCTCCATTTTGCCTTTAAGGAGATTATTTAAAGAGAATATTTTATGTGATTTTATTTATTTCTTCTCTTGTGTCATTTATAATTATTTTTTAAAAATTTAGTGGTTTTCCCTAGGGTTGATGATATACATTTTAAAGTAATCTATATTTACTTTAAACTAATACTATGTTGCTTCTTACTTAGTACAGATACCTTTTAAAATAGTGTTCCCAATTCTTCTCTTGCAATCTTCTTATCATTGCTATTATTCTCCTATTCATGGCTGTGATCACTTAATATGCTGTTACTATTATCCCCTAAACAACCATTTATCATTTAGATCAATTAATACCTTTAAAAGTAGATTTTTTAATATTATGCATTCCTTATCCACACTTTGTATTTTTCCTTTTATGTGGATCTAAGCTTCTAACCTATAGAAATACTTAAAATATTTCTCATAAAACAGACTTTGCATTGAATTTCATTGCTATTGTTTTTCTGATAAGGTGCTTATTTTTCCTTGAATTTTGAAGAATAATATCATTGTAGATAACATTCTAATATGACAGAGTTTATTCACTTCATTGCTTTGAAAGTTTCCCTCCAGATTCTTTTTTCTTGAATTGTTTCTGACAATAAATTTTCTATTTTTCATTTTATTGCTCCTCTATATGTAAATTATATGGATTCAATAATGTTTGTGCCCCCAACAGTCCATTATAGCTAAAGACTTGATTCCCAGGGTAACACTTTGGGGAAGTAGTAGAATCTTTGAAATGTGGGCCCTAATGTAAGGTTCTTATGTCATTGGGGGCATGAGACATTTCTCATGTGACCTCATTGGTAATTCTTATGAAATGATTGTTACAATAGCCTGAGTTTGATCTCACTAAGCTTTCTGTGTTCCTTTGGCCTTGGACTGAGAGATGCACCATTGGCTTCTGTAGTTCTGAGGCCTTTGGAATGAACTGAGCTATGTTATTGGCCTCTCATGTTCTTCAGGTTACAGATGTTCTATTGTGAGATTTCTCAGTCTCTATGGTTGTGTGTGCCAATTACCCTAATAAGTACCATTTTTATCTGTCTATCTATCTATCTATCTATATCTATCTATCCATGCATCCGTTTGGATTTGTCTGGAGAACCACAACTAATACACCTTTAATTGAAAATGCCCTCACTTTGTGGTTTGAAAAGTCAGATAAGTTCATGATATTTCATTTTGCAAAGTAACTTGGTGGCCTATGTTAAGCATTCACTTTCTAAGGTGCAGTAGCAATCCTAGGGGTATCTCAAAAAGAATAGTTACATGAGGATGATGGCATGCCTTGATCGAAATATCTAAAGGGTTTTGTTGTAATTCACCTCTGTTTTCCAAAGACTACAAAAAGCATCCCTACCTTCTAGTGACACTTCAAAAACCGTTGGGTCTGTTGAATAATGCGGCTCAAATAGCAGCTCGAAGCAAAAACACCTCAGCCTATTACAAACCTTCTTCCTATCTGGGCTCCATTTAAAACTAGCAGCTATTTGGGTTACTGGGTAAAAAAACCAGAATAACAAGCTTAAATGAGGAATATGTTTCCTTTAAAATCTAAATAGGCTTGCTAGGTGCTGTGCTTCTTTTACCACTTAAGAGCTTTTGATATGTCCCATGTCACTGGACCCCCAGAAATTTCAGTGAGATAGAAGCCTTCTGAATTTTAGTAAGATATATTTCCCAATCTCTGACATGCAAATATCTTACCAATAAGTCTGGAGTTGTTTCATTTCTCACTAAGTCAAATCAGCCTAATGTCATCAATATAATGGCTTATCATATTAACTTGTGGAAGGGAAAGGTGATTGAGATAACTACAAAATAAATTCTGGCATACAGCAGGGGAGTTGATATACCCTTGAAATAGAATAAAGGTGCACTGCTGTCCTTATCAGCTGAAGGCATACTGCTTCAGGTGGGCCTTATGGACAGGGACAGTAAAAAAAGGCATTTGCCAGATCAGTAGCTGTATATCAGGTAACAAGGGATGTGTTAATTTGCTCAAGCAATGAAACTACATCTGGTAGAGCAGCTGCAATTGAAATCACCAATTAGTTGGGCTTATGATAATCCACTGTCACTCTCCAAGATTCATCTGTTTTCTGCATAGGCCAAATAGGGATATAGTGGGAATTATCATCCCTTCATCCTTTAAGTCTATGATGGTAGCACCAATCTCAACAATCCCTACAGGAATATGGTACTCATGTTGATTTACCATTTCCCTAAGTAGAAATAATTCTAATGGCTTTCTTTTGGCCATTCTCACAAAATAGCCCTCTCTCCCTGGGTCAAGGAACCAATATGGTGAACATACCAACTTCTAAGTACATATATTCCAATTATACATGCTGAAACTGGGAAAATAGCCACAGGGCTGGCTTCAGAGAAACACTGGTCTCATGGTTAGATGGACCTAAGCTAAAACTTCATAAGCCCCTTTAAGAATAAGGGCCTTTAAGAAGCCCCTTTAAGAAGAAGGGCTATAGTGACACTTTGTGTCTCTCAGAGCCAATGTCAATTCACTGCCGGTGCCCAGGATTATTTGAAAGGTTTGATTATTTTCTTTTCCTAGGTCACATTTCCCCTAATAAAAGGGTATAGGTTCTTTGGGAATGCCTGGTACAAAGATGAACTATATAAATCAACAGTAGAGATCCAGAGTCCTTTCTCAAGGGGAAAGGGCCCTTCTTCCTGTGAAGGGGTTTGGGGTCAGTAAACTAGCTCAGGTGTGGAAACTGATTCAGGATCTATAATGTTTTTTTTGTTTGTTTATTTGTTTGTTTTTATAATATTTGTTGGAGTTTATCTTTCATTTTACTGCTTATATAGATCAATTAAAAATTTAGTAGAATTATATATTTCATTTCTGGGAACACCGTGATTAACTAGCCAGCATCATATGTCTGCACTACTCTTATGATTCTGATTGTTCCTTTGACTTTGCTAGTATGGTAACTACACCTGTTTTGCCTTTGATGACTGAGTACCCCCACTTTGCCTCTGCCACCTCAAGATCCAATTACTCCCACTACATTTAACTTTCTTAATTCAGGAGATATAGTTCCCACTAGAAGTTTTGGCCTACATAATGATCATAAATCTAGCTTGTTACAGATGCATGGACTCTCCTCACCAATGTATTTCTCAAAGTATTGGTGAATGATATGTCCTCTGGACTCTACTTGTGTGAATGAGAAGGTCTTACATGAAAAATACACTCTAACCTTCCATTCTCCCTAAGCTTTTGAATCTCTTCCTCTATGTTAAACCAAATGATATCAGGAATTTGAAAAATGCTCATAGTGGGCCATTTTGGGGTGCATAATTCAGTCAACCAACATAAATTTTTAAAGCCCTTTATAATTCCACATGTTTTAACATGAATTAACATAACATTATCCACTTGCCTAGGTTTTTTCCTTCCAGAGAAAGCAATGTTTATACCAGTGGACACATCAGTAATATTGATCAGGAATTTCAGACTGCCATCAGTCACTTTTGAGTCCCATACCCCTGAATCAACAGGCCAAGGAGGGATTGAAGGTGGTAGCTGGGGTAATTGATCTGGAAGACCAAGAATTCCAAAATGGAAATAAGAAAAAGTATATCCAGGATACAGGAAATCCTTTAGAGTATCTTTTACTATTACCATGCACTGTGGTTAAAGTCAACAGGAAATTAGAAGAACCCAATCCAGGCAGTACTATTAATGTCCTAGATTCTTCAGGAATTAATGTTTTGCTCACTTCACCATGTTAAGAAACATGAAAATTTGAGTTCTCTCTCTTCTTCTCTTCGTTAGCATGGCTAAGGGTCTGTGGATCTTATTTATTTTTTCGAAGAACCAACTTTTAGTTTTGTTAATTTTTTCAATAGTTTCTTTTGTTTCAATTTCGTTGATTTCCGCTCTGATTTTAATTATTTCTTGCCTTCTGCTACATTTGCTGTTGTTTTGCTCTTCCTTTTCTAGGGCTTTGAGATGAAGTGTGAGCTCATTTATTTGTTGGTTTTTCCTTTTTTTTGAGGAATGACCTCCAGGCAATGAATTTCCCTCTTAAAACTGCTTTCATTGTGTCCCATAGATTCCGATATGTTGTGTCTGTATTTTTATTTATCTCTAAGAATTAAGATTTATACAATGAAAACTACAGAACCCTAAAAAGAGAAGTAGAAGAAGATCTTAGAAGATGGAAAAATATACCCTGTTCATGGATAGGCAGAACTAACATTATCAAAATGGCGATATTACCAAAAGTTCTCTATAGGTTTAATGCAATGCCAATCAAAATCCCAACAGCATTTCTTGTAGAAATAGAGAAAGCAACCATGAAATTCATATGGAAAAATAAAAGACCCAGAATAGCAAAAGCAATTCTAAGCAGGAAGTGTGAATCAGGTGGTATAGCGATACCAGATTTCAAACTATATTACAGAGCAATAGTAACAAAAACAGCATGGTACTGGTACCAAAACAGGCGGGTGGACCAATGGTACATAACAGAGGACACAGAGACTAATCCACAAAGGTACAACTATCTTATATTTGATAAAGGAGCTAAAAGCATGCAATGGAGGAAGGATAGCATCTTCAACAAATGGTGCTGGGAAAACTGGAAATCCATATGCAACAAAATGAAACTGAATCCCCTCCTTTCGCCATGCACAAAAGTTAACTCAAAGTGGATCAAGGAGCTAGATATCAAATCAGAGACTCTGCGTCTGATAGAAGAAAAAGTTGGCTCCAATCTACATATTGTGGGGTCAGGCTCCAAATTCCTTAATAGGACACCCATAGCACAAGAGTTAATAACAAGAATCAACAAATGGGACTTACTTAAACTGAAAAGTTTTTTCTCAGCAAGAGAAACAATAAGAGAGGTAAATAGGGAGCCTACATCATGGGAACAAATTTTTACTCCTCACACTTCAGATAGAGCCCTAATATCCAGAGTATACAAAGAACTCAAAAAATTAGACAATAAGATAACAAATAACCCAATCAACAAATGGGCCAAGGACCTGAACAGACACTTCTCAGAGGAGGACATACAATCAATCAACAAGTACATGAAAAAATGCTCACCATCTCTAGCAGTCAGAGAAATGCAAATCAAAACCACCCTAAGATACCATCTCACTCCAATAAGATTGGCAGCCATTATGATGTCAAACAACAACAAGTGCTGGCGAGGATGTGGGGAAAAGGGTACTCTTGCACATTGCTGGTGGGACTGCAAACTGGTGCGGCCAATTTGGAAAGCAGTATGGAGATTCCTGGGAAAGCTTGGAATGGAACCACCATTTGACCCAGCTATTGCCCTTCTCGGACTATTCCCTGAAGACCTTAAAAGAGCGTACTACAGGAATACTGCCACATCGATGTTCATAGCAGCACAATTCACAATTGCTAGACTGTGGAACCAACCCAGATGCCCTTCAATAGATGAATGGATAAAAAAAATGTGGCATTTATACACCATGGAGTATTACGCAGCACTAAAAAATGACGAAATCATGGAATTTGCAGGGAAATGGATGGCACTAGAGCAGATTATGCTTAGTGAAGCTAGCCAATCCCTAAAAAACAAATACCAAATGTCTTCTTTGATATAATGAGAGCAACTAAGAACAGCAGGGAGGAAGAGCAGGAAGAAAAGATTAACATTAAACAGAGACATGAGGTGGGAGGGAAAGGGAGAGAAAAGGGAAATTGCATGGTAATGGAGGGAGACCCTCATTGTTATACAAAATTACATATAAGAGGTTGTGAGGGGAATGGGAAAATAAACAAGGAGAGAAATGAATTACAGTAGATGGGGTAGAGAGAGAAGATGGGAGGGGAGGGAGGATAGTAGAGGATAGGAAAGGTTCCAGAATACAACAGTTACTAAAAGGGCATTATGTAAAAATGTGGATGTGTTACTGATGTGATTCTGCAATCTGTATTTGGGGTAAAATTGGGAGTTCATAACCCACTTGAATCATATGTATGAAATATGATATGTCAAGAGCTTTGTAAGGTTTTGAACAACCAATAAAAAAAAGAAGCATGAAAAGCTTGAGGGGGTCTCTGGAAGCAAAAGTAATACAGAACAGATAGTAGAAAACAGCAATAATACTGGCTCTGAATAATTATGGAAACAAGAACTGTAATTATTATGAGTATTCTCTCTTTATTTTATTGTGAATAAATTTGTGTTAATGTACATACATTAAGCAAATCTTTGTTTCCTTTCCCTTCCTATCCCATTATCATGTGGCATATAATATATTTACTTTATGTCATTGCTTAAGCATTATTAATTTTACATTATTCTATTTAAGTTGTAGGGTATCAGGAAAAAGGCAAATGTAACTCAAGGGTTTTATCTCTTTTTCTGAGAAAAAAATAATGTAATTCCAGTAATACACAAAATATTTATGTTAGTAGGATTATGACCTTCTTATTATTATCTTTATTTAGAGATTAAGTACAGTTTACAGAGATTTATAGAAATACATTGTTGACAATGGGTGGACTTTGGTGGTTAATTTAATTGTCAACTTGACTAGGCAAAGAGATGCTCAGATGCCTGGTAAAATATTACGACTTGATATGTCTGTGAAAGTGTTAAGAGAAGAGATTATTATGAGTTATAAAGTAGTACTATACTCAGCAATGTAGCTGTGCATTGTTGTGGGCCTAAATAGAATGAAATGATGAAGGGAGGATATGTTATCTCTCTCTTCTTGAGTTAGGATATCATTTTATGGCCTTCATTAATTACAGCCTCTGGCCCTTGGGCCTTTATTCTTCAGGAGCCTCTCTGGTTGTCAGGACTTCAAATTTCGACCGATTACATAACTGGCTTTACTGGTTATATGGCCAAAGAGAGTGTGGAGATTAACTCCATTAAAAAGAAACCAAGCACTTTTTACCATGGCAATAGGAAAGGGCATTTTAGGAATTGACAGCACACAACCAATGGTAGCCATAAAGGTGTAAAAGTACTGGCTTGTAAATGGCCAATCTTGGAACAACTCAGCCTACATAATCACATAAGCCTATTCTCATAATAAGTCTTCCTCTCTTATTTTTTGTCTCTGCTATAGTTTGGTTCTGGAATGTCCCCATTAGGACCATATGTTAAAGGCTTATTTCTCAGCTTGGCAGCTACTGGAAGGTGGTAGAAATCTTTTAAGAGGGAGGTTCTAGTGGGAGGTATTAGGTCATTGGAGTCAGACCCCTGAAGGAGATTGTGGGACACCATTCTTTCTCCTTCACACTTGACCATGAAGTGAATTATTGTTATTTACCACATACTCCATCTATGAAATTCTGTGCTACAATAGGCACAAAGAACTGGGACAAACAATCATGAAATAAAATCTCAAAAACTATGAACCCAAATAAACATTTCTCTTTTATAAGTTGTTTATCTCAGGTTTCTTGGTACTATAACTGAAAGCTAATGCAGAAAATTGGTACCAAGAAAGTGGTGTTATTGCTGTAACTATACCTGAGATGGTGTGGAAAATACTTTGTAATTGTATTACAGAAGTTTAAAAACTTTTTGGAGGAGTGGGCTATAAAAAGCCTAGAATGTGTAAGTAGTTTAACAGGTGATTCATGTAGGGACTCACAATCTCATAATGTTGATAGAAAACTGACAGTAAATACCTGCTTCATGAGGTTCCAGATGGAATTAGATATTCCATTAGAAACTGTAGTAGATTCTGAGATAGGAATTTGGGGATACAGAAAAAGAAAAGTATACTGAGGCTTAAAAGAGAAGTACCCATGAGCTTTGGAATGCAGGAAACACTCATGAACCATTAAAATGAAAAATAAGCAACTTCTGAGCAACCCAGCTCACGTCCTTGGCCCACACTCTTGAGCAATGTCCTTGCCTACAAAAACTAACATGGTATGGGTAAACCTTTTGCAAAATTATGTGACTCCACCTTGACTCCTCCTCTAGTTATTCCTTTGCTACTCTCCCTCTACAAATACTAACATCCCAAAGCAATGGGTTGCTGTCACTCCCTCTGGAGGATGGTCCACATTATCCCTTAAATGTGTACTCCTTGCTTTAAAGCCCTGAAGGTTTCTGACTCTGAACATGGCTGGCATTTTCCCTTAAATGTGTACCCCAAAAGACATCTCTCCCTTGAGATAACCCATATTCTCCCTTGAATGTGTATTTGATTCCCTAAATTAATCTGTCTGTGTCTCTAAGCGGTACATTCTAAAATTCTTTTTCATCACATATACCAAGAACCCTATCATCTAGTCTAGATTCCCTTTTCTTGGAACTCCTCTGGTGACAGAAGCTGTCCCTATTATATTCTAGCAAAGAATTTTGCTATATAATGTCCATGGCTTGAAAATTTGGGAGAAATAAAGTTCAAAAGTGATGTATTAGTTTATACAGTGGAGAAAATTTCAATTCAGTAAAACATCCAAGCAGAGACATGGGTATTACTGGCTGCTTTTGCCAAATTTATAGTGAGAATTAGGAGCAAAAAGCAAAGAGGAAAGATTTAAAAGTTGGCAAATTGTTGAGAAAAGGGTAATCATTAAAGGTGTGGCCAAAGAGAGTGTGGAGATTAACTCCATTAAAAAGAAACCAAGCACTTTTTACCATGGCAATAGGAAAGGACATTTTAGGAATTGACAGCACACAACCAATGGTAGCCATAAAGGTGTAAAAGTACAGATATTTTTCAAACATATTCCAGGAAAGAATCTTTTTTGAGGGCCCTGGTTTGTCCTTTCTACCCCAGAATGCTTTGGGTATCATTTCCCCAAGGTTAATTGAAGACAGCAAGACCTTCAGAGATCACTTCAGATGTGGTTCAAGTGAGCCTCAGTACAGCTTATGCTAGCAACAGATCTTAGCATTATCCATTCCATGTGGTGCTGGTTTTACAGGCATGCAAAATGTAAGAGTTATGGGGTCATGGAGACTCATATTGCAAATTTAAATGAAAACCTAAAAAGCCAGGCACTATGTGGCAAGGTCTGATTTCCAGCAAACCATCCTTCACAGTATGATATATGGAAAATGAGACTGAAGCCAAAGCTGTGTTGGAAACCCCAGGAAGCTAGAGATGCCAGGAATGTCGAATGTCTGCTGAGGGAAACTGTAGGCAGCAAGTAGAGTCAAACCATGAGAGTGATCATGTGAACTACAACCATGAAGGTCATAATTTCAGGGCCTCTCAAGCCCTTGAGAGCCCATATCCTGCCACAATGTGCCCCAGATTTAGGGCACTGAGACTTAGGATTTACAGTTTGCCCTGCTGGGTTTCTGTTTTGGTTTGGTCTGATCCTTTCTTTCTATTTCCTTATTCCTCCTTTTTAGAATAAAAAGGTTCACCCTGTATCATCATGTTTTACTTTGGGGGTTTTATGGGGGCTCACAGCTGTGTTTGCCTGAAGTCTAAGAGGAAACTTTGACCTTTGACTTTTGAGCAATGCTGGAACAGTTCAGACTTTGTGGACTCTTGGAGGAGATTAACTAAATTAATTTTACATTGTGAAGTGGGCATGATCCTATTGGGGGATAATGGTAGAAAAATCCATATGTTCAATAATTTTTTTCTCAGCTGGGTGGCACTAAAAATTGATGAAAAGTTTTTTTGTTGTTTTTTGTTTTGTTTTGTTTGTTTTGACTAGGAATTGAGCCCAGGGGCACTTTACCACTGAGCTACATCCCCAGCCTTTTTAAAATTTATACTGAGATATGGCCTGTATAAGTTGCTGAGGGTCTTGCCAAGTTGTTGAGGCTTGCCTTGAACATAGAATCCTCCTATCTTAACCTTCTGAGTCACTTGGATTGCAGGTATGCATCACTGTGCCTGGAAATGGAAACTTGTAAGATAAAGCACCCAGTGAGAGACTACTAGGTATATGTCCTCAAAGGGGATTGTGGGATGCCAGTGTCGTCTTTTCTATTTTGTGCCAGCCATAGAGTGAATGGGCTACTCTGTCACATGCTTCTGCCATAGTATAATTTTTCACTGCAGGTTCAAAGCAATGAGGCCAAGCTACTATAGACTGAAATTTCCTAAAGTGTCAGCCAAAATAAACCTTTCCTCTTTTAAGTTTATTATCTCAAATGTTTTGTTAGAGTAATATAAGCTAACACAGTCTGTCTCTCTAATCCTATGTGTGTGTGTATGTGTGTGTGTTTGTGTGTGTGTGTGTGTGTATGTATACGTGTACCTATATACATCCTGTTGATTCTATTTCACTGTAGAATCCTGATTACTATAGATAAAAAATGTTAAGAACCAAATTTTTCACTGTTAGAGTAGAAAAAATCACATGTTTGGGAGACATGAATTATTTATGTGATAGTGAATTATGGTTAGACATATCAGTACAAAGTCATGCTTACCTTAATACAGGTATAAAGTAACACATTTAGAAACAATTATAGATTGTGTGTGTGTGTGTGTGCACATATATTATAAGCTCTTTTAGCTTAGATGGCTTAGATGCAATGACACCCTCATAGCAATGAAAACACCGAGTACCTTGGTTATGGTTTCTAATACCAGTATCCAATTAAATTGATCAGAGCTCCATGAAGAATTGCTGATTCTGGGATTAGGTTATACAATATACAATTTGCCCCTGGAACATCTTTTAATGTCAGAAAATAAGGAAGGGGAAAAAACATGATGGAAGTATGTCAAAGGAGAACATGATTCAACTGAAAGAGCTACTAGTACCCATAGTTGCAAAAACTTGAACAATACCATATTAAAGCAGCGTAGGATTATAATCTGAAGTATTAAATAAATTTCCACAATCATGCCTAGAAATATCTATATAGATATTTTGTCCTTATGAAATTGGAACATAAATCCTCACTCTATAAATTTGCGTTCTGAATATCAACTTTGTTCCAAACTTGGAAACTTGTAAGATATAGTACTCAGTGAGAGACTACTAGGTATATGTCCTCAAAGGGGATTGTGGGATGCCAGTGTCTTCTTTTCTATTTTGGATTGGAAAGATTGGAAAGGGGATAAAAGGGGGTAAAAGGTATAGATTGGAAAGGGGTAAAAGGTAGCTTTGGAGTGGAAAAACCTGAAAACCAGTCAACATCAAGAGTTGAAAATCATGTTCATAGTATGCATCCTTGAGATGATATGATGAAAATGGCACTTTATTTTAGACATTTTCCTCAAAAAGCTCATAACCATAGACTAATCCTGAACATTTTAAGGTCATACACTAGCTCCAAAAATTACTCAACCATAACAATTGAAACCACATAGGCAACTTAGGAACTGGAAAATAGATCTGAAGCAACAATATAGAAAACACCATTAACACTATTTTTTTAAATGGTGGTGCTGGAGAAACCAATATGAGATACAGTGGGAAGTTCTACCATATGTGTGAATTGGGGTTCAAGAAAGGGAACAGAGAAATAATAAGTGCATCATACTTGAAGAAGTAAATGCCAATATTCTTCTAATATCAACATATGATAAAAATCAACATTCAAAATATTTTAAATGCAAGTAAGATAAACAAATAAAATATCATCTAGATATAATAGAAAACTTTTAAAGCAAAAGATAAAGAAAAATCTCTTAATTTTTTTTTCAGAAAAAAAGAATGCCCTCAAAAATTCCATTATAAGATGTAAAATGATTTGTCAGTGGTGATACTGAAAGACTCACTAAATTAAAAAAAAAAACTTAAAGCAATAAAAGAAGAGAAACTAGAGTTATAAATATTATCCAATTTTTAAATTGCTATTATCAGACAAATAGCAGATTATCAATAACCATTAGAATTTCATTAAGTGAAATACTAAAGATTTTTCTTTAGGAAAAAAACAATGATTCCCAAATAGAAGTCCAGAGAGGCAGGAAGGAATGGCATGCAACAAGTAACCTAAACTTTTTGAAAAAATTACCTGAATAATAATAAAATAATAATGCATAATGTATATATGTGTATATGACTGTATGTATGAGTACATGTGTATGTCCAGAGGAAACCAGTTTCAGTATTCTATGAGTCTTCTGAAAGTAGAGTCACATAGGATGTATTTAATTTCTCTAGAAATAATGTGACAATTTGGGTGAATTACCTTTTACTAAAGATCTCACCTGATTCTAGGAGTCCAAGGTTTTTTACTTTAAGGTCAATTACAAGGGCACTCTTTGCAGAGTACATCCCAAATTCCACATTCTCAGAGGAAAAACAGACATAAACCACATTGTTCAATTTATGTAATTACACCTGTATCATTTAGAATAATCAATATGTTAATGTAGGGACCTGTTTTCTAGTCAAGTTCCCAGATGCCAACCAATGCCCAATGTAACAGACCATTATTTTTTAAGGATAGCAGCCTCAGGCCTACTATGTTAACTCTTTCAGCATGTTGTTTGTAAGAAACACTGAAAAATGAATGAGATTATAAACACCCAATATTAGAAAAAAATGCAAATTAATCACACATAAAGAAAATAGGAATATTTTCAAATACCGATAAAATAGTAAAAAAATACAGAAGATCAACATAGGAAATAGTTCTTTGAAAGAATAATAAAATCAGTACACCTATGCCTATAATGATAAGAAAAATGTTTAAATGATTGAACAAAGAACAAATATTAAAAAGTGGATCATTCATTTTAATATTGGAAATTAATTTTCCCTTTTTGATTAGTACATATTAATTATACAGAATAATAAGTTTCATTGTGGTGTATCACGCTTGCATATTATATACTTTGATCGTTTCCAATCCTTCATTATCCCTTTTCTTTCTCACACCCCTTTTCCCCTTATCCCCTTCCTGAAAGGGGGGACATTCTTAAAATTCTATGTGCAGGGGCTGGGCCTGTAGCTCAGTGGTAGAGCGCCTTCGTTGCTCATGTGAGGCACTGGGTTCAACCTTCAGCCCCACATAAAAATAAATAAATAAAGACACAGTGTCCATCTACAACTAAAAAAAATATTAAAAAATTCTATGTACATTAGAAAAATCAGCAGGAATTATCTTGAACTACTTTATACCATAAAATTAGAAATAGAGATAACAGACTAATTCCTAATAAAGTTCCATAAAAGGAAATAAAATTTGAGACTAATTCTATAACTATTTAAGACGTTAATTTGGTAATTAAAGACTCTTCTAAAGAGCAACTCCAGGTCAAGATGGTTTTAATAGTTAAATATACCAAATATCTCACAACGAAATAATGGCAATCTTGCCATAAAACTATCTTACTCATGAATATAAGTGCAAAAATTATAACTAAAATCTTAACAAAGTGAATGGTATAAAAATAAATAATGAATTATAGTTAATTTGAATTCATTTCAAAATGAAAAAAAAACTGTTTAAAAAATGAACATTTCTCTGTTTTACTACATTGGCAGAACAAAAAGAAAAATAATATGATCATTACAACAGACAAATAAAAATTTGATGTTTTGTGTACTATTACAGTGAAAACTTATTTTAACTAGGAAGAGAAACATCTTTTTATTTTTTTTAGTTGTAGATAATCACAATACCTTAATTTTATTTATTCATTTTTATGTGTTTCTGAGGATCCAACCAGTGACTCACACATGCTAGGAAAGTATTCTACGACTGAGCTACATTCCCAGCCCTAAAGAGAAACTTCTTAATCCAATAAGATATATCTACAAAATAGCCAATAGCCATTATTACACATAATTGTGAAATGATGAAAGATTTCCCCTAGAATGACAAAGATGTACACTATCCTCACTTTCATCTAATATTGAGCTGGAAGTCCCACCTATGTAAAAATCCAAAATTGTAAAAAATACAACATTGTAGAAATATCAAAATTTAAATGATCATGAAATAAAAGTATTTATTTTAAGATAATTAAAATGTAATCTGAATATGATATGCTTGTGTACAAAGAACATTCAAAAGAATATTAAGATAAATTACTGGAGTTAATGAATGAAGAGTAATAAGCATGCTGATATACCTATACATGTACTTATTTGAAATATACTCACATGATAGATGATAGACGTAAATAGATATAGGAAACTTGGAGGGAAAAGAAAATACATCAAATTATTGGAAGTATGGTACAAGGGAAACATGGAATTGAAAGAAAAACTCATGCAAATAGATATAATGGTCTCTGGCACACAGCAATAGCCTCAGTATATACCACCTAGTAGGCATTCAAAAAATTTTCCTTGAATGAATTAATGACTGAATGTTCAGCTACTCAGCTTTATAACCATAAGTCCTTATACTTGTCCTCATAATGACTACATTGGTAACAGAGCCTGAAACAAGTTTACAAGTTATGAATAATGACTCCAGAGTCAAATATTATTGGACAGCAAAGACAGGCACTCAGAATTGTCATTTTTGGAGAAAGATTGTAATCCAACTTGAATTCCTTAGATTTGATATTTAAATTTAAAAATAAATAATACATTTTACAATTTTAATTCTCTATTGAAGATATTACTAATATTGTTTCTTTGTCATACTAATTTATTCAGCTATTTGGACTTATGTATGCAGGTTCATTAGAATAGATGGAGACATCTGAACCTTTTACTTCACTGACTACACTGACCAATCTGGACTGGAAATTTGATATTATTTACAGACTCTTGGTTTTTACAACAGATAAAAAAATAACATTAAGCATGTTCAAATGTACTATGATTTAAAAATGATTTTATATCCTTAGTTAATGTACAGCATCTTATCAAGTTAGAAGTTAAAATAATTGATAAGGAAAAGTTGTTAAATATGGTTAACACTTTTATTCATGAAATTATGGATACAATCCCTACAGTATGATCTCTAATAGCAGTGTTTTGGATTTCATAAGAAACTAAAAGTTAATACTCCCTTGAGGAATTCAGTCTACAGTGTAAAAAAAACATAATATGACAATGATGTTTGACAATAAAGTTTCCAAGAAAATATTTTTATCTTTATTTACACATTAGAAGTTAAAAAGTATTATGTGAAATTCTACTTTCTCCCTACTTAGCATTATTATTTGACCTTACAAGGTGCTATAAACTTAATAGCTCCTTTAATGTGCCATACAAGATAAATTTTGTTTGCTCCATGTGACTCTATTTCATTTGAGACCATATCCAATTTTACATTTTAAAATGAAATTCAGTTTTATAGTTGAAGAGTCACTAGAACTATGCACACATTTGGTACTTCCAATGATACCCTCTGCATAATTTTTTTTACCAAAGTCTTGGGAAAATGTTGTATTTATTTACCGCTCACATCAAGAGACTATATTTTAAATTGCTAACCTAATTTAAGGGATCTTATGAAATAATGCCTTTAAACACTACTACTAGAAATGAGGTTTATTCTTTTTGAGGCCAAATTTAGACCTTCTCACACTAAGATTTGAGCTAGAAAACAAAAAGAGAAAGGTTAGTAAGCAATCTTTGATTAAAAAAAATTGGCAGGTTTTTCAGACTGGAATTAAGCCAAGAGGCCAGCAGCTGTATTCATCCTTGGCTGAGCAAGTTAAGCGCTGGAGCACACAAGCTGAGAACTGTGGTTTGTACAGCAGGGAGAGTGAGGCAGAATCACAGCTAATTAGAATTCCTGTAGGCTTTATCAACAGGTCTGCAAAATACAGTAATTAAGCTATGACTGTGAAAACATGTCACTTTTATGTTTTGGAGATGATGTAAACTAGCTTAAAATTACTCAGTTCAAAAACAATCACTTAAAATCTTCTTTAAAATGATACATGGAATCTATCTTTGACTACTGTGATTTTTGTAATTACTACAATCAAAGCCAAGTTTAATTTAATTTCTCAATAAAAAGTATGATGGGATCACGTACTAATTTGCTTTTGTGCAGATGCTTTCTAGACCAACTAGGAGCAGATGGAATAAAATATATCAATATCTAAGATTTTAAAAATCTCAAAATCTGTCTGCCTATGTGAGAGATAGGGAAATTGTCATTGAGGATGTAAGTTCATGTTTAACATACCTGAAAGTCAGAGTCCTTTTTTGTTAACAGAATTCAAGAAATATATTCATAAATAATAATTTTATTCTTAGGTCATGATCATAAAGTGAATTAAAAAATGAGAGGGGAAATACTTCCAAAACATGCCTCTCCTTTTAAATGCTATTGTGAGCCAGATTTGATCGAATATCTATGACAGAAGTGACTGAGTTGACACCCTGCTCTTATCTTATGCTTTTGCAGTGAGGGGGAAGATGGCAGTAGGACAAAGGAAGAATGATTATGCTTTCATTTATTTAAAAAATATCTTTTATTCGTTGGATTAAAACAGCTGAAATCATTAATGTAAATTTCTTTAAAAATAAATCTCCCATAGATCATACTTGTGAGTGTGTGTGTATGAGTATGTACATGTGTGTATGCTTACACATGAAAGAGCAAAGAGCAGTTGATGACATCTGTTGGAGAAAAGAAATAAGTTCTGGTTAAGTTCAAGTGACATTTTTGCATTTATTTGTTTTAATTTGTAAAAAGCATGATGGAAACTACTCTTGTTTGAAATGCAAATTACATATAAAATACAGGTATATTATTACCATTGGAAAGTACTACAGAAGTAAGAGTGCTAACTCAGGGTAATTGTCATAACTGTAAACATTTTAGCCTGAATTAGTAAATGTTACACATCATGTTATCTATAAAGTGCATTACTATATTTTTTTTACTATAAAAACACTCATAATCCAGAAAGTGAAATATGTCTCAAAAATGAATGCCTATTTTACATTTTTTACAATCACAACTAGTTCATATACTACTGAGAAAATTTTAAAAAATATATATATATATTTGGGGGCTGGGGTTGTGGCTCAGTGGTAGAGCACTCGCCTAGCGCATGCGAGGTTCTGGGTTTGATCCTCAGCACCATATAAAAATAAATAAATAAAATAAAAGTATTGTGTCCAACTACAACTAAAAAGTATTTTAAATATATGTGTATATATGTACATATATGTATATGTATCAAACTGCCTTTTGCCATCTATCATTAAAGCCAAATTAAACAAGTCTGAATTTTTCTAATTTGCCTTAATTGTGAAGTTTTATTTTGCAACAACATGTATTAATTTATATGATTATGCAAGTAAGGCAGTCTTATAAGACAATATCTGGAATGAATAAGCAATGAAAACTTCATCTATAATTTTTTTCTTTTTAGTAGTTGGGATTTAACCCAGGAATACTAACCACTGAGCTACATCCCCAGCCCTTCATTTTTTTTTTTTATTTTGAGACAGGGTCTCACTAAGTTGCTTAAGGCCTTGCTAAATTGCTGAGTCTGGCTTTGAACTTGTGATCCTTCTGCCTTAGCCCCCTGAGTTGCTGGGATTATAAATGTGAGCCATGGCACCCAGAACCTATAATCTTTTTAACCAAATTTTATTTAGACTGTGTTCTCCCTTCCATCTTACCACCTCTTTTTCAGTATGCACTTATCAGAATGATGATTATTCACACACTTAGTTGTGCTAATATTTTTAAATAATGTATATATGATGGGAAATAACATATATTCTCTATACTTTGATAGAGAATAATCTCTACATTCTTAATTATATTAGACTGAGTTTATTCTGTTTGAAGTGTGTATTCTTAATAATATTGTTCCTGATATTTATGGATTTAAGGGGATTTTGTTAAAATTTCTGTCATGTTATATTTTAATTCTACCAATTTTAGTTTGAAATTTAAAAAAAAACATTTAAGTTTGTAATTATTCATTTTCTTAGTGGATTGTCTCACTTTTCTTTCTGTTAATGATGTTAATGATGTTTACATTTTGTCTCAATATTACTGTGCTAACTTTCTTTGGGTTAGTAACATACACACACACACACACACACACAAATACCTTTTCCAACCTTTTTACTACACTATTGCATTGTAGGTGTGTTTATTTTAATTACCATGTATCTCTATATTTTTATGTATGAGTCTATTCTGTTTATATTTATTATAGTGTTTGCTATTTTCCTTAAATATTCTTTGCTTCTTTCTTATCAATTCCCCTGTGGTTATTTTCTTGGTATTTGTACATTATATTTTTATTATATAAGTTGTAATTCTTAATACATAACAGGTATTCATAAGAAATGTTATGCTTTTTTCCTTAAAAAGTCTCCATTTAATCAGTATTTTAAGTTCGTCTTGAATAGAAATTAGGAAACACTAACTTTCTTCTATATAACTTCTCATCTTTCATTTTTCACACTATTAAATTTTATTTTAGTCCCATCTTATTTTCTTTCTTCAACAAAATTTTTTATGTATGTATGCCTTTGTGTATGTTTGTGTAAATATATTTACTATCACTATTATAAAAGTTTTCCAACATAATTTAGAATTTTCATTGGTTATTATAGATTTTTTTTTAATCCACCCTTTCCTTCAAGATTTTCTTTCTTCTTACAGAAATACACTCTTTCATCATCCACTGAATTGTGAAACCTCATTATTGAACAATCATTTCACCTCAATAAAAATAATTTACTTAGAAACAGTAGAAATTTCTAGATTCAATAATTCACCAAATTCTGTCTATTTGACAAGAATATATTTAATAAGATACAAATTGAGGAGTTTTTGTAATGTATGCACCTATGTAATTAGCAAAAGTCCCTCAAAATATAGAATATTTTAATAATTCTAGAAATATTCCAATAATTCCAAAAACTCCTCCTAACCCCTCTAGTCAATTTCCATCCAGCTATAAGAAAGAACTATTTTTTGTATCATCCTTAATGAGTTTGCCTCTCCTAGACATTTATAAAATGGATTAATCCTCTAGTTTGTGTCCAACTTCTTGTGTTCAGTACATCCACAGGAGTCATCTTTGCTGTTAAAAGTATCAGTAATTTGTTCTTTCATTGTATGACAATACTACAATTTGTCATTCTATTATCCTGTGAATGAGCCCTTGAAACGTTTCAAATGTTTTCTATTGTGAATAAAGTCTTTTTGTAAACATGTAAACATGTGGGGTGTGTGTGTGTGTGTGTGTGTGTGTTTCTCTTGGGTAAATTCCTAAAAGTGATATTTCTGCCTATGTGCACAGTGGGTTTATGTTTTAACTTCACAAGAAAATACAAGATACTATTTCAAACTGGTTCAGCCATTTTAATTCCCACCTGTGATATGTGAGAATTTAAATGTTCCACATCCCCACCAGCATTTGTTTTGCAATTCCATTATATGATCATACGTATTCCTCTAGAAGAGTATAGCTTTGACCTTTAGATTTAGAAATAAAACTTTTCTGGAATTATTTTTTATGTATGGTATGAGGAAAGGCACTTAATTATTTTTTCTCAAGTGATTATTAAGTTATTCTGTCAGAATGCTTTTGAAGGGCCTTCCTATCCTCCACTGAATACCTTTAGTACTTTTGTTGAATATAATTTGACCACAAATATACATGTACCTTCATCAACTCTTTATTATAACCCAATAACTAGTAACCATATGAGTATTGGTTAGCCAAAAAATCAAAAGCTAGTAAACAATGATATGTTAATGTACTTTTA
Organism: Marmota monax; assembly: GCF_021218885.2. NCBI lineage: Eukaryota > Metazoa > Chordata > Mammalia > Rodentia > Sciuridae > Marmota > Marmota monax. The sequence continues at coordinate 6,163,664 of NW_026695065.1, read as the reverse complement.
TATAGATTGTGAAGAATAAAGGATCCTTCTAAATAAAACACAGACCAGTAAGAATGGTAATCATTTTAGACAATGCTCATTAGGATTGTAATAAAACAACAAGAATGTACATGATAACTGGCTATTCATCATCATTGTGGGCATTAGCTAATATACAGTGGGTAGAAAACAGAAGATATAACTTTTGAGTATATGCCTTTCTCTGATGCAAGGCCAAGCATATTCTGATAAAGGATTTATATTCAGAATATATAAAGACTTTTACTGAGAAATCTAAGATTAACAAAGAAAAAAAATATATGTGTATATGAGAATAAGGGGCTTAGCAAATTAACTAGATACAAAGTTAATATGTAAAAATCAATATTCCTTTCATGAAACAGTAATAAGCTGTTATAAATCTGAGAAAAATTGTATTTATACTATATAAGACTTTTAATAAGAAATAGGTCAAACTTAATGAAAAAACAAGAAAAGATTGTTTTATATTCCAAGCAACTAATTTTAGGAATTACTAGCCATGATATAACCTTTTCATAAACTAATGAAATTTTACTAATGCATACAATTAATAAAATATAACAATTGAGAATTAGTTCACATCTTTTTTGCAACTTTAATCATTTTTTTATGCGTGTGTGAATTAATTTCATTGCCATTACTAAGGGCAAATATGTTATCTAGAAAGTTAAAGTGTGCAAGAGTAAATGTGGTGCTGTGCATTTTATTCATGTTGGATTTTCCATGAGAATCCTTGCTTCAATAAATTATGTCATATAATGACAGTTATATGAAATTTGGTAACACAATAATTTAACTCTTAGCCATTTTGGAACACCAGATTTTTTTTCTAGAAATATACACTGGATAAACACAATGCATGTCAAATATGTTTACTATATATTACTGGTTGAATTGTGTCGCCTTCAAAATCATGCTTGAATTCTGAATTCCAGTACCTCATAATGTTATTTGGAAATAGGGAAAATGCAGATGGAATTAAGATTGAATCATTAGGATGGGTCAAAATATGGTATGAAATAGCACTAAGAAGAAATGAAACAGGCCAACATATTGAATTTACACTTTGGTATCCAGAACTTTGAGTCAATAAATTTCTCTTGTTTAAGTTGCTCAATTGTTTTTATAGCAATCCTGACAAACAAGTACACTATATATGACATGTTATTAAACAATATATGCTTCATAGAACATACAATGTTTCAAAATGTATTCTTAATGACTAACTGCAAAGGCAGTAAATTTGCAATGTTAGGACCACAGAATAGCAAATTCAGTTGTATGGTCAACAAGAGTACAGAAGATGAGTCAAGTGTAGTAGGGGGAGCCACAGAACTCTGATTCATACATTGGAATTGTACAGATTGTGTGAGGCACATGTTCCTAGGAGAAAGGCAGAATGGTGTACAGAGGACCACCTGACATACCTGTCTTCAGTTGTGGATGCCATATAGAAGACACAATGTCTTTATTTATTTTCATGTGGTGCTGAGGATGGAACTCAGTACCTCACACATGCAAAGCAAACACTCTACCACAGTTACAACCCCAGTCCCAATGATGCCTTTTTTATTTGGGCCTGGCTTGTCGCTCAAGCTGGTGGGACTTCCTTACAGCATTCTAACAGTAGAGAAAAATCAAGTTTGCCACACTGAGAAATTCCTAGTGTATAGTTTCTGTGAACTGCCTTCATTCAGCTCCCACTTATTTTCTGGAAACATTGAGAACTTATTTGTCATTATGATAAGACAAATATATTTAATTTCTAAGGTGGTTTAAATAATATATTGATAAAATACATTGACTTCTCTCTAGTCCTTTTACTCTAACCCTTCAGCAGATGTTAAACCTCATGGCTACATTTAAAAATGTTTAGAAGATTCCACATTACTCTATATAGCTTGACCCTTTTCTACCCCTCTCAATCATTCACAGTGGTTTTCTAACTTTGTGGACTTGCCTGGGGGACTGCTAGAAGGAGTTATGAAGGAAAGCCTGATAATGCAGAACTGTGGAATCTTAACCTTGAAATCCCCAGAAACTGTACTTTAGTTTATTTTACATGTTGGTATTTCATTTAATTTTTCTTTTAATAAAAGATAAGTTTTTAATGCTAAAGGTTTTGAAAAATGCTTATGTATTACAACTGCCTTCATCTTAATGGTAAGAAAACTGAGTTTAAATGAGGCAAAATTACATTGATAAGGGTATACACTTATTTAGTGCTGATCTAGAACTAGAACACAGATAATCTGGCTCCTAGCAATCTCCAGATGGCTATTTTACACAGGACTAAATTAAAATATGAATCTTAAGTTAATCATATTTTAATTCTGTAGTTAACAAGATTGCTGTGAATACTAAATCAACTACTCATGACTCTATATGTTTTAACCAGCCAATAAGACTTATAAATCTATTTGTAAGTCTCTGAATTTTGAGATGTATCTTGGTAAAGCAAAGGAAATACAAACTTTTCTCTCCAGCACATCTAGGTGGATTTGGATCCTGATTCTACCACATACTAGCATTATAATTTGGCATGATTGTTAAACTTTCTGAGTTGCATTTACTTATCTGGAAAATGTGTATAACAATATCATATTGAAAGTGGGGGTTGTATAAGAATTAAATATTTGAAAGTTCCTATCATAGATGATTGCTCTGGCCCCATAGTTTCTACAAGGAGAAAAGAGAACCAGAGTCAGACATCCAGCTTCCTAATATTCTGAGATGTTTTCCAGTATAACCATTTTAGTCTTAGTTCACAGAACACTAGGGGAAATGACATGGCTAGATTACCTTGAACAGGTAGAAACAAAGAAAGTAGGTAACCAGTGCACAGATCTTAGTAGTAGCTTTGTGCTCTTTCTAACTATGTCACCAGGTTATGGATGTCAGCTAATCTCATACCCCACTCACAAAGCTGAGTTGATTAGCTTCAAAAGCATCATGGAAAATGCAACCTACCTTGAGTCCCTAGATAGCTAGTCTCCCCATCCAGTTTCTGAACCCACCCCAGTGATTTCAACCAGGCAGGAAGATACCTATCTCTGTCCTTTTCAGAAAAACAAAGAGAATAGCCTGGCTTGACACACAAAGTTTAACAGTGGTTCCACTCAGCAAAATATTTTTGCCTAACTGAGGAGACTCCTGTGTCTGGAGATTTCAGAGAGGAAAAGGGGATGTAGCTCTGTTCAGTCCCCAAATCTATATGGGAAGCACCATATAGGGAGATTTTCATCTCTATGGATTTTGGAGAAGAATAGGAGTTGGACAGGGGTGACTCAGAAAATTAAGCAGTGGCTCCCCTTAGCCTCAAAGCCCCAAAACAACTTATCTAGGAAGGGAGACTTCTACCTCAGCATTTCAGAGAAGTGGAAGAGCTAAATCTAGATTTAATTGATCCAAGTTCTAGGTATACGCCGTTTACTAGAGATTCAAGATAGTTTTAAGGACATACACAGTGAAAAAGCCCATATGAACAGGAATGAAAAAAGAACAGAGATAATTATACTTATGCAGATATAAGTAAAAATACAATTTAGGTAAAAATTAAAAAAAGATGAAGAGAGACATTATTCAATAATAAAGGGGTCAATTTATCAAAGAATATATAAATTACAAATACATATGCACCTCAAATAAAAGCACATGAATATGTAAAACAGATATTGAAGGACCTAAAAGAAAAAATGAATTGCAACACAATAATAGTGAAAGTCTTCAATATCCTACTCTTAATAATGGACAGATCATCCATACAGAAATATAGTAAGAAAACATTTGACTTGTATTATACTGTTAAAAACAATGGATATAACACACATACAGAACAATCCAACTAAAAATGTATGATTCCCTTAAACAGTATGAAGTTACCTTCTTTATCCATTTTCACTAACTTTGGTTTGATGTCCACTTTATCTGATATGAGGATGGAAGCCCCTGCTTGTTTACATGACCTATATGAGTGGTATGTTTTTTTCCATCCTTTCACCTTCAGTGTGTGTATATCTTTTCCAATGAGTCTCTTGAAAGCAGCATATACTTGGTCATTTTTTAAAAATCCAATCTGCCAGTCTATGTCTTTTAATTGATGAGTTTAGGACACTAACCTTAAGGGTTATTACTGAAATATGGTTTGTATTCACAGTCATTTTGTTTTGTTTTTTAACTTGACTTGATTTCTCCTTTGATTGGTTTTTCCTTTAGTATAGTTCCTCCCTTTGCTGGTTTTCATTATTGTTTTTCATTTCCTCCTCAATAAATATTTTGCTGAGAATGTTCTAGTCTTTCAGTTGTAAATTCTTTTAACTTTTGTTTATCATGAAAGGTTTTAATTTCATCATCAAATTTGAAGCTTAATTTTGTTGGATATAAGATTTTTGGTTGGCATCCATTTTCTTTCAGAGCTTGGTATATGTTGTTCCAGGACCTCCTAGCTTTGAGGGTCTAGGTTGAGAAATCTGCTGAGATCTGAATTGGTTTCCCCCTATGTGTAATCTGAAACTTTTCTCTTGTAGATTTTAAAATTTCTATTCTTATTCTGTATGCTAGGCATTTTCATTATAATGTGCCTTGGTGTAGATCTGTTGTAATTTTGTACATCTGGTGTCCACACAGCTGCAATTATATTTAATACTGAAAAATCTTTCTTCTGAAACCAAGTACAAGACAAGGATATCTACTCTTGTCACTTTTATTTAACAAAATATTGAGAATACTGCCAGAGCAATGAGGCCAAATAAATAAATAAAATGTACCCAAATATGAAAGAAAGAAGTTCAAGAGTTACTGTTCAATGACAACATAATATTATATATAGAATGTCCTCTAAATATTCTATTAAAATTTTGAATGAACAAATGAATATAGCAAAGTTGCAGTATATAAAGTGAACACACACACACAAAAAAACAGTAGCATTTATATATATTATGACCTAGTAAAAAAATCAGGAGAAAGATTATGTTTATGATGTTAGAAAAAAATAGAACACATAATAAATTTAACCAAAGAAGTGAAAGACCTGTATACTGAAAACAATTATGTATTGATGGGAAAAAATGAAGAAAACACAAAATAAATTGGATAGAGTGCATGTTTCTGGATTCTAAGTGCTTTTATTGTTAAAACGCTTATATTACTCAGAGTGAGCCAATGGAATCCTTATCAAAATTCTTGATTTTTCAGAGGAAAAAGAAAAAAAATCCAAAAATTTATATGAAATAACAAGAAAAACTCAAATAGACAAGGCAATCCTGAGCAAAAGGAACAAATCTAGAAGCATCACATTACCTGATTTCAAACTTCAAGCTACAGCAATTAAATAGCATGATATTGTCAAAAATAGACATACTAACTAAGACAACCAAATTAGAGAACCCAGAAAAGAATGCATACATGCATGGGCAGTAGATTTTTTATAAAGTGCCATGAATATGAATTGAGAAACTGACATGGTGTTGGGAAAACTGGATGTCTACATGTAGAAGTATGAAATTGAATTCTTATTTCACCCCATATACAAAAATCAACTCAAAACATTAAAATATTTAAACCAGAAACTCTAAGACTAATAGAAAAAAAATAGGAGAAAAACTAGTTTGTTGGCCTAATCAATGATTTTTTTTGATGTAACCCCAAAAGCACAGTGACAAAAGTGAAAAGACAAAAAGGATTACATCAAACTTAAAATTTATGCACAGCAAAATCTATTATTAACAGTGTGCAGCAACAAGTTACAGATTGGAAGAAAATATGTTCAAGCTATAATCTAATAAGAAGTTAATATCTGAAATATATGTGATACTCACACAACTCAATAGCAAGAAAAAATTAGAAATCAATAAAGGATCTGAATAAACATTTCTCAGAAGAAGGCATAAAAATGTCCAACAAGTTTGTTAGAGTCTGTAAACAAGTCAGGATGGTTATTTAAATTAAACAAAAGGGGGAATTGTTAGAGTCTGTAAACAAGTCTGGATGGCACCTGGCATTTTGCCAGGGGGAGTGGTTTGAGAAGTAATGCCAGCGAGCCATTAAGTGTGGAGATTCCTTATTGGTTGACTGCTGTATCTAGTTTATGTTAATAAGATAAGCTGTGTGGAATGTATAAATACCTCTGTTGTCCTACAATAAAGGGCTCCTACTCCTGCTGTATCAATCTACACAAGTTGCACGTCACCCCCCGGTTATTCTGCTGCAGCCGGACTCCAGCAGATGGTGGCCCGTTATGGGGAGCCCTGGGAAACTCAGGGGTAAGTGATGAAAAAAAGCTGCCGGTCCATAGATAGGACGGGAGCAAATCTGCTCGTCCCTAGGCAGATAGGGCGAGACGAAAAATGGCCATTTTGAGAAAATGGAGAATATTGATACAGTATGTTTGTGTCTTGTTTTGTCTTGAAATGTTGTATTGTCTTTGTGATGAAAATATGGAAGGAGCGTTAAGTAAATTACTAAGGGAAGGAGGCACCCCAGTGGAACCAAGAGCAGTTAGGACATGTGTTGATGGAAGCCCAGGAACTCTAGTCAGAAAGAAAAAGAAAGTTAAGAAGAAGAAGGATTATCAGGAAAAAAGTTGCAGCAAAAGGCTATTGCTGAATACTTTTCGTTACCGGAGGGTGCGTGAATCGGCGCCGCGGTTGCTACATGCCCGAGCCGGTCACGGCGCAGCAAGGGCTTTCCAAGCAGCAGCAGCCGGCAATTCCCTGCCCCCAGCCCGGGGAGCGGGACTCCACTGCGAGACCCCAAATCCAAACCTGACCCGAAGGCACAGTCTCACAGGCTCTTGCTCCCTGTGCCCGGTGGCAGTTTGAGTCAGGGACACTCCCCAGGGCCATCTGGGGCTGCCCAGGACGCTACAGCCGGCAAAAGACGCTACTTTCGTCCCTGATGTTTGGTCATTTTCAATGCCAATAACTAAGCTACAATGGTTCTCCCACACCTGGAAGCTAATGAATAATAAGCACTATTAAGGCTTATTTCAAATGTAAAAAACCTTGAGATAATGTACTAAATTGTTCAGAAGATTGTTTTCTTAGCACCTGCTGGAATACTACAGGATTTTCTTTAACATCATTGCCTGAGTTCCTGCCTGGTGAAAACGAGGGTGGAAGAATTTCCAGTGTTGCTGAAAACTGGACGAGACTTCGGATCAAGCTAGCTGCCTGCAGAACTTACCTGGACTGTGATTTAAGCTAGCTGCCTGCAGAACTTACCTGGACTGTGATTTACCTGGACTGTGAGTTAATCTATTGAGACACTGCTTTATCTGGACTGAGACAACAAACTGTAATCTACAACAAATTGTAACTCAGTACCTTTGCTAACGATGTCATTGCTGCTATAATTTTCCCAAGGGCTTCTTGCATGGAGCCATCAATTGGCTTGGTATTATGGCATTTTGTTTTCTCCCCTTCTGCTTGTAGCAGATTATTTATGGTGTTTGTGTAAAAACCACTATGGTCGTTATTTAAATTAAACAAAAGGGGGAAATGTTAGAGTCTGTAAACAAGTCTGGATGGTGCCTGGCATTTTGCCAGAGGGAGTGGTTTGTGAAGTAACGCCAGCGAGCCATTAAGTGTGGAGATTCCTTATTGATTGACTGCTGTATCTAGTTTATGTTAATTAAGATAAGCTGTGTGGAATGTATAAATACCTCTGTTGTCCTACAATAAAGGGCTCCCACTCCTGCTGTATCAATCTACACAAGTTGCACGTCACCCCCCCCACCCCCGCCCGGTTATTTTGCTGCAGCCCGACTGCAGCACAAGTTTGTGGAAAAATGATCAATATCAATAATAATTCAGGAAATTCAAGTTGAAACTATAATATTGGATCATCTCACACTTGTCAAAATGGCTATTTTAAAAAAGATGAAAGATAATAAATGATAGAGAGGATGGGGAACAAAGGGAATCCTGTACACTAATGGTGGAAATATATTCATTATGGTAAACTGTATGGAGATTCTCAAAGACCCAAAAGTAGAATTATCATTTGATCTAGCAATCCCACTTTTGGGTATTTACTGAAAAATAATATGAAATTACTTTGTCAAAGAGTTGTCTATACTCCCATTTTCACTGTAGTACTATTCACAATAGGCAAGCTGCAGAATCAATCTAAGTGTCCATCATCATATTAACAAAGAAAAAAAAAAAAATATATATATATATATATATATATATATATATATATATATATATATATGATCAAATATTATTCCCCCTTAAAAAAGAAGGGAATTCTGTTTTTTGTGACAACATTGATGAAATTGGAAAACATTATGCTATGTGTAATGAGTCACGTACAGAAAGACAAATACAATCACCCTTACTATCTATGGAAATTCCAAGGGGATTGGTTCCAAGAACTCCAGGTGGATACCAAAATATGGGATACTCAAGTCCCTTGTATAAAATAGTATAATATTGGCATATGACCTACACACATCCTCTCATGTGCATTAAATTATCTCTGGATTATTTATTATTCTACATACACTGTACTTTTTTTGTTATTCTATATTGTCTATCCACGGTGGGTTGAATCTAAGGATGCAGAATTCACAGGTTGTAGGGCACCATGTATTGTTTTCTCATTTATATGTGCAATCCAAAGCAATTCATGGAAGTTTGAGAGTAGAGTGGTGATGTAACAGTGGTTCACTCCATTCTTTGAATATAGCCCTTGTTATTTGCCTCTGAGCCTTATCTTAAACACAGTCATGTTTTTTCCTCTTCTCCTTCTCTCAAATTAACAAGTAAATCACAATGCCCCTCAGAGAACACCTGGAATGTAGCCTTTGAATAGCTTTTAAAAAAACCCTCTGTTCTCCCTGATGGGCAGAATCACAGCCCCTGGGACAGGAATCCCCTGTGCTGCTGCTTTGCTAGCAAAGCAATAATACTTATTTTTCCTTTTTCTCAATACCATGTGGTCATTGTTGAGTTGGCATGGAGACAAGGACTGAGATTTTGGTAACAGTGGTTATAACGGCTGTGAAGTGTGGTTAATAGGGAGATTATTGTCAAAAGGTACAAAATATCAGACAGTAGGAATATTTTTTGAATTTTCTTGGACAATGCGTTGGATATCATTTATGATGGGGTATTGCCTATTTAAAAATTGTTACAAGAAGAAATTTAAATGTTCTAACTGCAAAAAAAGTTAAGTATTTGATGTGATGGATATATTAACTAGCTTGATTTAATCATTCCATATTGTATTCATCAATCATAACATCACTTTGTACCCCATTCATTATACAATTAAGAATTGTTAATTTGCAATAAAATTATTTCACATTCAAGGTCTATACTAATTATTACTTTCCTTTCCTAATAGCCTATAATAATCTTATGCTAACAAATGAATATTCTTCCTAATGTAAATATGACTAGAATTCTACTTTTCACCTTTGGTAATTGAATTTCTTTTCTTTGTGAATGTTAGCCACTTTTCAGTGTTATTTTTGCTCTAGATTTTTGTATGGCATTAGACACACTTGTGTTACAATGAAAAAAATTCTGAAAAGTAAAGGCAAGTTTTTTTTATAACCAGATTGTTCTAGTTTATTCTGAATCTTTGTTCTACTTCTATTAATTTAGACTGTACTGTAAAAGGAATCCTGGTGTGTTTATGTGTGTGTGTGTGTGTGTGTAGAAATTATAAATGCACACACATGAGCATATATATTAGAGTAGTACTCTTCACAGAGTTTATCATTTACTATTATACTCACCTACCAGTATATGTAAATCTAACAACTAACATATAATAAAGCAACTACCCAACTCCCATGCTTGAAAATAAAGTTTGCAAATCTTACCCTCTGGTGTCATCTATTGGTCAGATGTTAAAATTACAAATACTATTTTTTAGAGAATATTCTCAAATATACATGCCTCCAAGTTTTTGCATTCTTATGGTAATACTAATTTTATTGTTTTAAATTGACCTTGTTAAACTTATTACTGAATATTTAATATGATGCCCAAATTTCTAGCATATGCATAATGATATTATTCAATCATAAATTGTTCCATTGAGAGATAAATGTATTTAAGAGTTTTAGCAATTGAAAACTGCCAGATATTACAAAGAATTCTCTTCTCAGTCTCCAATATAATGCAGTAAAATGCAATCCAAGTTAAGTAATGCCTCATTAAGTGTTAGATGAAAATATTATAAAATATACTTACTTTGAATTTTTTATTCGTGCCACGTGAAAAATTTATGTTTTATGCTTTTCTCTTTTTACCTCAAAAGAAACTACTTGAAGTCATACCAAAGCCAAAACTAACAATAAAAAATCACCTATTTCATATGTTGGAACTATTGGTTACAAATACTTCAAATATCAATAGTTTCAGGGTACTGGAACATCTCATCAGAATAACAAAATCTTTTAAAGAAATGCTTTTTAAGAGATTGAGTATGCATGATAAATCTGTTTATCATGCCATTTCCATATTCCTTTTTATAGGACTTCAGAGAAAATCTACAGTATATGAAAATAGAAAATGAAAAATTGTTTCAAATGATGTATTTCAGGGAAGCCAGATAGATCACTGTGTTTTGTTATATGGCTCAGGAATTACTATTATTATTTATCCTGAAATAAAATTCCAATTTCATTTTCTCTAGCATTTACAATATGCTACTTCATGTTTCTCTATTCAGTGTTTCGAATTTCTAGTTCTTTGTTATAAAACCTTAAGCTTTATAAAAGTGTATCACAGATCCAATAGACAAATTGATAGATGATAATGTGGGCATGATATTATATATTTATGGAAAGCAAAACTGGTTTTGAGTCCAAGATATATGTTATTCAAATTCCTAGTTCAAACTATACTTGTTATATGTCCCTAAACATGCTACTTAAAATCAGCCTTTCTCTAATCTACTCTGAGTTCTTTATTTGAATCTCTGATATAATACAAGAAAATTTGTCTATAACTGGATTAATCACATGCATATATGTTTTTCTTTACCAATTTATAAACTTTGGGAAGCACATACTCCCAATATGTAGTAAAATATTGCATATTTTAGAATTAGCCAATAAACATTTGCTAAACTTAGGAAATACTTATTCATCCTGGTTCTGAATGCACTGCATAAAAAGTAAGATTACAATTGGAAAAAAATGAATATTTATGTGCATTCTTCTGTATAAAGAAGCATTTAATATTCACACAATTGTTAAATTAAAAAAAACTGTATTAGCTAGTTGTTTTATTTAAAATCAATTTATTTTATATTATCATGTGTAAATGTGCATTGTCCAGGATAAAGGAAAGATGGTAGTCACAGTGGTAAATATATAATCATATTATATACACAATGGGTAAATTAAACTTTTAAATAAAACAGAATTAGGACAACAAATAGATTATTTTATAAAAATACAAATGTGTACAAAATATATTATACAGTTGTAAAATTTACTATCTAAAAGAACTTGAGTAATTGGAGAGACATATGTTCCAGAATAAACATAACAGTACTGTAAATATGTCAATAACCTTTAAATGTATTCACAAATGCAATGCATATCTTAGCAAAACTTAATTATATAATTTTGGGAAAAAAGTTATTTTAAAGCACATCTGAACAAATGCCAGGTGAAATTATTTTTTAAAAATGCTTATCTTTTAAAAATTTTAGCTTATACATAAAGCCAAAAAAGTCCATATTAGTGAGGTACCATGTGATGTTTCAATTACAAGAAAATTTTAATGCATAAAATTAGTGATACTGAACTTCTTCTACCATATTAAAATGAGATAATATCATTATACCATGTTCCTGTGTTAAGGAAGTACATAAATACAAATATGTCCTCAAAATGTAGTGTTTGATGATATTGGCATTATAAATCAACATATAAAATTAAGTATATACAAATGTTAGTACATTGAGGAAAAATCAATATTCTTACTTTACGTTTTTCTGCAAAATAAAGTCCACATGAATTGAAGAATGAAGAGTAAAATCAAATGACTAAAAATTTTAAGAAGCAGATATACCTTTGGTGTATAGAATGACTTTTTGGATGGGCAGTGGTGCATGCCTGTAATCCCAGTGATTTGGGAGGCCGAGACCAGAGAATTGCGAGTTCAAATCCAGCCTCAGCAACTAAGAGGTGCTAAGCAACTCAGTGAGACCCTGTCTCTAAATAAAATATAGAATAGGTTCCATTCCCAATTTTCCAAGGAATATCCGTACTGCTTTCCATATTGGCTGCATCATTTTAGAGTCCCACCAGCAGTGTATGAGTGTATCTTTTCCCCCGATATCCTAACCAACATTTATTGTTGTTTGTCTACATAATAGCTGGCATTCTGACTGGAGTGAGATGAAATCTTAGAGTGATTTTGATTTGAATATCTCTAATTGCTAGTGATGATGAACATTTTTTATATATTTTTTGATTGATTATATATCATCCTGTCCTCGGTCTATACCCAAAGGATTTTAAAGCAGCATACTACAGAGACACAGCCACATCAATGTTTATAGAAGCACAATTCACAATAGCTAAACTGTGGAAACAACCCAGATTCCCTTCAATAGAAGAATGGTTAAAAAAATGTGACATATATACACAATGAAATATTACTCATCAATAAAATAGAATAAAATCATGGCATTTGCAGGTAAATGGATGGAGTTGGAGAAAATAATGCTAAGTGAAGTTAGCCAATTCCATATAACCAAATGCCAAATGTTTTCTTTGATATAAGGAGGCTGATTCACAGTGGAGTAGGCAAAGGGAGTATGGGAGTAATAGAAGAACTCTAGATAGGGCAGAGGAGTGGGAAGGGAAGGGAGGGGAAATGGGGTTAGAAATTATGGTGGAATGTGATGGGCATTATTATTCAAAGTACATGCATGAAGACATTGGTGTGAATATACTTTGTATACCAGCAGAGATATGAAAAATTGTGCTCTATATGTGTAATAAGCATTGTAATACATTCCACTGTCTCATGTGTGTGTGTGTGTGTGTATGTGTGTATATATATATATATATATATATATATATATATATATATATATATATATATAATAGAGCTGGGGATATGGCTCAGTGGTTAAACCTCTGAATTCAATCCCCAGTACCCCCAATAGAAAGAATTAATTTCTAATTATAAAATGGAGAAATTCCAAATAAAAGTAAAACATATAGAACAAAATTAAATGGAATTAAATTGGGAAAAAATTATATATATGACATTGTATGTATTTAGTGTCTATACAAATTTATCAGGTAATCTTTGCTGTGGTATTTCTGTATGTGAAATGCTCTTATTCAAGGGGAATTGAGAAAATATACTTCTAACATTTCTACTTTGTTCTTATAGTTTCCATCTCTCTAAAGAAATTACCTATGTGATCATACATTCTGTCTACCCTTTTTATAAGAGGGGCTTTAAAAATTTATCAAAGTTATTGTAAATTCTGGGTCCAATACTTTTCATACCTGTTACACATTTGAGTCTTTATCCAATGAGTATTTTGTCTCTTCAGATTGTCTTTTCTTGTCTTTTTATATACCTTGTATTTTTTATTGTTTCTGTCATTGAAACATAGAATTGTGTTAGATAATAAGGTAGGTTTTATGGCTAGAAATCAACATGTGTTTCCTTCTGTGAGCATGCCTTGTTTCTCCTTGTATACACATGTTTTTGTTCAGAGTTGGGGGTATAGGATTGCCCTTCAACCTTGATTCTTTGATGGGTTCAAGAAAAATTATGAATATGAAGAATTTCCAGATTTTTAAATCTTATAATTGTGAGAGTGACACAAATTTTAGATCTCTACATCTCCAGGCTGAAACATAAGTAATATTATATTTTAATTTTCCAGATTTCTAAATAATAAGAACCAATTTGGAAAAAAGTTTTCCAGTACTATGGAATATTATATGAGTTTACATATTTATACACTGAAAAATTGGTCCACAGTACAGGTGGGAGATGTTGTAGCCTTATTCTAAGGGCATTTATTACGGATGTGCATTGGTGATTTGTGTAAATTTTGAAGAAAAGAAAATATCTATTTCTCTTTGGCATTGGGTTTGTAATCCTGAATAGGAAGAGCAGTGGGTATATAAGCAAAATGTAAGATGGGAGCATATTGATCCTGAACAAAAAGTTAACCATCTATGACCTGTGGGCCAAATCTACGTCTGTTTTTATGTAAGTTTTTAGCTAAGGACATTTAAAAATATTTTTGTACCATAGGGGAAAAAAGGACAAACTAGAATATGTAACAGGAAACAAATGTAATTGGCAGTCTGCAGACTAAATTATCTGACCCTTTAGAAAAAGTATGCTGTTCTCTGATATATCTATCTTTAACTTTGGATGTGTCCCAATATGAGCTTTCACTCTAGGTTAAAATGGAGCATCCCCAATAGAAGAATTATCACAATTTGGTACTCAGGAAGATTCACTTGGAAAAAGAATATAAAAATTATAATTAAATAATTAAATAATGTAAAAGCATAATTAAAAAGTCAATGGATGATAAAGTTTTAAAACTTTGGAGTATTTCTCTTCATATCGACTATTATTCACTTATTTATACAAAATTTATTTCTTGTGTAATTATATTCATGAGGTACTATTTATTAAGAATGCAAATATGAAGAACAAAGAAATAAAAATTTCTACCCTTGTGGAGTTTACACCCTAGTGGAGTTAAAATGAAGATAGAAACACATAGACAAGTAAAATGCATACTATACTATATGTGATTAAGGTTATTAAAGGGAAAAATCAAAATAGGAAAAAGAGTGAGAGTTCCTCAGAGGTGAGGAAGTTCAGATTTAAATAAGGTGTTCAGAGAAGATTTTATGAGATAGTGATATTTAAATAAAGCTTTAAAGTGTGTGAGCTAGTGTTATAAACAGATATATGGAGGAAAAATATTTAGCCAACAAGAAGGAAAGTGGAAATATCCTGATGTGTGTTTGGCAATTAATGCTGGCAAGGATGTGGAGAAAAGAAACTCTTCCATTACTGGTGGGACTGTAAATTAGTGCATGCACTATGGAAATTATTGTTGAGGTTCCTGAAAAACTAAAAGTAGAACTCCCATATGATGCAAATATACCACTACTTAGTATTTATGCAACAGTATTTTAGTGAGCATACTTTAGAGATACATGCATACCCATGATTATTGTAACAAAATTCACAAGAGCCAAGTTGCAGAAACAGACTAGGTATCCATCAACAGATGCATGGATAAAGAAAAAGTGGCATATGTGCACAATGGAATTTTATTCAGCCACAAAGATTGAAATTAGTCATTTGCAGGAAAATGGATGGAACTGGAATGCATAATGTTAAGTGAAAGAAGCCAGACTCAGAAAGATAAGTACTATATGTTTACCCTCATATGGGGAAGCTAGTGGAAAAAGAAGGGAGACAAAATGTGGCAATCTAAGGTTTATGATTTATAGTAAGTCTATGATAAAGATATAAGCACAAGAAACTAACCTGAAATCTAAGAAATGACAAAAGCACTTACTTACCTGGATCAAAATTATCCAGAAACTCTTAAAAAGTAAAGTTAAAACTTGTAATGAATTGCTAAAGGCCGAGAGCAGACCAGACAAAGAACACAGAACCTCTGAGGACTGCAGATACAAGGAGGATTTGTACTTATTTACATACTCTTCTCCAGTGGCCTTTCTAGTGGTTCACAAACAGGAATAGAGGCAAAGCAAGAGTCTTCAGGAATTACCTCTCTTGGTGTTGATCTGAGAGGGAGATACAGCAGCTGGTGTGGGAGAGACACAAAGACTCACCTCTATACTTCTCTTCTATTTCCCCTATGGAACAGAATTACAAGACTCTGAGGGAAGGAAAGTAAACTCTACCCTTCTTAAGGAAAAGTGAACACAATTTGCCATTGAGGGAAATTAAAAAAACAAAAACAAACAAACAAACAACAACAACAAAAAACTCTACCCATGTACTCCAGGGAAGAGGCAGAAATATGTGCTGGGCCCAAAACTATAGTATAGCTTGGCAGAGAAGGATTGTTGACAAGCTTCACTGTCAGGACCAGAGACACAGTGCTTAAGACTAAGGCTTAATCAGGACCACAGGGTTCCACCCATGTCTATATCACCAGGCTAAAGAGTAGTGGCAGTCTACTGCTTGGGGAAGGACAAGAGTGAAGAGAGAAGAAGAGATATTTTTGAGGTTAAAAACCTAGCAGAAGGAAAAGGTACCCATTTCCAGGCATGCAGTATATTTATCTCAGTTACAACTTTCCTTTGTGTGATGTCCAGTTTTCAAAAATACCACCAAAAACCTATGAGATATATATATCTTGTAAGCAGACCAATCAAAATACTTTAAAGTAATAAACAGAAAACAATTAAGAAATGAAACAGATATTATAATAGCTATCAAATGTGGAATTTTAAATTGTGTGGGCTCTCTCTTGTCCAGTGAGTAGGTCCCCAGAACAGGGTAGAGGAGAGTGTGACTGTGGAGTTGCTAAACAAGATCTCCAGAGAGACCAAGCAGGAAGCAGGTCTGATTTTATAGCGCAGTTTACCATGGACATATACTTAGGCAGTAGCTAAGCAGATTATAGGCAGCCACAAATACAATTTCTTACTATCTTTGCAGTGACCTATCGAGGAGTGGGCTATGAAGCAAGCACAGCGACTGCAACACGTGGCTTCACACTCAGGGCTGTGCTTATGGGGTAAGCAGTTTGCCATTCACACGCCTAGCATGAGGGAGTGGTTTGCCACTTTTTTTAACATATGCCATGTATGCAGTATTCCATGCACTTGTCCCCACATCAAATAATTAATATACTACAGGATCTAGTGGAAAGGTGCACAGCCTGTATGATCAGATGGGTAATTTCAGCAGACAGTATAAAACTACAAGAAAGAATCAAATGGAAATTCTTGAAATGAAAGACATACTAACAGAAATAAGCAATGTTTTTG
The DNA here is from genome assembly GCF_021218885.2 of Marmota monax. Taxonomy (NCBI): domain Eukaryota; kingdom Metazoa; phylum Chordata; class Mammalia; order Rodentia; family Sciuridae; genus Marmota; species Marmota monax. Next base: position 6,146,638 of record NW_026695065.1, on the reverse strand, counting down.
GTGGGAATTCATAGTAGAATTAGTGCAACTAAAGAAAAGAAATCAGGAGACTTGAAGATAGATTACTATAAGCTGCTGGAACTAGGACAAAGAGGAAAAGGAGTGAAAAAAAAAACAGGTCATCTAAGAACTGTGTAGCAATACAAAGTGTTTAATCTGCTTTGGGATTCTGTATTTGGAATCTCAGAAGCAGATTAGAAAAAGGTTGGCACATGAGAAATATTTAAAGAAATGATGTTTGAGAATTTTCGAAAATCAATGATAGATACCAAAGAACAGATTCACAAAACTCAGAGAACACCAAGAAAAATTAACACACACACATACAGAGGGATATTAGATTTAAACTATTGAAAACCAAGGTAAAAAAGGAAATCATTATATATTGTCTATGCCTCTTTCCATGTTAATAGCAGAGGTGGCCAGTGTGAAAGAGATCATAAGACTCACGAAGTATAAGATATTTATTATCTGGTTCTCTGCAGAAAATGTTTACCCATCCTTTGTCTAATGAAAAAATGAAATTCAATACATTATATGTTTATATCATATGCAAATCTAGATGCATTTAGTGATGATAATTGTACAAGACTATAAGTATACAAAAATCACTGCTGTGTACTTTAGGCATTGAATTTCTGATATATAATTCATCTCAATAAAGCTGTTATAAAAATTAATAGGTATGACATCAATAAGCACAAATTTTGCAAAGGCAGATTTGGAAACATATTATTTTATATTTCCTATGGTACAGGTAAAGTGAAATTTCAGTTGAAATTAGAATCTATTTAATCAGAGAGAAAAAAGGAAACACAAGTAAACACTTTTTTGCAGATAATTCTTTCTTATGACATATAGAAAATGGAATATTATGCAAACATTAAACAAATGCTAATAAAGGACATTTCAGAACAAGTAGGTAAATGAGAAAAAGAGAAGAAAAGGAAATAATAGGGATAAGAGATAACTATCAAAAAGATTTAGTAGAAAAAATATTGATATAGGAAGAAAATGAGAAGAGCCTGTTGCTCTGGAAAAAGCAAGGTGAAGAAATTGTTTAATGTGCATCAATTATTGCTGATAGATCAAATGCAATTATAACTGAGAGATGGGCATTTGATTTAGCCACATAAAGATTACTGGGATATTGAGACAAAATTTCAGTGAAGTTTTATGGGGAAAAGTTTAAATAAATTTAAGAGAATAAGAATGGAGAGAAATTCAGGACTATGAATACAGTATCTTTTTGTGCTTTGGAAATGTTTGTTGCATAATGGGTAGAGGAACTGGGTTAAGTTGGATCCTTCAGTAGGATCAAGGGATATCTTTAAAATGGAAAGTGTTACCATTTTTATGCTGATGAGAATGATCCACTGGAGAATGAAAACGGGATGCCAGAAAGAAAGGAATTGTTGGGATGATACTCTCAAACAAAGAAGCAGTCACAGTATCTAATACTCATGTGGAATAATTTATCTTAACAAATATTGTGGAAAAATTTTTCCACATCAAAAATAAGGCATGCAGAATAAGTTGAGAATAATGAACAATGCTGGTTGGTGAGTGGAAATGATGAAGGTTGATTAGAAAAACCTCTTCACTGTTTTTATTTTATTTTCTCAGTAAAATATAAAGCAAAATTATCAAGCAAGACTCAGAATGAGGCAGAAACATTCAGCTTTAGGAGTGGGAACATGGATAAAGCTAGTGGTTGAATTAGAGCTGAGATTTTATGAAGAGAATTCAAAGAAGAGGGAGAGGGAGGGAGGGAGGGAGGGAGGGAGGGAGGGAGGGAGAGAGAGAGAGAGAGAGAGAGAGAGAGAGAGAGAGAGAGAGAGAGAGAGAGAGGAGAGAGTTCCTTCAGGTGTATTTAAGGAATAATTATGATGCCTGAGAAATAAATTTCATATGGATAATGAGGGGATTAAGAGTATGATGATAATAAAACAGCAATAGGATCAAAGTACACTATTGTCTAAGGATTGTTGGAATGAAGGGGAAAACTGAAGGAAGCTAAAAACATTGGAAAAGATATTTGGATGATGGGATAAAAGAAATTGAAGTGATAAATGAATGATCATATTTATTCATTATAAATTCTAGACAGATCATGACTAGATAGGTTCATGTAGAATTTAGGAGTTGATTGGAGAAATAAAATGAGTGTTTTTGTTATTGAACTTAGTATTACTTTTTTAAATCTGTTAGAACTATGCAGAAGTATTGTACTGTAATTTGTGACAGACTGTGGATGATTCAAGGGTTTACATCTCTAAAAAATAAGGTGCAATAACTTGAGGGGCACTATATTGCTACAACATGATACTAGAGGCTTTTGCATTTTTTCTCATTGTAACCTTGTTATTGATACATCAGAGTGCACTGAAATGTAATGAAGACAAGATGAACTGCCATTCTTTTCCTTAACTACCCAAGAGGTCTAATATAAGATAACTGTAATTATGTGTGTTATTCTCTGTGTCCTCTATTCTATACCATTGGTCTACCAGTCTGTTTTGGTGCCAATACCATGCTGTATTTGCTATTATTGCTCTGTAGTATAGTTTAAGGACTGGTATAGTGATCCACCTGCTTCACTCTTCCTGCTAAGGATTGCTTTAGGTATTCTGGGTCTCTTATTTTTTCCGATGAATTTCATGACTTCTTTGTCTATTTCTATGAGAAATGTCATTGGAATTTTTATTGGAATTGCATTAAATCTGTATAGTGCTTTTGGTAATATGGTCATTTCGACAATATTAATTCTGCTTATCCAAGAACAAGGGAGAACTTTCCATCTTACAAAGTCTTCTTTAATTTCTTTCTTCAGCATTCTGTAGTTTTCACTGTACAGGTCTTTCTCTTTTTTCATTAAGTTGATTCTCAAGTATTTTATTTTATTTTTGAGGCTATTGTAAATGGAGAGTTTTCCTCATTTCTCTTTCAGAGGATTTGTCCTTGATATACAGAAATGCCTTTGATTTATAGGTATTGATTTTATATTCTGCTACCTTGCCAAATTCATTCACTAGTTCTAGAAGTTTTCTGGTGGAATTTTTTGGGCCTTATATGGATAGAATCATATCATCTGCAAATAATGCTAATTTGAGTTCTTCTTTTTCCTATCCATATCTCTTTAATTTCTTGTGTCTGTCTAATTGATCTGGCTCGTGTTTCAAGAACTATGTTAAATAGAAGTGGTGAAAGAGGGCATCTCTGTCTTGTTCCAGTTTTTGGAGGGAATGCTTTCAATTTTCTCCATTTAGAATTATGTTGGCCTGGGGCTTCGTATAGATAGCTTTTAGAATGTTGAGATAAGTACCTGTTATCCCTAGTTTTTCTAGTGTTTTGAACATAAAGGGGTGCTGTATTTTGCCAAATGCTTTCTCCAAATCTATTGAGATGACTATATGAGTCTTAAAACATATATTGCAGAAAAGAGACAGCCTCTTTAACAAATGGTGCTGGGAAAACTGGAAATCCATATGCAACCAAATAAAATTAAATACCTACCTTTCACCATGCACAAAACTCAACTCAATGTGGATCAAGGACCTAGAAATTAAACCAGAGACCCAGTTCCTATTTGAAGAAAAAGTAAGCCCAAATCTCCATCATGATGGATTAGGCCATGACTTCCTTAATAAGACTCTCATAGCATAAGAATTAAAATCAAGAATCAATAAATTGGATGGATTCAAACTGAAAACCTTTCTTCTTGGCAAAAGAAACAATCGATGAAGTGAAAAGAGAGCCTACAGAATGGGAGCAAATTTTTACCACCGATACATCAGATAGAGCACTAATCTCTAGGATATATAAAGCACTCAAAAATCTTAACACCAAAAACCCAAATAATCCAACCAATAAATGGGCTAAGGAACTGAACAGACACTTCTCAGAAGATGGTAAACCAATCAACAAATATATGAAAACATGTTCAACATCTCTAGTAATTAGAAAAATGCAAATCAAAACTACTCTAAAATTTCATATCACTACAGTAAGAATGTCAGAGATTAAGAATACAAACAACAATAAGTGTTGGTGAGGATGTGGGGAATAAGACATACTCTCACATTGCTGGTGGGATTGAAAATTGGTGCAATCAATCTGGAAAATAGTATGTAAATTCCTTGGAAAACTGGGAATAGAATGATCATTTGACTAAGCTAGCCCACTCCTTGGTTTATACCCAAAGGACTTAAAAATAGCATACTACAGGGACACAGTCACATCAATGTTTATAGCAGTACACCTTACAATATCTAAACTGTGGATCCAACCTAGATACCCTTCAGTAGATGAATGCGTAAAGAAAATGTGGTATATATAGACCATGGAATATTACTCAGCATTAAAAGAGAAACAGGTAAATGGATTTAGTTGGAGAATGTAATGCTAAGTGAAGTAAGCTATTCCCAAAAAGACAAAGGCTGAATGTCTTCTCTGATATAAGAATTCTGATTCATAATGGGGATGAGGGTGCATGGGAGGAATAGATGAACTTTAGATAGGGCAAAGGGGAGGGAGGGAGAGGGAGGGGGAATGGGGGAGGAAAGACGGTGGAATGAGACAGACATCATTACCTTAATTACATGTATGAAAACATGAATGTTGTGACTGTACTTTTGTTCAACCAGAGACATGAAAAATTGTGCTCTATTTGTGTAATATGAATTGAATTGCATTCTGCTGTCATATATAACTAATTAGAATAAATAAAATAGAATACATTTTTAAAGAAAATATCCAAGTGGAAAGAAATTTAAAATAATAAGGAATAATTAATGAGAAACAGATTTATAGGCTAGCTTAAAAATAAGTGAAAGTGTTTTTTAGTAATTGCAAAGCAATTAATGAGAAAAATTAATGACAATTATTCTACCATCTAAATTTTTTTTGTCAAAACATTAAAAACTTCTTTACTTTTAGTTATAAATATGCAGAAAAAATAATAACTATACAGGAAAATGGAGAAAATAGGAAAATCAATATTACTTATGCTATTTTAAACGTTAGAAACATTTTATTTGAAATGAAACTTTTCAATAGTAGTGTAAACAGTGTCTGCCTTCTACTAAACATATAATTTACAACAGAGTAAGAAACTTCTATACCCTAGAAAAATTTTCATACTCCTAACTCTGGATAAGTTTTTAACAGTAATGTTTATCTTTTATCCAGTTTACCCTTGTGCTTTCAATGTCATCAAATATCTCTCAAGATTCCTTTAACATTAAGTTTCTTTTTTTCCCCCAGCATCACGTCCTGTGGGATATTTTCAGTCTTTTCATCATAAGTACTTTCTCCATTCATGTCTATAAGGTTGCCTCCACTAAGTTCCTTTGGCTATATATTTAGACTTTTTTTAAGTAGTAGCATCAACTTTCTTATGGTCAGCTATTTCTTCTGAAACTTTATTTGCTTTTTATTTGGATCTCACGAAGTCCTTTGCCCCAAGTGGTAAAATTTTCTGCACAAATATTGTTCGTGTTGCTTCCTGCTAAGATGTTTAAAGACTTCCAATCTCATGTTTTATGTTATATTTTCTGAAAACTTCAACTAAAGAAATTGCATGATATCTGTTTGTAACATCAATAGGCTACTTAGCTAAGTCTACCTGAGCTAATAAGTTGTATGTTTCTAAATAACTCCTTGATGCAATTACTGGACTCATAATGTTGTGTTTGGTTGCATTAGTCAGCTAATATTGCCATAATAATGCACCAAACACTGGAAGTTTTAAATGAAAATTATATAGCTCAGTTGGTAGAATGCTTGCCTACCATTCACAAGGACCTGGTTTTAATTTTCATTGCCACAAAAAGGAAAAAAAAACCAAAAAAAAAAAAAAAAAACAAAGAAATCAGAAAGAGCTGGGAATATAGTGTAATGGCAGAGTACTCAATAAGCATTCTCTATGCCTTGGATTCTATTTCCAGTATTAAAAATAGAGGTTGGGGGTGAGAAGAGACATGTAAATGACAAAAGTTTATTTTCTACAGTTCCAAGATCCAAGTGTCAATTGATTTGCTTTCCCGGTTACCTTTTGCCTATGTCTCTTTTTGTAAGTATACAAGCCCTAATGGCATAGGGCCTACCTTTCCAGTCTTATTTACCCTTTAATTTCCTCCCTAAAGGCCTTATGTACAAATAAAGTCACATTGGATATTAGGACTTTGACATATGAATTTTGGAAGTACAGACTTCATTTCTATAACATTCTAACCTCTAGTACACCAAAATGTATGTTCTCACACAAAATAGCATTTACCCCATAACAAAAGTTTTAAAAGTATTAACCAAGTCCAACATCAAATCTAAGTCAAAGTCTCATTTAAATATCTGTAGGCAAAGTTCATCTCCAGCTTTGAACCTGTGCAATCAGGCAAATCAAATGAATCCAAAATATAATGTAACAGGCATAGGACAAATATTTTCATTCCAAAAGAGAAGTCAGGAAAAGAAAGATCTGACAAGTCCTAAACAAGTTCAGCACCTATCAATGCAAATTCTATTAGATCTTAAGGCTCAAATATCATCCTCTTTGATTTAATGCACTACCCTGCAGACCCACTGTGGTAGCAGCATCACCATCTCAACCCTAGAGAGTTACACTCAGCTCTTGGGGAGCTACCCTGCTTCATGTGCTCTAGGTAGTAAAAGTGCCCCCTCTACTCTGGACATAAGCATTGTAGCCCACTGAAACTGAGGAAGAATGCCTGCCTCCAGCCTGTATATTCTGGGCCTATTTTATATGTGGCATCCCTGCTGATCTCTGAATTAACTTCAAGACCATTACTTCATATTTTTGAAGAATAACTCACATTTGCTGCCAAACTACTGTATGTTCCTATCCTGTACAATTCTAGAAGTGCTATAACTTTTCTTCGATTTATTCTCTCTTCCCTTTAGTACAAACTGGTAGTGCATTTGCTGATATATTCCCATGATCTCTTTATGAAGTGATAGTTCAGTCACTTCTCAGATGTTCTCTCTAGAACATTTTAGTTTCTTTTATATATATATATATATATATATATATATATATATATATATATATATATAATCTCCAGGAAATATAAATATATGTATTTATATAGAGAGAAAGAGAAAAAAAGAAGAGAGAAAGAAGATAGAGAGAATTTTTAAAATACTCAAGTTCTAATTACTTTTGGCTTAATATTTTATTCAAATTTTCTCCTTCTTTCTACATTTTAGCAAAAGCAGAAATAAGAAAAAAGTCAATACTTTCAAAACTTTGTTTAGACATCTTGTTATCTAGAAATCCGAGTTCAACACTTGTAACTTTTTTACACACACACACACACACACTCAGAGAAAGAGAGAGAGTGCAAGAGAGAGAACACAATTCAACCAAGCTCTTTGTTGCTTTATAATAAAAACTTTATTTTTCTCCAGTTTCCAGTAACATGTTCCTCATTTCCATCTGAGACTTCACAGGATAATCTTCAATATTCTTATTCCTACAATAGTCCCTTTAAGGCTATCTAGACTTTTTCTGGCACACGCCTCAAAACTCTTACAGATACTAGCCATGAATCAATTCCAAAGCCACTTTATTTTATCTTTTCATTGTTGTAACCAAAATACTTTACAAGAACAACTTAGAGAAGAAAATGTTTATTTTTCAGAAGTTCAGTCTATTCGGGATTATCCCATTACTCTTGGCCTAAGGTGAGACAGAATATCATGGTAGAAGAGCATGGAGGAAGAGAGTTTCTCAGTTCATGGCATCTTGGAAGCAGAAAAAGAGGAGCCAGGGAAAATATGTAGTGCAAGGCCACACCCCAGTGATCTATTTCCTCCATCCATGCCCCATATGCCTAGAATTACCATCCAGAATTCCATTCAAATTATTAAAATTCATCAAATGGATTAATCCACTGATGTGGTTACATCTCTGATTATCTAAACATTTCACCTCCAAACATTCATGTGTTCCCTTAAACATGGGATTTTCAGGGTTACCTCATATCCTAACTACAACATGTTTCCAAATTTTTAGGTATTTTTAACAGCAGCACAATATATTAGTACCAAACTTTGTATTAGTTTGTTAGGGCTTTGAAAACAACATACCATAGAGTATGTGTCTTATTAATAAAAATGTATTTCTTATACTTGTGGAGGCTTGAAATCCAAAACCAATAGATTTGACTTCCTCTGAAGTCCCTCTCTTTGGCTTGCTGAATGTTCCCCACTATGTCCTCACATGGCCTTTCATCTGTATACATACAATCTCCTAGAGATTCTTCTTATAAGAACAAGAATCCTATTGGACTAGGGTTCCAGTCTTCTAATCTCATTTAATCTTACTTATTTACTTAAAATTACTATGTCTACACACAGTCAGATTGTTGGATAGGGCTTCAATTTATGAATTTTTTTGTGGATGGGACACAGGTCATAACAATTTGAATACTTTATACACTTACTCATGGGCTATATATAATGATTTTGTTGCATGATCAGGGAATTAGATGGAATACAACTAGAAAATTGGGGACAAGCAAATCTTGGGAAGACATATGTGGATAGACTTTTCCAAATAGGAAAAGAAAAGTGATGATATTTATTTCTCAGGTCAAAATACCCATCAGAGAATGACATCTGCAGAGGAAGATTTTAATAACCAAGTCAATAGGATGAATCATTCTGTGGGTACTAATCATCCTCTTTCCTTAACTGTCCCTGGCATTGCCCAATGGGCTCATGAACAAAGGATCCATAATGACATAGATGGAGGTTAGGCATGAACTTAGCAACATGGATTTCCAATTACATTTTACCTGACTATAGTCACTGCACAGTGCCCAATCTGCCAACAGCAGAGATCAATGCAGTTCCTGTTTCTGCACATCCAGACTATTATATATAATAGCTAGAGTAATGCTATTCTCTATAACAAAATAGTTCACCATGTATCCATGACTTAACAAAATAGAAGTTTATTTTTCATTCCTGCAACAGTCCACTGCTAGTATTACTGATTAGGAAGGGAAGCACTGTGCTTCATTTAATATTATGCAACCTGGTTTATGGGTATATGGAGACTCTTTCATCTACAACAAATGGCTTCCAAAGTTGCCTTAGGAACAGACATCCAACCATCAAAGAGGAAAAACATTCACACATGGGAGGCTTTATGGGCCAGGCATAGAAGTGAGAAGCATGATGTCCTTTAAGATTTCATTGCTTAGACTATAACAACATGTCTAAATTTAACTGTAAGTGAAACTGAAAAATGTGACCTTTTGTCCAAAAAAAAAAAAATGCTTCCCAACATTTCTATATTCAACAACTCTGTTTTTGTGGAAGGGGAAATATGATTTTTGGAGAATGTCTTGCTCTAGCTAACACATTTATAAAATGACTAATTTGAGCTTGCATACTCAAAAATGCTTTGGGGCTTTAATTATTTGATTATTTTAGTTAGGTAAGTGTAGGTAATACAGAATGTAATAACATATTTGTATTTTTTTGTTATGCTTAAGGCTGCATTTTATGGATGCAGTAATAGGGGAACCAGGAAACTTTAGTAACTCATCTCCTAATAAACTGTGTAAGTTCATCTTGGGCGTGTTGAGACTATTGAGAAGGAGACAGAATATTAGAAATGAAACAAATTAATTTAAAAGAATGAACAACCAATAAAAAATGTATAAAGGAGAAGTAAAGACATGCTGTTAAAATGAAATAGGGGCAAAAATATTCATTTCCATTAATAGAAAATAAACATCAACTAGATATCAATTTTTATAAAATTAAATATAATATAGAGATTTTAAAGTTATAATTTTAAATGATAATTTAGATCATGTAGAAGGAATAGAGGCACATAAAATTTGCATTATGGAGTGCCATAATTAAAAGGTACGAATGGTTAATACTTAAAAAATGTACTTTAATAGCCTATGTATAATTCAATGTACATTTACTGAGGGGTAATTTATCAATAAAAATGTTTAAATTGTTGGTATCCTTGATTTAATGATTTTACTTTTGTTGATGTTATTTAATGAAATTATTGAGAATGTGGAATACAACTGAAAAATTGGAGTCAAAAATATTAGTTCAAGGGCTGGAGTCATAGCACAGTAGTAGAGTACTTGTCTAGCATTTGTGTGGCTCTGGTTTAATCCTCAGCACTGCAAAAATAAAATAAATAAATAAATAAATAAATAAATAAATAAAAATTCCTCCTAGTGCCATTTTTATATAATAAAGTTCTAAGTAACCTAAATAAACAACAATAAGACAATAGTTAAAATAAGAAGATATATATTCCATACAGTGGGCTACTCTACAGTCTTCTGTTATGTTAATAAAACATATTTCATGGCATTGAAATACTTATGATAATATTCTGTCAATTAAGCAAGATATACAGTTATATATATATATATATGCTATAAAACCAATTAAATTTTCAAATGAATAAGAAGCCAAAATTTAAATAAAAACAAAGACTTAACAGCTAATATTCCTGAGTGATGGAAATATGTATCACTTTTAAAATATTTTCTTTATTCTTTGAAGCTTTTCATTATTAAAATCTATAATTATTAACCTGAAGTTTATAGTAATTTTGTTAGTCTGAGTAACTGAAAACTAAGATGCTACAACCCCAGCCACCATTTATTTATTTTTAATGTGCTGCTGAGGATTGAGCCCAGTGCCTCACCCATGCTAGGCAAGTGCTCTGCTACTGAGCTACAACCCCAGCCCTGAGTTCTTCTTTAAATATGATGAATGTGCATGGAACAAATAGAAATTTTCTAAACAATACTTCTTGCGTGTGCCCTTCTAATTACTTTGCAGTATGTATTCATGCAAACTAGAGGTAATATTTTATTTGGCTGTCTTGATAAAGGGTTACCCTCAGATTATATGTCTGTCTTTCTTGATAGGGGAACTTACTAGGGGAGGAATGGATAGAGGTGTGTAAATTTCCAACATTTCCCACCTTAAAAAAGGCAAAAATGGCAAACTATTTGAACAATCCTGTTGAAAACTCTATATTTTAAAACCATATCTATCTCTTTCTAATTATTCCTACTAAAATTAGCTTAATTTTATTAATATGAGATGTATTCATATTACATTAAAATTACATAGGTGGATATGCAGAAAGACAAGGTAATTTGGTAATAAAAATCAACATTTTCAGGCACCTCTCAGAGCTCTACTCTCTAAATGTCTGTGAGAAGCTGCATTTTTCTATTTTTCTGTCCCTCTCTGTTGTTAATGAGGTTATCATTTACTTGGTTTAATTTGGATGCCATAATTCTGACAATTGTACTTATTGCTCCTCTATTTCTAATAAAAATTGTATTACACTTTTACATAAACAGGAAATTTATTACAGTACTTATTACCAGCTTAGCACTTCAACTCTAGTCTAAAGGTATAAATGCAGTTTTTAAAATAAGATGGAAAAATCTTTAAAAAAGGAATTATTTTCTTTTGTGATCCATAGACTCATTTTTCTTAATTATTTTTGATGTTTTTTCCTCATTGCAGCTCCACTTTACATTTTCAGAGAACCAAAATTATTAACTAGTTTTCTTTAAAACAGATGCAAATCTTGTAAGGCAACTTCCCTGTAATTATCTGTCACTTGCAGAAAAGGTATATTGTTTGGAGTGTCACAAGTCATTAAGAAAAATAGTTTATATATAGTCAATTCTACCAGAAAAAAATGCATCGCATCTTTTATGAGTAACTCCCTGCAGAAATTGAGTAAATCTCATTGATAACTTTTCAGGTATGAATTGGCAATAATGAGTGCTGTGTGCAATGGGCAAACACAACAGAGAAAATAAAATTTTTGAAAAAATGACATATTGAATTAAAATTTAAATCTACTTGAGTGTTATGGTACCAGCTGGAAAATTAGATAGTAATTGAATTCAGGCAGAAGTGATTTTGATTGCAGTTTTAGTTTTTCTGTGTGTTCTTTTATTTGTTATATTTTGTTTTGTTGTCATGCAGGTGGACAAAGTCAAAAGAAAAAAATGGCATTAAAAGTCATGTGTATAAATCAGTTAAGGATTATTTTCTAGGCTTTGTATAGTTTTCTATTTAAGATATCTGCACTTAAATCATAGGGGATTGCCAAATATATATTGATTATATTTTGAGAAGTAATTTTTAACATATTCTCTCTTGAATAACTTATGTCTATTTTCTTAAAATTTTATTTTTGATATTCTTAAGAGTATTAGATCTTAGAATGAATGAATGTTTCTAGTTAATAACTTCAAAAAAATCTTATCTTGGAATGAGACTATAGGATTATTAAATGGACTTTCCACTCTCATTGAAATTTGATAATTTTAATCCTAATGAAATCTGATTAGTCTTGTTACTTAAGAAGCACTTTTTTTTAAACATGTCAAATGGCTCAAGTCCTCAATTGAAATAAAAGTTGGTGTTGCAACTTAGCATTGTTGCAACTTAGCAATAAAACAACAATAAAAAAATGAATGTTTAAATTCAGAAGATACGAGAAAATATATTTTACTCTTACTTGGTTCATTTCCAAATGCTGTTGCTCTAAAAGTTTTAGTGTTTTTCAAACACTGATTTTTCAGAAAGATTCAAACTGCCTAAAAAGTTCAAAACATTTTCTTGACATTCAATTTTTCCTTTTTCTGTATTTATTGTCACTGGGAGGGAGAGGATAAACAGTCACACTGTCAGTGTTTCAGATAAAATGCCTTCATAAAACTTTAGAGGATTTTACTCTTTAGTTCATTTTATGTCCTTTGAATTTCAGGTTTTGATGTCAATCTAATACTTGCATCCCTGCTGAGTAAGATGAGAGAAATTCAAGATAATGCATATTAACTCTTCTATGCCACATGTCTATTTATTTTCAATTTATATTTCAAACATTATTTTTTCTTTGTTCTTGATGTTGCCAGTTTTTTTTTTTGTCTCAAAGAAAAGAAATCCAAACATTTAACATTCAGTAATTGTTTACTTTCATTGAGTTTGATGCTCTTTGAAAGATAATCCAGAAGTATGTTTTCTTTTTCCCTGAATTATGATTGTCTTCAAAAACTTTTGCATAGAACTTACATCATATCATTTTCATTTTGGATATAATCTTATCGGTTTCATAAGTTCCATAACTAAGGTAAATAAACCATACTTGAATCTTTTGATAGTTTTAATGAGGTAAAATTACTTCAGTTACTTGAAGTGACCTGGTTGATCCCAATAATCATTTTTTTATTATAATATTATGGAAAATATGAAAAACAGTATATTTACTTATTCTAACTAAACAAAAGTAAACAATAATTTGGGGGTACAGAATTCTTTTAATTTGTTACTTTGTACTTATAATTATTAATAGACTAAGAAATTTCTCTGAAATATCATTACACAATAATAAAACTCCAATTTTCAGCACCATTTCAAAATATGCAATATGTTTGACAGAAGCATGTTATAGGATCCCTTCACCAATCATATTTAATATATATGAGAAAAGATTATGAATTTAAAACAAAATATGAATTTTGAGATATTGTGTAATGGAAGCATTTGTTCCATCCCTTCACCCTACATACTTATTCTGCACATAGGAATTGTATAATAAATGAAGCACTGAACCACTGGCTTTTGTTCTGTCATTTCAATAAGCATGATTCATGTTAGTAGTTCTGGTTTATTGATGCACAACAGGGGTACTGTTCTGTGTCTTTGGTTTCTAGTTCTCTAAGAGAATTACAATTCTCAGTTTTTATTTTGTGGGCATTTTTTCCTTGTTTACATTCTATATTTTTTTAAGAAAAGGGGTTCTTTTTTGCATATATAGATACCTGTATGAAGAAATATAAGCCAATATTTGCTTCCATAAAAGGCATTGCTGCTTTCAGGTGTTTTGTGCTACATTCATCCTAACTGTACTGAATATATTTCATATTTAAATAAACTGGGAAATTAGGAAAATTTATCTTAAAATATATCTCTACTTAAAATATGACAGTTGAGATATTGTGGGTGCAAATATCAAGTATTTTTTGCAAATCATAACTATTTTGTAATTATCATACTGGTAACCATCATAAACAAGAATAATGTGGAAAAGAACAGAGGTTCTGCCAAACTTGAATTTTAATAGAAACAATTCAGAGACAATTCTCTGTGTTTTAGCTAAGAGCTTCAAGAGTCTTAGTAAGAAGTCTTAAAATTGAATATGATTTAAACCTGCTATAACATGTATATAGTTTTTGTAAATTTTAATAACTATTTCCATAATAAATTACCCATGGTTTTGCAAATTTATTTTATTTATTTATTTTTAATTTTTTTAGTTGTCAATGGACCTTTATTTATTTGCTGAGAAGCAAGCCCATTGCATCACACAGGCTAGGCAAGTACTCTACCACTGAACTACAACCCCAGTTCTGGTTTTGTAAATTTAAATAGTTCTATGATAGATTTTGGATCAAGTGGAAGAGATATAGTAAAAGTATATACAGGTTGTATAGATTTGCTTTTTTCATTCCATTCAAAGTTCAACTTACTTACTTAAGATGTCTGAGTTACATGGTTTATAATACTAAAAATAATTAGTATATATGTTGTGTTTTGAATTTTACTTCCAAATTACATATATTATCTGAGTTAATTCTCACCATAGTTCTGTGAAGTAGGAGTTAAGAGCCATGATACATAGGGCACATTTGGCACTGAAAAATACAGCTGACTTGAAAAATTCATTAGAGGGGCTCAACAACAGATTTGAGAAGACCAAGAAAATAAGTAGTGGACTTAAAGATAAGACATTTTAAACTATTGAGTCTAAGAAACAAACAAACAAAAAAGAATAAAAAGAGAACAGAGCCTAAGGCACTTATAGTAAGAACATAAAGCCAATGGATTACAAATAAACTAAGTCTAAAGGAAGAAAATGATAACAATTAGAGCATTATATAAATAACAATGATGAAAAAGAAAAAAATCAATTAAAATCAACTAAAAGTTTGTTCTTAGAAAATATCAACAATATTCACAAACCTTTATCTAGGTTGTCTAAGACAAAAAGAAATAAGGCTCAAATGCTAAAATAGAAATAAAGAAGGTGTCATTACTAACATTTTTTTTCAAAAATAAAAAAAAGATCAGAGGAAAAAAGTATATGAACAATTTTATGCCAGCATATTAGATATGGACAAATTCCCAGAGTTACACAACTTACCAAAATCGAATCTAGAACAAATAAGTAAAAAAGTTCTGGAGATGAATATTGATAATGCTTGCAAACCATATGAATATCCTATTGCTTCTGGATTATACACTTAAAATTGTTAAAATGATAAATTTTATGATTTTTTTAATCAGAATTATTTTACAAATTTAATAAAGAGATCCTGTTATTCCATATCCTATCAATCAGTTTTTATTGTCTTATTTTATGAGTTTTAATCGGCATAAAATGTAAGTTATTTTCTTCTTAGTTTGTGTTTTCCTAACTTTTAATGGGATTGAGCATGTAGTCATATTTATTATAAAATATATAGCCTCTTTTCTGAAATGCCTGTCCTTTGACCCTTTTGCCATTAGTTGGGTTTTGTCCTTATTAATTCATAAGAGAAGAGTGTCTATAAAGGTTTGCTCAGTGAGCCATAACAAAATAACACATACTGAGTGGCTTAAACAACAAAATTTTATTTTCTCAAAGTCATATGTGAATTCAAGGTAATGTTAGTGTTGATTTCTCCCACAACCAACACTTTGGTTTGTATTTGGTGACAAACACCCTGTATATTTGTTTTAGTCAGTTTTTTTTTTTTTTTTTTGGTCACTATGACCAAATGACCTGACAAGAAAAACAAATTGAGGGGGGGGGAATTTATTTTGCTCATGGTTTCAGAGTTTCAGTCCATGGTCAGCCAACTCCGTAGCTCTGGGCCCTCAGTGAAGCAGAAAATCATGGCAGAAAGTGGTAGAGGAAGAAAGCAGCTCAAGACATGGCAACTAGGAAGGGGGATAGGAGTGAAAAAGAGGGAGAGCACTCTCTGCTCATCATGGACAAAATATAAACCCCAAAGACATACCCCCAGTGACCTACTTTGACCAGGCACACACTACATGCCTATAGTTACCACCCAGTTAATTCATTCAAGTAGATATTTCTACTAATTAGTTTATACTTCTCCTAATCTAATCATTTCACCTCTGAAAATTCTTACATTGTCTCACACATAAAAACATTCACATGGCCTTTCCTCTGTGTACATCTGTGGCCTAGTATCCTTATAAACCAGACATCTTAGATTAGAGCTCATTCTAATGTCCTCATTTAACTTAATTATCTTAATACAGACTTATCACTAAATAAAGCCACATTCTGTGATGCTAGATGTCAGTCTATATCAATATGTATGAGTGAATCCATGTTCACTTCTTTATGTATTCTCCTACTAATCCTGTCCATTAGATGTATTGCACATATTTTTAGATATATTTTCACAGTTTCAAGATTTTGTGTTCATTTCCTTGAAGGTACCTTTTAATTGTTGTACTCAACTTTTTCAGTGCTATGACTAAAAGCCCTGCCAAGAAAAATTTTAGGGGAAGAAAAGTTTATTTGAGGGATAAAGGCTTCAGAGGTCTCAGTGCATTAAAAGCTGGCTCCATACTCCAGGGTTTGAGGTGAGGCTGAACATCATGGTGGAAAAGTACAGCAGAGGAAAGCAGCTCCCATGATGCTCAGGATGCAGAGAGAGACACCACTTGTCACATACAAATTTATTCCCCAAGGCCATACCACCAGGGACACACTTCTTTTAAGCCACACCCTACCTGCCTTCAGTTACCACTCAATTAATCTCTATCAAATACTTAATTCACTGATTGAATTAAGGTGTTTATGATCCAGTCATTTCTTCTCTAAACTTTCTTGCATTGTCTCACACATGAGCTTTTGGGGGACACCTCACATCCACACCATAACATCAACATATAAATATTATTTAGCCATTGTCTCAGTCTATTTGTGCTTTTATACAGAATGTCACAGACTGTGTAGTTTTTAAAATTTAAATTATTTTAACTGAAACATAAAATAAGAATTGTACATATTTATGAGATGCCATATGATGTTTCGATACATGAATGCATTGTGTACTATTTAAATTAAGTTACAAATATCAATTGCAAAACATTCATCTTTTTTATGATGAAAACATTCAAAATACTTTCGTCTAGCTTTTTGAAATATGCAACAATTATTATCCTTAGTTGCCTTAGTGTGAAATAGCACATCAGAATTTCTTACTCTTAACTATAGTGTACTGTGTTGATGAACTTCTCCCCATTTCTTTTGAATCTCTATTCTCTCCAGTCTCTAGAATGAATATTCTACTCTTAACTTTTGAGATCAACTTTTATATATTCTACATATCAGTGAGATCATAAAGCCTTTCCATGCCTGGACTATTTTATTTAAGAAAAAAAAAACCTCCAATTTAAATTGTGTTTTTGCAAATGATAGGATTTCATAAAATTTTATGTCTGAATTGTGTGTATCTTTCACATTGTCATTTTCATCAATTGATGGATACTTGGGTTGTTTCCATCTCTTGGTTATTGTGAAAAAATGCTGCAATACACATGGAAGTGTAGTAACTTGAACGTAAAAAAATTGTACATATTTATGAGATGCCATGTGATGTTTCAATATATTAATGCATTGTGGACTATTTAAATTTTTGACATATTGATTTAATTTCCTTTAGATATATGCTGAGTAGTGGGATTTCTGAACCATCTTGTACTTTAATTTTAAATTCTTTTGCAAACATATACTGTTTTTCCACAGTGGTTGTAATAATTGATATTGTCACCAACAGTATATCTCTATATCCTCACTAGCATTTGTTATCTTCACTATATTTTAATTTTATGCCAATATTAATTTTTAATAATGAATATTTATTACAAAGAATGGTGGGTGTCATTGGATCATACTCATACATTCATGTATCTTTAGTATTTTTGACAAGATCTCTTCTTACTGGAGTGAGGTGATATTATGGTTTTTATTTGCCTTTCTCTGATGATTAGTAATGATGAACATTTTTTCACTTACCAGCTGGACATTTGAATGTCTTCTCTTGAGACCTCTGAAACCATAAGCCAAAATAAACTTTTTATCCTCTAAGTTTTTCTTGTTAGGAATTTGGTCACATTGATAAAAGCTGACTGAGACAACCAATTAAAAATCAACACAAAATGGATTAAAGATTTAAATGTGAGACATGTATCTATGAAACCACTAGAAGAAAACTTAGAGTGAAATGCCTCAGGACATTAGAATGAACAAGAGAATTTTGGGAAATACCCCAGAAGCATAGGAAACAAAAGCAAAAATAGGTCTATGCTTGGGTCCATGACCAATTTTTAATGTGATTATTTGTTCATTTATTTATCTTGAGTTGTTTGAATTACCTGTTTATTCTGAATATTAGCCTCTTATCTGATATACAGTTTCCTAATAGTTTCCCACGTTCTGTATATTATCTCTTTGCTCTCATTATGGTTCCCTTTTCTGTGCAACATTTTAAGTTTGATGTAATCCCACTTTCATATTTTGTGGACAACAACAATTTAGAGGAGGAAAAGTTCATTTGGGGCTCATGCTTTCAGAGGTTCACTTCATGGTTTGTTCACTTCATTGCTTTGAGTCTGAGATAAAGCAGAACATCAAGGTGTAAGGGCATAGCTAAAGAAAAATGCTCAGCTCATGTCACCTTGAAATCAGAGAGAGAAAGAAAGGAGAGGAGAGAAAAAGAAAGTAACCATAGACAAGATACATTCCCCAAGGGCTCACCTTCAGCAATCTACTTCCTGTAGCCACACCCAATATGCCTACAGTTACCACATAAATTACTAATCCAATAAATAGATTAATCTACTGATGAGGTTTCAGCTCTCATAATTTAATCATTTTACCTCAGACAACACTGTTCAGTATTGTCTTAACATGGAAGAATTAAAGAGGAATAGGCATTAGTTCTTTATGATAAGTCTCAGCATTGAATCCACCTGGTCTTGGGCCTTTCTTTCATGAGAGAGTTTTTACTCTTCACAGGGCTCTTAGCATTTCTATTCATGATACAATCTTGGTAAAGTGTATATGTCCAGGAATTTGTCCATTTCTTCAAGATTATCTAACTTGTTTGAATATATTTATTCACAATAGTCTCTAATGATTCTTTGTAATTCTGTGGTATCAGTTGAAATCTCTCCATTTTTATTCCTAATTTTTTTTTAAAAAATATTATTTCTTTTTGCTTAGTTGATCCCGGTCCTCCTAAATAGTTACATCAGACCAATTATGGATTATGGCAGTACTATTGTTTTCTAAGTGAAGGGAAATTCCTGACACTTTCTACTCCACCATTTTCAATGAATAAAAGCGTATTTTTTTTTAAACATGGACTTCTGTAACCTGAAGTATGGAGAGTCTGATAATCCTTCTATAATCTTCTTGTTGAAAACAAAGAAAAAGATTAAAAATATTAAAAGCAAAATTTGAAAGGCATTAGTATACTGACAAGGAAACTAAAAACTAAATAAAAGTGTGAATGCTGGAAATCAGAGCACAAAATTTGGATTAGTGGGATCCAATGAACAAGAGACAAAATCCAGGATCTTGCTCTCTGAGAAATCTAGTCAGAGGTACACTAACATAATACATGTGTTCCTTAGGTATATAATATCAGTGTTAGGGTTACCTGAGAATAAACCTATTGCCCCCAGGGTCCTACATGAAAAATTGTCTAAAGAAAATGTGATATATGTACACTCAACAATAAAGAAGAATGATTTTTTTGCCTTTTGCTAGCAAATAGATGGATATAAAGACTATCTTGGTAAGTGAAGTAAGCCATTCCTAAAAAAACAAAGGTCAAAATTTTTCTCTTATAGGTGGAAGCTAACCCACAATAAAGGTGGGGTGTGAGGGAAATAATAGAAGTGTATTAGATTAGACAATGGGGAAGGTAAGGAAAGGAAGGGGAGCAAAGCAAAGGAAAAACAGTGGAATTAATCTGACAGTTTTCCTGTGTACATTTCTGAAAACAACACAGTGAATCCCAGTACCATGTACATTTATAAGAATGTGACTTGAACTAGAATGAGATATATTTCATGCTTGTATAATGATATCAAAATGGATTCTGCTGTCCTATGTAACTAAAAAGAATAAAATAAAATACTGGCTTGAAAGAAGATATATTGTTTTAAAAATTTCTGTCTTGGTTAGCTTTCTTTTACTATAACAAAATACTTAAAATCACACACTTGTAAAGAGGTAAAGTTTATTTTTTATCACAGTTTTGGAAATTTCAGCCAGTGTTTGGTTGGTCTCATTTTCTTTGGGCCTACAGTAAGGCAGAGCATCATTGTGGGAGCATATGGTAAAGTGGCTTAACTAATCATAAACCAGGAGCAAACAAGAGCATCTTTAAGGGCATGCCCCAGTTGACTTAAAGATTTCCTCCTACCCTACTTCTTAAAGTTATATCTTCTCCCAATAGTGCCATCCTGGAAATCAAGCCTTTATTATATGGGCCTTGGGGGTAAATTCAAAATCCAATCTCTTCAAACTTCTTGAGAATGAATAATCTAAAGGTAACATTCATAGGAATTGAGAGACAATATTTGAGCAGAAACCACAAGGATAGATATTACCCTAGTTCCTAGAACCTCCAGG
Source organism: Marmota monax (assembly GCF_021218885.2). Classification (NCBI taxonomy): domain Eukaryota; kingdom Metazoa; phylum Chordata; class Mammalia; order Rodentia; family Sciuridae; genus Marmota; species Marmota monax. Next base: position 6,125,868 of record NW_026695065.1, on the reverse strand, counting down.
AAACAAAAAAGTAAATAAAATTACATCTTTTCTGTAGGTGTGTGCCTTTAACTCTGGTCATGAGGAATTTCTATAGTTAAAATTGTGATAAATGTGAGCTTATATTGAAAAAAGATCCCAAAATAAAAAGACAAAATAAATGATAAATGACATAAAGACATCTTTTAAGCTTTTAGATAATGAAAGAATCTGAAATTAATATAAAATAAATTAGCACATATTTAACGCAAAAAAAATAATTGGCAAATGGATAAAGACAAAATATTATTAAAATAGAACAAGCAACATTGGTAAATAAATAAGTTGAACTTCTAGAATAAAGGATATTTGTAACCAAAAACAAATAAGTAAGTTTACAAACAGGTTAGACCATAAAATTTGTGAATTGGAAGATACTTTTAAGGAAGTTCTCCAAAGTATAAGATAAAATACAAGATGAGCCATATGGAGGCAGAGACAAATAAAAGGTAGAGTGAAAAAGATTTACATGTATAATCAAGGTGCCAGATGATGATAAAATGGAAAAGACAGCAAAAGAATTGTTTTAATAACAGTAACTCAAATTAGTAATTTTATCTTTCAATCCCTCACTGCCCACCACTGTTATAATTACATAAAGAAAACAAAAGATAGAACAATTGACCATAAAAAGATCACCCCCAAAAGATAAAAAAATAGAAATTAAAATATATGGAAGCAAAAGTATTCATAACAATAACCACCACAAAGTAGAACATCTAAACAAAATAAAATGTAAACAAAGATCAACAGATACATTTTAGAGGGATAACAAACTATTAGATATGTTTTTGTCAGAGACAGAGAAAAAGAGAGAAATTCATAGAACTTGGAATACAAAATTTATAATCTTTATAATTCTATAGATATGAAAAAATAAGAAAATGTTTAGTAAAAATTAAGTAGTAAAGTTCTATCATAAATATTTTACTAATTCTAAGTGAAACAATTTTTTTAGAAAAATAAGTTAACAAAATATCATAAGGAGTATTTTAGAAGAAATTAAAAAGGAAAAAATTTCAAATATTAAATCCAAGAGGAACTGTATTTTTTTTACTTTTATATCAAACTTAAAGTGATTAATATGTGCCTTTGTATGCAAAGCATTAATCAACATGTAAAATCTATAAATCATTCAAATTCAAAGCATGAAGCTGGAAAAACGTGATAGCAATACCTGGTAAGTACAATGTAAGGTGAAAACTGACAAATAAATATTAAATATTGACGAAAAGATTTTCATTGTTTCTGTTATTGTTGTTTTTGTGGTATTGGTGATTGGATGATGAAAAACTTAGATAAAATATAATAGTACATCAATGTGTTAAAATATCTCTACCATATAACCAAGTAAATCTTAAAACAAACTCAGAAAATATTTTAACATAATTTTTTACATCCAAAGGTCAAAAGAGAAAAAATATATAATCTTGAAAGAAACTGAATAGGCGTTTTTAAAAATCTACATTAGTCAAGGGAATGGAGGATATTTTAATATGAGCAAAGCCTATTTCAATCTACTACAACATCATACATAAATGGTAAAGTTTCACCTTGAGAGAATGAAAAAATTTCTAGGGTTGGGGTTGTGGCTCAGCATCTGTGAGGCACTGGGTTCTATCTTCAGCACCACATAAAAATAAATAAATAAAATAAAGGTCTATCAATAACTAATTTTTTTTTAAATGAATTTCTGAAAATATGCAGAAATTTATTTAAATAAGCTTTCAATTTAAGTATAAAGCTTATGGAAAACACTACAAATTATAAATCACTCTTTAAATTGTAGAAAAGTGACACTTCCATATAACCATATGAAAAGTCAAGAATAAAATATCATCTGTACCTCAGAAGCATCTTTTTTTCTTTGCACAAAATGACATTTTTGTGGGGCTCATCTTTTTTTATTAGTTGCTCAAGACAATACAATGATCTTGACATATCATACATTTTAATACCTAACTGAAGATAAAAATATATATTAAATTATAAAAGAATGGCAAAACTCACTGGGATCTCAAATAGGCAAATAAAACATCATTGCTTCATTATATACAACTTATCTTTCTGTCAAAACCCATTTATGATGCCACTGGATAAATCAATAAATAATGAAAAATTAAATTCAATACCTATCATAGAATGAATGTAATTTTGTAAACTTATGCTACTGCAGAAGTAGAGGCTTTAGTTCTAGCCTTAGAGTAGGCCTGGGAAATACCAGCACTTCTACTGTACATGTTTAAGCTACTGTGAGATGCCGCAGTCTGGCTGGGCACAATCAGAAGCCACTTGTCAAAAGAAACTAACTTTATTTTTAGAACCACACACGCCAAACAAAACAGCCTCTCTGGAAAAATCCTCAGAGCCTCAACTGCCACCACCGGCTTTCCACAAGCCTCTCTCTCCCACACAAGCTTCTCCCCACCTCCCCCAATCCTCCTCCTGCTCTTGAGGCGGATTGGCTGGGTCATGTGGGCGGAGCCAAAAAAGTCCCCCAATGAGCAGCTCCGTGGTCTGAAAGGGCAGGGAAACAGCCCAATGAGCATCACCGCAGAGGAGCCAATCAGCTAGATGTTGCTGGGGCCGCTGTGAGCCAATCATCAGCTGGCAGCTGGAAGTTTCTTGGCAGCTGGAAGTGTGCTGGGGCCCCTTCGGCTGTGGCTCTCAACATCTCCCCCCCTCTGTTTAAACAACAAGCATGTGGCTTAGGGACCGTGCCTGCCTTAGGTTGCCCAATAGTACATATGGTCCTTAGGTTGGTACCATTGCAATTGGATCTTACCCGTCACTGACTACCAGTCCAGTATACAGCCACACCTGTGGAGAGGTCTTTGTACCAGCGGGGGGGGGGGTGAGGTTCTTTGCCTCACCTCTGTTGGCCCCCAAATTTTAGCTGGACGATCATGACAAGCAGAAGGGAGGAAGATACACCAAGCCAATTGACGGCTCCTTTTGGAAAAATTGTACCACCAGTGACATCATCAGCAAAAATACCCCAACACTACCACAAGTCGCTGCACCAACAGATAGTTCACAATGCATACAGGTGAGCTCACAATGTGTCCAGGCAAGTTCTGCAAGCAGTTCAGTGATGGCTATTGTAGAAGCTGTAGATTGGTGTTATCTTTGACTTCACCAGCACTGGGATGAAGATAGGAATTCTGGCAATAATGGCTAAAGAAAAAATTATGTAACATTACAGAAGGCACTAAAAAGAAAACAATTTTCTTAACAATTTACATTGTCTTCACCGGCACTGGGATGAAGATAGGAATTCTGGCAATAATGGCTAAAGAAAAAATTATGTAACATTACAGAAGGCACTAAAAGAAAACAATTTTTTAACAATTTACATTATCTTTAAGAGAATTATTAAATATAATGAAAAGGAAAGGTGAAAGTAAACAAACAGATCTGTTAACCTTCTTTTTTGTTTACATATTAAAACAATCCTCAACAGTTGTTTACCCAATTTAAATTAAACCATATAAATCACGTGAAAAAAAAATATTTGGATCCATTTTATCATGAGCGCTCATCATATATGATATATGGACATACATACATTCAAACATATAACACAAAACACAAGTGTGCACACATAATATAATACATACAACACATAACATTATAGTAAAGGCCTTATAACTTTTTACAGGCGAAATCTCCATTGCAATGTTTAAAAACTCTATAGTCAAAAAATAGAACTGATCAGCAAAACATTAACCTAGGTCTGTATGAGCTCAAAAAACAAAATAGAACTTCATGATATGGCAAAGGGCAATAATAAAATAGATATTGAAAAAAGCATCCTGGTTCTGTTGCAGATGTAAGAATAGCCAAACTGGAGTTTTGGATATCAGTTGTTATGGATTTGAGCCAAATCATCTTCTTTTTGGTCTGTAGAAATCGCTTTAGTTAATCTTTCTGGAATCCAAATCGGCTGCTATTCTCCCTGTGGAAACACATAAACAGACCCAAGACTCCAGACAATCACTGGGTCAGGACCTTGGTTAATCTCTCTGGAATCCAAATCGGCTGCTGTGCTCCCTGTGGAAACACACAAACAGACCCCCGACTCCAGACAATTACTGGGTCAGGACCTTTCCATTGTCCTGTTAGAATATCCTTCCAAAGTACCTTGGGCTTATGTACATTTTTTGGACACATATGCCTTTCCGCAGCACTAAGTCCTGATGAATCCAAATTTAAAAAGTTTAGAGTAAAAAGGGTTATTTTAAGTTTATCTTTGGGGAATATATACCCCTTCCCAATTCATTCTTTTTGCTTTAATAAGTACATTTTAATAGTTTGATGAGCTCTTTCAACTATGCCTTGTCCCTGTGGATTGTATGGGATTCCTGTTATATGAGTAATGCCAAATGTTGAGCAAAATTGTTTAAAAGAGGTAGAAATATAACCAGGGGCATTATCTGTTTTTAACTGTTTTGGAACACCCACAGTGGCAAAATTTTGTAAGCAATGAGCTATAACATCTTTAGTTTTTTCTCCGGCATGAAGTGAGCCCATCAAAAATCCAGAAGAAGTATCAACTGTAACATGCAAATATTTTAATTTTCCAAATTCTGGCAAGTGTGTGACTTCCATCTGTCAAATATGGTTAGGTATCAATCCTCTAGGATTGACTCCAAGATTAACTTGTGGTAAAAAGGTCACACAATTTTGACATTGTTTTATTATTTGTCTAGCTTGTTCCTTAGTTATTTTAAAATGCTTTTGTAAAGTATTAGCATTGACATGGAACTTTTTATGAAAATTTATAGCTTCTTCTAGTGTAGAGAAAATATGTATGTCATGTGTAGTTTTATCTGCTAAATCATTGCCCAAACTAAGGGCTCCAGGCAATCCTGTATGTGCCCTGATATGTCCTATAAAGAATGGATATTTTCTGTCCCAGATTAGACTTTGTATAGTGGAAAGCAAAGAGAAAACAGTAGAAGAAGGGAAATCCTACCAGCATCTTCAAGAGATACTATAGCATTAACTACATACTGACTATCAGAAAATAAATTAAACACAGAATCTTTAAACATCACAAAAGCTTGTAATACTGCATTAAGCTCTACCTTTTGAGCTGATTGTTTGGGTACTAAAAATGTAAAAGTTTGATCAGGTGTAACTATTGCTATTGTACCATTATTTGACCCATCAGTGAATATATTTGGAGCATTCATGATAGGTGTTTTTCTTGTCATTTTTGGAAAAATTACAGGATGCGATGACCAAAAAGACAATAAAGGATTAGACGGTAAGTGGTTATCAAATGAAACATTAGATTTGCACATGATTATTGCCCAAGTATTTAACTCATTAGCTAACTCATCAATTTGATTCATAGTATATGGAGTAATAATTTTATTGGGAGAAATTCCAAACACTCCCTTTGCTGCTTTTATTCCTTTGAGTATTAATTGTCCTACAGCCTCAGGATACCTAGTAAGAATAGTGTTAGGAGAATAAGATAAATGTATCCATAATAATGGACCTTCTTGCCAAAATACTCCTGTAGGAATATTTTTTGTTGGTAGTACAATAAATAATAAAGGCAAACTTATATCAATTCTATCCAAATGCATATTTTCCATATATGTTTCAATGATTTTTAATGCCTTTCTTGCTTCAGGCGTTAACATTTGGGGTGAATTTGGATCTGATGGACCTTTTAGTATATCAAATAAAGGTCCCAACTCTCCTGTTGGTATACCTAAATAAGGCCTTATCCAATTTATGTCTCCTAATAACTTTTGAAAGTCATTAAGTGATTTGAGTTGATCTACTCGTATTTGAATTTTTGGTGGACGGACCATGGTTGAGGATAATAGAACTCCTAAATAATTAATTGGAAAATTTAATTGTACTTTATCTATTGCTATCTCTAGATTATAATTTTTTAATAAGTTTGTAAGTGTGGCATAACATTCTAGCAATGTGTTTTTATCTTTGTGTGCTAATAATACATCATCCATATAGTGAAATATTTGTAGTTCAGGATTTTGATTTCTAAGTGGCTGGATTACTTTGTTAACATAAATTTGACACATAGTTGGGCTGTTAGCCATCCCTTGAGGGAGTACTTTCCATTCATATCTCTGATCAGGACCTTCATGATTCAGTGCAGGGATAGTAAATGCAAAACGTGGACTATCCTCAGGATGAATTGGAATTGAAAAAAAAACAATCTTTAATATCTATAACTAAAACATACCAGGTTTTTGGCAAAGCAGACAACTGAGGAATCCCTGATTGAGCAGGTCCCATAATAACCATCTCATTATTAATGGCTCTTAAATCTTGCAATAATCTCCATTTACCAGATTTCTTTTTGATGACAAAAATGGGAGTATTATGGGGAGATACAGAAGGTTGTATATGTCCTTCCGCTAATTGTTGTTTGACCAGGTCATGGGATGCTTGTATCTTTTCTTTAGTCAGGGGCCACTGAGGAACCCATACTGGTCTTTCTGATTTCCAAGGAATTTTTATTGTCTCAGTGGCCCTTTCTGAAAATCCAACCCATGTCTGTCTGTTCCTTGATCTATTTGTATTGGTGCTGCTATACCTTGTTCTTGTTTTTCTAATCTTTTTCCTTTCCTAAAACCTTGTCTAGTCATAATAGTGGGTGCATTGTGGTTGATGTTATTTGTTAATGTCAAACCTAATTGATCTAGGACATCTCGTCCCCATAAATTTATGGGAAGATGATCCAATACATATGGCTGTATAGTTCCTTCACATCCTTCAGGATCCTTCCAATCTAATACCATTGCACTTCTATGGGGATTAGTCGCCACTCCTAGGCCTCGAAGCATTTGAGTGGCTTGTTGTAATGGCCAATGTTTTGGCCATTCTTGATGAGAGATGATGCTAAGGTCTGCACCTGTATCCAGTAGCCCATTAAATTCATGTCCTTGAATATTTAGTTTTAGCATGGGGCGAGAATCTAAATTTAAAGAAAGCATAGCCCAATCTACACCTGTGGAGCCTAATCCCTTGGAACCTCTTTCTACAGCACAACTGGAAAATTTATCATGTAGGCTGGGTATTATTAGTAACTGTGCTATTCTATCTCCTGGTGAAATTACTGATATACCCTTTGGAGAACTGGCTATAATTTTTATTTCACCTTCATAATCGGGATCAATTACCCCAGGACTTATCATAAGTCCTTTTAGAGTAGAAGAGCTGCGTCCCAATAATAAGCCTACTGTTCCTTTGGGAAGAGGTCCTTTCACCCCTGTGGGAATGATTTGAACTCCCATCTCTGGAGTTAGTACTGCTCTGGCGGAGGCGCAGATGTCCAACCCTGCGCTCCCTCTGGTTTGTCTGATGAGGGATCTGATGGACAATGTGTCCTGGGCACTACCCTGATGGGGTTGCTGGGTTCCTCCAGTGCTCCGTATATTTGTGGTTTGGGGCCCCGGAGCATTGGGCCCCCCTGTCCATTTTTTGGCAATGGAGCCCGATGCCTTTCTCCACGATATCGTGGATAAACACCTGGTCCTTGTTCGTTTTTTGATAATGGAGTACCCTCTATGGTGGTTTGAGAACGGCATTCATTAGCCCAATGTCTCCCTCTACGGCATCGTGGGCAAATACCTGGTATTCTACTCCTTTGATACCTAGTTTTGTTAAACCCTCCTCCAATGGGGCAATTCCTTTTAAAATGTCCTGTTTGCTCACAATTGTAACATGTTCTTGGCCTGGCATCTAAAGCCTGTTTTACTGCAGCTGCCACAATTTGCCCTTGTTCATTAATGTCTCTGGCATCTAAAGCCTGTTTTACTGCAGCTGCCACGACTTGCTCTTGTTCATTAATGTCTCTACATAATTTAATATATGTGTTTAAATCTTCATGTTTCCATGGTCTAATGATATCTCTGCACCAACGATTTGCTTGCTCATAAGCCAGGTGTTTTAGTAATGGCATTGCTTGTTCTGTATTCCCAAAAACTCTGGTAGCTGTTTGAATAAGCCTGTCTACAAATTCAGCATAAGGTTCATTAGCTCCTTGTATTACCTTAGATAATTGACCTTGTAAACCTCCATGTCCTTGTAAAGTCTTCCATGCCTTAATTGCATCTACAGCAATTTGTGCATATACACCAGGATCATATGCAATTTGTTGCTGCTGATCCTCATAAGGTCCCTTTCCTAACAACATATCTAGATTTCTCTGAGGATAACCAGCTGCTGCATTTCGCCTAGCCGTCTCCTTGCAAAATTCCTCATTGGCAACCTTCCATAACAGGTATTGTCCTCCATTTAGCACAGCTTTACACATATTAGCCCAATCTGCTGGCGTCATGTTCAAGTTGTTAATGGATTCGACCATGCTTACAGTGAAGGGTGCTTGAGGACGATAGGTTGTTACAGCCTCTTTTAGCTGCTTCACTGTTTTGAAATTTAAAACTTGGTAAAATCGCTGCCCTCCTGCCTCAAATACAGGGCATGTTAATATTTGAGATCTTGTCTCAGGATCCCAACTATCAACTGCGGGGGTTGGGGACCTCCCAGTATATGGAGGTGGCCTTGTTAGTTGGACACTTATGTCCTCTGGTGATAGAAAGTTGTTAGTAGCAGTCTCCTGTTGTAACTTTCCCCCTGATGGCTTTTTCTGTTTTACACTTTCTTTCTCTGTCTGACTAGCTTGAGAGGCCTTCTCTTTTACTTGAATCTTTTCCTCTGTCTGACAAACTTGAGAGACCTTCTCTTTTACTTGAATCAATATGTCTTCTTCTTCCTCTACCTTTGTCTGAACTGAGGCTTTGGACTAAGCAAACAAGATACGAACGTCCACAATGGCAATGTGCCAACTGGCAGAGTCCCTGGGCTTTTCTTTTCTATTCTTTTTAAATCTTCACCATGATGGTTCCATTGTGATATATTTAACAACTCCTCCTTAAAAAGCCATGGGCTACATTTTTGTATTGTATCAACGTATGCCCTGATTGTTCTTGATTTTACTGAGATGCCTCCTTCCTCTAACAATTTACTTAACACTCTTTCTGTTTGTTTTTTACTAATTTCTGATCCCATATTTCTACTATAATACACCCAACAAGATGACGCCAAACAAAACTGAAACAGAGTGAAACAAAATTGGAACAACACAAAATCATTATAATAGCCTCCTGAAATGTCCATCCGTCCTTTCTCCCTATCTGTTCCTCAGATGTGAGCGGTTTTTCTTCCATCTTACACATCTCCAGGGACAGGCAACGTAAAACAAAAGTGAAACAAAATAACAAAAGAAGAATCTTAAAATGGCTACCCATCCTCTTGCCCTGCCCTCAGGGGTGAGCAGTTCACTTACCCTCAGTCGCTCCCTGTGTGAGCCTCCAAATGCCGCAGTCTGGCTGGGCACAATCAGAAGCCACTTGTCAAAAGAAACTAACTTTATTTTTAGAACCACACATGCCAAACAAAACAGCCTCTCTGGAAAAATCCTCAGAGCCTCAACTGCCACCACCAGCTTTCCACAAGCCTCTCTCTCCCACACAAGCTTCTCCCCACCTCCCCCAATCCTCCTCCTGCTCTTGAGGCGGATTGGCTGGGTCACGTGGGCGGAGCCAAAAAAGTCCCCCAATGAGCAGCTCCGTGGTCTGAAAGGGCAGGGAAACAGCCCAATGAGCATCACCGCAGAGGAGCCAATCAGCTAGATGTTGCTGGGGCCACTGTGAGCCAATCATCAGCTGGCAGCTGGAAGTTTGCTGGCAGCTGGAAGTTTGCTGGCAGCTGGAAGTTTGCTGGGGCCCCTTCGGCTGTGGCTCTCAACAGTGAGACTTAGATAAAACCAAGGTTAGCATCAGCCCAGATGGCCAAAGTAGTGCCTTCACTGGCATTAACCCATCCTTGGGTGGCATAGCATAGTGCAAGATTCCATTTTCTCGGGATAGTAGAATAATCACTACTTCTCAAACAGCTACCTATCAAACAAATTGAGAATGCTTTACCATTATGTAAGTGTGGTGTATAAATCATTCATATCTTTAGCCTGAAGTATAAAAAGCAAAGTAAAATAATAACTGCTTTAATATTTTAAGTGATAGGCAATATAAAAAGATGTAAAATAGGTTATCAACAATTCAAACTGGGGAGAAATGGAATGTAGCTGGAGAGTTTCCTTATTAGTGTACTTTCTCTTGTACTTTTGTTCATGTATTTCTTTCTATTCTTATCTTTAAAAACATGTTAATGTGCTAACATTTGAAAATAGCTTGTTATAACCAAAGGATGTTTTCCACAAGCTTCATAATAATCACAATGCAAAAATCTATAGACCAGGCAAAACTTAAAATAAGGAAGGAATCAAAATACACCACTAGAATAATTTACTTAATCACCAAGAAAGACTCAAAGAGAGGGAGAAACAAAGGAACCACAACAAAACTAGAAAACAAGTTACAAGTCAGTTTACAAACTCACTTCATCTCTAAGACACACATAGACTGAAAGTGAAGAAATGAAATAAGATATTCCATGCAAATGTAAGCCTAAATAAAGCAAATGTAGCTATAGTAATTATCAGATAAAATAAACTTTAAATTAAATGCAGTAGGGACAAGAAATGTCACATATAATGGTAAAGAGAACAATTCTGTAAGAGGGAATAATAATTCTAAACATATATGCACTCATAATTGGAGTACCCAAATATATAAATAAAACATTAATGAACTAAAAGGAGAGATATACCCTAATACAATAATAGGTGGGAAATTTAAAACCCCACTTTCCACAATGGACACATCATCCAAATAAAAGAACATATTTGAATAGCCAGAAGGTATATTAAGAAAAAGCTCAACATCAGTAATTATTAGAGAAAATCAAATTGGAACCACAATTAAATGTCACCTCATCCCTTTAATATTGGGTAATATCAAAAAGAGTAAAGATGGGCCAGGGTTGTGGCTCAGTGACAGAGTGTTTGCCTAGCATGTGTGAGACACTGGGTTCAATCTCCAGTGCCTCATAAAAATAAAATGAAGTATTGTGCTCATCTACAAGTAAAAAAAAAATAAAAAAAGAGTAAAGATAACAAGTGCTGGTGAAGATGTAGAGAAAGGGGACCCCTTGCATACTGTTGGTGGGAAGGTAAATTAGTACAGTTATTATGGAAAACAATATGGAGTTTCCTCAAAAAATTAAAAGTAGAACTATCGTATTGTGTTAGCAAGCTTTCCACCACTGTGACCAAAACATCTGACAAGAACAAATTACAGGAGAAAAAATTCTTTAAGGCTCACAGTTTCAGAGGTTCAGTCTATGGTCAACTAACTTCATTGCTCTGAGTCTGATTTGAGGCAGAACATGACAGCAGAAAGATGTGGCAGAAGAAAGTTACTCAGATCGTGACAGCCAGGAAGTAGAAAGAGCACATGGAACCAGGGACAAGATATAAAATCCCAAAGGGTACTCCCCTCAATACTTCTTCCAGCCAAACATCACCTGCCTAGAGTTACCAGCCAGTAATCTATTTAAATTACCAATATATCAAATGGATTCACTGATAAGATTATAGCTCCCATAATATAATCATTTCCCCTCTGAACATTGCTACATTGTCTAATGTGAGCTTATTTTTTTTGCAGGGAATGGGGGCTCATATCCAAACCATAATATATATCTTCCTGAAATCCCATTACTTGATTTATATTCAAAGGAAATGAAATGAGTATGTAAAAGAGACATCTGTGGGCTGGGGTTGTGGCTCAGTGGCAGAGTGCTTGCCTAGCATGGTGAGGCATTGGGTTCAATTCTCAGCATCATGTATCAATAAATAAAATAAAGGTCCATTGACAACTAAAAACATATTTTAAAAAAGAGACAACTGCAGTCCCATGTGTAAAATAGCACTATTCACAATAGCCAAGATATAGAAATAATGTAAGTTTTTGATAACTGATAAGTGCATAAAGAAATATGGTAGATACACACAATGGAATGTTGTTTAGCCTCAAAAAAGTATTGCATCTCATCATTTGCAATAATATGGATGGAACTGTATATCATCATATTAAGTGAAATAAGTCAGACAAGAAAGACTGCATAATTTGATCTCATTTATGTGGAAATTTTTTTAAAAAATTTCTTAATCTTTATTTTTTATATGGTGCTGAGGAACAACCCCAGAGCCTCACATGTACTAAATGAGCGCTCTAGCACTGAGCCACAATCCCAGCCCCTATATGTGGAATCTTAATAAGTTGATCTTATAAAGTTGAGAAGAGAATGGTGGTTTACCAGAGGCTGGAGAGAGAAGGAATGGAGAAACAGAGAAAGGTTGATTTACAGGTACTGAATAATAGTTATCAGTAAGCTGCTCTAGGATACTATCACACACTATGGTGCCTATAGATAGAAGTAATATAAAGTACATTTCAAAAAATCTTTTAGAAATAATTTTGAAAGTATTCACAATAAAGAAATAATAAGTGTTTGAGAAGATAAATATGTTTAAAATGATTTAACATTATGCAATATATACAGGTATTGAGCATTACATAGTATCCCAATAATAGGTACAACTTTTATTTTTGTATATACATCGCTAAAATGAAAAATAGAAATAGATTAAAGAAAAAAAATTAAATGTATTTTCTAGTGGCCAATGTTTTATCAGGTGTAGCAGAAGTAATCTCTTCTGAGACCTCTCTGTCGCTTATAGACAGCCATTGTTCTTACTGAGTCCTTACATGGCAATTTATCTTTGTATACACACACACACAAAAAAAAAATTTTTTTGCTATACCTTTTTATTCTTTTGAGGGCACCAAAAGAATAAAAATTATCATTATGACCTCATTTAATGTTAAATACTTCCCTAAAGTCTTAATCTGTAAATGTTGTCACAAAAAGGGGTTAGGCTTCAATATATAAACTTGAGGGGGCATGATTCACATTCCACAGTATTCCACTAGTTGCACTCTGAAATGGATGTCTTCCATGCATAAAAATATGTTCATACTATACCTATAGCCCAAATTTTAAATTTTTTTTAATTTGTTCAATTAGTTATACATGACAGCATTTCAATTAATTATACACAAATGGAGCACAACTTTTCATTTCTCTGGTTGCACATGATGTGGAGTCATACCACATGTGCAGTCATACATGTATTTAGGGTAATGATGTCCATCTCATTCTACCATGTTTCCTGCCCCCATACTCTCTCCTTTCCCCCACCTTTGCCCAATCAAAGTTTCTTCATCCCCCCACCATTATGATCAGCATACACTTATCAGAGATAATATTCAGGCTTTGTTTTTTGGGGATTAACTTACTTCATGATATTCTCCAACTCCATCCATTTACCTGCAAATGCCATAATTTTATTCTCTTATACTGAGTAACATTTCATTGTGTATATATACCACAGTTTCTTTATCCTTTCATCTATTGAAGGGCATCTAGGTTGGTTCCACAGTTTAGCTATTGTGAATTGAGCTGTCATGAATAACCCAATCAATAAATGGGCTAAGGAATTGAACAGACATTTCTCAGAAGAAGATATACATGTATCAAAAAATATATGAAAAAATGTTAAACTTCTCTAGTAAAAACTACTCTAAGATTTCATCTCATATCAGTCAGAATGCCAAATATCAAGAATACAAGCAATAATAAATGTTGGCAAGGATGTGGGGAAAAAAGTACACTCATACATTGCTGGTGGCACTGCAAATTGGTATAACCAAAATGGAAAGCAGTATGGAGACTCCTTAGAAAATTTGGAATGGAACCATCATTTGACCCAGCTATCCCACTTCTTGGTCTATATCCAAAGAACTTAAAATCAGCATGCTATAGTGTCTGAATCTATTCTGATATAAATTCCAAATCCCAAGACCCATCTAAAAATCATCTAAATTAAGTATAGGTGAGATTTAATGTATGATTCATTATGTAGTAAAATTCCTTTCTAGGTGTGAACTCATGAAATAAGTCATGGTATATGCTTCCAAAATATACAAAATTCAATTGTGGACCATATTATACACTTGTATTCCAAATTGAAATTGTTAAAATTAAAAACCAAAAAGGATGATTGATTGATGGGTTTCAAGCAAGTCTTACGTATCAGGAAAAATTTTATTAGATATTAACACTTAAGAATTATCCTATTTGGCTAGAGATGCTCTATTGTCTAGGCATATTGGGATGGTGTCACTCCCATGGTCCTAGGGAGAGGAAATGCTTTCTTTGCAATGGGTAATAGTCCTGTGGCTCTTGGGTATAATCTCACTTCTATAGCCCTGCAGAGTGACATTTACTTCAAAGAAATGGGTGAAAAGACTGTGGACTTCTGAAAATACAGAAATATTCTTACCCACTGAAACCAAGGAGGAAACAGCATTGTCCCCTGTGTGCCTGTGTACTCTGGGCTTCTGGTGAAAGAGGGAGATTGAATGATTTCTAAATTGCATTTAGGTTTAGCCTTCTGTGTTCAGAAGGATGGATGATTCATGTTCTTAGATAGGATGATTGTCTTATCCTGTAAAATTCCACAAGTCCAACACCCTCTTTCATTCATTGTTGCTTTCTTTGTCACCATTAGTGTAAAATTACAACTGCTAAAATCCCATCTTTATTCCTGGCTTCTACTGAGATGGCTGATTAAGATAATGGGTAATTTCTTTATGAAGTAATTTTCTAGCCATACCTTAGTGTTCTTTCCAGAAAAAAATTAACTTTCATTTTTTGATATATAAATGGAATGAAAATTTTCCAAATTGTCAGATTCTGGCTCTTCTTTGTTGGAAATTATTTAAGCTTATTTATCAACTCTCACATTTACTACAAGCAATATGGATATTTTAGGCCATGTCCTCAACACTTTCCTTAGAATTTTTTTTCTGCTTAATATCTAGTCTCCTCCCTTATGAGCTCTAAGTTGCTGAAAAGACTGGAACACCTTCATACACTTCTTTGCCTCAATATAACAAGAATAACCCTTCCTATTGTTTCCTATGATATGCTCTTCCAATTTTCTCAATTTGCCAGAGCACCTTTTGTGGTGAGCCGCTTCTGCCGTTTCTGCAGACTATGATTGCCATTACAAGATGGCGCTGGCTCTGCTGTGGTCTGTGACAAACAACTCCTTATTTGGGAGAGTTGGCGCATGGTTTTTCACCACCCTATGAGAAAGCTCCACGTGGCAGCTTCGCATTGGGGCTTGAGATGCTTTATTAAGGCTGGGAGGGGAATCCGAGAGAGAGAAGAAGAAATATCAAGGGCCTGAATAAACTGCTGAAAGAAGATTCCTGAGTTGCGTCTTCCTTGCGGGCAAGGGGTCGCGACAAGTGGTGCCGAGACCCGGGAACCAGAACTTTCAGCAGTCAGGGGTGGTGCACCCGTTAGTCCCAGGTAAGTGGGATCTGCGACCAAAGCGGGGTTAGTCCCAATAAGTGGGATACGCGATCAAAGCGGGGTTAGTCCCAGGTAAGTGGGATCCGCGACCAAAGCGCGGCAGCTCCTCTGTAAAGAAAGAGAGAGCATTACATTTTATTGCAGCTGCACTGTGTACTTTCGCTTTTGTTTTCTGTGTTTCTTTTGTTGTGTCATTTCACTTTTGTTTTTTGTGCTTCTTTTGTTGTTGTGACGACAGGGACGCTCCCCTGTAAAAGGAAGAGAGCGGGAAATTCATAAAAAGGAACGCTCCCCTGTAAAAGGAAGAGAGCGGGGACTTTTGTACTTTCACTTTCTTTATAGCTCTAAAAACATTATGGGTGTTGCTTCTTCAAGCCCAATTTTGTTGGCCCTAGATGGGTTGTTACATTCAAAAGGACTTAAGATAAGGCAGAGTACTTTGCAGATGTTTTTAAGAGAAGCTGATATAGCGGCTCCTTGGTTTGCTTTTTCAGGGAGTCTTACGGTTCCCAGCTGGGACAAATTAGGGAAAGATCTAGATTTCGCTCGTGAGCAAGGCACCTTAGAGGGTGGCGTTATACCACTTTGGAAGTTAGTTAGAGGATGTATAACAGATGGTAAATGCCAGGAAGCTGTGAGTGAGGGTCAAGCTATTCTTGAGCAACTGCATGAGGAAAAATCTGAAGGATCATGTAGTGAAGTGGCAGAGAGTATTAAAAGTAACAGTAGTAAGAAGGCAAAAGAGCCTGAAGATAAAAATAGGAGAAGGCTCTACCCAGACTTGACCGAATTAAAAACGCCTGAGAACACAAGCGACTCAGAGAGTTCTGAGGACCTTGATATATTGTTACAACAACTACATAAGATAAAAATGAAAAAGAAGAAAAAGGAGACACAGGGCACGCAGGCCTACTGTAAGAAGGGGAAGGGAGTTAACATCGGTCAACAAAACTCTGAGGAGGAGGAGGTAGAATATCTAGAAGAAGATATGGTGCCGATTGCCCCACCTCTGTATGTGGGGGGGAGCCAAGGTTCCGGGAGATCTTTTCATGCACAAGTTTGGAGGACAGTTAATACAGATATGGGACTTGCATACCCTGTATTTCAGGACAATAACAGGGGAAGATATCATGAGCCTTTAGACTTTAAGATAATTAAAACCTTGGCAGAATCTGTCTGCACTTATGGCATAGATGCCGCTTTCACTCTCACTCAGGTGGAGGGACTTACTAAATTTTGCATGACTCCCTCAGATTGGGCTAGTCTAGTCCGCGCTTGTGTTTCCCCAGGGAAATATTAGGAGTCCAAAGTTGGCTGTTTAATGTTTCTGGCAGTACCCAAGACTCGGAGCGAGGTAGGAGACTTAAAATTACTTCACACAATTCACAATTGTTTAATGCTACATTACCCTCCACAGCAGTCTGTCTCCAATCTCCATTCCTGTTTCTTTTGGCTAATGTTACATTACAGGGGATGCTTAATTGTTCTAATACTACCTGTTATTTGTCTGAGTGTTGGAATGGCTCCTGGACTACGGCAATGGTTATGAAAATCCCAACCTTTGTCTCGATCCTGGTTACTGCAGATCCAGAGTCTTTTCCTATTGTTGAACTGATTAGAGCCCGTAGAGATTTTGGAATTACGGCAGCTATAGTGACAGCTGTGGCGGTATCTGCTGCTGCAGCAGTTACAGCTGGAGTAGCCATGGCCAGCCAAGTACAAACTGCTGCCACTATTAATCAGGTTATTCAACAAACATCCACCATACTTGAATCTCAAAGTAGAGTTAATCAACATATTTTATCTGGGATTCTGGCTGCTAATCAAAGGATAGATCTGCTTCAAGCTCAAGTTGAGGAATTGTCTGACCTAGTACATTTGGGTTGTATTGATCAACGTGCACATTTATGCATAACCTCTGTCAGATTTAATGATTCCAGGAATGCCTCCCGCATCATTGGCAAATATTTGGCCGGAAATTGGTCCATGGCAGCGGAAGACATGATCCAGTCTCAACTAACCCAGATAGCTGTCTTGAACAGTACTCGTGTCGATCCTGTGACTTTGGGTCAATTCACCGATTGGATATCTTCTGCTTTTTCCTTCTTCAAAGAGTGGGTGGGGGTAGGCATTTTTGGTGCAATGTGTTGCTTCGGTATGTTCCTCTGTTTGTGGTTTCTCTGTCGCCTTAAGGCCCGCAGTGCTCACGATAAGGCTATGATCATACAAGCTCTTGCAGCTTTAGAAAATGGCAACTCACCTCAAGTCTGGCTTGCGCATCTTAAACAGTAAACCTTTGACATGGTCGTTACACCCCAAGTTATTATAACATTGCACTGGGATCGACATGACTTTCCTTGTTATTCTCTTAGTGTTGGAAAGCCCTTGCACTCTGCCGGTCTTACTGCCATTGCACGCAGATGGGTTTCTACACTAGTGCTTTTCTATCGCCTTAAAGTCCGTGCCTTTCTTTCAGGGTGCTGTCAACTTGTTTGTCGTTATAAACAGCCACAGTTCAGCCTCAGCTATCTCCCTTCATCCACCATCGTCACGATACAGGATGCGAGGCAAGGCACTGCACTTGAGTGATCCTTGACGTGGACCTCAAGGAGAGCATGTCCTATTGCATGCGGGTTAGACGCGTCCACGCCCCGCCCCACGAAAAAAGGCGTCGGCTGATATGGCCTCAGGTCTGGGGAAGGCGCCTCCTTAGGACTGAGTCATACTATGCAGCCACTTCTGCACAGTGGGATAGGACCTCTACTCTTCCCTGTATTGTTTTAAGAAAACAGAAAGGGGGAACTTTGGTGAGCCGCTTCTGCCGTTTCTGCAGACTATGGTCGCCATTACAAGATGGCGCTGGCTCCACTGTGGTCTGTGACAAACAACTCCTTATTTGGGAGAGTTGGCGCATGGTTTTTCACCACCCTATGAGAAAGCTCCACGTGGCAGCTTCGCATTGGGGCTTGAGATGCTTTATTAAGGCTGGGAGGGGCATCCGAGAGAGAGAAGAAGAAATATCAAGGGCCTGAATAAACTGCTGAAAGAAGATTCCTGAGTTGCGTCTTCCTTGCGGGCAAGGGGTCGCGACAACCTTTAATATTCATATCACTACCAGTATTCACTTCAAGATTCTACAAATATTCATTTTGTTATCTAAGATGATAGAATCTTTCTCTATAGCTTTTCTCTTTTCTTTTGAAATTATACCAGAATTGCCTTCATTATTCATATTTTTATGAACAATCCTTTCAAGACAATCTGACTTTTTTCTAGGATGTGCCTCAAAATTCTTCCAGACTATACTCATCACTTACTTCCAAAGTCACTTGCACACTTTGAGATATTTGTTACAACAGCATCCCACTACATATTACCAAAATGTATATTAGTCTGCTTGGGATCACACACACACAGATACACACACACACACACACAATACCACAGTGCAGGTAACTTAAAAAATTTATCTTTTCAAAGTTCTGAAGACCAGAAGTTCAAAATTGAAAACCCAGTAGGGCAGATTTCTGGTAAGACTTGGTTTCTGGAACCTGGTTTGCAAATTGCTACTTTCTCATTGCATCCCCACATGGCATTTTCTCTGTGAAGAGACAGAGACATATATTTCTGGTGTCCCTTTCTCTTAAGAGAACACAAGCCTTATTAGACTAGGGCCCCACCAATATTGCCTCCTTTAAACTTGATTACTGTCTTTATACACTATCTCCCAAATACAATCATATGGGTAGTTGTGGCTTTAATATTTGAATTGTGGGGCCATAATTCATTCTATGCCTTTTGTACACTTTTCTATACATACACTTAAGTAAAAGCTCACAAATATCTCACTTCAGTGTGAATAAGAGATTTGAGGGGGAAAAGAACAATATGTTTAGAATTATTTATCAGTCTCTGATTGTGTTAGTCATCTATTCATCCCTATAAACAAAATACCTGAGAAGAACACCTTAAAAGAGAAAAAAAAAATTGGGTCATAATTTTAGAGGTCTCAGTCCTTGTTTGCCTGGCTCCATTGCTTGGGACCAAGGTGAGGCATAAGATCACAACAGAGGGCATGGTGGGTCTGAATGTGGTAGTACATTCCTGTAATCCAAGTATCTCAGGAGGCTGAGGCAGGAGGATTTCAAGTTCAAAGCCAGCCTCAGCAATTTAGCAAAAGGCCCTAAGCAAAAGGCCCTAACGAGACTCTATCTCAAAAATCAAAATCAAAATCAACATAAAAAGTTTTAAAAATAGGTTGGGGCTGTGGATTGGTGTTTAAGGGCTTCTGGGTTCAATCTCTGTTCCCATCCCCTACCGAAGAACATGTGATGGAGAAAAGCTGCTCATCTCTTGGCAATGAGAAATAGAGAGAAATCAAGGCAAAAGCAACAACATAATCCCCAAAGGCATGCCCCCAGTGACCTACTTTTTCCAGCCACTCTCTACCAGCCTATGGTTAACACCACGTGCAGTAAGACATCCTTTAAATTATGAATCTATCATATGGATTATTCCACTGGTCATGTTATAACTTTCATAACCTAATCATTTTGCCTCTGAATATTTCTACATTGTCTCACACAAGACCCTTTGGAGGACACTTCATATCCAAACCATGACATTAATAGAAAAAAATACATGTACAATTGTATTCACTGATGGTGGGTCACTCTGTGGGAGGGCAAGGCTTGGAGATGAGGATCATGAATTTCGTTTTGAAATATCTGGTCTCAAATCATCTAAGAGAAATAAAACTAAAGAATTAGATGCAAAGGGATAGATTTATAAAATACTTCACATTATTTGTATAAATTTTGAAATTATCTTCATATAGTAGTAAGTGAAGTTTCAGTTTTGAGTCATAGATAAAATTGTTCAAGAAAAATATCAAGAATAAGAAGATGAATAATTCTAGCAATAAACCTTCAGTAGTTTAATATTCAATGATAATTTAGAGGTAGATTAGATTTCAAAAGAGTTAGAAAAGATTATCAGAGAAAGAATACTATTAACATGTTTTATGAAGAAAGGAGAAGTTATTAATATTTAGTAGTGTTCAGAGCACAAATGCTATATTTCAATTTAGTCAAAATAGAGTATTGGATTCAGGACTACAACCATGCAGATTTTAAGTGAAGTTTTAGCTCCCAGATTCAGTCAGAGCAGGTTGCAATTGTTATTCTAAACTTATTACCTCTCAGACTTTAACTCACCAGACTTCTCTGAGAACCTCATATACAAATACTAATTGTAAAGAATTAAATGAGCTAAAGCACAAAAAGCATTTAGTGCAAGTTCAAATACAACCTAGTCAATGAATATTAGCTATGTTTTAATAGACTGTACCATTTTTTTTAGTTCTTTGGTAGAAATATAAATTTCCTAGGTAGCACATTGTATTAATCAATAAAATGGTCTTTTTCATCAGAGTGGCCTTGTTTAAAATTCCAAATCTACCACTTATGACCTATTTGACCTTACACATATCATTTAATTTTCCTTTGTGTGGATGTCTTCATAAATGATGGCTATTATTACATGAATATTAACATTGATAGCAATGAAACGCCATTTGTTTTCTTTACATCTAGATTATATACTATTTACTAAAGAGCTGATGCTTTGTACTATTTGGTACTATGAAGGAATGACAGGATTTTAATTCTCTCATTTATATTTTATCCTGGTGGAGAATTTGAAATCTGAGAAAATTCACATGATTGTTATGTATTAGCATTCATCATTTTTAGTATTTAAGTTACTTCAACAAGTAGGCCATAAGATGGCAATGTTACTCTTTTAGATGCATGGTAAAAATTAAGTATTTGAGAAAAGCCCAAATCTGAATTTACTTTGGATAAATTATACCTTTACAAATTTTACTTTGTATAGCTTATATTAGGGATATGATTCCTGTAGTGTAAGACATAATTAGGTAATTAAAAATAATTATTCAAATTATTTTTATATTGCTGGTGATTCTCATCATGGACTTAGAAATAATGTATATTTCACCCAACAAAAATTATTATGAGAATATCAAGATTGTGTGGTGCTATAAAGATATACTATGTACATACAGAGACAAGAGTATTGCAAAATTATCAATAAGAATCAAATATCTGATCCTTGAATTTTGAAGAAAAATGAGAAGCCATTAAATGTCCATTTTTTATTTTTTACTGTGCTAGGGGTGGAACACAGGGACTCATAAATCCTAGGCAAGTTCTCTACCACAAATCTGCACCCCCAAACCTACATATTTTTTCTAATATTCCCAAGCATGTCCTACAGAATCTTCCTCTTCCCAATGATGCATCTGAATATTTCATAATTATATATAATACTTATCTAAATATTTAAATATTACATAATTATCTATACCAAAGAAAATTAATGGAACTGCTTGAGAAAAATAAACAGTTCCAGGATTTGATCTGTATGCATGTTTGACTTTTGTACTCATGCATCAGGAAAGGATATTAATACATCATCCACTAATCCTCACACATCTCTACCAGGTGACAGTGGCTGTCCAACACTTTTTATGAATTCCTTAGGATACTTAATTCTAAAGCACATTAACATGGTTGAGTAAATTTTTAGGTTTTGTTTTTCTTAAAGGTTATTCCAGCTTTTTTCTGCAGTACATTTACATTCTTTGAAATTATCCATTGCATAGTTTATTCTTTTTATATATAACATGTCACACAAAAGAATGAAACACATCATGAGTACCTTAAAATGAGTGGTTGGGATAATATTTTGAGATATGTAGCTGTGCTTAATTCCTCCTCCATGAGTAAACATATAATTTACACAAACTGAAGTGAGAGCACATTGTCTTCAGCAAGACATGTGACTAGATAGAAAATAAATGTTGTCTAGTTGTCTACTAGAAGAGAAAGTCAATGACATAGGCAAAGTATGTTTACAAAAAAAAGCCAAGGGTTTGTTCCTTTTACCTAAATTCAAAAGTGTTTTCCATCTAAAATATGGGGAAGAACAGAGAGGTTACAAGACTGTAATTTTGATGTATTGGGAACCAAAACCTAATATCCTGGTATCAAACTTGAAAACTGCCAAATCTGCCCACAGAGAAAAATGTGCCCATATTGATGAGCATATTTA
Source organism: Marmota monax (assembly GCF_021218885.2). Taxonomy (NCBI): domain Eukaryota; kingdom Metazoa; phylum Chordata; class Mammalia; order Rodentia; family Sciuridae; genus Marmota; species Marmota monax. The sequence continues at coordinate 6,103,317 of NW_026695065.1, read as the reverse complement.
ATGTTTTATAAGATCAGGATTTGAGGTACAACCTGAGTTTAGGGCATGTGCAAGAAAGATTTTAAGAATAACTAAAAATAAATATTATACCTGGTCAATTGAATTAGTGTTCAGTGTTAGAAACTAAATTGTGTTATCATAAGTAACATGACACTTTTTGCATGCCTGACCCTGTGGACTCCAATTTGCTCATGTTATAATTAAGGAAAAACCATAATGATAAGGAATTCTACACAGGAAAAACTAGAAAAGAAAGATTGGGATGGGGCCCAGACATATACATTTTATTCATAGTCATATGGTTTAGGTCTAATTTGTACCCCAAAGACCCATGTACTAGAAGTTTGGCTCTCAGTATGATGGTGTTGAGGTGATAAAACTACTAAGAGGTGGAGTCTAGTGGAAGATAAATAGGTTATTGGGGATCAACCCTCATTAATGAATTAATACTGGTTTGTGGAGTGTGCATTGTCTTGTTATAGTTAGTTCTAATGACAATGGATTGTGATAAAGTAAGTCTATCCCATGCACTTGGCCATTCTGCATGTGACTATTCTACTTTTCACTTTTCTACCATGTTGTGACACACCCGGGGGGGGGTGGGGCTCACCCAGGACACTAGCACCATACTGTTTAGATCCTCCTGCCTTCAGATTCATGAGTTAAATAAATTTAAAAGACAAACTTTTTTTACTTATTAAGTTATTCATTCTCAGATATTTTTTATAGTAACACAAAAAAGACAGACCCATAACATGGTTATGGTACAATATGAATGTTTTTTAGTTGAATTACCCACAGTCATATAATCCAGTTTTCAGAAAATCAAAGTGAAAGTTTGAAAGTATTCCTAACTTGAGCAAGGAAAGCTGATATACTGTAGACTTCCTTCTCAACGGATTCTATAAACTAATGTTAATGGAGACTACTCAACACTGACCTTTTACAAAATGCTGTGGGATATTTGACAAATTATCAATAGTTTAGTTTTTTATATTTATCTTCAAAACCACTCTCTTCATAGGAGTTTGAGACTGCTTTTAGCTCACTCAATGACCAATGAAAATTTTCTTCCATGAAAGTCAACCTTCAAAAAAATAAACAGAATAAAAGAAAATTACTCTACATATTTGAACTGGCAAATATATTGCAATTAACCTCAATTGTTATTATACATGAAAAACAATTTATTTAAGAAATATGTGTTCTGAAAGAATTTATCAAACATATGAATGGGTAGAAAATCATGTGATAGTGTGTTCTGAAAATTAACCAGGTTATTAAAAGAAAGTAAACTGGACTCAATTAACATTTTGTGTATTTCTTAATTTATTACTAGTTTTTCCCTATTAAAATCCCTAAGCAAATTATTTCACCTTGATAAATTATACTTTAAAATTAAAAAAGATATGCTTTACTGAAAAAAACAAGGAAAAAATAATGATTAATGTAATATATTCATGTATCTGCATATAAAAATACTCCATTGATCAATTGGACATTTTTTATGAAATGTAAGTATACTATAAGTATATTGATTTTGTATCTAAATTTTACTAAATATTTGGGTAAAATGTTTTGGAAATTATCAGGAATCTTACATATGATTAATACTATCTGAAATACTCAAGAAAAGATTATAGGAAACTTTAATTATAAGATCGTATATCAGAATGCAAATTAATAAAAAATTATTCAATTAAAAAATAACGAGAAACCCTAATTAATAGGAGACATAAGGTAGATGTCATAATACAGTAGGATATAGTCCATTTAAATCAATTGCCTCAAAATTTACCTATGCATGGCAGAAATGTGCAATATTAGTTATATTTTTAAATAGGGACATCAGGAAAAAGAGGAAGAAGAAGAGGAAAATGACAAAAAGGAAGAGCTAAATATGCCAAAAATTATAAAAATTACAAATATCTAAATAAACTGAGAGGTGTATAATTCTCACATACTGGAAGGATCAATATTGTTATTATATTAATGCCACAGAAATAGATCTAAAACTGCTCCATAACAGCAAGGGGCGATGGGAGATTGAAAGAAATAAAGGGTCAACACACACATATCTTGAAGATAAAGCTGGGCTAGGATGGATCACTGCTCTCAGATGGAGAAGCAGGTTTAAAGAATTACACCAGCAATCTTTGCTCTGTATGTCTTTTAATTAGATTAAAGACTATGCAGGCATTATTCTTTGTATTCATGAAAGTTACAGAGTTAGCAACAGTAGGCAGTTATTTCCTCAGTAACATTCTACAGTTGCAATGTGCAATATTAGGAGCATTGTGCAGCTCTCAAGAAAGTACATTGTTTAAAGTTACTAATTCCCAGGCAGATTCAGTAGCAGTGGAACTGGTAAAATATTGTGGTTATCTTAGCAAGGAAGTTTCTTCATTCCCAGGAACTGCTGTGCCTGAGAATAAAGTCAAGGCTGATAAGACTCTAGCATGGAGGACATCTCTGCAGCAACTGGGCATCCTATGCCTTTGCACAGAAACTTTCTCAGTCATCAAGTATGCCACAGCCATGAAGTCATCAGGGACCCCAATCTCACACACTGGTCTCCCATCACTGTCACCACTCTCTACATGCTTTGGCATGAAAAATCAACTCAATTTTCAAGCTAACATCATTTAGGTAATTTTTAAAATTAAAACACAGCAAACAGGACTGCATACATGAAGACAGCCTAATGAGGGAGGCATGGACATGAGGATATTAGAGTGTTTTTGTCAGCATTTCACTGCTGTGACCAAAAGACCTGACAAGAACAATGTTAGAGGAAGAAAAGTTTATTTGGAGACTTCACAATTTCAGAGGTTTCAGATAGCCAGTTCCAATCCTCAGCGCTCAAGGTAAGGCAGGACATCATCGCGGGAGACCAAGCTGGAGGAAAGCAGTTCAGAGCAAGATGATAAGAAAGCAGAGAGAAAAAGCTCCACTCTTTAGGGGAAAAATATATACTCCAAGGGATGCCCCCAGGGACCAATCTCCCAAAGCCGCACCCTACCTGCCTATAGTTACCATCCAGTTAATCCCTATCAGGGGATTAATGCACTAATTAAATTAAGACTCTCAAAACCAAATCATTTCACCTCTAAGCTTTCTTGCATTGTCTCACACATAAGCTTTTGGGGGACACTTCACATCTAAACTCTAACATAGGGATTCATTGGTCAAGATCACTGAGGAGAGAAAAACAGTCATGAAAAGTATAATACAGGAGAAGAAATAAGAAAAAAAATATTCACACTACTTCCTGTTGAAGCATACCCTTTCTTCCTTCCTCATCCTCAGTGTTAGTAAACAAAAGGGCATCTTGTGCATCTGTCAGATCCTTTAAGTAACCACAGGAAATAACTAACAGTGTACAATTGCAATCTATAAGTGAGCCAATTGACTTATAGCCTGCCCCCCAATGAAGTTACCTCTGAGATGAAACAGGGCATATGACTTTCTCTAAATTACAGAGGAAGACATTGTCTCAGTTCCTGACTAGGAATAATTACCTCACTTCACTTCACTCAATGTTATAGCATGCAAATGAGAGCAAATATCTAAAATTCTCATGTGTTAAGTGAATAACTTTGTTTGTTTTATTTATTTCTAATCAAATCACGAATCATAATTATTCATGATTATTTTTTATGACTGCAGTGCTTCTATGACTTTAAAATATTACAGATATTTAAGTGTTCAATTATGTGTTGTCTTCTTCATAAAAAATACACACACCAAGTTAACCAAAATGACACAGTGAAATTAAGTAATGGTACTATTAATCCAGAAGTTTCAATTTATCATATTTACCTCTTATCATGCCACTTTATTTTCTAGAAGTATTCTTAGGTGATAAGTTCTGAAATATGTGCTTATAAACACATGCATGCGTGCGTACATACACACACACAAAACATTAAGTGGTGTTTTAATTAATTTTCTTAAACACTGTAAGTAATACTAGAGATGCCTTGGAACATTTTTTTTAAACTTTAAAACTGTTAGCTTATGGATCAAAATATAGTGTTTAAAGGTATTTTTACATACTCTCAAACTATAATCAAAAGAATATAAGTTAAAAGTAGATAGATCGTTATTTCATTATCCCGTTTTTTTTCAATTATCAATTTTAGCTATCCAAAAGACAGAAAAAATAAAGCAGAGAGAAAAGCAGAAGTAGGCCCAAAGTTTATATATGTGGTATATGAATAATCAAACTCTGATGTATGATTCAGAAGATCAAGGATATGTCTCTCTAGCTTTTGTTATTCTTTCAACTGCAAGTTTAAAAATTTTTTCAAAATCATACACATCAATAATGCTATTATAAAAGGAGTTGCTTATAAAGTTATACAAAAACAATTTTACTTGTTAATTTTAAACAGAAACTATTAATAAAATAAATCATTGAGAAGTATGTTACTCTTGCTTTTCATGTAATTTATATTTTAAAGGTGAATTCTGGCACAGAAACATGAAATAGTTAACAATACAATATTGTAGATATTTAAGTGCCCAAATATTTTTTACCAAAATACTAACTCTAAGAGTCAAGGAAGAAATTTTAAAAATAAAAACGAGTCAAGGAATGATGTAATTTCTTAGTCAGAATTACCACCAGAATATGAAATGGGCATAGTAATTTCTTGGGGTACTTTAATATTTTCAGCATTCCTACTAAATTACTAATTGATATAAGAAGGCAACTTGGTCAAAGCATGTTGTTCAAATTTAAGATGTTTTAAATTTTAATAGATCATCAGTAATTACACTGCAAATATAAAAGATAGTAAAGAGCTACCATTTAATTGTGAAATATTGCCTCAACAAAGATCTACCAAGAAAGAGGAATTCACATACAAGTTTGGAGGCCAAATTTTTGTCACATTATTAATCTCAGTTTAAATAATATGAAAGCCCATGGATAAAACTGACTTCAAAAATATATGATGAATTCATCTATTCTTTCCATGCTCTCCCTCCCTTCCCACTATGTGTCAACCTCCTTATATCAGAGAAAACATTTGGCATTTGTTTTTTTTTGGGGGGGGGGATTGGCTAACATCATTTAGCATTATCATCTCCAATGCCATCCATTTACCTGCAAATGCTGTGATTTTATTCTCTTTTATTGCTGAGTAAAATTCCATTGTGTATATATGCCACATTTTTTAATCCATTCATCCACTGAAGGACATCTAGGTTGGCTCCACAGTTTAGCTACTGTGAATTGTGCTGCTATAAACATTGATGTGGCTGTGTCCATGTAGTACGCTGTTTTTAAGTCTTTAGGGTATAGACTGAGGAGAGGGATAGCAGTGGTTCCATTCCCAGTTTTCCAAGGAATCTCTATACTTCTTCCATATTGGCTGCACCAATTTGCAGTCCCACCAGCAATGTATGAGGGTACCTTTTTCCCCACATCCTCACCAACACTTATTGCTTTTTGTATTCTTGATAACTGCCATTGTGATTAGAGTGAGATGATACCTTAGAGTAGTTTTGATTTGCATTTCTAAAATTGGTAGAGATGATGAACATTTTTTATTTCATATATTTGTTGATTGATTGTATATCCTCTTCTGAGAAGTGTCTGTTCAGGTCCTTGTCCCATTTGTTGATTGGGTTATTTTTTTTGTGTGTGTGTGTGTGTGTGCTTAGTTTTTTGAGTTGGGTGGGAGAGAAAGGGAGAGGGCAGGGGACTAGCAAGGATGGTGGAATGTAATAGACATCATTATCCGAAGTACATGTATGAAGACACGAATTGGTGTCAACATACTTTATTTACAACCAGAGATATGAAAAAAAATGTGCTATAAATGTGTAATAAGAATTGTAATACATTCCACTGTTATTTATTTTTTAAAAAATCAATTATGTATGTGTGTGTATATATATATATATATATATATATATATGAAAATAGCTCTCACTTAAGCCAACATATACATTTTAAGAAGGGAATATTTAGCAATTAATTTTATATGCGTCATTTTCCATTGTTAACATTAGGTTTACTTTCATCATCTAATTGTCTGTATTATTCCCTAAAAAGTTGAACTAAACAGTCAAGATAAGAAGATAGTGTGGAATTCACACACACACAAACACACACAGAAAAAGATGCACACCTGCAATCCCAACAACTTGAGGGGCTAAAGCAGGAGACTTGCAAGTTCAAGACCAGCCTCAGCAACTTAGCAAGACACTCAGCAAATTAGTGAGACTTTGTCTCAAAATAAAAATATAAAAATAGAAAGGTCTGGGAAGTACCTTAGTGAAAAAGTGGCCCTGGATTAAATCCCCAGTACTTCCCCACCCCCATCAAAAAATGAGGAGATGAATGGAACTGAATAGAGAACCCAAAAATAGAAACATAATATTAACTGATACTTGATAAATGATCAAAAGCAATGCAATGGAGAAAACATAATCTTTTCAACAATTAATTCTACAACAACTGGACCTTCATGTGAAAAAACACACTAGAAATACAGATTTTATGCCCTTCCCAAAATATTAACTAAAAATGAATAACAGACCTAAATGTAAATCAGAAAAAAAAATCTCTTCAATCTTAGGTTTCAGTGTACATGTGTGCATGCACACACACACACACACAAAAAAAAAAAAACCTATAAATATGTTAGAAATAATTTAGGAGAAAATATACATTACTTTGGGTTTAGTGATGACTTTTAAGATATAACTCCAAAGTTACAACCCATGAAAAAAAGAATTGGTATGCTGTACTCCCTTATAATTAAATTTTTCTGCTCTATGCAAGACACTGTTAAGAAAAATAAATCATAAGCAATATATTAGGTGCCGCAGTCTGGCTGGGCACAATCAGGAGCCACTTGTCAAAAGAAACTAACTTTATTTTTAGAACCACACACGACAAACAAAATAGTCTCTCAGGAAAAACCCTCAGAGCCTCAACTGCCACCACCGGCTTTCCCCAAGCCTCTCTCTCCCACACAAGCTTCTCTCCACCTCCCACAATCCTCCTGCTCTTGAGGCCGATTGGCTGGGTCACGTGGGCGGAGCCAAAAAAGTCCCCCAATGAGCAGCTCCGTGGTCTGAAATGGCAGGGAAACAGTCCAATGAGCATCACCGCAGAGGAGCCAATCAGCTAGATGTTGCTGGGGCCGAGGAGCCAATCAGCTAGATGTTGCTGGGGCCGCTGTGAGCCAATCATCAGCCAGCAGCTGGAAGTTTGCTGGCAGCTGGAAGTTTGCTGGGGCCCCTTTGGCTGTGGCTCTCAACATCTCCCCCTCTCTGTTTAAACAACAAGCATGTGGCTTAGGGACCGTGCCTGTTAGGCAGTCCAATTCAACATATGGTCCTTACCCGTCATCGGATGAACTGACCTCTAGGCGTCAGCCTCCTGTCTTAGGTTGGTACCACTGCAATTGGATCATACCCGTCACTGACTACCGGTCCAGCATACAGCCATACTTGTGGATAGGCCTTTGCACCTGTGGGGGGGTGAGGTTCTTTGCCTCACCTCTGTTGGCCCCCAAATTTTAGACCATCACTAGTAGAGGAGGATGCAAAATGCCATGACATTAAGCCAATTGAGGGCTCCTTTGAAAAATTGTACCACCAGTGACATCATCAGCAAAAATACCCCAACACTACCACAAGTCACTGCACCAACAGATAGTTCACAATGCATACAGGTGAGCTCACAGTGTGTCCAGGCAAGTTCTGCAAGTAGTTCAGTGATGGCTATTGTAGAAGCTGTAGATTGGTTTTATCTTTGACTTCACCAGCACTGGGATGAAGATAGGAATTCTGGCAATAATGGCTAAAGAAAAAATTATGTAACATTCCAGAAGGCACTAAAAGAAAACAATTTTCTTAACAATTTACATTGTCTTCACCGGCACTGGGATGAAGATAGGAATTCTGGCAATAATGGCTAAAGAAAAAATTATGTAACATTACAGAAGGCACTAAAAGAAAACAATTTTCTTAACAATTTACATTGTCTTTAAGAGAATTATTAAATATAATGAAAAGGAAAGGTGAAAGTAAACAAACAGATCTGTTAACCTTCTTTTTTGTTTACATATTAAAACAATCCTCAACAGTTGTTTACCCAATTTAAATTAAACCATATAAATCACGTGAAAAAAAAATATTTGGATCCATTTTATCATGAGCGCTCATCATATATGATATATGGACATACGTACATTCAAACATATAACACAAAACACAAGTGTGCACACATAATATAATACATACAACACATAACATTATAGTAAAGGCCTTATAACTTTTTACAGGTGAAATCTCCATTGCAATGTTTAAAAACTCTATAGTCAAAAAATAGAACTGATCAGCAAAACATTAACCTAGGTCTGTATGAGCTCAAAAAACAAAATAGAACTTCATGATATGGCAAAGGGCAATAATAAAATAGATATTGAAAAAAGCATCCTGGTTCTGTTGCAGATGTAAGAATAGCCAAACTGGAGTTTTGGATATCAGTTGTTATGGATTTGAGCCAAATCATCTTCTTTTTGGTCTGTAGAAATCGCTTTAGTTAATCTTTCTGGAATCCAAATCGGCTGCTGTTCTCCCTGTGGAAACACATAAACAGACCCCCGATTCCAGACAATCACTGGGTCAGGACCTTGGTTAATCTCTCTGGAATCCAAATCGGCTGCTGTTCTCCCTGTGGAAACACACAAACAGACCCCCGACTCCAGACAATTACTGGGTCAGGACCTTTCCATTGTCCTGTTAGAATATCCTTCCAAAGTACCTTGGGCTTATGTACATTTTTTGGACACATATGCCTTTCCGCAGCACTAAGTCCTGATGAATCCAAATTTAAAAAGTTTAGAGTAAAAAGGGTTATTTTAAGTTTATCTTTGGGGAATATATACCCCTTCCCAATTCCTTCTTTTTGCTTTAATAAGTACATTTTAATAGTTTGATGAGCTCTTTCAACTATGCCTTGTCCCTGTGGATTGTATGGGATTCCTGTTATATGAGTAATGCCAAATGTTGAGCAAAATTGTTTAAAAGAGGTAGAAGTATAACCAGGGGCATTATCTGTTTTTAACTGTTTTGGAACACCCACAGTGGCAAAATTTTGTAAGCAATGAGCTATAACATATATGTTAGAAATAATTTAGGAGAAAATATACATTACTTTGGGTTTAGTGACAACCCATGAAAAAAGAATTGGTATGCTGTACTCCCTTATAATTAAATTTTTCTGCTCTATGCAAGACACTGTTAAGAAAAATAAATCATAAGCAATATATTAGGAGAAAATATTTGCAGAAGGCCTGTCAGATAAAGGACTATTATCTAAAATATACAAAGAACTGTTAAGTCTCAACTATAAGAATACAAAAAAATAGGCCAAAGACTTTAAAAGATACACCATCAAAGAAGATATATAGATGAAAATAAATATTAAAAAAGATGGGCTGGTGATGTGGCTCATGTGGTAATGTGCTCACCTGGCATGTGCAGGGCGCTGGGTTTGATACTCAGCACCACATGAAAATAAAATAAAGATGTGTTCACCGAAAACTCTCTCTCTCTCTCTCTCTCTCTCTCTCTCTCTCCTCTCTCTCTTTAAAAAAAAAAAGATGAGCTCTTGCCTAGTGTGCAGAAGTCCCTGAGTTCAATCCCCACCTTTCCGAAAAAGAAAAAGAAAAGTAGATGCATCTTATCATCAGGAAATTGCAAATTAAAACAGTAATGAAGTATCACTACAAATCTGTTAATATAGTCAAAATCCAGAATACTAACAATACCAAAGCTGGCAAGGATGTGAAATAATGGGAAATCACATTTGTTTCTAGTAGAAATGCTAAATAGTACAGCCACTTTGAAAGATAGTTTGGCAGTGGCCCACAGAATTATTTGTATACTTACTACATAATCCAAAAACTGTTTCTTGGTATTTCCCAAAAGAATCTTCTGTACAAAAACCTGTTCAGATATTTTTATATTGTATTTATTCATAATAGTCAAAATTTGGAAGCACCCAAACTGTCCTTCAGTGGGTGAATAGATAAATGAACTGGTATATCCAGTCAATGGAATATCATTCGGTCCTAAAAGCAAGGAGCTACTAAGCCCTGAAAAGACATGGAAGATATTTAAATGCCTATCACTATGTGAAAGAAGGTGCTATGGTTTCGATGTTGAGTAACCTCTGAAGGTCTATAGATAAGGGCTTGGTATTCACAGTGACAATACCAGAAGGTGATATGGACCTTCAAAGGGTGAGGCTTTCTGGAAAATACCTAGGCTATTGAAGGCATGCCCTCAAAAGACATTGTGAGAATCTACCCAACCTTTCTCTTCAATCCAGTTGATATACAAATAATTTTCTCCTACATGCACTTATTCCATGATGTGCCACTCTGCACTGCCCTCAACAGAAGCCATACCAGTGGGGACATGCAATTTTTGACTTTTATCCTATAAAACTATGAGCTAAATGAGCCCCTTATTACTTTGTAAGTAGCTTATGTCAAGTATCTAGTTGTATTGAAAAACATGATATAGAAGCCAATCCTGAAAACGTTATATACTGTACCTTTGCAATTACATAACATTCTGGAAAAGGCAAAGCTATGGAGACAATACAAGAATCTTTAGTTTTCAGAGGTTAAAAGGAAGGGGAGAATAAATATGTGGAACATGAGGATTACCAGGGCAGAAAAATTGCTGTGTATATTATAATGGTGGAAACAAGTCATTATATATTTGTTCAAATCCACAGAATATATAACACCAAGAGTGAACTCTAACATTTACTGTAGGATATGGGTGACCATAATATGTCAATATAAGCTCAGTTACCTCTCTGGTGGGGGATATCTATTGCTTTCTATTAGCCTCTTATCTGTATTGAGAAAGCTGTCACTCAGGGATGACTTTTTGTTGTTGTTTTTCAAAGACCATTTCCAATTGTAAGGAAGTTACAATAAGTGATTCTGATTCTAGTTGGTATATAATTTTAAAGAGGTTCTTGTATGAGACTTGTTATTGCAAACATAGAGAAATATAAAAACATGGGCACACTGAGTCCAGCTTAAGCCCACTGAACACCTGAGGAAAATGTGGCGATGGAGTTGAAAAGAAACTTCTGGACCAGTTTTGGAGAACTCAGTCCACTTTATTATTGCATAGGCAAGCTTTTTATGCATAGCCTGTTACTGGGTGAATTATCTGAGGGCCATAAAATCCAATGAGCTAGCAACACCTGAGTGGCAACCAATGGGCTAAAAGATCAGTGGCAAAAAGCAGAAGGAAGAGAACATGCTGTGCACCTGAGAGTGGCCAGGTTACCATGGTGATGGGGCTGGTTGTGGTATTCCAAACAACAAATATCTGGACTCAGTGTGCCAAGGCCCAAGAGCCCCTCACATAGGAAACATAGGCTGCTTTCCAGCTCATGGGCCCAACAAAAATAAAATAATTTAGTGTAGCTATTTCAAGTACAGATTTTTTAAAATTTATCTTTAACTGTCAGTATTGAAAATACTGGTTTACCAGGCCTGGTTGCTCTCACCTATAATCCCAGTGGCTGGGAAGGCTGAGGAAAGAGGATCTCTGGTTCAAAGCCAGCCTCAGCAAAAAGCGAGCCACTAAGAAACTCAGTGAGACCCTATCTCTAAATAAAATACAAAATAGGGCTGGGGATGTGGCTCAGGAGTTTAGTGCCCCTGAGTTCAATCCCCAGTACCCAAAAAGAGAAAATACTAGTTTTATTTTAAAACTATTCATTAAGCATTTACTATGTATCAACTACTTTCTTCCATTATTGGATTATTTCAGTCAATTATATACATGAAATCACTGTCTTCATGTAAGTTTAGATTCTGTTGCAAAATAAACTTATACCTATTTTCAGTGGATGAAATTAATTTTGAGGTATGATCACATTGCTCTAATTCCTGGAAATTTGTTTATAATATTATATTTTATAATACAATAATAATATTATAATATAACAAAGTTTGCTACTTAAATATCAAAGTAAATGTCTTATTATCTCATTTACTGTGTTTCATATGTAGTTGGCATTTTAAACAGTTACACCCCTAATTAATTTAGTATATAAAGTAACACTTATTTTGTAAATCTACCACTAATTTATTTTTTTATCAGATCAGAAAACATTAATTTGGGTTAAAATTTTTCTCTACATTTACATATTTTACAGAAATATTTTTCCCTGTTACTGAAACATGCAATTGGCAGAAGACTTATTAAAGAATATGAAATAAAATAACTATGAAAGAATATGATTTTTAAACAACTATGGGGCATAAATAGTATTAATCATTCTGTTAATTAATATTTACTGTGCTACTATCAACTGATCAAAGGTAAGTATTCCTGGATGACTCACTTGTTAAATGCAATGTCCAGAGTTGGTGCTTTGGGGAAGTGATTGGATCATGAGGTTTCTGACATCATTAATGCATTAATCCATTGATACCTGAATGGGTTACAAGGAGGTGGTAGAAACTGTGGATATTGGGACATGGGTGGAGGAAGGATGTCAGTGGGGGTGTGCCCTAGAAAGGTGTTTTTTGCCCATTTCTTTCATTCTATCTCTGCTTCCCAGCCACCATGAGGTAAGCAGCATTACTCTGCCATGCCCTTCCACAATGATGTACTGCCTCACCACAGGCCCAGAAACAATGGAGCCAGACGACCATAGACTGAAACCTCTGTGACTATGAGACAAAATAAATATTTAAGTTGTTTTTGTCATGTGTTTTAGCTACAGAGACAAAAAGTGATGAATTATATTTCATTATAATACATAAACAAAAGTTAATTTCAGTCATAAAAATAGTTTTCAAAAATGAAAAAGTTACCAATATCTACGTAGAAAAACACACTCTCCTTTTACTATGTACTTTCATACTGTTGTCCACATCATAAGGCTAATAAAAGCATATACAAAGAAGAGAGTAAATTATATAGAAAAATTATTATGTGAATATAGATACATTAAACCATGTTTTTAAAACTCTAGTAAGTACATGCAGTTTGATATAATTGTTTATGCTACCCCAGTACCTCTCTACTCCTATATGCTTCAAACCCACAAAACATATAGAATATAACATATTTTTTCAAAAACTGTCTCAATGTCTAAGTCTGATGAACTGTACAGCCAACCCCAAAACTGCAGTAGCTAATCATTAAAAGACCAAAATATAAAGGTTAGACTGCAAAATATATTAAGTCTCTAGACAATTTGATGAGTATTTTTGGAAGTTTTATATTAATTAGTGTTTAAAATAATTACTGAAGATTTGAATCACATCATTTAAAAACTTGCATTTTTTATATACAGAAAAGTAGCTTTGATTTTGGATGCAAATTACTATCAATATAAGCTAGTCAAAATTCTATAATAATTATTCAAAAACTTTCCATTGATTATATATATATATATATATATATATATATATATATATATATATACTTAATCCAAAAAAACTTGCTTAAAGTATGCAACTTGCCCTAACCACTACAAAATTATACACCAAGTTTAATACTCCTTTTAAATCCAGTTACTGAAGATAATATGAAAGTAATGTTCTTCAGAGAGTATTGTTGAATTTTCAATCTAAGAATATTTGACAGTAATTGGTATTTGTGACAAAATTTATTTCTGTAAATGAACTACCTCTTAAATACCAGTCTACCTTTTATCTCCTCCTTTAAAATTCATTCCTATTGATATCTTTTTTCTATACCATAAACTGTTTTCCTATACAGATTAAATTTATGTTATGTATTCAACAGTGAATGGAAATGAGTAGAAATAACAAAATGAAGGAATATTAAAATGGAAACAAAAAAGTTGACATGTTTATTTAAATATAAACTAATTAATTGGAAGGGTAATGGATGTTTTTCAACTGAATTTTTCAGAGGTCATTGGTCTTTCTCTTTGAATTATGCATGTTTAAATGTTTCTAAAAGATAGCAGTTTATATTCTGTCATCATAAATAGACTCTGGTGGAGGTTTTTTGTTTTGGGGTTTGTTTTGTTTTGTTTTGCTTTTTGTTTTTACCTGCAACTTATAATATCTGCCTTTCTTACTTCTCTCAGTACCAAATAATATTATATTCATGTTGTAATATCATAAATTATAACTGATGTACCTTATAGTGTTTTAATGTACCATATATGTTAACTAAAATATAAAACTAAAATATAAAACACTATATGTTTTATAATGTTTATTTTTATATCATAGTTTAAGCATCTTGCAAGATATCAATATAAATGAAAAAATATAAACCAATCTCAAAAGCATATGGATATTATACCACATAAACCTCTAATGTCTTTTTCAGTTGTTATTTGATTTTTTGTTAAGATCAAACTTTAGAAATGTTTCTCTAAATATAAGATATTTGTAACAGTTGAGACTCATCAGCATCACATTAGACAGAGAACTGATTTTTATTATGTAGTTTGCTAGCCCCTAAATAAGAGCATTCATCTACCTTGACTATTATTAATCATTCAACTGCATCAACAGGTCCTGCAGAATTAATTCAAGTACTCTCAATTGATAATACAACACCTACTTATTCTTTGCAATTATTGCATATATTTGACTGATATAAAATCTCTATGCACTAATACCTGAAAAAGTTTGTTTTTGTTCTGTTAAACATAATTCATAACTGGAGGTTCTAAATTTTTTCTTGTAAAATATGTGAAAGAAAAGAAGAATTTATATCTGAAAGGTCAATTTGCCTTTGAATTTTAAAGCTTGAATGTCAATTACAATTACATCATCTTTCAGTCTTCAAGTTATATCTCATCAGTGATAATCATCATTATATTTTCTTATTTCAGTCTCCATTTCTGATATATTTTCTGAAATTCATCCTTAATTTCCTTTCTTAAAAAATAGATTTACCTTGTCATATTTCTTCAAGTCCCTGTTGAAATATCTCATTACCTGTCACATTTTCAGATTATTACTTGGATTTAATTCTGTTTGTCTTTTTGTCTCTGTTTCTGTGTCTCTTTGCATAAAAATGCATATGCACAGTAGATATCTTTCTGTTTTATTTGGTTTTGATCTGTATGCCTTTTTAGATATATCTGGCAAGATCTAATGGAATTTCTTCATTTGAGAAAAATTAAAGTAAAAATATAATGCCAAACATGTTCAAGTTGAAATATTTTGGCTAAAAAATTCATAGCAACAATGTTAGGGCTGTGGCTCAGTGGTAGAGTACTTGCCTAGTGTGTGTGAGGCTCTGGGTTTGATTCTCAGCACCGCATACAAAGAAAGAAAATAAAGGTCTATCAACAACTCAAAAAAATTAATAATAAATTCATAGCACCTTTCAACCAAATGATTGATATTCTTTCCATACACCAAATAGTTCCACAATGTAGAGATTAGTACTTTGAAAACATTAGTACTTTTGGG
The DNA here is from genome assembly GCF_021218885.2 of Marmota monax. Taxonomy (NCBI): domain Eukaryota; kingdom Metazoa; phylum Chordata; class Mammalia; order Rodentia; family Sciuridae; genus Marmota; species Marmota monax. The sequence goes on along the minus strand of NW_026695065.1, from coordinate 6,087,835 downwards.
ACTTCAGGTTGAGTCATGTAATTTGCCCCATAAAAATTTAAAATAAGGTCATAGATTAGGCTTAGTATTGCACTATGTATTTCTTGATTGTAAAAACTATATAAATGTTGTACTGATAGAATCAAGCATATATTTACATACAAAATTAAACAAGTGCCATTTATGTTTCACTTTTTTTTTTTTTGTACCAAGAATGGAACTCAGGGGCTGGAATATAGCTCAGTTCGTAGAGTGCTTGTGGCTTGTGTTCTTTCAAAAGGCCCTGGATTCAATCCCCAGAAAAAAAAAAAAAAAAGAAAAGAAAAGAAAAAGAATTGAACCCAGGGGCACTTAACCAATATGCCATATCTCTATCCTTTTTATTGTTTATTTTGAGACAAGGTCTCACTAAATTGCTTAGGGCCTCACCTCACTAAATTGCCCAAGATGGCTTTAAACTTGTGAACCCCCTTCCTCAGCCTCTCAAGCTGCTGGGATTACAGGCATGCACCACCATAGCTGGCTAACTTATATATTTCTAAAGCATCATGATACTGAAAAAAAATATTAAGAGCTTGGAAACAAATTTGGAACCAAAGTATATGCAGATCCTAATTAGGATACACAGACATAATTTCTGAAATTTTATGAAATAAACACATAAATAGTGTAAGATTATAAGAATGACATAGTTAATTATTTCAGGGACAGGTAATCTACTTTTACTCTAATTGTGGGTACACAACAATTTATAAATGCTGGACTAAGAAGTTTCAAACTTTTTTTTCCTATGAAAACACCAAAAATTGGCCCCATAAATATTTAAAATAATCTGGAAACCATTTAAAGGTCTACAGCAGCCACTGACTACCTAAATTTAGGGGAGGCAGCAGTCCAATTCTCAATCCCCAACCTTGAATTAGAAAGAGCAGAGAAGACATTGTTTTCAGTATTCCACCTCCCTAGGTGCTGCCTGAAAGAATACTCTATTTTACCTACCTCTTATCTCAAGCTGTGGGAAAGGTGGCATAATTCAGATGTCTAGTGGGGCAAGAAGTAGGTATTTCTTAGGAAAGATTCAAGGAGACTAGAACTCAGACATCTAGAATAAGGGAGGGTGAGTAGAAATTTAAAATGATAGCCTATGACAGCCGTCAATCCCAATTCTCTATTTCAAATTATAAAGAACATAGAAGTCATTATTTACAACATTTTAACATGTTTTAGATTGTCCAAAGGAATGATCTATGTTTTACTTTACTTACTTGAATCTTAGTGGAGAAATGTTTGGGAAAGCTGAATAGTGACTAAGATCTTCAGATACTTGAGGCAAGAGATTGTGAAGAGATGCATAAAATAAGTCATAATGATCTTGGGGAGAAACTAAGTCTCCTTGGGAAATAAAAATATTTTAAAGCAGCCATATATATCTAAAAGGCCAGACATAGGTCCCTGCAAGATGAATGCTAATAAACTACCTTAAAAGAATATAAGCCTTCACTTCAGCTTGCCCCTAATTCCCTAATCATGTGCAGTTGAAACTAGAGAACTGCCCCCACATAGAGCCAGGAAACAATGGGAGAAAGAACTGTTTGTTTTCAGATGTCCCATATGAAGGAAGAAAATAAATTTACAGAAACTGTTCTTGAAGAAACACAAGCATCAGCCTTAGTAGACAAAAACATTAACCAAAAAACAAACACTCATAAATATGCTTAAAGGGCTAAAGAAAAACATGGTCAAAGAAATATAAATAAAATATATAAAATAATATTGTGATAACATAAAATGTCTTCTTCATAAAGGCACTAATACCTTTCATGAGGGCTCCACTCCCATGAAATCAACTAAATGGTCCCACCTTCTAATGTCATAAATTTGGGAGTTAGCATTTCAATAAACACCTTTGAGGAGACACAACATTAGATCATATCATTCCATCCCTTGCCCCCCCCAATTTATTTCTCAAGATATATTAATTTCATCTCAATAGCCCACAAAGACTAAACATATTCCAGAATCAATTTTAAATTCTACGTTCAAATCTCATCTAAAGCAGATAAGGGAGACTCAAGTTGCCTTCCAGCTGTGAAACTGTGAAAGCAAACATGTTATGTGCCTACAAAATATAATACTGGAACAGATATAGGTTAAACATTCCCCTTTTGAAATGGGAAAATAGAAAAGAAGAAAGGAGTAATGAGTCCCAAGAAAGTAAAAAAATATTAAGGCTTAATGATAATCTTAGATTCAAGACTCTGCCCTCCAAACACAATGAGTAGAAGTATACCTTCCAGAATCAAGATGATAGTGGTTCTGTCTGCATGATTTTGGAATGCTCCATCCTACTGGTAGTTCTCTGTTGTGACTATTCCTGGGTTATGTGCTTGGAATACCGAGGTTGGAAGTAAATACTAATGGCCCTCCCATTCTGGAATAGAACAGACAGCCCCATATTTATGGACATTATCCTAGTGAGGATAATAATAATAATAATAATTCTGACCTCATAGCTTTTTCTTTTTCTTTTTCTTTTTTTTTTTTAAAAATCAGGGATCCTTTGAAATGTAGGTGGTGTCTTCTGAAATGTATGTGGTTGTAGCCAGTTCCCCAGTTTTTCTGGGTATAGGGAATGACATACTGGGGCTCACTAGTACTATACCTGGTAATCAAGGAATACAACATGGAAATCCAGGGAGGGGAACTCAAGTCACTACTGGGCAGTGAACGCTGAGTCCTTATGGATATCTCTGGCCCCATCTTTTAAATTGTTCTGTCACCCATGTCTTGGCATTCTGGTCTGTGATAGGAGAGGGCAGCCCCAATAACTCTAAAATGTAGTAGAGTCATTCTTTTCATTGTCTTGAAAAAAATCAACTGAAGAAGCAATAGCAATATCTTATCAAATGGTTACTTGGCTACTCATTTGATGTTTGGCCTGAACATACTTTCTCATTTTTTTAATTAAGTTTTTATTTGTTTTAATTTATTATACATGACAGTATAATGCATTTATATACTTTGATATATCATACATATATAGGATATAATTTCTCATTTTTTCTGAGTATACATATTGTAGAATCACATTGTTCTTACAGTCACATATATACATAAAGTAATAATGTCTGTTTCATTCTACTTTCTTTCTTAACCCCACATCCTCTGTTTTCCCCTCCTTTCACTTCCCTCTACCTAATCTAAGGTAATACGATTCTTTTTTTTTTGCCTTTATACATGTACTTTTTTTTGCATTACAATTCTTAATACACATATATACCACAATTTTTGTATCTCTGTATATAAAATATATTGACACCGAATTCATGTCTTCATACATGTACTTTGTATAATGATGTCCATCACATTCCACCATCCTTGCTATTCCCCTGCCCCCTCCATTTCCCTCCCACCCCTCTGCCCTATCTATAATTCATCTATTCCTCCCTCTCAATTTTTTACAATATAGAATAAGAACTTTCCAAAGTTCTCCTTTGCTTTTGATTTAAAACTCCATGTTTAAATCATTTCTCTCTTCTTGCATTTTGCTTTATGCTTTCACAAGAAGCCAAACTGTACCATAAATACTTTTCTTAGAATTTTCATTAGCCAAATATCTTATTTCATCACTCATAAATTCTTCCTTTCTCACAACACCAGGACATTAACATATTTCTTCCAAGTTCCATGCCACCTTATAAAAATGATTGTTTGTCCTCCAATCTTCCAACAACATGTGCCTAACTTTTTTCAAACTGAAAACTAACTGTGACTAACTGTGCATTATGTCTAACTGTGGCAGTTGTCACAGGGGCCTTTATTAGCCATATTCTAACATTTCCAGCTACAGTCTAATCTTGACCACTTAAGTTTTCTCTAAGAAAATTAAAGCTTTTGCTGCCTCTCTGTTGAGAGTCACAGCCGAAGCAGCCCCAGCAAACTTCCAGCTGATTGGCTCATTGTGGCCCCAGCAAACTTCCAGCTGATTGGCTCCTCTGATGACACTAATTGGGATGTTTCCCCGCCCTTTCAGACCACGGAGCTGCTCATTGGGGGACTCTTTTTGCTCCACCCATGCGACCCAGCCAATCAGCCTCAAGAGCGGGAAGAGGGGGTTGAGAGGCTTGCCAGAAGAGGCGGTGGTGGCAGTTGGGCTCTGAGGGAATTCCTGGAAAGCTCCCCGTGCAGGTGTGCGTGTTCTAAAAATAAAGTTTGTTCCTGCTTGACAAGTGGCTCATGAATTGTGCCCAGCCAGACTGTGGCACCTCTCTCTTATGATTCTTCACTTGAATCACCTTTAAAATGTTCATGGCTAGATTTTTTTTATAGCACTACTTCACATTACCTCAAAATTCTTCTATCCTATACCTATTTACACAGTCCCAAAGGCACTTCAACAATTTTAGATATTTATTACAGTGGCACTCCCACTTATTGGTACCAATTTTTGTCTTACTGTGTTTGACCTGCTATGACAAAATACCATAAACTGAGTCACTCACAAACAACAAATATTTTTATCTCACTATCTTGTAGGTTGTAAAGTCCAAGATGTAAGTGCCAGAAGATTCAGTGTCTGGTGAAGATTCTCCTTCCCACTTTATAGATTGTGACTTCAGTCTGTGTCCTCATGTGGTGAAAAAGGCAGGGCAGCTCTTTGAGGACTCTTCTATAATGCCTTATTCCATTCATATGAGTTTAACTCTCAAGATCTAATCACCTCCCAAACACCTTTCCTCCTAACACTATCATCTTGTGAATTAGGATTTCAACACATGAATTTTAGGGGCACACAAACATTCAGATCATAGTACCTCACTTCCATTAAGGATACAGCAGTCAGGCAGAAGATCAACATGATAAATGGAAGAACACTATAAAGTGATTCGACCTAAGATAAATATATGTAAAACTCTCTCCCCAAAATAATACACAATTTCATATCCAATATCCATGATGAATGTTGCAACAATAATACTCAACAAAATATTAGCAAATAGAATTCAAAACATATTAAAGGACCATATACCATGGCCAAGAAGATTTATTCTTGGAATGCAAGAATGTTTCAACATATAAAAAATAGTTATTTTTATATACCACATTAGAGATTTAAGGGGAAAAAATCTCAATTTAAAAAAAAAAAACAAAAATCAATACCCTTTTTATTATAAGAATATTCATATGGATATTTTTAAATACAGATATAAAAAACCTGAAAAAAATCCATGTTAAAATGTATAAATGGTTAATAAAATGAACCTTGATTTTAAGTACATATAGGTTCTCACTTACTAGTTGTTATTTGAACAAGTCACTTAACTTCATTGAACCTCAATTTATTCATCTTTAAAATGGATATTATAAGTGTTCCCATCTCACTGTGGGAAGTTTAAATGTGATAATGTATGCAAAATATTTGGTATTTTTGAAACACTAAGCAAAGGTTAGTTATTATTAGGTATTATTTTGAACATACTCCAAATCCAACATTATCTACTCTCTGGCTCCAAGTTTTTACATTCTTCCCACCTGCCAAATACTTTCATTTCTTCTGAAGGCCCCAACACCACCTCAAACATTTCATCCTTTCATAACATAAGCTTGAAATTCAAAATTTTGACATCTAAATTCTATTCATATATGAGTAATTTTCCAAAGTTTAATTTCTCTTTATGGCTCCTCACCTGCTGTTTCTATTTATAGATCTATGGAACAAAGAGACAATCATCAGTTCCACACACTTCATATATAATAGTGATATAGACATAATTTCTCTAAACATCACTGTTCAAAGGGGGAAAATTTGGAGGCAGAAAAGAGACATGCTTTCATAAAATTTCTAAAGTCTTTATTAGGATTCAGTAGAGCTCTTACCCATGAGTATTTCTGATTGTATTTTGACTCTACCCTCTGTCTTATCCTTTCTTTCTACTAAATAAACATGGAACTATTTAACTGGGCTCTTTTTCTGTAACTGGGGTAACTGGGCCTATTCTGATTGGCTAAGTCTCCCACTGCCTGACTGCAATCTCCAGCTTCTGTGACTTGGCTTGCTTGCATTGGCTAAACTCCCTAATGTCCCTTTTGTGGTTTTTTGGCTTAAATATGAGGCCAAACTGAAGGGAGTGCGCCACTCTATCTCGCTTTTAGAGAGTAGAGTGTCCACTGCTGGCCAGCAATAAAGGCTTAATTGGAATGGCAATGTGTGGCCTGAGAGTTATTTGAGGGTCTTGGTATAGGTATAACAAGACTACACTAGCAAGATTTCTGACAACATAATCAATTTTCAAAGTTTTTGGATGTCCTGTGAATCTTACTGTAATTAATTATGTTGAACAAAAGCTCAACCCATTTTTTTTCTCAAAATGAGCCCCTCTATACCTTATGTTTCTATTGAGTTTGCTGAGGGAAAATACTTTTGAGCATCTGAGACACCTTATTACTTTATTGAATTATTAGCTTAAATACCACCTTAAAAATTTCTGAGAACAAAGAATTTTGCATTCTAACCTTTCATCAATAGATCATTTTTTCTTGGATGTACCCTGAGTTTCAGATTTGCTTGGAAGCTATTCCATAATATTATCTGTTAACATCTGAAAAGGCTATGAACTTTTAAAAACACCAGCTCTTGACTTTGTTTTCTCAACAGCCCATCCTTTAATTTTTATAAGATTAGCAACCAGAGTGGTTTGCCTGAAATTGAAGAATTTCCTGAGACTATGGGGCTTTCAATGCAAAAAACTAGAACAGGGCTGGACAAGACAAGGATGGTTAGTCATTCTAAATTTATTTCCCTACTAAAACAATCTAAGCAACAAGAAGAGACCAGGAAGAAGTTTCAAGACATTTCTGGCTGATCACCCAGTTTATTACTCAAATTTTATACTTTGTTAATTAATGTTTTTAACATTGGTACTAAACTTTCTATTGCTATATAGCAATGATCTCTTTTTCTTAAACTTCTAATTAAATTTACTTAATATCTTTTACAAATTTTCACCCACAGTCAATTAAAGGCCATCAGATTTCTAAAAACTCTTTAGAGCTTTTTACAATTTCATTAATATTTTTCTTACAGACCTTGCCCTTCTACCCACTACTAAAGCTATTCTTAAATTTGTCAGTATTTGCCATGGCAACAGATATATTTGTATATTCCCATTATTAAATTTTGTTTTCATTATCTCTTGAAGCATAATACACTTCCTCAAAACACTGGGGATTAAAACAACACTCTCTTATTCCATAGGGTCCATAATTTGACAACTGCATTAACTGCATGATTTTGACACAGATTCTTCCATAAGATTGAAGTTAAGATGTCAGCTATGGCTAAAGTCATCTTCAGGCTTGAGTTAGGGTCATATGTGATTAGAGGATCAACTTCTAAAATAGCTCATGTAAATGGTTTTTGGCAGAAGGCCTAAGTTTCTCATGTTATTTACAGGATGTTTCATAATGCAAGAGAGATTATAGATGGTGTATTACTTCTCTGTTGCTACCCTAACAAATTACCACATAGTGGCTAATAATACCCATTTATCATTTCACAGTTCTTTAAGCTAAAAGTTTGATGTAAGTATCACTGAACTAAAATCAAAGTATTAGCAGGACTATATTCCTTACTAGAGACTCTAGAGGAGAATCTATTTTGTGGCTCATTGATATCTTTGGTAGACTTCAACTCCATCCAATTTAGAGCTAAGATCCTCATTCCTTGTTCATTGTAAGATATGGGCTGCTTATAGCTCCTTAAAAATTATCTTGCCCTTGTACATAACACCCAAATCTCAGAACCAGAAGTAAATTAAATCCTTCTCATTCTGCCAAATATCTTCTACTTTCTCTGTTAATATTAAGGATTTAAGTGATCGTAGGCTACACTTCAGTAATTAGAGATGATCTATTTGATGATCCCTATCTTTAATCATATCTGCAAAATTCCTTTTGACATTTAACATAATATAAATTCACAGGTTTGGGAAAATAGAACATGGGAATCTTTGGATGTTCCTTATTCTACTTACAAGAGAGAGCTTCCTGGAAGAAGGGGTTTTTAAACCAAGATCTGAGGGATGACTTTTTTGTTTGTTTTTAATCCATGTTAAAGAATAGGAATAGAAGTAGAGAAAAGTGCCCCACATTGGGGAATACAGTCAAAAAGCTCATGTTTATTTATTCTCAGTGGTATTTATGTGTTATCCTATTATTAATAGTTCAACTATTAAAGTCCAATATATATTCATAGTTGTAAGAATTCAACTCCAAATTAGGATAATTAAGAATAAAATAAATATGTTGATAAATTGATTCATAAATGAGATTCTAAACTCAGCATTCACATTTCACAGTTTTTCACATATTGTTTGGATTTAATCCAAGTCAGAACTTTATGAAAATATGTATTCTACCCAAGATATACTTTTTATAAGTTGACATCTTAACTGTAATAATAAGAGAGAAAATAATACAACTAAATATATGCCTTTTTTAGCTCTGCTAACAATAAAAATATAATAGTAATGGAAAAAATATTAATCAGTGAATGTAAGTCAAAAAACTTTTGTGAATAGACCAAAAATGCTGAATAAACTAGTCACTCATTCCATTCACATCCAAGTTAGTGATGCTGATTTGGCTTGGAAAATATTTTTCCACTGAATTAATGACTGTTCATCCCTATACAGCTTGATTTTAATTAATTCTGATAACATTTGCTCAAACAAATCTAATTAGAAGCACATTTTTCAAATTGTAAGAATGAATATCCCTATACCTAACTCACTAGATGTGCAGTGAATAAAAATATTACAGCATTCTAATTTAAGCAAAAACTCTCAAATATTCATACACATTAGCTTGGGAATTGACATGGAAGTAAAGCACAGATTGATTTATAAGGTAATCATATTTAATTTTGGACGAAAAAAAGTTCCACGTCAGAATATGCAGATAGAAATAGCCATGATGCAGATAATGGAAATATGAGGATGAAAAGAAATCCATGATTTTAACATTAGCTTTTAAAGAATTGCATATTTTTTTTAACAAAGACACTCTTTTGTTTTTCTAACTGCTGTTTTGATAATACCAGAGGAAGTAAATTAGTTTTTTGTACATTTGATCTATTTCTCACCAAATGAAATGTGAAACACCAAGATGTTTCAGTGAAATGGCTTATATGAGGAAGTAGGTAAAGATAAAATTTTAAATGCACTCAGAATGGAACATATATACATACAAGAGAGCAATGATAAAATTGACAGCTGATGTATTATCAGAAATGAAGGTCAGAATACACTAAAAGAACATGTGTAAAGTGTTGAAAAGGTAATTGTCAACTCTGCATAAAAATAAAAAATTCAAACTGAGAATAAAGACATTTGAATATAAGCTAATGCTGAGAGAATTTTCAACCAAGATAACAGCATCCTGAGAAACATTTAAGAAAATTTTCAAAAAAATCATTAGATGAAAGACCATTATCGGAAGAAAGAAATTGTGAGCACCAGAAAGTATAAATACAGCTGGGTGTGTTGGCTAGGACCATACACCCCAGAGATTCAAGAGGCTGAAGCAGGAGGATTGCATATTCAAAGACAGTCTCTGCAACTTAGCAACACCCTGACTAAAATTAGAAAATAAAAAGGGCTGGGGCTATAGTTCAGCAGTAGTGCTCCCCTGTGTTCACTCCGAAATACTGGGGGGTGGGGAGGACATAAACACATGATATAATATAAATTTGTGTTTAACAATATTTTAATTCATCTGTATTTATTACCCTTTAAAGCAAAATGTGATTTAGGTATTACATTTTCATTCTCAAGCCTTACTGAGTTATTTTTGCTTTATAACACACCTAAGGAAGTTTATAGTTTTGTTCCTCTAAATATTTTCCTTTGGAAAACAAGCCCTGGGAAAGTTCCTCCCAGCAAGTTGTTTAAGTTTAACATACTTGATTCTAAAGGACTAGTACATGCACAATGGATAAATACAGGGGATGGAAAGTTTAAAAAGTTGATTCTAACTAGATGAAATGCAAACCATTTAAAAAAATATTCTTCTTTTAAGAAGCCTGCTCTTTATTTATTTTTTTTGTAGTTGTAGATCTACAGGATGCCTTTATTTGTTTATTTTTATGTGGTGCTGAGAATCAAACCTAGAGCCTCATAGCCTTATACATGCTAGGCAAGTGCTCTACCACCAAGCCCCAGCTCCAGCCCAAGAAATATACTCTTGCTATGAATAAACAGATCGAGAGTAAGAGATCTATCATGATTTTTTTTAAGTACCAGTGATAGGAGACCTTGTTTCCTGTGTTGAAGATCAAACACCCTAGAAATGTTGAGACAAGCTTACAAAGCAACTTTTATTTAAGTGAAAGCAACAAATTTCTCCAAACAGAATGGCCCCCAGAGCTGGGAGTCCACCAGAGAGGGTGTGTCTTCCACTTTTATAGACCCCAGAACCCTTTTCCTTAATTGTTGTCTTTCTTTCCCCCCTATGTGACCAAGGGCAGGGACACAGATGTTAACTGTTAGCCATCCAGAGTGCACAGGAGCTTGATAGCAGAGGTTAGCAATGCATTGTCTTCTCTATTTTATAACCAGGAATAACCATTCATCATCCTCTCTCAACTCTCATTATTCATTACCTGCATTGACTTCCTGACCTTTGCCCTCTGCCTCGGTTTGCTTAGGAATGTGACATCCTGTACACTCAGGCCAGGCAGGGTTTCAGGCAGATTGCTTTTTGGCATAGAGAGCACAAAGGGGGGTGGTCAGCAAATTGGGGTTATTTCATAGAATTATTCTCTTAACCTTGTGTTCCCATTATTCTCATCTATCTGTCCCCTTACATCAGGGATTGAATTCAGAGATGCTTAACCACTGAGCCACATCCCCATCCCCTTTTTATTTTATTTTATTTTTTGGGACAGGGTCTTAATAAGTTACTTAGCGCCTCACTGAATTGCTGAGGCTGGCTTTGAACCTGCCATTTTCCTGCCTCAGCCTCCTGAGCTATTGGGATTATAGGCATGCACCACCATGCCAGGCTATCATAAAATTTTAATACTGGGTTGGTTATATTAATTTCATAAAAAAGAAGACTTCAATACAAGAAGCATTGCCATGATAAAGAGGAGCATTTTACAACACCAATATGAAGACTTATTATCTTAAATTTGAATGTACCTTGGGCTACTATAACAGAGTACTAAAGACTGACTGGATGAAACAAATTCATTGTCTCACAATTCTCAATACTAGAAGTCCAAGATTACAGTGTCAGGAGGATTTGTTCCTTCTTCAGATAATGAAGAATTATTTATTATATGTATTTCTCCCAGATTCTGGTGGTTTGCAGGCAATCTTTTGTTTCATTGACTTCTGCTACACAATACTGACCTCTGCCTTCATTGTTAGGTGGAATTCTCCCTGTCTGTGTTTCTGTGTCCAGTTTTCTCCTATTTAAAAGAACATTAGTCATTGGATTAGTGTCCAGCATAATGGCTTCCTCCTAACTTATTTTTAACTGCAGTAGCCTAAATCTAAATAAGTTCAAAATATGAAACACTGGGAATTAATATTTCAACATATAAAATTTGGGAGGGACACAATTTAAATCCATAGTCATAACTAAAGAGCAGAGCTTCAAAATAAATGAAGCAAGGGCTGTGGTTGTGGCTCAGTGGTAGAGCACTTGCCTAGCATGTGTGAGGCACTGGGTTTGATTCTCAGCACCACATATACATAAATAAAGACATTGTGTTAATATACAACTAAAAATATTTAAAAAAAACAATTGAATATACCTTAAAAATACTTGAAGCAAAACTTGACAGATATAATGTGACAAATTAACAATAAGATCTAATCTGTATATCTTTTCCTCAGTAATTGATAGAATAAGTGAAAAATGAGTAACTATAGAGAATATTTGAAAAATACCATCATAATCTTAGCAACTGATATTTATAAAATATAACCAATAGATGCTGAATGAATATTATTTTCTACTTTTGAAATATTTATCAAGTAAAAAATTTAATGATAAATTATTTTTTTTAATTTAAATGTTTAAAATTATAAGATTTTCTTCTCTGATCCCAATAGTATTAAGTACTAATAATGAGGTATCCAAAAATACCCCCAAATTTGTAAAGTTAATGATATATTTCTAAATAACACACGTACCATAAAGAAAATCACAAGGAAAAATGAAAAGAATTTCAAATTAAATGATAATAAAAACATAGGTTATTTACTACAAAGTAATTGAATAATTTAGAGGAAATTTTATAATTAAATTTTTATTGGGAAATCATAATAAAATTAATTACCTCAGAATCTATTTTATATAGAAAAAAAGAATATTTTAATTAGAAGAAAATTAATAATCAAGATTAATTTTTTATAGAAAAAAACTTCAGTATTGAGGTTTGAAGCATATCAGTAACAAGATTTGAAGTTATTGCTTACATCCTTACAAGGAAAAAAATGAACAAACTGAAAAATCAATGCTTCTTTGTTGGACCTTTGGGAGAACTGAAGTTAGAAATCAAACCTCCACTTAGAAACCAGTAAAGGACAGGTGACTGTAGAGAGTTACACCTGAAATCTGCTTAATGATAGTATAAACAAATTGGAGCCATAATTAGTCAGTCACATTAAGATGGAAATTTTATTTTATTTTATTTTTAAATTTGTCCTAATTAGTTATTATATATATATATATATATATATATATATATATATATATATAATCAGTACAATGCATTTTGACATATTGTACACAATGAAGCATCGCTTCTCCTTCTGGTTGAACGTGGTGTAGAGTCACACCAATAGTGTAATCATACATGTATTAACAAATATTAGGGTAATAATGACCATTTCATTCCACCATTCTTCCCATCCCTACACTCTTCCCTCCTGTCCCCTCACTCTCCTCTGCACAATCCAAAGTTTCTTTACAGCCCCCAATAATAGATTAGCATCCCTTTATCAGAGGAAATATTTGGCCTTTGTTATTTGTTTGTTTGTTTGGCTTATTTCAATTAGCATGATATTCTCCAGCTCCATCCATTTACCCACAAATGCCATAATTTCATTCTTCTTTAAGGATTGAATGTGTACTCCATTGTGTACATATACCACATTTTCTTTATTCATTCATATTGAAGGGCATCTAGATTGGTTCTATAGTTTAGCTATTGTGAATTAAGCTGCTGTAAACAATGATATGGTTGCATCATTGTAGTGTGCTGATTTTAAGTCCTTTTGGTATAAATTGAGGAGTGGGATAGCTAGGTCAAATGGTGAGTCCATTCCAAGTTTTCAGATGGGAATTTTGATGACTGTGTGAAGGTTAGCATTAAAGTGAGAAACTCCTTGTGTCTTCAGTCTTGGGGGGGTGTTAGGGGACAGACAGATGTGAATGATGGGAGCATGAGATTAAGGGAATAATTCTATAAAATGGATCCACTATACTGACCTCCACAGTTATTCTTTTGAAGAAGCAATTTACCTGCAACCCTGCCTAGCCAAGTGAAGATGATATGTCACATTCCTCACCAAATTACCTGTTATCTGCAAGGAAAGGCAGTTTGCGAATACTGTTGATAAGAAGAACACAAGTTACTTTGAAGAGAGAGACTTTTATGATCCTTTTCATATACCAGATTCCTGAAGATAAGGCTAATTTCTCCCAACCAGAAAATCTATAAGAATGTATGGTTATGAATCCAATTAGAACCACTCAGTATGGGCCAAGGGGACCTAGAATTGTCATGGCAGTGGGGACTTGAAAATCTGATGTTATCTTGCTGTCAGTCAAAAGTCAAGAGACGAACTTGGGAGGGGCTTTCTGGAAATTTCTCTGGGACACCCAATAAATCTGAAATTCAGAAGAAGGTTGTACCTCTCCTCTCTAAGATGACCCACTCTCTCCCTTGAGGGTGACCTCTTTCCATTTTCATACAGCTTCAATAAACTCATCCCTGTTACTCTGAGTTACATGTCTGAAATCTTTCTGACTTGATCCCAAGATTTGATCTTGTGATCTTGAGTTGGAAGAGTAGGTCTTCATGCTGCCTCAGTTTCTCAGAAGGGCCCAGTTCTGTAACAAGGGAACTTCCAACATTTTCATGGTTTTACTTTGAAAAAAAAAATCTATCACTTTTTTCATGAAAAACCAGAAATGGCTCTGGAAAATGAAGGAAAAGATGAATAATTGTGGACTCTTCCCAGAGCATTATTAATAATAAAAGCTTACTCTCCATATAAGAATATTTTACTGGAACATTATGCCATATCCAGGAAGAGCACTTCACCAACTGAAGTCCCTCTGTCATTGCTGTATTATTAAAAGTGGCTGAAAAAAAAAAAAAAAACACTTGTGAAGATCATGGCCTAGACATGCTGGCCTTGTAAAAGACTGAGGATATAATCACAATATTATAAAAGTATCACTCCATACATTACATCAGATTTACAGAATTCCAGTATACTAAAGGTAACTACAGCAGAAATATACAAGAGAGAATTTATCTAAGAAGAAATTCTCAGGAAAGACTAAGGAAAACAGAGAATGTAAAAACACTGGAAGAATCTGAATCCTCTGGCAAATATAACTATGACTATCATTAAGTATAGACCTACTGCTACCCATATCAACATAAAATACTACATGAAATGTTCACTTATCATATTACTTGATACATAACATTCAGCTTTCAAAAAATATTACAAGCAAGTTAAAAGGCAAGAAAAACATGGTCTGAAGACACAAAAACATCAAAACCAGATTCATTTATAGCACTGATTTTATAATTATGAGACAGGGAATGTAAAATAACTATAAAAATATGTCAGCAGCTCAAACTAAAAAAAAGTAATCAAAAGGAATAAACCAAACAAAAGCTCAAAATTTAAAACTCTAAGAAAAAATAAAAAGAAAATTCTAGAAATCAAAAGCATTATAATATAAATAAAGAAGGCTTTCCTTTCAGGACTCATTTGTGAATTGAATAAGACTGAGAAAAAAAATCAGTGATCTTAAAGATAGGTAAATAGAAAATTCCCAGGTGAAATGCAAAGAAGAAAGCATTTTTTTTTTAAAAAAGAAGGTCTAATAATCATAGGACATTATCAACAATATGCCATACACAGAATTTAAATATGAATGGTTCTCATTCAATCCATTAAAGCCCAGAATAGAACAAAAGATTGAGCAAAAAAGAATTCACTCATTTTGTCTGACAGTCTGTTCAAGCTGAGAAATTTAATATTGGTCTTCTACCTTTAGACTTGGTCTAGAATTTAAATAGTTCTCTGGTTTGAGGACCTTTAGTTGGCAGAAAAATTATTTTGAAGGCTGGTTACTAGAATATTCAGGATGTGAGAAAAGAGAAATAGCTGTAAGAAAAGTGAGCTGAAATAAAATCATAATAATCTTTACTTTTCTTTCAAAGTGTAAGCATAAGCACACATATCTTAAATTTTTTTCTAAATATTTAAAAAAAATAGTAACAAGGTTTAATTTTTTTTTAATTGATGATTAGATTCCACTTTTGGTCATTGATAGTCTCTTCAAGTTTGTTGCTTGAACCCTTTAGAAACAGCCGCAATAACATAAACAGCTATTACTATAAATTATATGACAAGATATTGCACATTTGTCCTGTATATTTCCTGCTCCAAAACTATAATCATTCATATCTCCAAGGAATCTGACTCTTCTCATTGGGTGTTAGCACAAAAGGACCAGACTGGACACAAACTTCATAAGCACACCTTTTATTCAGGAACCGAGTGATGTCTCTGATGGACCCACTTTCCTGGTGGAAAATGAGCCACCGGCCAAAGGGAGAGTGAATGCTTATATAAGTTACACTGAGAGGTGACTTTAATTAATGATCAAGTCAGTTTGGGTACTCAGGAATTTGAGGTTTGTTTTACTGGGTGAGATGGAAGAGGGTCTGGAATCAGTGCTCAGTATCTGGGAAAGGATTTGTTTAGGGAAGGATCAATGCTTTGGCTTCTTCCCAGAGACTTTTATTTCAGACTTGATGGATATCTCCTCCCTGGGGTCTGTCTTGTCACTGGGAGAGAATGTATTGGGAAAGGATCCAAGTATTGCCTTCTTCCTCATTCTCTCTCCCTAGGCCACACTATTTTGGGATTTGTCATTTTCCATATCCAACATTTGGAATAGTATTTTGAGTTCAGAATTTGGAGGACATTAGGTAATCAGCTCAATAAAGTAAAATATTCTACCTTTTCTTTTAGTTTGGGCCAAATATTTAAAACCATTTTCCCATTTTGCAAATGGTTTTGCATTTAAAGAGTCACTGTGAAAATTAAATATACATATTCTACCAATTGATATGTAGCATTCAATCAGTGTGAAACAAAAAATTAAAATTTTCATGAGAAACAAACTATCTATAGATATTTTGAGTATCTATAGGTATTTAAATATTTTTGATCTGAATTTTTGTTTATTTCTCCTTAGAATAATGCCAAGTTTTCTAATAACACTCAGTTATGATACATACAAATAAATAAAGTGGAAATGCCCTACATATGTTGATGTAAATCTTAAATAACATTTGTATTATATGGATGGAGGGATGGTCATCTGTCATATAATATTTATTCATTATAATTTAAATACTACTGATATCATTCATAATTATTGATGACTCTAAGTTAGCATTTAGAACTGACTCAAAATTCCTGTCTCAAAGAACTTTTATTTATACATTTTTTATTCATTTGCTTTGTAACACAGTATCTTCATGATTAATTATAGATATTTTAGGACACAAGTATGTAAAAAAAAAAAAAACTTATGTCAGCATTTTGAATAATATCTAATCAAGAAAACCACTCTATTTAAAATTGACTTGCTTTTATATATAACAAAATTTTAATTTGGAGCTTAATTAAACTTTTAAAATATATTTTATTTATGATTAATGCAGATGCCCTGATGATTGTGAGAATAGTAATTTTCTTTTCATCATTTTAATTTAGTTTAAGGTAAAATTTATTATTTTCCACTTTATTGAAACAAATCACAGGCAAAGTTTTGGATTATCTTGCTCACTTGGGGTATATATTCTACTTGTAACAATGTGAGTGACTTTCAATAAGAATAGTATAGTGTATTTAAGAGAATAATGAAGAAGTATAATATATTTGGTCATAAAACTATTATAAACATGTGTTTATAATGTTCAATAGAATATTTCTTTACATTTCTTTAAATATCAATTTATTTTTTTTTATTTTTTTTATTTTTAATTTTTTATTGTGGGTTGTTCAAAACATTACAAATTTCTTGACATATCATATTCCACACTTTGATTCAAGTGGGTTATGAACTCCCACCTTCACCCCATACACAGATTGCAGAATCACATCAGTTACACATCCATTGATTTACATATTGCCATATTAGTGTCTGTTGTGCTCCGCTGCCTTTCCCATCCTCCACCCTCCCCCCTCCCCACCTCTCCCCTCATTTTATAATATCATTAAATCTCTCAACTGTCTAATTAGAATTTAATTTGTAATACAAAATACTATTTATTTTCTTTTTTAAAAAATTACTGGTTCTTTTTAGTTATATCTGACAGTAGAATCTGTTTTGACATAATTATAAAAGCATGGAATATATCTTGTTCTAATTCAGTCCCTGGTACCTTTCCTTCCCCTCTCCTCCTACCACTTTCTGTTCCCTTCCATTTACTGATCTTTATGCCACAAAATACTCTTTTTACCCTATTTCTATAGCCACCAATCCTATATAATTTCTATAGTTATTGCTTACCTATAAAAAATGATGTGAAACTTTTGTAATTGATAAACATGCTTCAAAAGAGGTCACAGCTTATAAGAGACTAAAATCATTTTTCCTAATGAGAAGTCATTGTCTTAAAGGCAGAGAAATAAAGAATCTAATATTAATAGTTTTACCAATTTGATTCTAAATTCATCCTTTGTTCTAAGTTGTAGTATATTAATTTTCAAATTTACTAATAAATATATTCCTTTGAAGATGATCTTCATTTGGCTTTTTAAGAATATACTTGTCTTTCAAATTTACAAATTGCTTATTAACTATTAAAATATAGATATTTTTATTGACTCTTAGAAGTTAGACAGCACAGTATATTTCATACAACCTGACAGGTTATATACAGGTTAATTTCTTATTGAATAGTACTACAATAATCCTTGAAATCAATATTTGATGGCAGTTTCTTTGTAAGATCCCATTGCTTCCAGAATATTATTATTCTTGTTCTTTTAATAATAATATTAGCACCTTTCTTTTTATTCAATTACCCTACAGATAGGTTTTTCTTTTTTTTTTTTTTTTAGGATTTCCTGAAACCACAAAATAAGTAAATATTTTCAGTTAATTCTTATTTATTGAATCCCTTATCATGTGCCAGGCAGTGATCTAGGTTACAAAATTTGTTGATTTCTGCTCACATTAGCAAAGTGTGTCATCAAACTTAAGATGAAGTTCTTAACATGTATAATAGGTTATATTACCAAAACTTTAAAATAACTTTCGTTTTATTGAACATTGAAAGTGCAATTATGTACTACAATACATCCAGCTTCATTCAGACGTAAAAATATTTATACATCGGAGGAAGAGAAAATAATCTCAGGATACACTTCTGGAACTTGACTGAAATCTTTAGGTAACATTGATTTGGCATGGGTCTAAATGTTTGCAGATTTCTGTGTAGTTAATATCTAAAATTATCCTTATCTCTTGTTTCTTTGGTATTTCCTCTCCCACTATCAATTTTTAATGTTAGGATTTTAGTTTTTAGATTATAAATTAAAATATGTTAAATGCATCCCTTTTTGATTCACAAAGTGTGTGAAATATATGAGGACTTTTCTGGTTAAAATAAACACTCTGATTTATGAATAGGAGGTTGTGAGCATTTTGACTTGAGATGTGGCATTGAAGTAAGGTAAGGTGTGGATATACCTGGACATAAATTCCTTAAATAACAAATTTCTTGAGCAACATTTTAGGAAAAGCCTCCAGATGTTCCACTAATGATTATTATGATTCAGAACCATCTTTTCAAGAATGGATGTGAACATGAGCATAAGAGGCAAGCTCATCCAGTCATTGACACCACAAGCTCAAAATTCCCTGTGTAATATATAAACTATGACCTGTGAAGAAGCATGGCACCCAATCAATCAGCAACTTCTCCCTTTTCCCTTACTATAAATTCCCCCACTACTAACTAATCATGGAGTAAGGAATTTTTTGAGGACCATTTGAGATTTTTGATCTTCTTGCTAGTTGATAGGACAATAAAGATTTTTTCTTTTGTAAAACCCAGTGCCATAGTATTGTCTTCTGTATGCATCTTTCTGCAGAGCCCTTGCTCCATAGCAGTATGACTTCAGTTATAGAATTCATTCAATTCATTCTTGATCATTTAAACACTTTCAATAAATTATAGTGTTTAAAATCATGGAGACCATTGTTAAAAAAATGACAGAATTGGACAGCAAAGTGAGAAAAACAGATTTTAGTCAGGAATTATTGCATTGAGGAAGAAAGATCTCAATATGGAACTAAGCTCAATTTTAAATATGAGAAGCAAAATTGAAGTGTATAGCCAAGGATCAAGGTTGTGTTAGTGGATGGAAAATGGGTAATAAGAAATATTAGGAGTAAAGAGGGGATCTTGGCTGAACCAGGTTGACAATTTTCTTGATGAAGGCAGGCCAGGACAATCAGATATCATTGAGGGGAGAGTAGTGAATGAGAATTTTCGTATCAAGTTTATAGAAGATTTTTAATTTTTTTAATCTTTATTTTATTTTTATGTGGTGCTAAGGATCGAACCTAGTGCCTCACTCATGCCAGGCGAGTGCACTACCACTTGAGCCATATCCCCAGCCCCTAAAAATATTTTTTAGTTGTAGTTGGATACAATACCTTTATTTTATTTATTTATTTTTATGTGGTGCTGAATTGAACCCAGGACCTCACATGTACTAGGTGAGCACTCTCCTGCTGAGCCACAATCCCAGCCCTATAAAAGATTATTTCTGTTAAAATAATTTTGAGGCCATTAGGGCTGAGATGGCTCCAGTGCCTTGAACTCCTGTGTAAGCAAATTAAAACCCAGCTCAATATAAATGATAAAATGAGACTTAGAAAATCTTAACTAACTTCTACGTAGGAACTTTGCATCTTACTCAATCAAATATATTTTTTCTTACATCCACAAACACCTTATTTTTTCCTCATACCTTCTTGGTGGAGCTTGGAACCACTTGTGCGCTTGTCACAGGAGAGTGGGGAGCAGAAGCTCCAAATCTCATTTCTTGTGTACTGATGAAAGAAAATTTAAAGCCAGAAACAAAAATCCAAACAAGATAAATTTATTATGAGTGAAAGTAAAGTAAGATTGAAGCAAAGAACACAGGGGACATCTTCAAGCAGAGAATGACAAAGGAAACTATGCTGATTCCAGAATTATTGCTGTTTGATATTTACTAGGACAACTGGGTTCCATCTTTGGCCATCTTTACCAACCAGATATTTAAATCCAACTTTATGTGGAATAGGGGAGTTTTGAACCTACTTGGTTCAAAACCAAGTTGATCCTCTCCGGAACTATCATGGTTACCATTCTATTCAGGGGACTTGATCTACAAATCGATTTTGGGTTAAACTGGGGGTTGGGATAAACATACATTATCTTAGTGTGCCTGCACTATTGATGAACATCTCTTCTAAAATATTGAGAAACTTATTGCCATAAATCTAAACTTTACAATGACCTCAGTGACCCTATCAGGAGTTAGTCCCAGTGATCTTTCTTGACAATTGTCTTTCTTTCTTGATGTATTTATTAATTGGCTCCTTCAGGTTCTCTATGCTTATTCTCAGGGTTAGTATACCTGTTGCTATTCTAGAAGTTACTTGATTATCCATTAAAGGGAATTTCAAAGAAACCCTGTGACCCTACTATGTTATTAGTTCACATTTCACTGCTCATTACTAAATACTGCCACCTAACACTCTGACATGACTTGTTCATGGAACACTGTCTGTTCAAGTGGACTATTTAAAATTTTAATGTGTCTATTTTTTGCTGTTGGCAGTATTGGGGATTTAACCAAGGGACACTCTATCACTGATCTACCCTCCAATCTTATTTATTAATTTCTTGAGATGGGGTTCTAACTAAATTGCTTAGGGCCTTGCTAAATTGCTGAGGCTGGCCTCCACCTTGCAGTCCTCATGCCCCAGCTTCCAGAGTCACCTACACCACCACACCCAGTTAAGTTTGTTTTTAAACATTTCTAAACTGACTTAGAAAGATTCTTGCTAAAGCTAGGCTATGCAGGTCTGGCAAAGATGGAGACTAGAAGATATGAGGATTCAGAGGATCCTGAGTAAATTTGGTCAAAGAATCTTCTCACCACTTTGGTTTGAATTCCAGCCCTCACAGGTGCACAATCAGTTGAGTTGTTACTGGAGTCCGGGCCACAGGCTTGAATCTGGGATTCCACCCGACTATATTTAGTCACCCGCCCTCCTCAGGAATGTGAAGAGAAGGATGTGCTCTGCTCTGAGTTACAGAAGAGCAGTTTTCAGGCTATGCCTAAACCTTTGGTACTCCATTTTTTAGAGCAGTAGATTGCCATAAGCTACTCCATTTTGAATTTAAGGACTGAAGATGTAATGATCCCACACTTTGTTTTTGCAAGTAAACAATGACCATCTGCCTGGCCCAACCGTAAGGCATAAACTGATAAATAAAGTGATTATGTTAAAAAGAATGACCTCTGAACTTATCAAATTAATCAGAAGCACATGGATGTATCGGAAAAACCAGGCAATGAGTTTATCAAACACAGCAGATCACCAAATGAAGCAATTCCCTCACTCAAGACCCCAAAAAAGGAAGAACACTCTGAGACTGAACTTGGCATGATCTTGACCCTGATATCTGCTTAATCATCATGAGCCTTTTCTAGGAAAATTGCCACAGTGATGGATGTCTGAATCTCTGTCCCTAGGCTTTAACAGAGCTAAATTTTTCCCAGTGATGAACATGAAAATTCCACTCCAAGTTGATACCTCAAGCTGACACTGTAAAACTGCCATCCAGACCTAGGCCCAACGTAAGTTCCTGTGCTTTGACACCTCTGCACCCTGTACAAGTTCTTGGCTGGTTCATAATCTTACCTGACCATCTACAGTGACTCTTTTTATTCATATCTGCTCTGGACCCATAGTGAAGCAGAACATCATGGCTGAAGGGTTTGGTGGAGAAAAGCTGCTCACCTCATGACATCCAGGAAGCAGAGGGATGGGGTGGATGGAGCTTCAGAGAAGATTTCAGGGCATTCCCTCAGTGACCTACCTCTTGGAGCTGTGACCCAACTGCTTATTGTTACCACTCAATCAGACCATTCAAACTAATATAAACTGATTAAAATATAGTTTTTATAAATTCAATCATTTTACTTCTGAGTATTCCTGAATTAACAGGACCTTTTGAGGGTACTGAACTCTAACAATTTCCTTTGCACACAGTGGGCCCATTATCAGTATTCCCTTGTATATTTTCTCACTGAATGACAGTATTCCTTGCAAAGAGCTTGATATAAATGATTACTGAGAAGGTACATTATTTAGTCATGATTCTGTTTCTGTTCATCACTTCTAACTTATCAGAAGCAAGAGAGCTCATGTTGTTCCCTTTTTTCTCATGTGGTTATTTTTGTCCATTAGTAGAAGTCCTCCATTTACTCTCAGAATTATAAACTCAATTATCAACACAGCTTCTTATTTTCATTCAATCATAAGAATGGAAAGAAAAAAGGAAACAATTAAACATTCTCACTTCAGAAGATATTTGATGTAAATAATCTTTTCCCAAAAGTGACATTTTGTACCAGAGTGCCTTTAAAATTAGGAATTGTCAAAGAAGCCTCAAATTGTGTTTTTTTTTTCCTCAGACTTAACCATTGTCTTGCTACTTGTTTTTGGAGCTAATTCCTACACCTCAGTTTCCTATATTCTGTCATCTCATGCTCAGAATAGAAGCGCCCCCCCACCCCCCACTCCATAGCCCTGGTCCAGGCACCAGGAGGCTGCAACAAATCAGACAACCAGCATTGTAACATTTCTCAATGGATAAAACCCTGGCTGAATTTGCTTTTGTATATTTCTTGGCTGTTTTTCTCCATAAATGGTTCCTCTTATTAATTGTATTATTTTTATGGGTTGGGGAGGGATCAGATTAGCTATCTTACCAGTTTGGGCCAAACTGCAACTGAATTCATTTTTCCTCTTTATATTATTTGTCTCTTACTCCTGATAAGGGCATGTGATAAAATCCAATCATCCAGGACCCCAGATTCAGTCTTCCAATCTAGGCTCTGGACTTAGTGGTCCACTTTGCCTTTTGAATATAGCTCTTTCTGCTTATATTAAGAGGGACATGTTTTTCTTTTCCTCTTATCCCTCTCCCCTTCCCTAACCTGTGGGCACAGAATAAGATTACCTGGAGTTATCTGTCCTTCAAAAGAAGATGTCACAGGGAGATCTAGGGAGTGACTATCTATCAAATTAACATTTCATCACACCATCAGGGTGCACCTTGGACCCCCTGTCAGGGTACACTTGAAATGTAGTCTTTGAATAGCTTCTTTAAAAGCTCTCTGTTTTCCCTGGTGGGCAGAATCAGAGCCTCTGGGACTAGAGTACTCTGTGTTTCTCCTTTGCTAGCAAAGCAATAATTCTCTGTTTCTTTTTTCTCCAAACCATGTCATCATTAATGGATTGGCATTGGGGACAAGGACCAAGCTTCTGGTAACAACAATTTCAAGCATGTTCACGGAAAGACAGTTTACCATCATCTGTAGACAAAAATCACAATCCTGGATATACATATATTGAATATTTCAGAGTTAAAATCAATGATTTCAACTAACATTTAAATTACATGAATCATTTAAATGCAACTCTGACATCAATTCTTTATAAAAAGGGATGCCAGTGATGAGAATCAGGGCCAAGTCATGTTTCCCAAGAAACACGGAGACAAGCGCAGAAAGCAAGTTTTATTTAAAGGCTAGACCAGAGATAGATGAAGAGAAGAGGCCCCAGATCTGGGTGTCAGAGAAAGTGGGGGTATCCTACCCCTTTTATACATTTTAGATTTCCTTTGTTCTCATGCTGTCTCCCCCCCCATCTCCTTCAATGTGATAAGTGAACAAAATGTGGGCCAAAGGTAGAGTGATCCAAGGGTGGAAATGAAACTGTCTAGGGGTATAGGGAGGAAGGGAGTGTCTCAGGGGACATTCAATAACAAGTCCTTGTCCCTGCAGGTAAGAACAATTCCCAAGGGTAGGCCTCTGGAGGCACCAGCATTTTATTTCCTTTCCTTTCCAATTAGCCCCCATCTTCTTCAGTCTGACTCATTTATTTCCTATGCTTATTGTCTTTTTGCATGTCCCCACCTGAGAAGCCTATTTCCATGTTCTGACCTAGAGCTTCAAGTAACAATATTTTTACAATATGATTATAAAATATTGAGTGAGGAATTCTGTTTAACAGAAGTGACTTCAAGGCCCTAGCTATTTAATAGACAATTTATTTAAGTAATCTTATCTGTTTTATACTTATATATAAAATTGACATTGTTATATATACTTATGATATATACTCCAATGATTCAAAATATTAAATATAATTAATATTCAGTCAACACATTTTATATATGACTATGTTTTATGATCTGTCCATATAAAATAATTTAAAAGGGCTTTAAATTGATTATGCAGTGAGAAACCAAGATGGAAATTTTCCAAAATTGTGTTCTGAATTAAGTTCCATCATATTAATAAAAATTATTTAAAAAAATAAATTACATATGAACCAGGAACTTTTTGTGTTACTCAGTGTTCTCTGATAAGATCAATGTGGAGATATTCCAATCCTAGGACATTTAAGCAAAACTTAAATATTTCTGTTTCATTTGCAATTCTCGAAGGATTTGTTATACATTGGCCTTTTGTGCACTTTTTTAAATGACTGGCACTTCATGAAATTTTTATATAGGGAAAGCATTAGTATAGACTAGTGTTTGGTAAATAAAATTATATTTGTTTTCTTATTTGCATTCTAATATGCATGGAATGCATTTCTGAACCAGGAAAAGAAAAAGACATTTCAGAATTATCCTTATTTTCCTAACAATTTTATGAATTATATTGAGACAAATGTGAGGCATCTTTCCCTTTAAAATACTGTCTTATTTTTTTCTCAAGCTTAATGAAATAGGAAATACAAAATCATAAAATCTAAAACTATTTGGAATATCTTCCCTCATTTTTCACATCAAAAATAAGAATTTAAAAAATATATTTAAAATATTTTGGTATAAATAAATAAAAGCTCAATTTAACAATAAAAAAATAAAATAAAATATTTTGGCAACTAAGTGAAATTTTCAGAAAGCCAAAAGAGTCCCCCAATGAGCAGCTCTGTGGTCTGAAAGGGCAGGGAAACAGCCCAATGAGCATCACCACAGAGGAGCCAATCAGCTGGCAGCTGGAAGTTTACTGGGGCCACGGTGAGCCAATCAGCTGGAAGTTTGCTGGGGCCCCTTCGGCTGTGGCTCTCAACAGGGTTGAATTATACCCACCTATTTGTTGTAATCCTACCCTGTGCCTGTTTTTGGATAGAATGCTCCATGGATTATCTTCCCCCACTAATAAAAACTTGGTTCAAGGTGTGTTCCTCCTCTTTCATGCCTGCCTTACCCACCTTGTATGAGCTGTGGTTGAGGAATGGTCATGAACCCAAGGAAAAAGATACTTTTCTGTGTCTGTGTCTTTATTTAGTCAGCCCAAATTCACTTGGAGTGACCCTGATTGATTTAGTTGCATGTTCCTCTCAGGAGATACCTAGCAAATAAGTAATCCTTAACTGAATAAAATGAGTACTCCACTTTTTGAGTGGGAAACCAATAAGCATAATCAGATGTTTAAAGAATGAAGAAATATTTATTACTTGTAGCAAGTAAGGAGAGCACTTGGGGTATTTACAAAGTAATGATATGTTTCTCTGAACAAAAGGAGCATGGGATTTTATTTGGAGGGTCTATACATATTTACATAGGAAAAAGCATACAAAGGTGTGAATATTTCTTATCATGCTAATTTTAAAGTCATAGATCACATGTTCAAAAAGGGAAGATACAGAAAGGTAGACATATTCCTAGGCATGCTCAGTTCAGGGGCATATAGCACATGTTCAAAAAGCAAAGATGTTGGACACAAAAGTTTCTGAGCATTCTCAGTTCCATATTATAATGAGCTAAGTTTACTCTTGATCATCTAAAAGAATGAATCAGAGTGATTTAGTAACCTTGGCTGGCTCCTTGTAAGTTTCTCCAATGAGTTTTAGCTGAATCAGAAAGTATAACTTGAAAGTTTTATTTATAATATTCTAAAGAGTTAGCAGTTTCTACCCCATAAAGTGTAAGAGTTTGCCCCTAAAGGTGTCTGCCTCCCTTACTGGCTTAACAGTTCTTAAAGAAGCGGTTTTGAATTCCAGTTTATATAGCATCTTCAACAAAAAATGAAATCAGCTATGACCTGGACACACACAGACATAAATTCTTTAACTTGTCATTCAGGAAAAGCCTCCAGGCCATTCACTAATGGTTCTTATGGTCTAGAACTGGCTTTTCAAGAACAAACATTAGCAGGGCCTGGGGGTGTGGCTCAGAGGTAGAGTGCTTCCCTCAAACGTGTGAGAAACTGGATTTGATCCTCAGCACTACATAAAAATAAACAAACAAAATGAAGGTATTAAAAAAAAGAACAAACTTTAGCAAAATCCAGATCATCTTGTTAATGATGACACATATTCAAAATTCCCCAGGCCGCACAAAACTCTTCCTGAAAAAAAAAAAAAAAGTTCTCCTTCTTCTAACTGGATCAGCAAATGGCTTCTACCTTCTAACTTCCTATAAATTTCTTCTAGTTTGATAATAAGAGCACTTGAATTTTAGAGAGGTAACCAAAGTAAAAGGACTTTGAACCTGAGGGGCAACATGAAAAAGAAAAAATAATATGGCAGATAAAGGCTAACTTATAAAGCATATTAATGTAAATTCCTCTGGTATTATTTGCAGGCATATAAAGTCCAGAGATGTCTTCAGTCATTATGTATGCACAGGAGTCACACAAAAATATGAGACTAAAAGAATGGCTGGATTTTCATATTATCCTGAGCTATAGAAAGGAAAAGGGGTTTAAGCATTCTGGGGGCAGTGGTGATACAGACACATTATTGGAAGGTGAGAGGAGGAAATTTATGCTGAATAAAGACTGCCATGTTACACAGATAAAAGTCTCTAATCTGATAAAAGATGTCTTGAAGTCTCTCTCTGCCTGGGTACAGATATTTTATTAATGAAAATTTTCTTCCTAAATATAAATTTCCTTCATAAAGGGGAAATGTAATTTAGGTAGCATAGAGGGAGTTAAAATGTTTTTTTCTGTTTAACTGGTACTCAATTTCTTTTAGTCAAAATATTAAATATGCCAAAACAATATACTTTGTGATGACAATTTCTAACAGAATTCAACCTTAAAACAAAAACTTACTGAAAAAAAAAACCCAGGAGATATTTGTGACTTTGGTTAAGCAAGTATTTCTTAAATATGACCCCAAAAGAAAGAATCAATAAAAGAAACATGATAAATTGGACTTCACCAAAAGTTTAAATTTCTGCTTTGCAAAGATATTGTTTGGAGAGTGAAAAGAAAAGCCATAGACTAAAACTGAATTTACCTTTCTCCATCTGAGTTGCAAACACATTGTTCCTGCTGAGAAAGGTAGCTAAATGGTTGTAACCCAGACCTGGACAGGCCAAAGAAGCTGAGAGCAGAGATTTCAAAGATGGATTATTTTAAGCAATTAAGTTTCTTCTCTCTTTCTTCAAAGCCGGCTTGGAATAAAACATATTTCCTTTCTTTTTAAAATATCTTTATTTAATTTATTTTTAAAGAGAGAGAGAGAGAATTTTTTAATATTTATTTATTTTTGTTTTGTTTTCGGCAGAAACAACATCTTTATTTGTATGTGGTGCTGAGGATTGAACCCAGCGCCGCGCACATGCCAGGCGAGCGCACTACTGCTTGAGCCACATCCCTAGCCCCAATATCTTTATTTTATTTTTATGTGGTTCTGAGCATCGAACCCAGTGCCTCAGGCATGGTAGGTGAGCACTTTACCATTGAGCCATGACCCCAGCCCAAATCATATTTCCTTTTAATTTGACTCTGTATATGTTTGGAGTAGCAAGCATCATAGACTAGTCTCTTTCCTCCTAGGTGGTATTAAAGCCACTCAGTAACAAAACTGAAATAAAATCTTTGCAAATTACATATCTGATGAAATACTTGTTAAGAACAAACAAAAACCTCCCAAATTAAATTTTAAATAAGCACAAAAATTAAATAAAATTAGGAAAATATCTGATCAGACACTTCACCAAATAATATGTACATACGTTAGGTAGTAGTTAACAATGAACAGTGAAATGTGAACCAATACATAGCAGTGTCACAAGGTTTCTATGAATTGCCTTTAATGATCAATCAAGTAACTTGTAGAACAACATCAGGGATACTAACCTTATGAATAAGCAGGAAGAAACAAAAGGAAGCCAATTAAGAAACATGTCAAGAAAGAAAGATCAATGGGGCTGACTCCTGACAGGGTCCATAAGGTTATTGTAAAGTTAGGATTTATGGTCATAGATTTCTCAAAGTATTTCCGAAGGGAAATGTCTTCAGCAGTGCCGGTGTGCTATTGTAAAATATGTTGGTTCATGGATCCCAGAACCTGCATTAACACAAGATTGACTTGTAGAAGAAGCCCCTCTGAGTAGGATGGTCACCATAACATTTCTGGAAAGGACCAACAAGCATCAAAAACTCACTCAATTTATGTGAAGAAGTTAAAAATCTGATGGGTAAAACTGCAGAACATGGAACCCAGTTCTAACAAACATTCAAAAGTAATAAATTTGAAAGAAGCTTTGTTTCCTTTGTCATTCTCTGCTCAGAGATGAACCACTCTTTCTTGAAAGCCTTATTTTACTTTTACTTGCAAAAAAAAAAATTCTCCTTTTTGATTCATGATTGATTTTAAATGTTCTTTCATCAGAACACAAGAACCAAGGCTTAGAGCTTCAGTTTCCCACTGTCCTGTCACATATACAACAAACAATCACATAAAAAAGATGATCCATACCAACCTTATCATCAATTAATGGGGAAACATATATAAGAAACACATATTGAATGGCTAAAATTTAAACAGATTGACAATATTGAATTAGTCTTCTAAGGATTCCATAACAAGATACCACAGACTTGTTTTCTTAAACTATAGATATTTATTTACTCAATTCTGAAGACTGGAAGTCCCAGATTTAAGCATAAAAAGGTTTTGTTTCTTCTGAGGCATTTTCCCTTGGCTCAGATTTGGCCAAGTTCTTTTGTTGTTATATAGCATTTTCAATGTGTACACATATCCATATCCTTCAGAAGGTGTAAAGGAATTAGAAATCTGGTATTCCAGAGTTTGGCAATATATATTCCAAAAGCTTATATTGCTGGTAAGTATGGGTAGAATGATGCAATCATTTTGGAAAACAGTTTGTAGTTACCTTAAAAAATTAAACGTGCACCTATTGTGTGAGTCAGGCATTTAGAGAAATGGAAGCATATATGGCCATACAAAGTCTTACACAAATATTTAGAACAACTTAATTTGTAATAGCTTGAAATTGGAGACAACAAAAATGTCCTTCAACATTGTAATAAATAAATAGATTGTGGCATATGAAAAGATTGAAATCCTACTCAGCAATAACAATTGATTAGTGAATACAAACAACATTGGATATATCCAACATGGAAAGAGGGGGAATTGGACATTGTTAAATAGGTACACAGTTTCAGATATGAATAATTAATAAGTTCTAGAATTTTGCTATATGACATAGTACCAACAAATAAGAATACATTATTGTGCTCCTCAAAATTTAAGGGGGTAGATCCTATAATAAATGCTTTTATATAACCCAAACACAAATGAGTCAAAAGAAACTTTGGATGTGTAGGATATATGTGACACTTTGATTATTGTTATGGTGATAGGAGACAGACAGACACAAGTGGTGGGAACATAAGGTTAAGGGAATAATTCTATAAAATGGAACCACTGTGCTGACCCCAACATGCTTTATTTTCCAAGAAACAATTTACTTGCAGCCCTGCCTGGATTAAGTGAATAGGATATGTTACATTCTTGGAAAATTACCTGTTTTATGCAGGAAAGATTCAAGCCATGAAATGACAAAAATGAAAACACAAATTACCCTGAACGGGGGACTATTGTAACCCTTACACAGGCCAGATCCCAGAACTCAGGGAAATAAGGATAATTCCCCTTAACTATAAAATCTGTATGACCAGGTTCCAGTTAGAACTGGTCAGCATGAGCCAAAGTGACCTAGAATTGTCATGGCAGTGGGGACTTGAAAGTCTCATGTCATCCTGCTCTCAGAAGTCAAGAGGTAGATCTAGGCAGAAATGTCTATAAATTATCTGGCACCACAATAAAACTAGAAGGCAGGAGAGACACATTGTTCCTCATCTCTTTCATGTTTGCTAGAAACAGAATACATACATGAATATATATATATATATATATATATATATATATTAGTCCCAGGGATTGAACTACTCATGGGAACTTGAATCCTGAGCCACATCACCAGCCCTATTTTGTATTAGAGACAGAGTCTCACTGAGTTGCTTAGCATTATTATTATTATTATTATTATTATTATTATTACTGAGGCTGGCTTTGAACTCACAGTCCACCTGCCCCAGCCTCCACAGCTGCTGGGATTACAGGCATGTGCCACTGCACCTTGCCATGACCATAATTTTTTTTTTTAATTATCAATATAATTTAATTTTTTTAAACAAATGGAGCACAGCTTTCAATTTTTCTGCTTGTATATGATGTTGAGTCACACCATTCGTGCAATCATACCCATGCATATGGTTAATAATGTCCATCTCATTCTACCATCCCCCCCCACACTTTCCCCTCCCTGGGAATCAACCTAACAAAAAAGGTGAAAAACATCTAAAATGAGCTGGGGTTGTGGCTCAATAGCAGAGTGCTTGCCTTGCATGTGTGAGGCACTGGGTTCAATTCTCAGCACCATGTAAAAATAAATAAAATAAAGGTCCATTGACAAATAAAAAATATATTTTAAAAAAACCTCTACAATGAAAAATATAGAACCCTAAAGAAAGAAATTAAAGAAGACCTTAGAAGATGGAAAGCACTCCCTTGCTCTTGGATAGGCAGAATTAATATTGTCAAAATGGCCATACTACCAAACACATTATACAGATTTAATGCAATTCCAATTCAAAATCACAATGAAATTCCTCATAGAAATAGAAAAAACAATCTTGAAATTTATTTGGAAAATTAAGAGACCCAGAATAGCCAAAGCAATCCTTAACAAGAAAAGTGAAGCAGGAGACATCACAGTACCAGACCTTAAATTACACTACAGAGCTATAGTAACAAAAACAGTATGGTATTGGCACCAAAATAAACATGTAGACCAATGGTACAGAATAGAGGACATGGAGACAAATCCACATAAATTCAGTTATCTCATACTAAACATAGATGCCAAATACATACATTGGAAAAAAGATAGTCTCTTCAACAAATGGTGCTGGGTGAACTGGAAATCCATCTTGAGCAAAATGAAATTAAACCTCTGTCTCTCACCATGCATAAAACTCAACTCAAATTGGATTATAAACTTTAAAAAATATTTTTAGTTGTAGATGGACACAATACATTTATCTTATTTATTTTTTATGTGGTGCTAAGGATTGACCCCAGTGCTTCACATGTGCAAGACAAGCACTCTACCACTGAGTTATAAACCCAGCCCCTCACGAACTTATTAAAATTCAACACAAATAAGAAATATATATTTTTTATAAATTTGGTATTCATGAAATTTTATACAAATTCTTCTAGTGAATCTTCACAGAAGAAATATTGTATCAACATGCACTCCAACAGTATATTAAAATTATTAAAAGTTTTCAGAACTTTTTTTTCATGAACTTCCCATTAAGATGAGTGATGGCATCAAATGATCTTATAATTTATCAGCCAAAGAATACTCATAATCCAGTTTCATAGGGAAAGAATGGAGCAAATTTTTTACCAGAATTAGTATCATCTTGAGTCATGAAAAATAGTTTTTTTCAGAGTTTTTATTTCAAAATAGTTATAGATTTATAGGAAGATGTGAAGATCATACTGTGTATGAATACCCCAGTCATCTTATACTATAACTGCTTTGATAGCCCCTGGTTAACCCTAGTTGGTTTTTCCTGTAAAGTTTCTCAGGAAAGCCCTTTAGAATCACATATAGAGTTTAACAATGGAACCCTGGCTTCAGGTTCACCTGACTCAAAATTATTTTTTTAACATACTGTTTCAGATGTTTATGGACCTTTATTTTATGCATTTATTTATATGTGGGGCTGAGAATCAAATTCAGTGCCTCACACATGCTAGACAAACACTCTACCACTGAGCCATAACCCCAGCCCCTGAAATTATCTTAAGAGAAACCAGGTACATTGCAGCCAGGATGAAGTCACTTTTGTTCTAACCAATAAATACACACCCCCATTTTCAATTCAAATTATGGAGATCCAAATGGTCTTGCTGTGTCCAGAACTATGATTCCATCAGTAGGTCCCCCAATAAATTGCACTCTCTGCAATCTTAGGTCTATCTGAATCTCTTTACTCAATCTTTTGGCACATTGGGGCCAGTCCTCATATGTCAGGACTGGGTTATTTTGGAACATGCTGAAAAGTCCCACATAATCATCACCCAGGTTCTTCCATTAGTTACATTCTATGTAGCTAGAGTGTAATCTCAAAAGCAAGGCACTGCGGGGCATGGTGGCACACACTTGTAATCCCAGTGTCTCGAGAGGCTGAGACTGGAGGATTATGAGTTAAAAGCCAGCCTCATCAAAAGTGAGGTGCTAAGCAGTTCGGTGAGACCCTGCCTCTAAATAAAATACAAAATAGTGCTGGGGACATGGCTCAGTGTCTGAGTGCCCTGAGTTCAATCTCCGGTACCACCCCCCTCCCCCCAAAAAAAGTAAGGCACTGATATTGGTTTAAAATGTGTGTATATGTGTTTCATTTTTCTCATTTGTAAATTTGTTTAACCACTACAGCAATATAAATACAGAATGATTTCTTCACTCCAAATATATTGCTCCTGCTATTCCCTTTATGTTTTCATTTTCCCACCTCTGTCTCCTACTTGTAAACCCTGGTAATCAATAATCTATTCTTTATTTCTATATTTTTATTATTTAAAGTTGTAAAGAAATGTTGTGGCTAAGATCCTCTGGTGATCATCCCTCCACTGACATACCAAGTTGAACAACTATTCATACACCAAGTATACTCACGAGAGTTAAGAAAATCAGGTGAGAGACTACTGTTTTGAAGAAGCCAAAAAAGGAAAGTTTTCCATGTCATTCGTCCCCCAAATCCAGGGAGCCCAGTCTGGAGCAATGCCTCCTACATGGAGGAAGGAAGTGTTGAGAGTGAAGACTTGAGCCATGGCTTCTGATTCCCTCATGTGTCCGTTTGCCTGGGAACTTCCTGGTGCAGATCAAGATGGCCCAGTTACTATGATGGTACAGAAGTTCTATCATTTGGAACCTTAGATTCAGGCACCAACTCTGGGGGCAGAGAATCCTGGGCATAACAAGATGACCTACATGCCTCACAAGTTTTGCTGCATCGTTCAGACTGCCTGCTTGGCTGAACTTTCTCACAGATAACCTTTTATGAAACCTATATAATAAATGTACTGAGCTAGCTCTGATGTCAATCAAGCCTCATCAAGTCCTGTCTGCCAGCCCGACCCCAGGTTTTCTATATTTGCATCTGTTTGTCTTTTCTTCATCCTCATCACCCCTCCAGTTTCTAAATTAATGACTATGCTGGTCTCCACAAGGAAGGGAAAATTGTAACAAGGCCTTAGACTTGAAACCTACTTTCAGGCCTGTCATGGTGAAACCTAGAAGCCAGTGATTCTACTCACTGGAAAACAGCTCATGAAAACTAGCAGAGGGCTCTGTCCTGTAGCTCATTGCCAAGCTGACTGCAATGAAATCCAGTTCCTTGTTGAAATTGAAAGCCCAATACCTGGGTCAGAGGTCACACATGGAGCCTCTAGACAAGATCTGGCATCCTGTAGAGAAAGACATGTGAAACAGAGGGACAGATTTAAGTTTTTGCATCGTCAGTTCCAACTCTGGAGTGGATACTATTCACATCCACCCTTATCCCAAGATCATACAGGCCCCAGTGGCTGTGAGACCTCATGTTATCCAAATCAGCATTATCCTTAGTAGCCAAAGGATTATTTCCACCATGCACCCCTAACCCTTGATCAACACAGCTATTGCTAAGCTAGTGCTTACAGATAAGGTTCTCAAATGACCTTGACACTAGGCAAAGACCTTTGTCCCACTGGGATGGACTCATTTTAACATGCACAAATCCTAGTTGTAGTATGGGTCCTAGTGCACCTGTATAGGTGTTTGCAGCTATGACACTCAGACATGACCCAGTTCATCATTAGCTTAAGTGGTCAAAAGACTACTTTCACCAAGAATACACAACTTTGGGCAGCATATTATGTTTTAAGACCACATTCACTGGATGTAGGACAGAGTCGTAAGCATAAGATTTTGCCCTGAAACTAAGGATTGGGCTAACCTAACACTGGGAAAATCCTAATGACCCTTATGTAACCCAGACCTGCCAGGGAACAAAGCCTCTGGAATAGCTCCAGTGCCAGAGGAAGACATACATCCCAGTTTATTTGATTTCTATTCCAGCTATCATCACCCATGTTTGGTTACAGTGATCTTGAGCCTCTAGTACACCACAGCATTAGGGAGCCCAGGACAGTGTAGGCCTATACCAGTGTTGGTTTATACCAGTGTTGGTTTTTGTTAGCTGTGGTATCATTGTGTCACACAGACTGGGAGCGTTGGTAGCCAATGCTATTATGTAGGAGCCTAGGGTGACTATGCCTAGAGCCAGAAGAGTCCTGCATTGCTTGACCACAGGTTAGTACCTGTGGATGAGGCATTTGGACCTGTTCTGGCCCAAGGGAAAGGAATGTGCTAACATATCATTTTTTTCTAGTTATTTTCCTCTTTCTGTATAATACATCAGTAATAGATTTAAGAAAACTTGGGTCTGGATTGTTTGCTACTGCTGAAACAGTGACAAAACATTAGCAGCCAACTCCTGGAAAATCTGGACCTGGATGCCATTCCTTGCTGAAATAGTAAAAAGTAATTATAGGCTCAGAGAAAATAAACAACCTGCTTAGAATTTCTGGCAAGGCAGCTAATTACAAAGTCAGACAAGAAAGAATGGAATACATACTTCAATGCCCTGATGAGGTCACATTTCATCAAGCAACAAGATGTTTCAGGAAACGATGACCTTACCTAGTATTCAACATAACATGCCAGAAATTGACCACAAAGTAACCAGTATGGGAGAACTCTCATAGAATTTAAAATAGTGATGCTAAAGAAACTCTATGAGTTTAAATAAAACACAGAAATGTTTCAATACTCTAACAGAGAAACTTAAAAAAGAGATGGAAGCAATTTTAAAACATGACGTAGAAATTCTTGTACTGAAAAATAGTAAAATAGCATCCAGGAAAATTTAAAATTAGATGAAGGCATTAGTGATAACACAGAAGAAAGAATTAGTGAGCTGAAGACTGGTTATTTCAAAATACACAACTGAAGGGGAAAATGAAAAAAAGAAATTAAGAAGAATGAAGAAAGCTTATGGAAACTTTGAGATATTAAAATAGCAAATATTCAGGTTAATGGAATTCAAGAAGGACTTGAGAATCCCAAAAGGGTAGAAATCTTTTTTAAAGAAATAATAATAGAAAGCTTTCTAAACATAACAATTCAAATATTCAGGTAAAGGAATGCCAAAGATCATCAGTCAAATTTATCTCAACTTAGGCTGCCCTAAGAAATTTTATAATCAAATCAAGCTCTCATAAGCAAAAAAAAAAAAGTTGCAAAGGGGCAAAACCAAGGGAAAAAAAAACAAACATATGGGTGTTTTAATTCTCTTGTCTGTGGCATCCTTGGTGCCTGGGAAATTTTCTGTGCAAATGCATAGGATGCCAGGTTGCTATGGTAATGCCCTCCATGCTAGAGTCTTATCAGCTTTGACCTTAACCTTAGGCACATAACTCCTGGAAATAAAGGAACTTGCTTACTAGATAACTACAATGTTTCAGCAAACTCTGGTGCCCAGTTAAGCCCCGGTGCCCCTGGATCTACAATGTTTCACCAAGCTCCTGTGCCCCTGGATCTGCCCACTTAACAGTAACTTTGGACAATGCACTTTCTTGAGAACTGCACAAAGCTTCTGACATTGCATATTGTAACTGTGAAATGTAGCTGCAGAATAAGCAACCTTACTGATACCATAAACAATAATGTAGTTATGGTACTAATGACCTAATGTAACCTATTTATATAAATAAAGTTTGGCAGCTTGGTCTCTCAGCCACTCTGCCACTTTCCTGCCTCTGCACCTTGTCTCTGTGTCACCCTTTATTATTTCCTTACAATTGGTGGCCAACGTTGGAGCACGAGAAGAGTTCTCTTCTCAAAAGGGCTCCCAGTCCACAGAAAGTTTGGGACAGCAAAATCTGCCTTAATAGAGACCCTCCTGGACTTTGACAGGTAATGGGGAAGGGAGTAACTTACTTATGCCTGGAACAGGCTTTGACTTGCGTCTCTTTCATGGGCTGGTACTGATACCTAATCAGTCTCCCTTTATTATTTCCTTACATTAGACTTCTCAGCAGAAACTTTTTATAGATCAGTAAAGAGGGTCATGAGATTTTCTCAGTATTGAAGTGGGGAGGGGAGACTGCCATCGAAAAATATTGTACCCAGTAAAACTATCCTTTAGAAATGCAGACTGGATAAAGATTTCCTGAAACAAATAAGAACTAAGAAGATATATCTCTAGCAGACCTGTTATACCATAAATGTTAGAGGAACTTCTTTAATCTGAAAGAAAGAGATATTATTGTGCAAGAAGAAACACAGGATGATATAAAATTCATTTGTAACGATAATTATACAAGCAAGTTCCGAAAGTTCTAATATTTTATAAATCATTCATATGTTCAGTATCAAGACTAAAAGGCAAAATGAAGATAATAACTACATTAATATATTAAGAGATAGGTAATGTAGAAAGATGTAAAATGTGTTATTAAAAATTCAAAATATGGGGAGAATTTATACTTTGGATATGAAGTGTTCCCCAAATGCTCTTGTGTTAATGCAGAAATATTCAGAGGTAAAGTTATTGGATTATGAGGACTAGAGACTAATCAATCCATACTAGTTTGACTAATTGGGTTGTAAATGTAGGTATGTGGGGCATGTTCCTGAAAGGTGCATCTTCCCTGTGCCCTTTTCTCACCAACACACCCTGCCCCTTGCTGCCATGGAGGAGAAGCTCTCTTCTACTGGGCCCTTCCCCCATAATGTGCTGCCTCATCTTGGGCCCAGAGCAATGGAGTTGGCCATGTATAGATTTAGACTTCTGAAACTGTGATTCCCAGATAAACCTTTTCTCCTCTAAGGTGTTCTTCTCAGATATTTTTTTTGCCACAGCAATGAAAAGATGACTAAAACACAAGTGGAGAGTTTTTTTTTAATACCTTATTTTCTTTTGTTCTTTTATTTGTTATATCTTATCATTATGATCATGTTAAGTTGCTATCCTTTCTTAATAGCTATAATCAAATAACATTTTTATAAGCCTCTTGGTAACCACAAAGCAAAAATGTAGATAAACCTAAAGATTTTTTACATGAAAAAAACCAAAAATAAATAAAAAAAGAAAAAGAAAAAAAAAAACATTGTTAGGTTTAATAAATAAATTCAGAAATGTTGTAGGATAAAAAAAATAAGCACTTCCTTTTTTAACAATTCTCCTTCTTTTTTGAATGTAAATGTTTCTCCTATGCCTGTCTAACAATTGTACTTTGGAAGCTCATAAGTTGTTTCCTTTCACAGATGAAGAGGGATTTTGTCTCTTTGTGAAAAAGACCTCAAATCTTACCCATATTTGATTTCAATAATGTTTAAATAAGACTTTGGCTTTTAGAATTGATGCTGGATGAGTTAACATTTCTGGGGCTTTGGGAATAAATGGATATATTTTGTCTGTGAGAAGGGCAAGAATTTTGGGAGGTTGGGACAAAATGTAATAAACTGAATATATTGCAACCCTCCACTCATATATTAAAATTCTAACCCATGGGTTTCTTCTGTGATGATGTCCTCATGTATATAGACAACAATGTATCAGTGCTATATCTTTCTTACATTGACTCACATTAGCTGAGAGTTGGGGCATTATATTATTATTCAATTACATAGTAGAAGGTGATTTTGAAATTAGAAATTCTGAATGTTCTCCCAAATATAACCTGGTTTCACTGAAGTATCTTAAAAGCCATTATTTGCCATTGTCTTTTTATAGGGACACTTATAAAAAATCTATAAAATTTTATAGGAAACCTATAAAGACACGCAATTTATTTTTATGGGTGTCTTATATAATGAATGATGGTACATAAAGGGTTAAAACCATCATTCTGTTTATTATTTTGAAAAGTGTAATCACTAATTTTATCACACATGGGACACAGGTAGACAAATTGAATACTAACAGAATTAGTTAAAATATTTCTTAAGTATGTAATATTTCATTGAGTTTGTATAATATTGTTATCATTCAACTTTTATCTTTTAAGATTACAATATTGGATTAATCCAAACTTTTTCAGAGTCTAACAATACAAACTATCACTTTGAGCACTTACCTTTTATCAATAACTTCACTAATGAAAGTTTTATATTATCATACTTATTTCCAAAACAAAATTGAGAAGTGTTTAGTAATATTTAGATTTTATAGATGAGAAAACTGGAGCTCTCACTATTGTTCTTAGACTTAAAGAGTGAGTTTGAAATTTGCAGGGAGATATACATGAAAGAAGCATTGCAGGCAAAATAATTAGTATTAAAGCAGGAAGTCACAGGTAGATAACTGTGACTGCACCGTAACTGTTGCTCGTTAGTAGAGTATAAGTGATGGATGAAAAAGAAAATGAGAATAGTTATATAGGAAGAGACCAGAAGAGCTATGAATGCCATGTTAAGAAGATTTATCTTTAATGGGAAGTCTTGGAAGAAATTTAAGCAAAAGGGTTATAAAAAATGTTTATCTCTTTGATAAAAACAGTCACAATAGTCAAATTGTCTACTGGGAGAATATAAAGACATAACAGAGGAAACAGGAAGAGTTACAAATTTTAGTGACAAAACTACTTAGCTGTTTTAAATAGAAGTAAAAGGAAAGTGGGGGCCACTGGTGTATTTTGATAGTCTGCATATTTCATATAAATTAGGCATACAAATTGGTGGAATAAAGCTGTTCCATTGAATATGGGCTTATTCATTTTTTTAAAATATTTTTATTTTTCGGCGGACACAACATCTTTGTTTGTATGTGGTGCTGAGGATCGAATCCAGGCCGCACACATGCCAGGCGAGCGCGCTACCATTTGAGCCACATCCCCAGCCCTGGGCTTATTCATTATATACTTTATTTAATCATGGGTTGCTCTCTACTAAAATACCTAAATACCAAGAGTTCTGGTACTGTCTATGTATTCTTTAGCTAGGAGCAAAAGATGTTCAGCTAGTATGGATGTCGAACATCTGATATGTGAGTAGTTTTATCTGAATTATCTGTTAAGTAACAAATTTCTGGTCTGATCACCCTGAGGTCCTGTTATCATGAGCGACTTAATTATTAGCTGCTATTAGATGACTATAATGAAATGCAATAAATAATAATGTATCCATCCATCTAGAAAACAGTTGAACAACTCGACTCTAAATTTCTGGTCTTCATTTTGTACAAGCTAATCAGGTATTATATAGATTACTGGTGAAGTAAAACTTTTGACTAAAGTAAATGAAAGTATAAATTTTCATGAAATCACTTGGCTTTTGCAATCACCTGTTTATTTTTGTGTGTAAGCACAGTGTTCCAAATCTTACTCCTGTTACCAAATACAAAACATTAGTGGATCTATGTTGCTATATATAATTTTATATCTGCTTCTATTTGGTAAAAATTTTCAAATGTTAATGTTTATTAAAGACTTTCATAAAATATTATTCCAGTGAATCACTAAATAGTAAAATATCATTTTCCATTTTCTTTCTATTAAAAACCTTTGCTATTTTAAAATCAGAACCATACAAGTTACTTGCATATTTCCCTGATGCAATGCTTATCTCGAATTATCATATTATTACCACCTAATAATTTAGAATACTCACTATGGGAAAGGATCAGTTCTAAGCTTAATTAGCAAACAACAATGCTTCAGAATCACATTGAAATGAAAAGGAAATTACTCTGGAGATTGTTGATCAATGTCTTCTGGTTAAGTGTTTCTGGTATATCAAATTGAGCATACTCGAAATGTTTCTTTCTAAATGAAAATTAGCAACAGTTATACTATGCACTGGTAAATTTCATCTGGAAAGCATTTTGAATTTAAAAGAAAACATATTTGCTAACAATTTTAAAGCCCTGACTGTTTGACTTTAGAAAAATAATATTTATTTTTCTGATCTCAGAATGTTTGGAAAATACATAAAAAAATAAAATGGGAAATGAATATTATCCACAAGCTCACGACATAGAGATCAATTAAAACTTATATATTCTTTTACCTTTTTCCTATGAATAGATGTATGTTATATAAAATAAGAATATAATATACATAATTTGAAGAAATGTTCACTTAATATCACCAGTACATATTCATTTTATTAAATATTCTACCATATTTC
Source organism: Marmota monax (assembly GCF_021218885.2). NCBI lineage: Eukaryota > Metazoa > Chordata > Mammalia > Rodentia > Sciuridae > Marmota > Marmota monax. The sequence goes on along the minus strand of NW_026695065.1, from coordinate 6,046,632 downwards.
TTTGAATGGTTAACATGGTAGCCTATATCATGGCTGTACTTAAGTTTATTCATTTTCTTATTTGCATATTTAAGTCTCTCTATTTTAAAGTTTTTTTCCATTATATATAATATAACAACATTATATACTATAACAACGTAGTAATGAAATCCTTTGAAAATAGAGCTAAGATGAATCTAATGTGGTAAAATCCTATAATTGAATTGCTCACTACTGGAGGAATACACACACACACACACACACACACACACACACACAAGTCAACTTTCCAAGGAGGCTGTAAGGTAGCACTGCCTTCAGATGAAGAGATTGTCTAATTCTTAACTTCACATAAGTCATTAGGTCTTAATAGTCTCCTTGATATTTACCAATCTGGATTTTTTTTTAATGTAGTGGGGATTGAACCCCAGGATACTTTACCACTGAGCTACATTCCCAGCCCTTTTTCTATTTTGAGACAGGGTCTTGCTAAGTTGTTTAGGGCCTCCCTAAATTGCAGAGTCTGACTTTGAACTTGTGATCCTCCTGCCTCAGCCTTATCGATATTTTAATTTTATTTTTGATTTGTGAATTGGTCATTTTTGTGTTTCTTGGTCATGTTTATTTTTGTGTGTAAATTACTTAACATCTTGTACATTTTTCTAATGAGATATTTACATTTTAAATATTTCTTATTGCAATGTTTATTATTCCATTTTGCACATTTCACATATCATAAACATTTAGTCCTCAAATTTTTAAAAATTAATATTTAATTTTAACTTAAGATATTTGCTTTAGTGTTTAGGGATCAAAATACATCATCTTATATTATGGGCATTTAAATGGTATGCAAAATAAAAGGCAGAATTTATTGAATGCTATTCTAATGAATATATAGTTAGGCCCATATCCTCACTGATTTTAAGACATTTCCCTACAATAACCCACCAATGGTATTAAATAATTGCTATTTGACATTTGTCTGGATTTAAACTTCTCTTGTCCAAATAGGAATTTATAATGTTTACTGACAAAACTTTCTCTATAATAGAACTTTTGTTAATGTTGCAAATTTTATCCTGGAATTTTGTTTACTTTGTTCCAGCAAAATTGATCCTTAAGGCAGCAATAAGAATTGTGTAGTCATTATGCTAAACAAAATTTAAAAAAGAAAGAAAAAGGAAATTTCAATTCCTGAAGAGTTCTACTGAAATGCAAACCTGTCTGCTGCCTTTAGTAGATTAACTCTGATGATTTTATGTTTCTAAAGTAATTTGCACCTTTTTGTTGGTGATTTTTTTTTGTACCATGGATTTAACCCAGAGGTCTTTTACCATTGAGATACATCACCAGCCCATATTTATGTTGAGACAGCTACATCACCAGCCCATATTTATGTTGAGACAGAATCTCAGTAAGTTGCTGAGGGCATCACTAGGTTGGTAAGACTGGCCTCAGACTTGCAATCCTTCTGTCTCAGTCTCCTGAGTTTGTTGATGATTTTTTTTAAACAAAAACAAAATCCCCAACTGACTTAATTTGGACAGAAATATGTGTGAACATTTACATGTTTTGTTACATTGCATAGTGTTGAATAGGATTAGTTTTCAACAAATATCACTGAATTATTGGACAAAAGATACATGCCCTAATAACTCAAAATTTTTTATTACCATAATGGCTGACTTTCTAATTGTGCAAAGCATACCGTTGAAGAACTATTAGAAAGATGTCAACAAGATAATAGTTCTTGATTTTGAGTTAATGCTGAAGTTAATAACAATGCTGTTGATAAAATCAGACTTGTAGAACAAATATTTTAAAAGTTAGAGATGCTATATTTCTGATATGCAGTTTGCATAAAAAATTAGAAGTTGTTCTCAGAGTACTAATTAACAAATGGTCTATGGTTTCTTCACAAAAGACCAAGTCTAAAGTCTAACAAAAACTAATGAAAGAACTGTAGAAACTATTTAAAACAGTTGACATTTATCTGTTTCAGGCAGACATATACACTATATAACTGAGACCTGCTGTGTATGCTCAATGATAAAATGCAGATTCCTCAAAATCAGCAAGTAGTCACTGCTTCAATACAGAGCTGCAGCCTTCTGGGAAACTGAGGCAGCACAAAGACATCCCCGACCCTGATTCTTGTGATCAAATCACAAAGATTTTAGACATGTTGCTCAAAGTAACAGGAATGAGTTTATTGAAGGGATAGGGAAAGAGGGCACTCTAAAGTGTTCTCTGGGTCCTCTCAGAGATGATCAGTTTTATTAGGGATTTCAGAGAAGTTTCCAGAGAGTCCATTCCAGGTCCACCTCTTGACTTTTGACTGATAGCAGGATGACATCAAAGTCTTCACTGCCATGACAACTCTATGTCACATTGGCCTATGCTGACCAGTTCTAATTGGATTCTCAACCACAAATTCTTACAGATTTTTATGGATAGGAGAAATTATATTTATCTCACAGAGTTTCAGGATCTGATCTATTACAAGTATCATAAAAGTCTCCCCTTTTGGCATAACTTGTCTTCTTCCTATTGGCATTTAAGGTTCTGGATTCTCCTGTAGATAACAGATAATTTGCTGAGGAATGTGACATATTCTATCCATTGAAGCCAGGCAGGATGGCAGGCAAATTTCTTCTTAAAAAAAAAAGCATGTGGGGGTCAGCACAGTGGGTCCATTTTATACAATTATTCCCTTAATCTCATGTCCCCCCCTTCACATCTGTCTGTACCCTAACAACTCCATACAAAATCAACTGGATTCATCATACAGGGAGAACAATCCATTCTCTCTCTCAGTGCCATGAAATGTCTACATATGGAATGAGACAATGCACTAATTTGAAAGTCTGTTTGATGTTGCCATTTTGAAAGAACATATGCTTCAATTCAATGGTATAGATGAATTTGAGTTTACAACATAAATTCTAAAATAAAACATGTTTATTTCTAAAAAAAAATTTCACTATCAGTATCTCTAGTTTTTCTTAAAATGTGAGGTATTACAAACAAACATTAAAGTGGGCCTATTGAGATCTAACTCTTTATATCCAAACTTTAATATAACACCCTGTTTTTGAGCAGAACCTGTGACTTTTTTTTCTGACACATAGAATATGATGAGATGATGGTGGGTCACACCTGTGATTGTGTACATTTTATATAACTTCATATTGCTAGCAGACTTGCTCTCTATGCTACTGACTTTGAAGAAGCAAGTTAGCATGAATTCTACAATTTCAAGGAAATGAATTCTTACAACAATATAAGGTATCTTTGAAGGTCTTTCCCGCATCAAGGCTGTGATGAGAACTCAGCCCTGCCTGACACATTGATTTCAGTTTTGTGAGATCCTAAGTACACAGCCCAGGTAAGCCATGCTCAAATGATTAGATAATTGAAGATATTAGATAAATATATATGTTGTTTTAAACTCTAAGTCTATGATGATTTGTTACACATAGTAAGAACTAACACGGTGGGATGAGTGTTTATTAGCCAGCATATATTAAATATGTATTTGGTTTTGCCAAATGATGATTTTGGAAAATAAAATTATTATGGCTAAGAGAAACAAAACACAAATAGATGTCCTATACAAATTATTCTTTTTCCTGTTTTATAACCTAAATTTTTCAATTGGCAGAAGTTCTTTTTTGTCCTACTTGCAGAGCACAATGACAAAGTTTTAACAACTATCTCAAGCATGATTTAAACTTAAAATTATTTTGATAAATGTTGTCTTTCAGGGATCATTATCCTCTCACAAAGTATTTCAGATGCTTCCTTTTAACACTTTAAAAGTAAATTCCAGTGACTTATAAGAATCACAGAGCATTTTAAATTATAAATAAATACGGAACATAAAAGCTTGTATATATTTGTCAAGACTACAAAGAGATGTTTTAAGGATATCCAAGTCTCATGCTTCATGAACATAAAAAAAAAAAAAAAAACCTATAAAAATTGTAAAACTTTGAGTTTACTGAATTGACCTTTTAGGAACACCATACATTCACATACATATATTCATAATTCAGAACTACTTTCAAAGGGTTGGGCATGGTGGCACCCACATGTAATCCCAGCAGCTCATGAGCCTGAGGCAGGAGGATTATTAGTTTAAAGTCAGCCTCAGTAATTCAGTGAGACCCTGTCTCTAAATAAAATACAAAAAACTAAATAAAATAAAATAAAATAAAAACAAAAAGTAGCTGAAGATGTGGCTCTGTAGTTAAGTGCCTCTGGGTTCAGTCCCTGGTACAAAAAAAAAAAAAATCTACCAGAGGCTATGTCTGAGCTACTCAAAAATATACTCTTCATCCCAAAGTTTATTTTTACTCAGAAATGCTGTAACCCACCCTGATCATCTATCTTTTATACTCCTATTCCTCACATCCTAAATTCTATGAAAAAAATGTATAATCTCAGAAGGGAGAAAATTACGATTAAAAAGTATGTCATGATATTCAAAGACAAATGGAAAGGAGAGGTTCTTCATATTTTGTCAATATCATCAAAATATATTAATAAAACATCTATTTTGTGCTTTAACTTTAAGCTTATAGCTTACTAACTTGTTCATATTTTTATCTCACTTAATCTTTCAGCATCTCCATAAAGCAGTTCCTAGTATTATCCCCATTGTATACATGAACAAACTAAATTTAGTGATCACATGACTTTCCTGAAATCAAAGTGCAGTAAAATAGACCTGATTGATATGCTGTTCTTCAAAGCACACTTAAAGAGCTCTTTCTACAATACCATAGACAGGTTTAAATTTGTATTACCATAACTATGAAAAATTATGTTGAGTGGAAAGTTCTTTGGTTACAGCCTAACTTGGATTTGAATCTCAGGCCATTTACTGGCTATGAGACTTTGAGCAATAATAATTGTAACAAGAGTAAAAGTAACAACAATATTTGTAGAGCACTGCTAGGCACTGTTATAAGTGCTTTAAATATTAACTCATTTAGTCTTTATACAAATGTATAAAATAACTTATATTTTTAATATCTCCACTTTACAGATGAGGAGCTGAGGCACAGATAAATAAATTGCCCAAGGTGATAAAATCAGTAAATGATGGAACAAAAATTTTCAATCTGACTTCAAAATCTATCATAATTTCACACAACATTGTACATTACTATTATGAACCTTAATTCTCTCAATTGTAAAATTGGATTGATGATTACTTCATAAGCTATTTGAAGAAAATAGCTATATCTTCACTATTTTTGCTAAATTCTCAGGACCCAATGTTTTATTCATAACCAGTATATGTTAGCTCCCTTCCTTTCATACATTTTACTGATTCCAACAGAAACAGAATAAATGGAGAATCTTCACTGATTCATATATTCCAAAGAATCTACTTTACCTAATAGCTTAGTCAACCTTCCATTACTATAAGAAATATCTGAGATAAATAAACTCATAAAAAGAAAAGGTTAGGCTGGGGTTGTGACTCAGTGGAAGAGTGCATGCCTAGTATGTGTGAGGCACTGGTTTCAATTCTCAGCATTGCAAAAATATCAGTAAATGAATAAAATAAAGGTTCATCAGCATCTAAAAATATTTTTAAAAAGAAAAGGTTTACTTTGGTTCACAGCTTTGGAGGTATTAGTACATGATTCATTATCTCCATCCCTTGAGCTTATGCACATGGTAGAACAACAACAACAAAAAAAGCTATTCACCTCATGAGAAAGAGAAAGAGACTAGGGTCCCATAGTCCCTCTTTTTTTTAACCTTTAAGTCTATTTATTTATAATTATTTATTTTTGTGGGTGTGTGGTGCCGAGGATCGAACCCAGTGCCTCACATGTGCTACCCAAGTGCTCTCTCACTGAGCAATAACCCCCAACTCCACACTATTCCTTTTGAAGACACATCTCCCATTACTTGAAACTTCCCACCAGGCCCTACATCTTAAAGTTTGCATCACTTCACAATAGGACCATGCTAATGACTAAACCTTTAATATACAGTCCTATGAGGGACAGTCCAAATCTATATTATACCACCTAACTATCATGTTTCCTTCCCGTAAATCTGAAAAATCACATCGAACGTAATGTTATTGGTCCATAAGCCACAATTTGATAATGAAGCATTAGACTATAGAGAGAAGTAGTTTGTTTCCATGATGAGACTAATTTTACTTGATCATGAGAAAATAAGTGTGGCATTTTGGTGAAGAGAGAGGTAGAAGACGGGCAAACTTCAAGTGAGTACAGGCAAAATATTATTTTTCTTTGAGGGGGGGTACCAGAGATTGAACTCAGGGGCACTCAACCACTGAGCAACATACCAAACCTATTTTGTATTTTATTTAGACAAGGTCTCACTGTGTTGCTTAGCACCTTGCTGTTGCTGAGGCTGGCTTTGAACTCGCAATCCTCCTGTCTCAGCCCCCCAAACTACTGGGATTACAGGTGTGTGCCACTGTTCCTGGCCAGCTTTTGAAACTCTGGTAGAAAGTTTCAGCTCCAGATGTCAGGAATCTAACAGCAGACACAATGGTCAGAGAGGAATTCCAATATGGAGAGAGATGTCACCGTGATGAATGTGGTCAATGATAAAGTGAAACTGCTTTAACTTTTAGGCAAGTTAACAAGTTTCAGGTTTTTTTTTTTTTTGAAAGAGATTTAGTTGGTGAGTAGGATATCAACAAGATATTCTGTGTTGCCAAAGAATAGCATAGTGCTTCAGAAATCCTCACATGGAAAAGTATTTCCTTCTTTCTTCTTTCCTTTCTGATTTTTTTTTTCTTTTTCATTTTGTGTTCCTCTCAGCCAAAAAGCAATCTTCTTTCTGCTGGATTCTTTTGTGGAACCTCGATAAGAGCTCCATAAAAGACTCGATTAAAGAATTCCCTGAAAGATGCTTTTGTACCTATTGTAAAAATGGGAGGCTATTGAAAATATTCTATATGGACATTTCATTTGTCACACTGTCTAAACAATAAAAATCACCCTGTGAAATCTGTACGACAATAGATGCATTGCTATCACATGTTCAAAGAACACTTCATTTATATTAATTCGTCCTTCTGAAGATTAAACATGAAATAAGTGTCTTGAAATCATTTGCTCAGGAAAACCATATCAATAATATAATCTTTTTTAAAATAAAAAATTTTAATAATGTACGATCCATTGCAGTGAAATAATCCCTTCCCTAATACTAAAGAAGTAATTTAATATTGTAAGAGGCTTGAACATATCTCAAAAGCACAAACACTATCTCCAACTCAGCACAAAATTGAATCTATATCAATTTTTGCTCAAGAGATTTATAAAACTTTGGTAAGTGCAGAGTCTTGTTTCTGTCTAGTTAAGTATAAGGTAGAAAACATGTTCTAGATATAGAGATAGATGGATAGAAAAAGAAAGATAAATGATAAATACTGTGCATATATGTATGATATGTATGCATGTATATAATATCCAGTCTGACTACATGTTAAACATAGTACTATCTTAAAGATAAGAAGCATTTGTTGCTAACAGTAAAATCATTTTTACAATAGCTTTTTGAAAAGATGGAAGTAAAAGAAGACTAAAATAATTCCCAACTGCCTTTAGATGGAGCTGTTTCTCCTTAGAAATCATTATATACACACATTTTATTTGGCTGATCAGGAAAATAAGAATAGCTTAAATAATGCTGTAAAGCAGTAATGGATTTTTTAAAACATTAATTCTTAGCACAGCTAAAAGAGAAAATGATAAAAACCCACTTCAAATCTGCTCAAGTTTTCACCAGACTCTAAAGAAACAATCTAAATCGAAACCAACACATAGTGCTATTTTTGGTGCATATACCAGTCAGTTACAGGGATGATATCATTCTGAAGGTTTTCCAGAGTAAATGATAGAAAATTCTTTAACATTGCTATAGTTCTCATTGAGGTTAACAAAGTTGTCTGTTTTAATTTCTTAGTTTGAAGGAGCACTCAAGGGAAAGTGCCATAATATCAAAGAAACAAAAACAAATCTCTGAGTGATACGATTTTAAAGGCATAAGCATATATTTGGAGTATAACACAGTAACTGGAAAACTGATTATACAAAGCAGCCAAAACTTATAACTAAATGAGAAAGACAAATGCTAGACAATGTGTGAGAAAAATATGAACTGTTATCTAAAAGTTCAAGGCTGATGATGCATTCACTTCTTGCTTCTTGAAAAGACATATTCTGGAAGATGCTACATTAGAAACAATATTGTGAATATTTGCTTATTTTGATTCTTTATTGTACAAAAGTTGAAAAAAGCACCTGTAATAAATATTATAGCAGTTTCATCTTGAGATTCTTTTCCCCCTCCAGTGGAAAACGAAGTGTTTTCTAGGCAAAGCATAATGAAAAATATTCCTAAAAATATCCCATCTATTTTATTCTCTGGCAATATAAAATGGACATGCATACACCTTCATAGATACATGAATACACACCTGAGGGGCAAGGGATGAATATTGAATATTATTTAGCAATGTGACTTGACCTCTGTTTTAAAAAGTATGCTGGTGACAGATTGACTGAATTTAGGAACTATTATATTATAAACAGTAAAATTATTTAGGATATTGTTCTCAGTGACTGGTCATGAATATCCACGCTAGTGAATAGTGAGTGACAACACAAAATAAAGGAGAAAGAAACAAAGACATATATCAGAGGCATTACTGAGGAGACAATTCCTATGAATATACTGAACTAGTAGTTGATCATTTGTATGTAGTTAATAATCACCAACGTAAGTAACCTATTATTTTCATTTGAGATTAGAAATGCATCAAAGAAATAATACATTGCAGAAAAATAAATTTTGAGGAAACTATTTTTTTATTAATAATGTAAAGGGGTAAAAGCAAACAGGGTAAACAGTCCTACATTGTGCTTTGTTTATCATAGGCTTCTATCACAATTGAATAAAGCTAGACTCAAAGAAACAAACTGTTTCTGAGATATTCACATTTAAGCCAAACAAGAAGCATTTGAATTTAACATGGAGAAGATTTCCTATTCAAAGAAGCCTCAGTATTTTAACTGAAAGGAAACTAACAAGCTTTAGGTAACCATCCTGCCATTTCTACACCTCCTTCTTTGTGTATATAGAAATATGCAAGGGTAAAACCACCTGATTCCAATATATACTGAATTGTATATGCTAATAATTTCTCAGTATAAATGCTCTCCATATTGCCTTTTCTTTCTCAACCTACTTTTAAATGAGGATTCATTATTATCAATTCATTTGGTCCAGAATAAACTTATTTTAACAGCTCAATTTAAAGATACTCATAAGTTGATAGTCATATATTATAAAGTACTACTTCATGATAAAAGATGTTTTATTTTAAATAAGGCTAAGTTATTTATTCTGTTGAGTTTGTATTTCAAAATACATACATTTTATGGACTGAAGTCTTCTCATACAAATTTTATTCTATACTTACATTATATCAAATTATGCATATAATGGATGAAATAAAAATCAGTTACCCACATATTATATCTATTTATTGCCAGTTGTGATAATTTAGGGTAAAATTGTGAGAGCATTAATATATAATTATAGCCATGAAAAATGTGTGTGTTCAAACTATTCTGATTCTCTAGGAGATTCCTGAAAATACATACAAAAATATGATAGAAAGACAATAAAAAATGTTATATTTTAATTTTTATCTATGAACATCCCCAATACCACACCCATCAGTCACTTAATGCAGTTTAAGCTTAAGATTGCAAAAGGAATTCTGTTCTACTTGCTTATAAGCCTAAATCTAAAGCTTGAACTCTTGCTCCCCTCTGGCTGATCTTATTATACAGGGACAAAAGCAATGGTGAGCATATTTAGGTGGGCATATAAAGCAAGAGATTGAATGATTGATTATAGGTCCTCTTGACCAAAAGCCCTGCCTCAGTTTGTTTGAATACATTGACTCTGCCCATTTGTCAACACAGTCCAATAATGTATGTCCTTTACTCTTGAAGAGGAACAGAAGATTTCCTTTATTTTTAATAGTCGTCTGGGAAAAATATACAAAGCATCTGTTGGTTTTCACTGAACATTTGCAACTTTCACTCAAGTGTTTTGGTGCTTAGGAAATAAAAGTGGAAAGGCTAAAGTTGTATCAGCAGATTTAGGAGATAGAAGATGACAAGGGAGCAATTAAACAGACCCTCTTTTTTGGAAAAAGGTAATCCTAACCAATTACAACTTATTGCTAAATATAACTCACCTTAAATTAAAAATAGACTTCAAAGAAAGTGTATTTCTAATTTAAGGTGAGTTATATTTAGAATGGTAGAACCCAAAAAGCTGGAAACACCAAATGATGACAAGGAAGTGGGGATACAGAAACACTCATTCATTACTGGTGGGAAGGCAAAATGGAATAGCCACTTTGGAAATTTCCACTTTGGGAAATGTCTTACAAAAGTAAGCATACCCTTACTATATGACTTGGCAATTGTACTTCTTAGTATTTACCAAAAGGAGTAGAAAATATGTCTACACAAAAGCCTGCACTTGGATGGATATGTCAGCTTTATCATAATTTGACAAAACCTTGAAGAAACCAAGATTCCTTTGGTAGATGAGGAGATAAATAATAGATATCTAGTAGATAATCACTAGCACATACAGGCAGTGAAATATTATTCAGCATTAAAAATAAATGATGTTATTTTTAACATCATTTAAAAATAGGAACCTAAGTGACAGAAGTCACTCCAAAAAAGACTGTATAATATATCATTTCTATTATATGATATTTTAAAAAGGCAAAATTGTGGAGACGTAAAAAGATCTATATTTACTATGATTTAGAGAGGAGGGAGGGATAAATAAGTAGACTACAAAGGATTTCCAGGGCCACAAAATATCTGTATGATACTGTAATAGTAGGTATATGTCATCATCCAACTGTCCAAATCCTAACAATGTAGAAGACCAAGAATGAACTGCAAGGTAAGCTAGACTTTAACTGAGTATGATGTGTTAATGTACATTCATTAATTGTAACAAAAGTATCCTCTAGTGAGGGATGTTGATAATGCAGGAGGCTTTTTAAAAAAATATGTATTCTTAAGTTTTAGGTGGACACAATATCTTTATTTTACATCTATGTGGTGCTGAGGATTGAACCCAGTGTCTTGTGCATGCTAGGCAAGCCCTCTACCATTGAGCCACAACCCCAGCCTCTGCAGGAGGCTTTTCATATATGGGGTCAGAAGTTATCTGGGAAATCTCTGTACTTTCTGCTCAATTTTGCTATGAACCTTAAAAACTGTTCTCAAAAAACAAAAGTCTTAAAAACAAACAAAAAAGGCTAAATTTTATCAGTAATTTCAACAATGACAACAAAAAATTCAGGTTGGGCATGGTGGCATATGCCTGTAATCCCAGTGGCTCTGGAGGCTAAGGCAGGAGGAATGCAAGTTCAAAGCCAGCCTCAGCAAAAGCCAGCTGCTAAGCAACTCAGAAAGACTCTGTCTCTAAATAAAATACAAAATAGCGATGGGGATGCAACTCAGAGGCTGAGTGTTCCTGAGTTTAATCCCCAGTACCCACAACCCCCACCCTCCAAAAAATCTGTGCTCTCTGAAGAAAACTGCCAAGAATTTTGAAGTTTGAATAATGACATTCATTTTTTCAAAAAAGTTGTTTGGATTTGTTGTTTTTGTCTCAATAAAAGTTCATCTTTATTTTTTTTTTCATTTTGGACAAAACAAAATTTATAAGTGATGGGATCATAGACTGTCTTCAGTTTTCCTAGTGTTATTCAGCAGGTTTGGTATTTATGATGGCATTACAACATGATTCTTGCCTTCCATGTAAACTAATAGATTAGTCACTATTGTAGAAAATTTCTTTCCATTTCAGTGAACAAAGCACCTGCATTATATCTAGATTCAATATGCAATATTGAAAGATGTACATAAATATGTTATCAAGATTTCTTTCTCATACTCTCTAGCTTTAACTCTTAATGAAAACAACCTGAAAAACAGAGGTTTTACTACTACCTAAAGACCTTTTCAAAAAAATTATATTACATGAAACAGAATTAGTTTTTCAAAACGTATCTTATAAGGTTTCTGAGTTTTTATCTGATTTAATGCATGTTTTTTGTTCTTTTTATGTTGCTGAGAATGGATAATTTATAAAGAAAAGATTTTTATTTCATTCATTGTTCTGGAAGTCTAAAAGCATGGTGCCAATATCTGCTTGGACATTGGTGAGGGCCTCATGCAGCTTCAACTCAAGATGGAAAACAGATGAACAAGTGGATATGTGCAGAAAAGAGGAACATGTTTGAATGAAGAGAGGTGCCAGGCCTACTTTGTAATCTGCTTGGAGATTGGTGAGGGCCTCATGCAGCTTCAACTCATGATGGAAAACAGATGAACAAGTGGGTATGTGCAGAAAAGAGAACATGTTTGAATGAAAAGAGGTGCCAGTCTCACTTTGCAATAACCTATACTTGTGATAACACATTCTTACGGTAACTACATGAGTCTCTTCATGAAGATGGAGCCCCCCCAAAATAATTATCTCCTAAAGGAACAACTACTTCTTAGGTCATTACTTGGCAATTAAGTTTCAACATGAGATTTGGCAGGGACAAACAGCATATAAACCATAGGAGTCAATCTGCTTAAAATACCAATCATTCAATAAGATACAATTTATAACTCATATGTTCAATCATAATCAGTTTTGACCATGTAGAGAAATGCTTATGAATAGAAAGTTTCCTAAATGAATTATGATACATTTATATAAAGGAATAATATTCCATAACTAAGACATACAAAATTATTGTTTTGCTCATAGAAACACATTAAGAAGTAATAATTTTAAAAAGGCTAGGTCTGGGGACACAACACCTGTAATTTCAATGACTTGGGAGACTGAGGCAGGAGGATCACAAGTTGTCAAGTACAAGGCCAACCTGATGAGACTCTATATCAAAATTAAAAAAAAAAATTAAAAAGGACTGGGGATGTAACTCAGCTCCCCTGGGTTCAGTCGCCAGTATAATACACAAACAAACAAATAAATAACTAATTAAAAGAAAAGATCATATATAAATACATGTAAGAAAAATAGCCTGAAAATATATACATTCACATTTCAACAGTGAATTTTTTAGTTTTGAAAGTTAGTTTTTTTTAATGTTTCCTTTCTTATGAATATATGGATTTTCTATATTTCTAATACCAAGAATGCATTATTTCTGCAAATAAAAACAGCTATTTGGCTGAATAAGACATTCCTAAAATATTATATATATATATATATATATATATATATATATATATATATATATATATATATATATATATATATATATATATATCACATACTTCTTTGTTCTAATAATAACATAAGTGTGTTATTTACCAATTTAATTTGAAAAGGCTAGTTGGATTAGACATAAGGTTAGATAGAAGATGAATGTGTAAGCTGCCGATAAACTCTATAATAGACAATATTAGCAAAACTGGTAGGAAGCTGCTAATAAAATATTATTTGAGGGATTAAAATTCACATATATACACAAAGTTCAAATAAACAAATAAAATTGCCTTTCAGTCAGTCCACCTTTTCCAATCTGCCAATGTAAACAGAAAGGGTTTAATTTAAAATGTCTCTAAAACACAAATGGCTGATGTCAGATTTCTTCTTGAGGCAGATGGAAGGGAACTGTCTGCCTGAAGTGTAGTGGTAGCCTCTGCAAAAGGGGCAATGCATGCCAAAATAGCAGTTACTATCAATGTTTTACTACTATACTGCATCTATAACTACAAAGACAACTATCAGACTCATGAGTTACTGTAATTCCTATTATAATAATAATGGCTCTAAATTGTCATGTGTCTTCCATGTACAAAGCACCTAAAATAAATTATTTACTGGGCATGGTGGTGGTGCATGCCTGTAATCCCAGAAGCTTGGGAGGCTGAGGCAGGAGGATCACAAGTTCAAAGCCAGGCTCATTAAAAGCAAGGCACTAAGTAACTCAGTGATACTCTGTCTCTAAATAAAATACAAAATAGGGCTGGGGATGTGGCTCAGTGATTGACTGCCCTGAGTTCAATCCCTGGTACCCCAAAATAAATAAATAAACAAACAAACAAATAAATAAATAAATTGAATTTTAAAACCCTATAAATTGGAAGCACCACTTCATAATGGGTAGCTCAAAAGAGTTAAATGACTTGGTTTAGATAACACAGTTCACACACAGTGTAACTTGTGTTTGAAACCAGGTTCAAATTCAAAATAAAGCCTCAGCTCTTTTCACTTTGAAACACTACCTCATATACAGTTTTCATTATTTGTGAGACCAAAATTGCATATGTTATTCATAAAAGTATATTTTGAAATTGATTTTTATATCCTTCCTTAGTCTGATACAGAACTTAGTTGCCTCTGAAATATTTGTCACAACATAGTCTGTTATTTGTAAATAAATACCCACATTTATTTGTGGTTAATAATTTTGAATGCTTATATCTCATGTATTCTTCACTTTGTATTACACGTCATGCTTGATGGAGAAACAGGAAATACTAAGCTTAAACTAGACGTGAGCTACGAATCTTTTAAGAATTTTATTATTGGCAGACAAGAAAAAAATTCTTCTACCTCTGATGTTCAGTAATTGGAGGCTTGTGAATTAAACTGACAAAATAGATTATCAGGAGAAAAGATATCTATGTAATTGAGGAATTCTGGACACAAAACATATTTCTTTGGTGTATTTCTAGCAGGTCATTTTGAGAAACTGAAGACAAAAGAGTAGCTCTAAAAAACTTGCTTTTGGTAAAATAAATTTGTATCTCTAAATGAAATCTATCAGCATTAGGAAAGTATTTGCATCAGGAAGAGGGCTTCTATTACCCAAGAGGCATTTTATATACATAGCAGAATAGCCTTTGTTTACCACACATTTGCTCTATTTTCTGGATTATAGGTGACTCCCCAACCACAGGTCCAGGCCTCTATTCCCCTATTCCTCAAAATGATATACATACTTTAATCATTTGACCCTTCTTAGAGTCATATTTTGGGGACTCCCATGCATATGAATGAAATTAAAATATATTTTATCCTGTTAATCTATCTACTCTCAGTTAATTTCAGAGCTTCAATTATCAAAACTTCTGAAAGTATTTTTCTCTTCCCCAAAGAATGCATACAGGATACAACAAAAGAAGTTGCTGACTCATTAAATTGTTAGATGTGTATATACATAACTTAGTAGGGAAAAGGAAGGAAAAGAACATTTTCTTATGGAAAGAATACAGGCTTCTTTAGGAAAGGCAAATGGGTTTTTAGAGAAAAAGTGAGGAAATAAAATAGTATATGATACTGTTTATCTATACATGTATAAGTGGTCTTTATATTCTTTAGGGATATAAAATTCTCCAGATATTTATAGTAACTCTTATTCTCATTCTTCCTTTTAGGAGTATAACCTCTCCAAGGAGGAAATTTATGGCAGCCTCATTTCACAGAAATTGCTGCTTTTAGTTTGACAAGGGAAGCTCTGAGAGCTCCTTTCTGCATCAGTTCAATCTCCAATGCTCCAGTTTAAAATAATCTTCATATTATTAAATCAACATTCTAGCGGTTGAAATACAAGGATTTGTTGAGCCATGAAAAATGCTAGCCAGAAAGAAAGAGCTGGTCTTGGGAAAAGTTCACTAAGCTACTAGAAGCATGGGTAGGTGGCAGTTGGAAAAATGTCCACTGAATTATAAAGACAGAATATTTAAAAAGAAAATTTGGGGAAAAGAAAGCATGAAATGGCTGCTGTAGTTTGAATATGAGGATTGCCCCAAAAGTTCATCTGTGGGAAAATGCAGGAATGATAAGAGGTAAGATGATTAGATTATAAGAACTGTACCCTAATAGGTGGATAAATCCATTTGATTTATTAATAATTTGAATGGATTAATATGTGTTAACTCTAGGCAGGTAGGATGCGGTTGGAAGAAGTAAGTCACTGGAGTTATGCCTTTGGGGATTATATTATCCCTGGTTCCTTGTACTTCAGTTATCTAGGCTTCCTGGCTGCCATGTCCTAAAGTTCTTTCCTTTGACACACCCTTCCCACATGATTTTCTGCCTTATCTCAGGCCCATAGCAATGGACTCAGATGACTAGGAACTGAACTTCTGAGACTGTAAAACAAAATAAACTTTTCCTCCTATAAGTTGTTCTTATCTGATATTTTGATCACGGCAATGAAAAACTCACTAAAAATGTAAGCTTATTTACACTGAACTTACACTAGCTATTTATAAGAAGAGTGAGACAACATAAGGGGGGCAAAGTTATGGGGATAGAAATATAGTACATGAGGAGAAATACTTGTTACTTATTGATTTTTTGGTGTCATAAACAGAATATAATTGTACCTTGGTGGTAATTTTCTTGGAGTTTTGTGTCAAGGGTTTCAACATACATTTATAATTTTTATAAAAATAATTTGATTATGAAAATAATTAATGCCATTACTTTGCATTATAATAACTTATATTTAGTAACATGCCAATTCACCAGAATAATCCTATGCAATACGCAAAATTAGTGGACAAATAAGACTGAAACATAGAAAAGAAACTAATTTACTGAGTCATATTGCTACTATGTGGAATGGTGACAGTGAAAAACAGAAAGTTTGGATTAATGGTGTGTTATAAAGTGATGATTCAGCTGTAATGCCAATGATGTTATACAAAAGCAGTAGAAAGTATGTGTGTATTTTAGAAATTCCACAGACTTAAGAAAGGACTGATTATTCTATAGATGTGATTACAATTGGTTTTAAATGTACTCAAAATGTTAACAAAATTGCTGGGGATATAGCTCAGTTGGTAGAGTGCTTGGCTCCCATGCACAAGGCCCTGGGTTCAATCCCCAGAACCCCCCCAAAATTAAAAAAAACTCTACCTCTGTAACAAGGACTTAGACTCCTCATTTTTTCTGGTAAATGTCTTATGGTGGCTAAAAGCAGGATTAAAGACTTGGCATCTCTGCCTCCATTTTGGAGGAGAGGTCCTTTCCTCTGTGTAATCTTAAGTTCCAGGAACAAGATATGATCTTGATCAGGCCAGACCTGATCTGATAAATATCTTGTAATGTGTCAAAGCTACATCACAAGCAACAGAAACTTTGTTATAAGGCCTGGACCAATTCTGAGATAATGATGGACAGACCACACCTGATCAAGATCCTCTGATTTGGCAGCTGAGAAAAGCCTCCAGCTATGTGAACTCCCAACCTTTTCTTTTATTGCCCTTTCTATAAAATTTCAAAGTCATTGTCAGCCCCTCAAAGACAGAGCCAAGGACATAGGTCCCTTTGTCTTCCCAGTGTTGCTACACTTATTAAAGTTTCTTTTGTGGTTTTCCCTATTACCTTTTTGATTTGGTTTTTGTGGTGAGTGGCCAGATCTGATTTGTTGAATCATCAATGTCTCTGGATAGGTCTCTTGTAACACCTCATTGTTTGCAAATGTAACTAAAATCAAAATCTCATTCAAACCAGAAAACCTCTCCATAAAGGGAATAGAGACAGAAAACAGTTTTAATATAAATTAATCTTTAAACCAGAATTCAATGCTCATCATAATTTGAAAATATGTAAAAATACATTAGACTTATCTATTTTTGGTTTTGGGGATTGAACTCAGGAGCTCTTTAGCTCTGATCTACATCCCCATTGCTATTTATTTATTTATTTTGGAGACAGGGTCTCACTAAGTTGCTCATCATGGGCAATCTGCTAAGGGATTGCAAAGGCAGCATGGAATCTTATTCCTTATATAATGAAACAGATATAATCAATTATATGCATGTGTTTAAGAGAAACAAAAACTAGTTCTCAAGCAAGATGACTTGGCAGTACATTTGCTTATGTAGTTTACCCATAACTTTGTCATGGTAATTGGAAAGCCCCCTGTGTTGGCTTTTTCTGCAGGATAAACAAACTTATTGGAAGCTGGAGTTAAGGTATCTATTGAAATTAAGCTCTTGTCCTCTCACAGGAACTGAGTGATGTGAGTGCTATCTCTCTTAATGTTTGCATTTCAGAAAGATAGGTCCCAGGTCTTTGAGGAAACATTTAAGGCTCAATATATTGAAAGAACAATTCACTAAGATCTCTCCTGCCTTCTCCTTGGTATAGAATCTTCAATATCATGACATATTATGACAATATGTAAATTTTATAAGTAAAATTACAATAAGTAAATTTTATAAGTAAATTTACAATAAGTAAATTTATAATGCAGATAGTAAATATAAGAAATCTATTGTAAAGAAGAACTCTTTTTTTTATATTTTTAATTTTTTATTGTGGGTTGTTCAAAACATTACAAATTTCTTGACATATCATATTCCACACTTTGATTCAAGTGGGTTATGAACTCCCACCTTCACCCCATACACAGATTGCAGAATCACATCAGTTACACATCCATTGATTTACATATTGCTTAAAGATTCACTAGAAAAACTTTGTTTCATAGAAAAGTGAATAAATTATATGAGTGGAAATTTTTAAAAGATGCTCAAATTGAATAATATCCATGAAAATGCAAGGTAAAGTTATAATAATCTCTGTCTATGTATTTATAAATATATTAATTTATGTATCTATGTATTGATTTTTGTTTGTATTAACTATTCACATACATCCATATGAACTCACCAATAATTTGAAAGGTTTGTAAAAATACAATAGACTTTATTTATTTATCTATTTTTGGTTTTAGGGATTGAACACAGGAGCACTGTAGCTCTGATATACCCCCCATAGCTTTTTATTTATTTATTTTTTATTTTGGAGACAGGGTCTCACTAAGTCATTTAGGGCCTTCTCTTTCAGCCTCCCTCATCACTGGGATTACAGGCATGTGCCACCACACCTGGCTACAGTTGTTATTGTAAACAACTTTATGTATAATAAAAACAGGAGTTAAACATTAGAGTTATAACACTAGTATTATAACAGTATGCCAAAATTTGTCAGTAGTACTTAATATTATAGTCATACTTTTAATAAATATGTCATATTCAAATAAATTATAGATGGAGTACAGATCTAACACACATGTAAATACTAGGGCAGATGGTGGGAAGACTTCTTAATAAATATTAGAATCCAGAAACTTCAAAAAAACCTAGGCATATTTATGTTTAGGAAGATTAAAACTACCATGTGTAAAACATCACCATAAAGTTAATAAATAAATATTGGATTTATAAGAGAAAATTTATAATGCAGATAGTAATTATAAGATATCTATTGTAAAGGAGAACTTCTAAGCATTCACTAGAAAAACTTCATTTCATGGAAAAGTGAATAAATTATATGAATGGGGACCTTTAAAAAGATGCCCAAATTGAATAATATCCATGAAAATGTAAGGTAAAGTTATAATAATCTATATTTTTCTGTCAATATATTTATAAGTATATTAATTTATGAATCTATGCATTGATTTCTCTTTCTTTTTGTATCTATCTACAATCTATCCAAACTCCATAGAAATGTAGTACTTATAGCAGTTGGATATGTTGATGAATTTTATTCTTATAAGTCACTCCTGAAAATATGAAGATCTACAGTCATTGTGGGGTTATCCAAAAGCATGTACTAAAATCAAAGAGAATATACTTTTTGACATAGTAATCAAAATTTTCAGACACCAAACAATGAAAATAAAATCAATAGAATTTCTGGGTATATGTGTAATATATTTATTGCAATGGTGTTCATACTGGCAAAAAAAAAAAATCTGGGAACAAAGTAGATGCTCAAAAATTGTCATAAGTAGGGGAATCACTGAATACATTGCATTGTTATATCATTATTATCAATATTATAATGTTATTAATGTTGGAATGGGGTTAATCTATTGATGGTGAGGAGTGGTAGGGAAATGCCCTGCAAAAGAGAAAATTAAGCAAACAAATAAAATGAAAATTGTTTTAATGAAATAAAAAGAGTATAAATAGTATAATTATATGTTGTGTTTTACAAATTATATAAATAAAATTAGATATCATTGAATTTTCAAAGAAGACATTATACTGGTGGTAAAAAGTTACCACCAGGAGAGAAGGAAGATGGCGGTGAGGGGAGTGCATTGCCCCCATGTGCTGCTTCACTGTGTGGGAGTATGACAAGTCAGGACGGCTAAAGGATATCTTGTTAGGAATTTCCAGCAATAGTGGGGTGCTCCGGAACCTGGAGGAAGGATTTCCATCGCACGAGGATCGGCTACGGGGACTCAAACGCGAGAGGTTTGTCGCACGGAGGGTAACACTGCTTATTCAGCAAATCACCCCGCGGCTAGAGTCTGCAGCGCGCGCTGGGAAACAAGGAGATAGCGACGCAGGGATACAGCGCTGCAGTTTCTGCCAGCCGTGCAAGCACCGTACTCAGGGCTGAATTCTGGGTTCGAGACGGGGGAAGGAAGCGGTCCATCTCGGTTCTCCACACCGGTCAGACCACAGAGGAGGCCAGCAGCCACCATGTTGGAAAGCTGACATCACCATACCTGTTTTCGACTGACCGCAGCTCATTCAGCCATAGAACAGGTAATTTCAGGCTGCAATTCACCTGCGGCTTGCAGACAGATTGCTAGGGTTCAGTGCCTGGGTGCTTCTTAGAACCTGATCTTATCGGAGCGAACACCGAGGGCGGGGCGGCCGAGTTCCGGCTCCCGGAACCGTCCCGGAACCGCCCTGGCCCAGGGCTGCGGAGCCTGTGGAGGCTGCTTCTTGGACCCTGCTCCTATCAGAGCATACACCAAGCACTAAGCGGCCAAATTCCGGCTCCCGGAACTGAGCCCGCGGGGACTGCTTCTTGGAGCCTACACTTATAGGAGCTTACACCGAGCATGGAGTGGCCGAGTTCCGGCTCCCGGAACTTCCCTGGCCCGGGGCTAGGAGCCCGCGGAAACTGCTTCTCGGTCCGGGTCCTGCTGAGGGCCGGTCAGGACTCACCCGTTGCTTTGGTTGCCCGGCAAGGGGAACGAAATGCTGCCATTCGCATAGGATACCAACATGGCAGACATCTGATGTCATCAGAAAGCGGCGGAGGAGAGAACTTCATCAATACCAGCAGCAACATAAACAGTTGGTCTCCTGGTAGGGGGGGTGAGGCACAGACACCCAAGTCTCCTCAATTTGTCGTCGAGCCAGAGGGGAGGAGACGGGCCGCCACCAGCGCCCGGAGCAGGCCCAGCGGCTCGCCAGCATGGTGACCGTGTGACCCCAATTGGAGAGGGGGCGGAGCGGAGCCGCCACCCGCACCCGCAAGGTGGGCAGACCCGCGACCCAGTGGTACATGGGTGTGGTAGGAGGGGCAGGGCAGAGCCGCCGTTCGCGCTTGCAAGGTAAACACACCTGTGACAGCCTGGCGGGTCAGGCCCAGTGGCCTGCCAGTGTGGTACACACGTCACCCCAACTGGAGTAGGGGCAGAGCAGATCCTTCTCCCACGCCTGGATCAGGCCCTGCCGGTGTGGTGGTCACGTGACCCCAATTGGAGTGGGGGCGGAGTGGAACCGCCACATGTGCCTGCAGGGTGAGCAGACCTGTGACCAACCTGCAGATCAGGCCCAGGGGTCCGCAGGCGTGGTAGGAGGGGCAGGGCAGATCCGCCGTCCGCGCCTCCAAGGTAGGCAGACATGCAACAGACCGGCGGATCAGGCCCAGGAGCCTAGCGGCGTGGTACACACACCACCGTAATTGGAGTAGGGGCAGAGCAGAGCCTCCACCTGTGCCCGAAAGGTGGGCAGATCTGCGACCGACCAGCGGGACAGGCCCAGTGGCCTGCCGGTACGACAGACACGTCACCCCATTTGGAGTAGGGGCAGAGTAGAGCCGCCGCCCGCGCCTGCAGGGTAGGCAAACCTGCAACCGACCGGCGGATCAGGCCCGGTGGCCTGCCGGCGTGGTACACTTGTCACCCCAATTGGAGTAGTGGCAGACCAGAGCCGCCGCCAGCGCCCAGAACAGGCCCAGTGACCTGCCGGCGTGGTAGCCACGACACCCCAATTGGAATAAGGAGAGAGCAGAGCCGCCCGCGCCTGCAGGAAAGATACGCAAGCAGTATGAAAAGACAAGGAAAGAAAGGACCACAAGCAATGCAGGTCAACACAACTTTAGAAGAGGTAACAGCTGCAGCAGATGGAATGTCAGATAAAGAATTCAGGATATACATGCTTCAGATGATCTGGAGTATCAAGGAAGACATTAAACAGCAAAATCAGACAATGAAAGATCACCTCGACAATGAATTACGCAAACAAATCCAGGAAGCAAAGGATCAACTATACAGGGAGATAGAGGTTATAAAAAACAAACAAACAGAAATCCTACAAATGCAGGAAGCAATAAACCAACTTAAAAACTCAATGGAGAATACTACCAGCAGAGGAGAACACTTAGAAGATAGAACATCAGACAATGAAGACAAAGTATTTCAACTGGAAAAGAACATAGACAGCTCAGCAAAACTGTTAAGAAACCATGAGCAGAACATCCAAGAAATATGGGATAACATTAAGAGACCAAACTTAAGAGTCATTGGGATACAGGAAGGTACAGAGCTCCAAACCAAAGGAATGAGAAGTCTATTCAATGAAATAATACGAGAAAACTTCCCAGACTTGAAGAATGAGACACAATCCCAAATCCTAGAAGCCTACAGGACGCCGAATGTGCAAAATCATAAGAGATCCACACCTAGACACATTATAATGAAGATGCCCAACATACAGAATAAGGAGAGAATTTTAAAAGCTACAAGAGAAAGGAAGCAGATTACATTTAGGGGTAAGCCAATCAGGATAACAGCAGATCTTTCCACAGACTCTGAAAGCTAGAAGATCCTGGAATAACATATTTCAAACACTGAAAGAAAATGGGTTCCAACCAAGAATTGTGTATCCAGCGAAATTAAGCTTCAGGATGGAAGATGAAATTAAAACCTTCCACGATAAACAAAAGTTTAAAGAATTTGCAGCTAGAAAACCATCTCTTCAAAACATCCTCGCCAAAGCATTACAGGAAGAGGAAATGGAAAATAACAATGAAAACCAACAGTGGGAGGTAGGACAGTAAAGGGGGGGAAAATAATCAAAGAGGAAAACAAACCATGTTTAGTAACAGAAATAAACAAATATGGCTGGAAGAACAACCCATATCTCAATAATAACCCTAAATGTTAATGGCTTTAACTCACCAATTAAGAGACACAGGCTAGTAGAATGGATCACAAAACAAGACCCAACAACATGCTGCCTACAGGAGACGCATTTGATAGGAAAAGACATACATAGGCTGAAGGTGAAAGGTTGGGAAAAATCATATCACTCATATGGACTTCGGAAACAAGCAGGAGTGTCCATACTCATATCAAATAAAAGAGATTTCAAGCCAAAGTTAATCAAAAGGGATAAAGAGGGACACTACATACTGCTTAAGGGAACCATACACCAACAAGACATAACAATCATAAATATTTATGCCCCAAACAATGGTGCAGCTATGTTTGTCAAAGAAACTCTTCTCAAGTTCAAGAGTCTAATAGACCACCATACCATTATCATGGGAGACTTCAACACACCTCTCTCACCACTGGACAGATCTTCCAAACAAAAGTTGAATAAGGAAACTATAGAACTCAATAACACTATTAATAACCTAGACCTAATTGACATATATAGAGTATACCACCCAACATCAAGCAGTTACACTTTTTTCTCAGCAGCACATGGATCCTTCTCAAAAATAGATCATATATTATGTCACAGGGCAACTCTTAGACAATATAAAGGAGTAGAGATAATACCATGCATCTTATCTGATCATAATGGAATGAAACTGAAAATCAACGATAAAAGAAGGAAGGAAAAAGCATACATCACTTGGAGAATGAACAATAGGTTACTGAATGATCAATGGGTTATAGAAGACATCGAGGAGGAAATTAAAAAATTCTTAGAGATAAATGAAAACACAAACACAACATATCGGAATCTATGGGACACATTGAAAGCAGTTCTAAGAGGAAAATTCATTGCTTGGAGTTCATTCCTTAAAAAAAGAAAAAACCAACAAATAAATGATCTCACACTTCATCTCAAAATCCTTGAAAAAGAAGAGCAAAACAACAGCAAAAGAAGTAGAAGGCAAGAAATAATTAAAATCAGAGCTGAAATTAATGAAATCGAAACAAAAGAAACAATTGAAAAAATTGACAAAACTAAAAGTTGGTTCTTTGAAAAAATAAACAAAATCGACAGACCCTTAGCGATGCTAGCGAAGAGAAGAAGAGAGAGAACTCAAATTACTAGCATACGGGATGAAAAAGGCAATATCACAACAGACACTTCAGAAATACAGAAGATAATCAAAAACTATTTTGAATCCTTATACTCCAATAAATTAGAAGATAGTGAAGGCATAGATAAATTTCTTAAGTCATATGATCTGCCCAGATTGAGTCAGGAGGATATAGAAAACCTAAACAGACCAATATCAATTGAGGAAATAGAAGAAACCATCAAAAGACTACCAACTAAGAAAAGCCCAGGACCGCATGGGTATACAGCAGAATTTTACAAAACCTTTAAAGAAGAACTAATACCACTACTTTTCAAGCTACTTCAGGAAATAGAAAAGGAGGGAGAACTTCCAAATTCATTCTATGAGGCCAACATCACCCTGATACCTAAACCAGACAAAGACACTTCAAAGAAAGAAAACTACAGACCAATATCTCTAATGAACCTAGATGCAAAAATCCTCAATAAAATTCTGGCGAATCGGATACAAAAACATATCAAAAAAATTGTGCACCATGATCAAGTAGGATTCATCCCTGGGATGCAAGGCTGGTTCAATATACGGAAATCAATAAATGTTATTCACCACATCAATAGACTTAAAAATAAGAACCATATGATCATCTCGATAGATGCGGAAAAAGCATTCGACAAAGTACAGCATCCCTTTATGTTCAAAACTCTAGAAAAACTAGGGATAACAGGAACATACCTCAATATTGTAAAAGCAATCTATGCTAAGCCTCAGGCTAGCATCATTCTGAATGGAGAAAAACTGAAGGCATTCCCTCTAAAATCTGGAACAAGACAGGGATGCCCTCTCTCTCCACTTCTCTTCAACATAGTTCTCGAAACACTGGCCAGAGCAATTAGACAGACGAAAGAAATTAAAGGCATAAAAATAGGAAAAGAAGAACTTAAATTATCACTATTTGCAGATGACATGATTCTATACCTAGCAGACCCAAAAGGCTCTACAAAGAAACTGTTAGAGCTAATAAATGAATTCAGCAAAGTGGCAGGATATAAAATCAACATGCATAAATCAAAGGCATTCCTGTATATCAGCGACAAATCCTCTGAAATGGAAGTGAGGACAACCACTCCATTCAAAATATCTTCAAAAAAAATAAAATACTTGGGAATCAACCTAACAAAAGAGGTGAAAGACTTATACAATGAAAACTACAGAACCCTAAAGAGAGAAATAGAAGAAGATCTTAGAAGATGGAAAAATATACCCTGTTCATGGATAGGCAGAACTAACATCATCAAAATGGCGATATTACCAAAAGTTCTCTATAGGTTTAATGCAATGCCAATCAAAATCCCCACAGCATTTCTTGTAGAAATAGAGAAAGCAATCATGAAATTCATATGGAAAAATTAAAGACCCAGAATAGCAAAAACAATGCTAAGCAGGAAGTGGGAATCAGGCGGTATAGCGATACCAGACTTCAAACTATACTACAGAGCAATAGTAACAAAAACAGCATTGTACTGGTACCAAAACAGGCGGGTGGACCAATGGTACAGAATAGAGGACACAGAAACCAATCCACAAAACTACAACTATCTTATATTTGATAAAGGGGCTAAAAGCATGCAATGGAGGAAGGATAGCATCTTCAACAAATGGTGCTGGGAAAACTGGAAATCCATATGCAACAAAATGAAACTGAATCCCTTTCTCTCGCCATGCACAAAAGTGAATTCAAAATGGATCAAGGAGCTTGATATCAAATCAGAGACGCACCGTCTGATAGAAGAAAAAGTTGGCTACGATCTACATTCGGTGGGGTCGGGCTCCAAATTCCTCAATAGGACACCCATAGCACAAAAGTTAATAACTAGAATCAACAAATGGGACTTACTCAAACTAAAAAGTTTTTTCTCAGCAAAAGAAACAATAAGAGAGGTAAATAGGGAGCCTACACCCTGGGAACAAATCTTTACTCCTCACACTTCAGATAGAGCCCTAATATCCAGAGTATACAAAGAACTCAAAAAATTAGACAATAAGAGAACAAACAACCCAATCAACAAATGGGACAAGGACCTGAACAGACACTTCTCAGAGGAGGACATACAGTCAATCAACAAGTACATGAAAAAATGCTCACCATCTCTAGCTGTCAGAGAAATGCAAATCAAAACCACCCTAAGATACCATCTCACTCCAGTAAGATTGGCAGCCATTATGAAGTCAAACAACAACAAGTGCTGGCGAGGATGTGGGGAAAAGGGTACACTTGTACATTGCTGGTGGGACTGCAGATTGGTGCAGCCAATTTGGAAAGCAGTATGGAGATTTCTTGGAAAGCTGGGAATGGAGCCACCATTTGACCCAGCTATTCCCCTTCTTGGTCTATTCCCTAAAGACCTAAAAAGAGCATGCTACAGGGACACTGCTACATCGATGTTCATAGCAGCACAGTTCACAATAGCAAGACTGTGGAACCAACCTAGATGCCCTTCAATAGACGAATGGATAAAAAAAATGTGGCATTTATACACAATGGAGTATTACTCTGCATTAAAAAATGACAAAATCATAGAATTTACAGGGAAATGGATGGCATTAGAGCAGATTATGCTAAGTGAAGCTAGCCAATCCCTAAAAAACAAATGCCAAATGTATTCTTTGATATAAGGAGAGTAACTAAGATCAGAGTAGGGACGAAGAGCAGGAGAAGAAGATTAACATTTAACAGGGATGAGAGGTGGGAGGGAAAGGGAGAGAGAAGGGAAATTGCATGGTAATGGAAGGAGACCCTAAGGGTTATACAGTGGAGGGGGTAGAGAGAGAGGAGGGGAGGGGAGGGGAGAGGTGGGGAGGGGGAGGGTGGAGGATGGGAAAGGCAGCGGAGCACAACAGACACTAGTATGGCAATATGTAAATCAATGGATGTGTAACTGATGTGATTCTGCAATCTGTGTATGGGGTGAAGGTGGGAGTTCATAACCCACTTGAATCAAAGTGTGGAATATGATATGTCAAGAAATTTGTAATGTTTTGAACAACCCACAATAAAAAATTAAAAATAAAAAAAAAAGTTACCACCAACTTTGTAGCTCTACTGGCCTTGGAACAAAGTAGATAATCAGGAGGCTGAGGCAAGAAGATCACAAGTTCAAGGACAGCCTGGGCAATTTAGTAAGACTCTGTTTCAAAGTTTCAAAAATAAATAAATAAAAAATAAAAGGCTAGGATGAAATGCAGTGATAGACTGTTTCTGGATTCAATTCCTACTACTGCTAATAAATAAATAGTAAACAATAACCCAAAGCATGGCACTTTGACAGTACTTTAAACTGAAAGATATCAAAAGTGTTTCAAGAGGTCTCTCTCTGACCTTCTTATGCCCTCATGTCCCTTACCTGTCTTTTTCACCCTGAAGTAACTCCAAAGTGATAAAAGAAACAGAATTTATCTTCCCCATGGCAGGTCATAGAAATATGGTATATTACATTAACCATTCCTTGCCATTCTGTGTAAAAGCAGGCCATAAAGAAATTTTCTGACTAGCAGGTGCAGTGGTGCTCACCTGTAATCTCAGCAACTGAGGAGGCTTCAGTAGGAGGACTGCAAATTAAAGACCAGTTTCAACAACTTAGTGAGGCCCTAAACAATTTAGTGAGTGCCTGTCTCCAAAAAAATAAAGAATAAAATTGGCTGAGAGTATAACTTAGTGGTAAAATACCCCTGAGTGTAATTTTTGGTACCAAAAGGAAGATAAAATAAAATAAAGAAGAAAAGAAAATTTCTGACCTACTTGCTCTTATAGTAGGTCATAAGACCAGGGGCAGAGGATGTAGCTCAGTGGTAGAGCACTGACCTAGCATGTTTGAGAACATGGGCTCAATCCCCAGTACCCCAGTACCACAAAACAAACAAAATCTAACCTCATTCCACAAGGGATCCTACCCAGAAACCAGGAGGAAAGAATGCTACACAGAGAGGCCCAGAAGAATCTGAACATATTAGTCTGTTATCATTATATCACACCCTTTTTGTCCAAACACAGTTTTACATGCCTGTCCATTTTCTATTAAGCCTAACCATATAAATAGTTAAGCCTAACCATATAAATAGTTTTGTTGTAAGTGTTGGCTGTGACCTTAATAATGGGCAAGGAAAGTTATCACACCTTTTCAACCCTACACAACTTTATAAAACATAAACTTATTAACCCACAATTTCCTTGGGTTCAGATGTTTGGAATGGCTTAGCTGAATCCTCTGATCAGAGTATCCCTAGGTTACAATCAAGGTGTTAGACATACTGTGTTCCTTTCTGGAGCTTGGGACTCTCTCCTAAATTCCCTCATGTTGGTGACAGCATTCAGTTCCTTTGGGGGTATAATACTGAAATTCCTGTTTTATTACTGGCTGTCAGCTGCTCTCATCTCCTACAGGTGCTCATAGGCCCTTCCACAACATAGCAGCAGTAGAGTATCGCTTATTATAGTCTGCTAAGACAGAGTCATGTATTATGAAATATAGCCACAAGAGTAACTCAAATCACTATATCTTATTGATGAGAAGCAAGTCATAAGGTCTGCCTCTACTCAAGAGAAAGGGCTTATTCAAAGGTATGGCTCACTGAGAGTCATTTTAGAGTGTGTGACATAGTAAGTAATACAATCTGAGAAAATTCTGTTGATTGGATTTTATAATCAAATCATTAGAAAATTTAGTTTGTTTATTGGAAAGGGGAAATAGCTCTTCAATTTATCCTTATTTCAGAATTTGACTCTATTTCCACTTTCTTTTAAAGACAAGTTAGATTATTCAGAACAAGTTTTCTACTACAAATTAATAAGAATAAGTCTGAAACATTTAAAATAAAAAATCCTTAAAATATTGAATGTATAAAAGGCAAGATCTTCCTAACTATTTTTTTTTTAATATAAGCTTTCAATAAGAGAGCTAAGGCGGATATTGAAGCATCATATTAGTGCTCTTAGCAGCTTTATAAAAATATAAGACAAAAGAAGACAAACAAACAAAATCTCTTTCTGAAAGGAAACAAATCCAACCTAGAAAATCCTCACACATAATCTTGAAGGGCAAGAAGTCAACAACTAATAGACAAATAAAAAAGTATGTCAACATAAATAGAACTGAATAGATAGCATAGAGACCAGAAACCAACCTGTTCAAACTTCAGATATTATAATTACTAGACACATCTCAAAACAAGTACATAATTTGTTACAGACACTCATGAGACAATGACTGATCATACATACTCTCTCCTCCTGGTCTCAAAAGAGTATCACCTTTCTCACTTTTGTATTTAAATCAGATGCATATGACTGCTTCTAATTATCTATTGGTAGAAGTACTGTATTTTATTGCCAGGCCTGGCCCTGTCATGGGAGAAGGGATGTCTCCAGAGAAGGGTCTGAAGAAATTCCAGAGAGGAGAGGAAACGCAACTCAGGACCAGCAGGGTTCTTGCCATACATGATGGAAAAGAATTTCAGTATGAACCAGACAAAGGCATAGGCATAGGTTTATTTAGGAAGTAGAAATAGTACTCAAGGGAGAATGTGGTCTATCTCAAGAGTGAGAAGCCCTACCTTGGGCTGAGGGTTCAATATATACAGAAGGGCTATAGTTAGGGGCCAAAGTGGAGCTTCATGACAGTCTTCCCCGCACTTTCCTGTTTCCCTTATTTTACAAGGACATTGGCCATGGGCCTATTGCTGAAGGTTTATAACTCTGCTTTCTGCCTCTCAATGGCTTGTGGGTTTTTCCTTTAAGACTCAGTCTCTCCCTCTCTCTTTTTTTCCTTAATTCTTATCTCAGTTCCTAAAACCATTTGAGAGATTATTGTCTCAATCTCTTTCTCAGATTCCTAAAATGGACTGAAGAAAATGCCTGGGAGGGGCAGAGCCAAATATGAAAGTAGACTATAATTCTGTATTTCCTTTGAGAAAAAAAATTTCCCTATGAAAGCTGCCATACATGCAATAAACTTTGTGTAAATAAATGTAAATATATAAACTCTCATTTGCTGAAGAACCTAGATTTTTGGATGGCTTATTGCAGCATCTAGAGTTAATTACCCTAACTAAAACAAAAATTGGAATCTTCGAGTGTGATGATCTTGTAATAAAACTTTAAATTAAGAGACACTAACTTAGTGTTCAGGTAATGAGAAATATGGAAACTGATATCAGATGTTAGAATGATGGAGATCATACTGTACCATGGCAAAACATTCCGTAATATTATCACCTGGTTTAACAATGGAGGCTTGCAAAGTTTGGAAAAAAAAAAACATCAGAACATTTACCTCTTAACTATTTATTAGGATATTAGGTAATACCGGTTATATTCAGCAATGTTTTATTGGGAGGAAATTATCATGGAGATAAGTGAATGAAAAATTTGTAAAAAGGAATATTAAAATTCAAAAAAATGAGAAATGTAAGAATATTTAAAGGTAGGAAATACAACTGAGAGATGACATTAAAGAGGCATTTTGTATTGAGAATGGCAGAATAGGAAAATCCAAGGATTTTATCCCTTCACAAAAGTAACAATTAAGCTGTCAAAAACTGTCAGTGTCTACTTTTTTAGAAAGCTAGAATCTAACCAGAATTTTGAAATAAAAAATAAAACCTCACAGCATTTAGGAAAGTGGTTTAAAAAAAAAACTGCTGCTAGCTGGGTGCAGTAGCAGCAGCACATACGGGTAAAGTCAGTGATTTTTTTGAGGCTAAGGTAGGAAAAATTTAAGTTCAAGGCCAACCTGGGCACATTAGCAAGACCCTATCTCAAAATAAAACATAAAAAGGACTGGGAATGTAGCTCAGTGGTAAACTGCTACTGGATTCAATCCTCAGTACCAAAACAAACACAAAACACAAACAAAAACAAAACACACATTCGCAAAAAATCCCTTGAATTTCAGTGAGACAGTGAGAATGTGTTGTAGAATTTTTGTTTATCCACCCACTGTCTCTTATTCCCCAGCTCAGAAGCAAACATCAGCATGGCAGTTCATATTTGTAGTGTAGCTTGCTGAAGCCATGAGGGAATGTAAACCTTGTTCCCAAAGAATTGTAGTTGTACATTTCTATGTCTGGCAGTTCCCCGAGGAATCAACTATGTGGCTAGCTTTCATTTTATACCCCTCAAATTCTGTCAGGGCTGGAGTGGGATATGTTGAGAAATAATTTTAAAGACATACTAGCAGAAACTGAATAGGCAAGGAACAACAGAAAGTACAAATAGTAGATAGTCCAAATAATCTAGAATGAAAATGAAAGACAAAGATAAAATATTGAAAATAACAGGAGACAAATGAATGTTTATATACAAGGGATCATCAATAAATTTAACAGTTTAACATCAGAACACAGGGAGGTTAGAAAACAGCAGTATGGCATGCTTAAATTGTAAAAGAAAAGAAAAACTCCCTCAGATAAGAATTCTATATAGAACAAAATTATCCTTCAAAAATAAAGAAAAAATTACTTCATTTCCAAATAAACAAATTTGATGGATTTCCTCACTAGTAGACCTAACCTACTAGAAATGCTGAAATAATAATAATAATAATAATTATTATTATTATTATTATTATTATAAATATTATTATTTAATTATTATTTAAATATTATTATTAACACTATAAAGGGGAAGGAGCAGACAATAGTAGAGCAGAGTGATTGTATGCTATTTAATATAATGGCAAGTATTCCAGCTAATTTATTATAAATTTAAGATGAAAATAGTAATCCCCACTAAGGAAACAATTTTAAAATAAAGAAAGAAAAATGAGGGGGGAATAAAAGTTACACTAGAAAAAATAATCAATCAAACACTAAACCCAAAACTAGGTGAAATTTGAGATACAGAGGGCCGGCCTGCCCCTGTGCCTGAGGATCCACTAGGTCCCTCAGGCCCCAGGCAGGTGGGTGACCTGAAACAAACCTTGGCCTCTGCTTATAGATACCTGGAGTCCCCTCTGCAGTTGCCCACAGGCTGGGCCCAGGCCTACAAACGTCTGCATACCTACCTGGCCCCACTAATTCATGCCACAGTATTTTGCAGAGTAGTAGAACACCCCTTGCCTTGGATTTTCTTCCCCTAGTGGCTTATATTAGTATTACATTATCCATTAAAATCTCCTTGCCTCCTATCATGGTTTGGGTATGAGGTGTCCCCTGAAAACCTCATGTGTTGGGCAATTCAGAAAAGTTCAAAGGTGAAATTATTAGATTATGAGTGCTGTAACCTCATCAGTGGATTAAACCATTTGGTGAATTAATAATTTAAATAAACTACTGGATAGAAAGGGCACACAGGTCATGGCCAGAAGGAGTAGGTCATTGGGGTTGTGGCCTTGGACTATACCTGGGACTTTCTACCACACCCTTCTGCCATGATGTCCTGCCTCATCTCAGGTCCAGAGAAATGGAGTCAGCTGGTAATGCAACTCTGAAATCATGAGCTCAAATTTTCCTACTGTAAGTAGTTCTTGTCTGGTATTTTGGTCATAGTGAGATAAAAGTGACTAACACACCTCCTTTTGGTAGACATCTCTTCTCTATAATCCTATAGCATACTTCATTCATTTACTCATTTATCAGTTTAACAAATAGACATATAAGCAGACATATGTACATATATACATAAGCATATATATGTTCATATATGCATATGTACACACACACACACACACACAAACACACATATAGATTGATTGATTGGAGATTGAACCCAGAGGCACTTTACTGTGCTACATCCCCAGTCCTGTTTTGAAAACTGAGTCTTGCTAACTGGCTGAGACTGCCCTCAACTTGTGATCCTCCTACCTCAGCCTCCTGAGTGGCTTGGTTTACAAGCATATACCACCATGCATGGTTTGCACTTTACTTTTTAAGTACTTTAATGCACACACACAAAAAAATGTTTCACTTCGATATAATTGGGATTAATACCTACATGTCATCAGTGCTATAATAACTATAAGATGTTATAAAAACCCATAGGCATTGCACCTGGCATATATTCAATACGTGTTGCAAGGGTCAGGCCTTATATCTTAAGGAAGTTTCCTTGAAAAGATAATGACTGAGACAAGCTTAAATAATAAATAGAAATATTTTTTTAATTATTTCTTTGACAAATGAGTGGATTATGATGGCATTCACTAAGTAACAGTGGGAAATTGCCAGGTATAGGTGTATTTAGGGAGGCTAAGGTGATTATTCTTTACCTAAGTCAGAGGTGGCATAGGTATATCTATTTGAGGTAGAAATATAACATGTGCATGTGCATTTAAATGACAATGGAATCCAGATGAAAACGTGAACTGTCAAGAGGAGTATGTGGATTGAGAGTCAACTGTAAGGAAAACTACCATATTGGTTGTGGCAGACACAGAGATATGCTACTCGGATCACTATTCCCCAATAACTTGTTATTCAGTTGTAAGGACGTACAGTTAGTTGGCAGCTTTCAGCTGTTAGCTTTTGCAGTTTTTGATTTATAGTCATACTATCATGAGGTTGGCCCACTGGCCAATAACTGAGCAATGTGGTAGTACTAATAGCTTCTCATGTGTCCTCAAAACAGGACTTTTAAAATTGGCAAATTTGTTCTGTAACTCCTCATTGGGCTGGCAGCAACTGTCAACCTGACACTGATCTGACAGTCCCAAATGCCTAACCCAACTCCCTTCCTTTTCCTAAGTCTCATTCACAAATGAGCCATTTGCATTCCTAACTTCCTCTCAGTGTGCACTTTCCAAAGAAACCAATCTGCAGCATGTGGGCAGGTAGAAGAAAAGTAATTGCCTGAAGCTGACTGAGAAAGAGAAATCAGAAATGCAAGCAGAAAATCGGGAAAAAAGTAGTAGTACAATTTAAGCGAAGAAAAAAAAAAGAAGATTTTCATACAGAGGAATATTACTGCTGTTAGTGAAGACATCAGTTAAAATGAAGTCTGAAAATATATCCATATAAAATTTGCCAACTAAGGATTGGGAATGTAGCTTAGTGATAGAGTGCTTGCCTAGCAAACATAGGTTCTAGGTACAATCCCACACCCCATCCCACCCCCAAAAAAGCAAAGCAAAAAAAAAAAAAAAACAACAACAACTAAGAGACCAGTCATTGATAAAAGTGACAGAGTCAGACTCAATGGAGTGATGAAGGTAGAAAAACAATTGATATCAATTCATAAATTAATGAATGAATGAACAGGAAGGGACAAAAAGTTTTGAATAGTGAGTAACATCGAGCTGGTGAATGGTAGAACTGTTTTGTCTGATCTCTCTTCTGCTATGCACTCAAATTCTTTTTCATTTAATTATCTAACAATAAATCTAATAAAAGTTAAAATTTCTGGGATAATTTTACCAACATTATCCCTCTTCAAGATTACAGAACTTGGAAATCAAATGCACTTTAAAGACAAGTCTTCCAAAGGATATGAGTACACATGTGTCCTAAGCAGGAAAGGGACTCAGGACATCTTCAGATGATCCTCAATTCAAATATTTTAATTTAAATATCAAAAATTATTTGGCTCATAACTTTATCATGTCTGCTTTCTTGCAGTTCTTGATATAATCAGATTTTGGGAGTGGAGTTCCAAAAATAAAGGGACTTATATTTTTGAAGCAGCACTTAACAGATTACCAAAACTCAGCATCAACTGCAGCAATTTATTAGAACTGAAATCAAGAGTTTTAGCAGAAAGCATGGTGAGAAACCAAGGGCATCCTGTCCCTGCTTCTGGGGAACCTCTGGGTCCCTCTGGCCCCAAACAGGTTGGTGAGTGGACCTGGAGATAGGTGGGGGCCTTTGCCCTGCAGCTACCTGGAGTCCCCTCTGCAGCTGTGCACTGGCTGGGCCAAGGCCGCCAAGCACCTGCCTACCTACCCCAAAAGGCCTTCATTACTTATTGGCAGTGGAGGCTTATCAAAGCCCAGCGCCGTGGGCTGCCAGGTCTCCCAGCCCCAAACCATCTTGCTCAAGCGAAGCCGCTACCAAGTTTTGGGGACCTTTGGTGGCAGCAGACATAGTGTGGAATGGCGAGAAGAAAGGTTGAGGTTGGAACCCTCAGGGGCTTGAAGGGCTGAGAACTCTGGCACTTGTTAGACACTGAGCAGCACAATCGGGGCCCTGGTGGTATGGTTCTTTAAGACCTCACCTTCTCCTCCTGACAGCGTGGAGATGGACAAAGGCCCTAAACATCCTTGAAGGTAAGCCTAAAACCCACATGACCTAAATGGATGGGTGGAACCATTAGTGACCAAAGAAACTGAGTGAGAGGTTAGTTATGGCCCTATGGGGAACTGTTAGTGGCCATTAGCTGCCAACCTGGTCGGGAGACAGAGGCCGAGAGGTGGAAGGGTTAGTGGCCATGGAGTGGTTGCCTAAGAGACAAATGTCAGAGGAACACCATTTCATTCTGGGCCAGTTGGAAATGCCCACCGTCCTTTCGGGGAATTTACTAGCCATTTGTAGAAGGCCTCTGCATATAATATGAAAAGCTGCTCTCATTTCCATGCCATCTCAACACACAGTTTTTTAAAAGAACACTTTTGTTTCATGCTCCTGAATATTCTAGATGTACAGAGGTTGCCAACGTATGATAGAGTAGTTGGAAGATAAATTTCAAAAACAAATGTCTCCTGGAATTGAGTTTTTGAAATGGAGATATTAGGCTACCTCTAGGAGCAAGACTTGTCCATGTTTGTTCAGTGGCTTGGAGGACATGGCACAGAAGACCAGGTGAAGTAAGGGAAGAAGGTCCTTTGCCACACAGGTCATATGTTTTTTATGCTCTAACAACTGTTTTATGTGTACATTTTATTCCTTATTGCTGTATATGTAGTTGACAATGCTAAGTACTCCTTTGAAATATCTAGTCTTTGTAGATATTCTGAAGCTGCCAAAAGTGACATAGTAAAAATATAACACATTCCATAAATTTCTTTCTATGAAAATTCATATGAATTTTCCTGGGTGTGGTGTCACACACCCATAATCCAGGTGACTCATGAGACTGGGGAAGGAGTATTGAAAGTTAGAGGCCAGCCTCAGCAATTTAGCAAGTCCCTAAGCAACTTACTGAGATGCTGTCTAAAAATAAAAAGGGTTGAGGATGTGGCTCAATGGTTAAGTGCCCTTGGGTTCAAACCCTAGTACAAAAAAAATGTAACATATGAAAATTAATATATAAATATTTAACATATGAAATTTAACATATATAAAATTAAACATATGAAACCTCCTGTTGAGAAGTATGCATTATATTTGTGTGCTGGTTCTCCAGAGGAGAAGGAAAGGTAAAGGGTGCCATAATTGTGTGCTTATAATGAGAGGCAAGTGTTCAATACATCTATCAATTTTGCTTTACATTTCTGTGTACATAGTGCATATAGAGGACAAAGGAGTCCTAATATACATCTAGCCTTTCTAGATGCTAAAGAGCTGTCAGTGCATGACAAAAGTAGAATTAGTAAATTTTGGATGGTTAGTGTTAAAATTCATAGGAAAGATTGTCCTCCGATACTATGGCCCATTGGATTGGTGCAGGGCTGGAATGCTCATATTTTGAAGACATTTTCAAATTAGAACTCTTGTTACATGTGTTCAGTTTATTCATGTGTACATAGTGGACAAATTGAATCTTTACTTGAAATATATATAGTTTGTTTAGAAATGCCCAATGTATGTCAAAAGAGGTAATAAAATATCACTTCATAAATATCTTTTTTGGTAAATTGCATAGGAAATATTATCTCTGGGGAATGAAATTGTTAAAGCACCTCTGTGATCAGTATGGTACTGACTGTATGTGTTAGTGATGTGGAGGAGGTAGGAGGGAAACAATTGCAAAAGGTAATATGTTCATATTTGAATAGTTTCAGATATCATGTTTCTGTATGTCATGTGCATTTACTTTTGGTGTGTACACAGTGCATATAATAGAAAAATTAGTCCCAATTTTGAAACATCTAGTCTCTAGACATTAAAGAGATTGCCAGTATATGACCTAGCAGTTAGTATAATTAACACATTTTGTTCACTCTTTGTTGAAATTCATAGGAAAGTTTTTCCTCTGTAAATAACTTTTGGATATGAATTTATTCAACCATCTTTAAGTATAACATGCCTGTATTTTTCCACTGTGGTCAAGGTTTAGAGAAGAAAGTGGGGAGGGAAAGGTTCAAGTCCAAACTTGTTCAATATTATAAGATGCCTCAGATTATAACCATTGCTACATGTTCAATTTTATTTTCCAATCCTGTGTGCATAACAGACAAGTTCTTATATGAAATATGTAATCCTTCTAGATATTTAGAAGTGCTTGATATATTTAAAAATGGAAGTGATAGAATAAAGCTTTTAGTAAATAACTTTTAAAAATTAATGGGAAAACTGTGTTTGGAATCATTAAGCCACCTTTGTGAACAAGTCTGTATTTGTTCATTGGGTTCAGGGAAGTAGGAAGCAAGAACTTGAAAAAGGTGTTAGAATATGCTAGAAAACTTCAGCTCACCCATTGCCTTGTATATTTGAAGCATTTCATTTAAGGTTGCTATATTGTATATATTGTATAAGTAATGGAGCTCTAATTTTATAATATCTAGTGTCTAGATATTAGTTTGCTAATGTCAGACCAAAAAAAACCCTTTAACTATAAATGAAATGAATTTAACAATTAAGCTTTTTTTAAAAAATGTGGTTTATCCCCTCTGAGATTCATGTTGAAATTACCTTGCTATTGTGGCAGTGTTGAGATTTTAAGAGTCTTTAAGAGGTGATTAAGTTGCCTTTCTCATGGATTGATTCTCACTGTAGTGAGTGAACTCTCTTTTTGGACCGAATTACTTTTTTTTTATTGGTTGTTCAAAACATTATAAAGCTCTTGACATATCATATTTCATACATTAGATTCAAGTTGGTTATGAACTCCCAATTTTACCCCAAATACAGATTGCAGAATCACATCGGTTACACATCCACATTTTTACATAATGCCCTATTAGTAACTGTTGTATTCTGCTACCTTTCCTATCCTCTACCATCCCCCCTCCCTCCCCTCCCATCTTCTCTCTCTACCCCATCCACTGTAATTCATTTCTCTCCTTGTTTATTTTCCCATTCCCCTCACAACCTCTTATATGTAATTTTGTATAACAATGAGGGTCTCCCTCCATTACCATGCAATTTCCCTTTTCTCTCCCTTTCCATCCCACCTCATGTATCTGTTTAATGTTAATCTTTTCTTCCTGCTCTTCCTCCCTGCTCTGTTCTTAGTTGCTCTCATTATATCAAAGAAGACATTTGGTATTTGTTTTTTAGGGATTGGCTAGCTTCACTAAGCATAATCTGCTCTAGCGCCATCCATTTCCCTGCAAATTCTATGATTTTGTCATTTTTTAGTGCTGCATAATACTCCATGGTGTATAAATGCCACATTTTTTTTATCCATTCATCTATTGAAGGGCATCTGGGTTGGTTCCACAGTCTAGCAATTGTGAATTGTGCTGCTATGAACATCGATGTAGCAGTATCCCTGTAGTACTCTCTTTTAAGGTCTTCAGGGAATAGTCCAAGAAGGGCAATAGCTGGGTCAAATGGTGGTTCCATTCCCAGCTTTCCCAGGAATCTCCATACTGCTTTCCAGATTGGCCGCACCAGTTTGCAGTCCCACCAGCACCACCCTAAGATACCATCTCACTCCAGTAAATTGGCAGCCATTATGAAGTCAAACAACAACAAGTGCTGGAGAGGATGTGGGGAAAAGGGTACTCTTGTACATTGGACCGAATTACTTAAGGCCATATTGGGTAATTATAAAGCAGGGCTTTCCCTCATGTTTTGTTTTTTTTCTCATCCCTAAATTTCCTTTTTATTTTTTGCCATGAGTTGAATCAGCATGAAGCCATTACCAGAAATGGAACAGATGCTGGCACCATGCTCCTGGATTTCTAAACTTCCACAACTATGAGCCAAAATAAAGTTGTATTCTTTATATATAACTCAGTGCCAAATATTCTTTTTATAACAACACAAAATGAACTCAGACAAATGAAAAGATAGAGACAGGAAGAAAGGATAAAAAGGCCTGATCCAATGATATGCTCTCTGCAGAGACTCATTTTAGGTACAAAGACAGAAATCAAAGGATAGAAAAACAACATTCCATGTCAAGAATAACTAAAAGAGACCATGACTAGTTATAATAATATAAAATGACCTTTAGGTCAAAAACTGTTATATTAGGAAAAAAATACATAATGTAATACATAAATATAAAGGCATATGCACCATGCAACACAGACCCCAAAATATATAAAGCAAACCTTGGCAGAATAAACAGAGAGATAGTTCTACAATAACCAATATTTTAATATCCCAGTTTTGATATTATAAAGAACACACAGAAGTAGAGGAATTGAACAACACTCTATTTCAACTTGTCCTATTACAACAAAAACAGAAAAGCAGAATACACATTCGCTTCACATGCACATAAAACATCCCCCAAGGAAAAGCACAAAACAAGTTCAATAAATTAAAAAAAAATGAAATCAAATTACCTGATCAAATCTAATGTATTTAGAAATAAGAAATATATGGAATTTAAATGAGAATGGAAATAAATACACATGTATCAAAACTAAGGAGGTGAGTTAAAGAAGGAGTCATAGAGAAATGTATATCAATAAATGAATACATCTTTAGAAGAACTCTCACAGCAGTCATCTAAAATTTATATTTTAAGGAACCAAATGCAAATCTTGCATAATAATAATTTTTAAACCACCATCCTTTAATAATAAAAACTTTCAGCAAACCAGGAGCAGAATGAAGATTCCTCAACATGATAAAGGGCATTTGTGGACAACCCAGTTTCCTTTCTAATTTCAGAAACAAGACAAATTGGCTACTTTTACCACTGCTGTTTAAAATTGTATTGGAAGTATAAGCCAGAGCAATCATATAAAAAAATCTTAAAAAACACAAAAAGAAAGAATGAAGTAAAATTATTTCTATTTGCAGTTGGCATGATTCATATATAGAAAATATTTAATTATCTAAAGAAACTATTAAAGTAAACAAATTCATCTAGGATATAAGATGAATATTTTAAGATAATATATTTCAGTATAATAGCAATGAACTAAAAGAAAGTAAGAAAAACAATTCGATTAACAATAGCATGTAAAAGAACAAAATAGTTGAGCATACACAACCACATAGATGTATGACTTCTGTATTGAACTACAAAACATTGTTGAACATAGCTTGGAGCGAATAAATACCTAAATAAGTGAAAAGTTATCTCATGTTCATTAACTGAACAACTTAATATTATTAAGATGGTAATATATTTCAAAGCACTCTACAGATTCAATACAATCCTCATCAAAATCCCAACAGCCTTCTTGCAAAACTATGAAATATGACTCTTAAATTCATATGGAATTTTGAGATGCCCAAAATAACCAAAACAATATGAGTAAGATAAATAATATTCCTTATTTCTATACTTAACTTCAAATCTGTACTAATCAATATTATTTAAACAAATATAAATATATAAGCCAATGGAATAGAGATTCCAGAACAATACCTAAACATCTATATTCGATTGATTTTCAACAATGGAACCAAGCCAGATAAACAATCTCTTTAACAAATGGTGCTGGGACAAATGGATAACCATATTCAAAACAATTATTTCTGACTTTTAACACACCATGCATAAAAAATGGATATCTATTCTTAGATTTGACATGCAAAGAAAAAACAAGGAAAACAGAATCCTTGGAATTAGTAAAAATCACAAACTTTTGGACAGACTCAAAAAAATATTTCTCCAAAGAAGATGTATAAATAACTGAGAAATACTTTAAAAGTTATTCAATGTACTTAATCATTGAAGGAATGAAAGTTAGAAGCACAATGAGATATAATTTCATGCCCATTAGGATGGATTTAAGGGAAAAAAACAGTAGATGCTGGGGAGAAGATATTTTCACAATATTGATGAGAATATAAAGTGGCATAACAATCATAGAAACAATTTGGCAATTTCATAAATAGATAAACTTAAAAGCCAGGCACAGTGGTGCATGCCTGTAATCCTAGTGGCTCAGGAGTTTAAGACAGGAGGATCACAAGTTCAGAGCCAGATTCAGCAAAGTTGAGGTGTTAAGCAACCCAGTGAGGCCATGTCTCTAAATAAAATACAAAATAGGGCTGGGGATATTTATTGTCAAGTGTCCTGTGGGCAGAGCCAAAAAAAGTCCCCCAATGAGCAGCTCTGTGGTCTGAAGGGGCGGGGAAACAGCCCAATGAGCATCACAGCAGAGGAGCCAATCAGTTGGCAGCTAGAAGTTTGCTGGGGCCGCTGTGAGCCAATCATCAGCTGGCAGCTGGAAGTTTGCTGGGGCCCCTTCAGCTGTGGCTCTCAACAGTCCCTGAGTTCAATCTCCAGTACAAAAACAAAGAAACAAACAAATAAATAAACAGAATTATCATATGACTCAGGATTTGCACTCCTGGCTAAATGTTCAGGAGAAACTTAAACATATACCTACATAAAGTTGTACACAAATATTTATATCAACATTATTAATAATAACAAAAAGTTGGGAATAACCCAAATACCCATCAATGGGTGAATGGGTAGTCAAATTGTAGTATAGATATACAATATTAATATTCAGCTATGGGAGGTAATGAGACATGCTACAAATTGGTTGACCCTCAAAAATAGGATGCAAAGTGAGAGAAACTAGACATGAAAATCCACATATTGCAGCTCAATATGTTGTAGCTCGGTGGTAAAGCACTTGCCTTGCATGCATGAGGCCCTGGGTTTGGTCCCCAGCACCACATAAAAATAAGCAAATAAAAATAAAGATATTGTGTCCATCTACAACTAAAAAAAAATCCACATATTGCATGATTCCTTTCCATGATACATTCAGAATAAACAAATTCGTAGAAAGAGAAAGCAGATTCGTGGTTCACAGGGTACCAGGGAAAGGAATAATGAAAATTGAATACTTAAAGGAAGTTTTTTTATGACAGGATAAAAATGTTGAGAAACTAAAGAAATTACTACTAAATTGTATATTTTAAAATGATTAATTTATGCTATTTGAATTTTGCCTCAATATAAACCTGATAGCAAGGAGAGAAACAAACTAGTAGAAGTGTGACAAACAGATCAAATAAAATTATTGTGAAAACAAATTAATTTCTCCAGTTAAGAAACACAAAGTTATAGACCCTGTAAAATATTTTAATTGCATTTTTTTTACAAAAGAAATATTAAAGCATAAATGTGAAGTTAAAAGTATATAGGTGCTGGGGATGTGGCTCAAGTGGTAGGGCACTGGCCTGGCATGTGCGAGGCACTGGGTTTGATCCTCAGCACCACATAAAAATAAATAAAGATATTGTGTCCACCTAAAACAAAAAAATAAATATTAAAAAAATTATATAGAAAAAATCTATACCGTATCAGTATTAGCAGAACATTGCTTGCATAATTATATTAGTTATACATAAAAGAAAAAAAATATTACTGGAAAAAATAAAAACACTTCATTGTGACAAAAGTTTCTCTTAATTAGTAGAAAAGAACAATTATACTTTGCATTCATGAAAATTTCATCTCCAAGTCTACAGCAGTATTGATAGTACTAGAAAGTTCAATAAGTAAAGCCTTGTCAAAATGGGTGATTTTAATACCAATCTTCAGTAAATTATAAAAGAAGCAACTTTTTAATAAAAAGCATAGACAATTTGGAACAACAAATGTAAACACCCTTCCATTAAAAATCAGCTTTATTGAGATAGAAAATATAAGAAATAGTGATATGCTTTGAATAAAAAAAAATAAACCACTGAATAGTACTCAATTAAAAAATATATAAACTTGGAGATTAGAACATATTTTGAACTGAACAAGAATGAAAACAGTCCATAACGAAACTCATGAGAATTCTGGATCTAGCTTAGAAAATCTAGGAAATTATGTAGAACATCATTCTCATAAAAAGTTGGACAATCTGTGAGTTAATATATTTTATTCAACTTCTGAAAGAACTGTAGGATAAAGAACTTGAAATCCCTTAGCATTCTCTTACCTCGAGAAGGTCCTCTCATGCCAGTCATAAAGAGAGGGAGAGGGAGAGAATGGAGAGAGAAAAAGGATATTGAGGCCTGGCCAAGAATGTCCACAATCTGAAAATTATGCTATCAGGAAAGCCAGGTTGGAAAATCTTAGGCAGAAGTTTAAAGCATAGTCCAAAGGCAGAATATCTTCTTCCTTAGGGAAATCTCAGTTATACTTTTTATATCTTTCAAATAATTGAAGCAGGCCTAGCCAGATAATCACAGATAATCTCTGTTATTAACTCTAGATAAAATTAATCATATCCACAAAAATACCTTACTAGCAACATCTAGATTAGTGTTTGAATAATTAGGGACTAAAGCTTAGCCTTATCAACATATAAAACTGATAACCACATTCTACCCTTTATGAACTTGTAACTTGTATGAATTTCATGAAATTACATTTAATCTCAAAATAAAGATAATTACAAAGTCCTAATTCCAGCTAACATGATACAGCTATTCTGTATACAACTAGAAATGTGCCAATGCCTTTTCTAGAAGACAGTGCAAAGCACTTGATTGATATTCATTCTTCTCCATGATATCCTTTAACTTAATATTGTGGTGTAAAGTCACTTATTACTAATATACTTTATCTTAGATGATAAGGGGATAAAAGAGGGAAGAAAACAACACTAATTGAAATGCAAAAATATTCATAAAAAATGAGGATTAAATACTCCTCACCACAATCCTTGTTTCTGAAAATGGCTATGTGGTATTTACAACTACCTCATTTCACTAACTCATTCCATATTCCTTTTATCTTTAGCACATTAGCAAGCCCGCAGTTGGTGGTAGTTCTTTATTTGGTGTGGTAATTCAAATCCTTTTTCATGAAATTTCTGAGCCATTAGCAACCCTTCATAAATTGAAATGTCATAGTTTCCACTGGAAAAAAATTATAAGACATAGAGACACTCTAAAGATCTCCTGCATTGTATT
Organism: Marmota monax; assembly: GCF_021218885.2. Taxonomy (NCBI): domain Eukaryota; kingdom Metazoa; phylum Chordata; class Mammalia; order Rodentia; family Sciuridae; genus Marmota; species Marmota monax. Next base: position 6,002,094 of record NW_026695065.1, on the reverse strand, counting down.
TTTAAATTTTAATGATTTATTTTTTGCTCCCAAGGACTGAACCCAGGGGTGATTAACCACAGAGCTACATCCCCAGCCATTTTTTAAAATATTTTATTTTGAGACAGAGTCTCACTAAGTTGCTTAGGGCCTCACTAAGTTACTGAGGCTGACTTTGAACTTTTTGATCCTCCTGCCTCAGGCCCCAGAGCCACTGGGATTACAGGCATGAGCCACTGTGCTCCTATAGTTTAGACACACAATCTATTGTTTTGTAGTAGCAGCCCTATTTCCTGTTAGGAATCAGGATCTTTATTCCAAGTGAAGCACATTAACTCTCTTCTTTACCAAGGGATCCTAAGGTTTTAAAAAACCAATGTGGTCAAGTAACAGTATTAACTTTCAGTTCAATGGATTCTTTGAGTTCCTACTGGTGGAAATATTCCTCCTTTTAGAAATAAGATTTCTAGATTAGCAAAGCACAATGTTGTGGGGCAACCAGTATGTTACTAATGGATCTCTTAGAGCAATGGTATGCAGAGCCACTCTAATTTATATACTTTCAATTCTGTATCCTGGTATCTTAGTATTAGAGAAATGGTATCACACTTCAGATGCTAAGGTATATGAAGAGTTCCTAGAGAACATTACCCAACCTTATATCATATTGTCACCCACCTTCCATTGAAGCTGAGTCTTTAATAGCTCTATGAAGCCAGCTACTGTTGGATGATGGGGAATATGGTGAGAAAAGTGAGTTCTAGAAGCATGCATCCATTACCACACTTTGTTTTCCATCAAGAAATTATTTTCTTAATCAGAATTAATGTGGTGTGAAATACAATAGCTGATAAGATGATAAGGCACTTGATAAATACATGGATAGTTGACTGAGCAGAAACATTCTTTGCAGAGAAAAGGAATCTATATGCAGAGTAGGTGTGTATTCCATTGGAAACAAAGCACTGTTCTGCCGTGATCGAAGCAATTCAATGTCATTAATCTGCCACTAGTTTGTTGGATGATTACCACCAGTAATGATGTCACATTGAGTGTTGAGTATTTGTCTCTGCTACTGACTCACTGAGTGCTTAATAATGGTGATAAACAGTTCAGTCTTGGTGAGTGGAATTACACGTTACTAGTGGATCACATGCATATCCTCCAAATCTGACAACTTGGCCACTTTGTTCATAAGTCCAGTGGGTAATGAAAGAAATAGCTAGGGGAAGAGTTTGGTTAGTATTTAAAGAATGAGTCATCTTATCCATTTTATTAAATACTCCTTTTCCAGTTAAGGAGTATAACTCAGTAGTAGAGTGAGAGTTTAGCCTGCACTAGACCCTGGACTCCATCCTTAGCACCAAACACAAAACAAAATGTAACAGTGGTTCACCTCATGCTTTAAATGTGCCCTTGCATCTCTACCACTGAGACTTATTTTAAAATGAACATGTTTTGCTTTTTCTCTTCTCCCTCTTTCCCTCCCTAACCTTTTTCCCATCCTAAGCCAAGTTAAGCACACACCCACCACAGGAACCAAGTAATTCAGACTTCAGGGATGCTACCAGAAGATCTAAGGAAAGGGTATCTCCCAAATTAAAAAGTGAATCACACAATCCCCACCCCTCCCTGATCACCTGGAATGAATATCTTCTTTTAAAACCTTCTGTTCTCCCTGAAGGGTAGAATCACACTCTCTGGGACAGGAGTCCCCTCTGCTTCATCTTTGCTAGGAAAGCAATAAACCTTCTTTTTCTTTTTTCTCAAAACCCTGTCATCATTACTAAGTTGGCATCTGGGACAAGGGTCAAGCTTTTGGTAACAAAAACATTTCTCTGCTGAGGTCACCATTTGGTAAGCATTTACATTTTATACAAATATCTTCACATTATTTGCCAAGTCATACATGTCTATGCACACATTTTATCCCAAGTCTCCTTGCCATCAATATTCTTAAGCCTTCTTTTTCCCAAGTCCCTAAGCAGTCAAACAATTGGTCATGACCAATAATTTGCTATAGCCCCACAACATACCTCTGGCCACTTCTCCTTTGAAGTAACATGATCAATCAAGTTCACTTCTCTTACTTCTTCCTAGTGGCAGAGTTTCCTTTTACCATTGTCCTTCAGAAGTATCGTAGAAAGGGGCTCTAATTTTTAAACTGTGTACTTTCAAGTAGAGCAGCTCTACCACTGAGACTTATTTTAAACTGTAAACTGCCCTAAGTTATTGTCTTCACTCACTGATTATGGCCACTATGAGGCCATATGCGTGGGTTGAAGACAGATCATGTAGTAGGAGTAGACTTCAGTGACATTTGGGCCACTTACTCAAAGTGCTTCCTATGCTTTTAGGGCCTGCTCAAGACCTATATCATATACTAGTCATATCTGATACTAGAGTATTGTTGTGAATACTGAATTACTGTTTTTTTGTGGATCATGTTGGCCAGCTAAAACACATGATATCTTGCTAACACAGGGTTACCACATTCAATTTCTACTAATACACAATAACAAGCCAACATTTATTTCTCAAGGCAAGTTATCTTCAGGGGGTTGCAGGGCATTGCTACAAAATCCTAAAATGAGCCTATAGAAGCTTACATAAGACTCAAAACAGCAACTTTATCTGCCATGGCTACTTCAAGCACTATTAAATTGGCAAAGCAGCTTGCACAGTAGCTTTTAAAAAGAAGACACCATCATATTGAATTAGGGACATCTCTAATGACCTTATTTTAATTTAATTATCTCTAAATATCTTACTTCCAAATACAGTCAAATTTTGAGATACTGTGGGTTAGGACCTCAAAATATAACTATTGTGTGAACAAGACTCAGCTTGTTACAGTGCTTCTATTGCATACTATTCATTTGATAGATGTTATTTTAGTTTTCATTAGTTTGGAATTTATTTTTTTTCTCTTGAAAATTCTTTTACCTGTGTTTTGTTTAATCATATACTTAATTTCCAAGTATTTGAGAGTTTTTCAGCTATCTTTCTGTTATTAAATTTTATTTCCATTATAATCTGAGTAGCCCACAGCTAACATCATCCTCAATAGTGAGAAACTAAAAATCTTTTTAAAAATATTTTAATTGTTTAGTTGTAGTTGGACACAATACCTTTATATTATTTATGTGGTGCTGAGAATTGAACCCAGAGCCTTGCACATGCTAGGCAAGTGCTCTACTGCTGAGCCACAACCCCAACCCCCTAAAAATCTTTAAGATTAGGAACAAGACAACTCTTACCATATTTATTCTACATAGTATGGGAAGTCCTATTCATAACACTTAAGCAAGAGAAAGAAATGAAAGTCATCCAAATTAAAACTGAAAAATGAAATTGTCATATGTGCACATGACATAATATTATATGTAGAAAACCTTAAAGGTGCCACCAAAAATCTAAGCCAAAACAAACAAAAACCTATTAGAACAAAGCAATTCAGTAAATTTGCAGGATAAAAAATCAAAATGCAAAAATCAGCTGTGTTTGTATTCACTAACAATGAACAATCTGAAAAGGAAGTTAGGAAAACAATTCTGTTTATATCCTGTTTATAATAGCACCAAAACCAATAATATATCAAGAATAATATGAATAAGGTGAAAGACTCATATACTGAAAATTATAAAACATTAATATAAGAAATTGAAGAAGGCAAAAGTAAATGAAAAGACATTCTGTGTTCATGAATTGCAAAACAACATTTTATTGAGTTTATGTACAATATATTTTTGTTTTTTATTATTGAATATTAATAAATTATAATTGTGTATGTTTGTAAGATCCACAGTAATGATATATGTATAATGGTGGAATCATTAGTTCAAATAAATTAACAAATTCCTAACCTCAAATGTTTGTAAATTATTCTTCTCATTTTACTGAAATATTGCATCCTTTGATCAACATCTCCCCATTCTCCCCATTCTTACCCTTTGGTGACCACTTCTCTACTCTCTGGTTTTATGAAATCAAATTTTGTAGCTCCTAAACGTGTATGAGTTTCTGGGACTGATTTATTTCACTTATCATAATGTCCTCCAGGTCTGTCCACATAGTTGCAAATGACATCAGTTTTATCATAAAAAAACTGAATAGCATTATGTTGCATAGAAAATATATTACATTTCCTTTATCCATTTATATATTGATGAAAATTTAGTTTGATTACAGAACTTGGGTGTTGTGAACAATGTTGCAATAAACATGGAGCACACATATTTTTACATACCAATTTTGAATTCTTTGGATGTATACTCAGAATTAGGTTTGTTGCATCATATTGTAGCTCCACTTTTAGTTTTTTGAGTAACCTTTATTCTGTTTTCTATAATAGCTATAACAACTTATATCCCTTTAATGCATATCATTGTATTCAGGTTCATTCTTCTCTATATCCTCAGCAATATTTATTTTCTTTTATCTTTTCGCTAACAGTCAATATGACATGGGTCAGCAAAGCACTACACAGATTCAATGTGATTCCAATTAAAATCCCATCATCATTCCTTATAAAAATAGAAAAAGCAATAATGAAATTCATTTGGAAAAATAAGAGATCCAGAATAGCCAAAGCAATGCTTAGCAAGAAGAGTGAATCAGGAGGCATCACAATATCAGACTTAAACTATACTACAAAGCTATAATAACAAAAATGGCATGATATTGGCACCAAAATAGACATGTAGACCAATGGTACAGAATATAAGACACTGAGACAAAATCACAAAAATAAAATTATCTTATACTGGACAAAGGTGCCAAAAACTATACATTGGAGAAAAAAATAGTCTCTTCAACAAATGGTGCTAGGAGAACTGGAAATCAATCTGAAGCAAAGTGAAAATAAACCCCTATCTTTCACCATGCACAAAATTAAACTCAAAGTAGATCAAGGACCTAGAGATTAGACTAGAGACTCTGTGCCTATTAAAGGAAAAAGTAGGCCCAAGTTTTCATCAGGTCGAATTAGGTCAATACTTCCTTAACAAGACTCCCAAAGCACAAGAAGTAAAATCAAATTAATAAATTGGATGGACTCAAACTAAAAAGCTGCTTCTCAGCAAAAGAAACAATCAATGGGTGAGGATATATCATAATATAAAAAATTAAATGGTTAATCACACAATTTATTCAATAGAGTAGCCTCTTCTGTGTATGGGAGGGGTCGTTCTTTTGTTTGTTCTAATTCTCCTCATTTCTCCCAGCTGCAATGTTTTCCATCAGTGCCCTAATGTGATAGTTTTATTACAGTTCTCTAAAAATTAATACTTTTTTTCCCAAAATGGAAACAGGGGAATTCAGGATCTGGGCATAAGTTCAGTAGGAGATGTTCTTCCCCTTCCCCAGATAGCATTATAAGGTAGTTTTTCAAGTTGTTCCCTATTTCCTATTAATGACTGGTAGGATGTTTGAAGGTAAAACCTGCAAGTGGGTCAAATTGCTGCTTTTTATGAAGCCCCCATGGGTTTACACACCCTCAAGAGCATGTAGGTGGTTTTCAGCAAATTGTTTAATATGTTTATCTAAATCCTCCTGGTTTATGTTTTACATGGTAGTGTCTGTCTCAGATAATGAAATGTTCAGGTCCTCTTTCTCCCCATAAGGACTTCCTCCAGACACTTGGTTTAGTTGTTTCTTCTGAAACCTTAGTTCTCTCTAAAGCCTTCAAGAAAAATCATAAATTTGCAGTCTGTCCATATTTCTCTGTTATCTCTAAATCTTAAATTCAAGGCAAAAGTATTTTAGAAAATTTTAAATCACAAAATAAGTTTATTTTATGAATACATTGGTATTCAGTTTACCTATTATTTCATGAGTTCCATGATTATTTTTCTGCCTTTCAAATATTTTGCTTATTTTGTGCAAATTTATGTTTTTGGCTAATGTTTATTCGTCATATTATCATACATACATATTATTTCCCATGTTGAAGACTGCATATTAAATATGAACTCCATCACTGAGCAACACCCTTTGCCCATTATTATATTTTTAATAATCTTAGAGTCTATTGGAACATTATCTTCCTCAGTCCCTGATATTGGTAAATTATGTCATCATCTTTTTTCTCCGTAATTGGTCTTGCTGGAGGTTGATCAAATTTATTGATCTTCTTAAAAATATAATTTATTTCATTTATTTTTATATATAATTTTTGTTTTCTATTTTATTGATTTCCATGATGATCCATATGTATTGATTTTCACAGAAATATATATATATATATATATATATATATATATATATATATATATATATATATATTTCATTTACTTCATATTTAATTTTTCTCTTATTTTTAGTTTAAGGTCAAAGCTATGCATATTTTTAATTTTAATCTTTCAGATGAATGGAATAAACATTTAAAACCCTATCATCGACAAATGCTACCATCATATATACATATCATCAACTTGCTTAGGTTTTTCATATTTTTACATGATAACTTTATCTTTTTTATTTTAATCTTTATGTGATGCTGAGGATCAAACCCAGTGCCTCACACATGCTAAGTAGGCGCCCTACCTCTGAGCCATAACCTCAGCCCAGGTTTTTCATTTAATATCATAGATGTCCTCAAAATTCTGTCTGAATTTTTCTGGCAACTTTCCTGTTTGCAGTGGATCTGAGCCAATTAGAACATTGTGATAATTCAACCTTGGTATTTAGCTTTATTTTTATTTCAGTATATTTTTTGGATTCTTTTTATTTTTGACATTTGAGAGATATAGCTGATTGGCACAACTATATGACTATGTTCTATTTAAGAAAAAATGGTATGTTTACAGGAATAATTTATAAAATGTTATTCTGTATGAATACAAAAAGGTATGTCAATGTGTTATTTATTATGAAAATGTTTTACCTTGGAAAACGAATGTGTTTTTTCTTGCAAAACGAATGTATCTCATAAAAGGCTGTTTGAATAAATTTGTATTTGATTTCTAAAGAACAAATGTTGTCATTTTTGTTTAGTGTGCAAATTTTACCAACCCTCTATTTAGATTATGTCTCCATTGCCTTCATTTCCATGGCCATATTGCTAGGCACTCACATTATGCATCTTGCTATTTTAGTTTGGCACTTTACTTCAATCAAGGAAAACTATTTGCTATATTTTAAGTACAATTGTGAACTGAACCTATTTCAAGGAGGATGTGCAATCCTATTTGCAAAATTTGATTGGCATCCTGCATAACTGTTTTCACTGTTATCATTTTTGGAATGCCTTTCATTATCAAACCTATTCTGTCTAGTGTCAAACACTAATTTATGTATATTTCAGGGAACAGCTAGTTTTATTTCAGAACTAATTTTGATGCTCTTTGTCAATCACATGTCTCACCATTTTGTCATTTCTGACAGCTCAAAGGAGTGAAACAGAATGCTTATAGTTTCCTCCATAGCTGCTGAAAATGGTAGGAAGAATTTTCTCTAGAAGCTTGGTTTTTCATTTGAATTCAGTAGTTTGGTTTTTCTCAGCATTCTAACAATTGCGAATTTTGCATATATGCCCCCCAGTTTTTTTTAACATGGCACCATGTATCCATGAAGACATTTGTTTTTCTTTCTTTTTTTACTTTGTTCAGCAGTACTTAATGTGATCCTTCCTGAAGAATACAATAATACATAATCCTAGTTAGGAATTTCCACTATATATGAAAGACTTATTAATTCATTTAAATTAGATAAGCATAAAGTGCTGTATGTAAACGAGATATGCTTGACAGAAAAATAAATTCCTTCTATAAGGAGCTAGAATGATCTTGAATGAATGAAAAAACTTTCTTCTCTGCTATTTTGTTTCCTGGCTAAGTATCATTATTGCTATGTAGATAGGGTAGAGGGGATGGAGGGGAAGGGAGTGGGCATGGGGTAATTAATGATGATGGAATGTGATGATTATTATTATGCAAAGTACAGGTATGAAGACACAAATTGGTGTGAATATACTATGTATACAACCAGAGATATGAAAAATTTTTCTCTATATATGTAATAAGAATTGTAATGCATTCTGCTGCCATATATAAATAAAAATCAGATATATATATATATACATGTACTTATATATTCATATAGTTATATGTATATACTTAATGTTTATGCATACTTATTAACATTTAATAAGGAGGGTAATGTTCCATGTAATACAATTTGAAAATCTGGTCTTCATTGGTGAACATTGTGGACATTTTAATTTACAGTGTTTAGTATATATTTGGTAGAAAAGAAACATATGAGAACCATAGAGATATGTATTTATTATAACATACAGATGGTTCTATATCCTGCTTCTAACTTTCATGTCCTTTGTTTCAGAAAAGAATAATTGTAATTTTTTATTGTTGATCATTTTTTGTGCACTTATTCCTTTATATCACTCACAGATGTAGTTTAACACAATTCTCAAAGTTGTACATTTCAATGAGATTAGAATATAATAAGGTGATAAAGTAGGTATATTGAAGTGAGTGAAATGTGTGTTCATTTTGGAAGAAAATATAAAACAATAAGTGCATATAGTTGTAAATTATATCAACAATATCAATTTGAGTTTATAAATAATACATAACAGGGCTTTGGATGGAAGAGCTGAGGATAAGAGAATAATGTCTGAAATATTTTAATGCTTAAATATTCTCTCAGAGTGACAGGGGAACAAGACCACTGTTCAATTATCTTGCAGTTGCATTTCATCTCACTTTTATTTCCCAGCTGGTCATAGAGGTGAATTGATATCAAATGCATAGAATTGAATGGGCAATTGGTGACAGGAGATCAGAAAACACTGGACTGCCAAATATTCTTGTTCAATATTAGATTTGGAATTGAGACAGGGAAGCTGAAAAGCCTACATTTTAAAAATGCTTGCATTTTCCAAAAGTAACCATCCTGCCAGGGAGAAATAGGAGGTTAAGTATAGCATAACACAAATGGAAATGCAAGATGGCATACAGAAAGACAGTTTGAATGATATGATACAGAAAACCTAGTATATTTAAAAATAATACTGCCTAACTTACAGAACGTTAAATTGTGACAATTCATAAATGGGAAAAAGCAATGCTCATTACAAATGTAATTAAACAAAATTCGTGTATGTGTGTGTATGTATATATGCATATATACATTTTAAAGAAAGATACTAAATATTAGTGCTTAGTCCTTTTTTAACTTGTACATTTGAGGTATTTCTAGATTTATAAGCAGTTGGAAGAATAATACAAAGAAATATATATAACAGACACATGTGTTTCAGTGGTAAATAATGAGAACATCTTGTCTAACTAAAGTACATTATCACAATCAGGATATCAAGAGTGATGTAATTCACCAGCCATATTTAGGTTTCACCAATTTTATATACATTAATTTGTTTGCACACCTATGGTTCCATGCAATTTTATAACATATGCAGTTTTGTGTAATCATCAATGTAAAGATATAAAATAGTTCTATTATGAATATTTCTTTTGAACCACATTCTTACTACTTATACTTAAACTCTGACAACCACCAATCTGTTATACATTTCATCAATTTAATCTTTTCAAGATTGTTACATAAATGAAGTCCATGCAGTGTGTAACCTTTCAAGGTTGATTCTCTTCATACAGCATAATATCCATATGAATTATCCAAGTTTTGTGTGCATCACTAGTTAATTTCTTTGTATTTCTTAAGTAGTATTCAATGATATGGATGACTTAACTCATTACCTATCTTACAACAGCTGAACCATTTTCAGCTTTCGATTATTACAAATAAAGCATTTTGAACATTGGTCTATAAGTTTTTATAATAGAAATATATTCATAGTCTGGGATAAACATCCAAAGATTCAACTGCTTGAACTGCTTGGTCATATAGTAATATATATGTGTGTATGTATGTATATATATATACATATATCCTCAGACACTCAAGACAACACTGGAATGAGCTAACATACTCAGCTCATTTTTCATTTATATAAGAAATTGCCAGTTTTGTTGAATATTCATGTTTACATTCCCACCAGTAGTGTATATGGGATGCAGATTCTCAACATCCTTGCCAGCATTTGCTATTGTCACTAATTTTTTGATTAGTCATTCTCAGGGGTTTGTAGTGACAGCTCATTGTGGTTTTAATTTGTATTTCACTAATGCCTAGTTGTTTTGAAGATCATCCATATGTTTAATTTCCTTATATATAATTTGTTCAGTAGCATATGTCATCATAGTTTTTGCCTATTTTCTGATTTTACTTTTTTGATTTATTATTTTGACTGTTTTTAAAACAATTTCTTCATGTATTCCAGATACAAGTCCTCTATCAAATATGTGGATTGCAATGGTCAAGTAACTGTGGACTAGATTATGTCATAAGGCTGGAGGGTTAGTATACCCCTTAAATAGGATGGTGATGATGCAGTGCTTTCTTTGCCAGCCTAAAAAAAGGCCTCTGGTGGTCTCTTTTTTTAACATAAAAGAAAAACATGTATAGATAAATATTTGCATAGTACATACCAGGGAGTGTGTTAATTTTCTAAAGCAAAAAAGAACAACTGAAATAGTGCTTCTATTGGAGTTACCACCTGATTAATTTATGATAATCAATTGTTCATTTCCAAGATCCACCTGTTTTCTACTTGGACAAAGTAGGAAATTTAAATGAGAATGTAGTGAGTATCACCAGTCTTTCATGCCTTAAGTTCATAATGTTGCCATGGATTTATGCACTTCCTTCAAGAATATTTTGGTTTACTACTTTCCTAGGTTGAGTGAATCCTATTGGCTTCCTCTTTTTATTTTTTTTTCATCCATCATACACCTTACTCCTCAGGTTAGGGAAACAGAATGGGAATTATTCCAGTTTCTCAGTATTCCTATTCCAATTAAATATTTGTAGACTGGACAATCACAGGATACATTCAGGGAGCAATTACATTTATTTTGAGATGAACCTAAGTGAAAACTCCATTGAACGCCAAATATCTCATTAATTGTTTTAGTCAGCTTTTTTACTGCTGGGACTGAAGGACTCCACCAGCACAATTGTAGAGGAGAAAAGGTTTATTCAGGGTCTCATGGTTTCAGAGGTCTCCATCTGTAGACAGCAGGCTCCATTTCAAGAGGCTTGAGATGGGGCAAACTTCCTGGCATACTGTGTGGCAGATGGAAACAGCTCAGGAGGTGATCACAATGCAGAGAGTGACTACACTTGCCCCATACAAATATATTCCCCAAAGCCACTCCCTAATTCCCACTTCCTCCAACTGCATCCTACCACATCAGTTACCACTCAATTAATCCCTACCAGGGGATTAATTCATTGATTGGGTTAAGACTCTCACAACCCAATCATTTCTCCTCTGAACCTTCTTGCATTGTCTCACACATGAACTTTTGGGGAACATCTCACATACAAACCATAACATTGATCTTCTCTAAGTCCCTACTCTGGTAATTCATAGTGGCATTTCATGTCTCCTAGAATAAGAACAATTTAAGAATAGGTATCCAGTAAACCCTGAATGATCTGCTTATTTCCTTTCCCAATTCTATGTTTCTTTCCAATGTACATTTGCCCTAAGAAAAGATAATATACTCCACTGAGGAAGGTAGGAGAAAGACCAAATGTGTAAAATTTTGGCAATGTAGCAAAGTACTTCCTAGTGCACCTGTTATCTTTTGAATCAGTAAACTAACTCCATCTAGGAAATAAGAGAAAACCCATAAATATCTATGTTACTTCTGGGAACACCATGATCAACTAGAAAATGCCATATGTCACTGCAGGTCAAACTATTATGACTGTTTCTTGGACTTTGCTGTCCATTACAGTAAACATAACTTTTTTTTGCCTTTGAAAATTAATTGCCATTAATTGGTCCCCGTAACTCTGGGAAACAATTATCCTCATTGTATTTATGTTATTTTTTAAATTTTTGGTAAATTATAATTATACATAATAGCGGAATTCATTGTGATATATATATATATATATATATATATATATATATATATATATATATAACATAATTTGGTCAGTTTCATTTCTTTGTACCTCATCTATTCTTTCCCCTCTTCTCTCCTCTGATCCCATTGCTATATGCTACTGTTCTCCCTTCTATTTTCATGAAACCCCCATTTTCTTTCCTTTTTATTCTTTATCTTCTATTTATGAAAGATAAATACAATGCTTGGTTTTCTGAGTCTTACTTATTTCACTTAGCTTGATGTTCTCCAGTTCCATCTGAGTATCTGCAAATGACATAATTTCATTCTTGTTTATGGCTGAGTGAAACTATGTTGTATATATGTACCATATTTTTTTTACTCATTCATCTGTTGATGGACACATAGGCTGGGTCCAACATGGCTACTGAAAATTGTGCTACTATGTTGAGAGCCACAGCCAATGGGGCCCCAGCAAACTTCCAGCTGCCAGCAAACTTCCAGCTGCCAGCTGATGATTGGCTCTCAGAGGCCCCAGCAACGTCTAGCTGATTGGCTCCTCTTCGGTGATGCTCATTGGGCTGTTTCCCCGCCCTTTCAGACTACGGAGCTGCTCATTGGGGGACTTTTTTGGCTCTGCCCACATGACCCAGCCAATCGGCCTCAAGAGCAGGAGGAGTAGGGGAGGTTGAGAGGCTTGTGGGAAGCCAGTGGTGGCAGTTGGGCTCTGAGGGTTTTTCCTGAGGAGCTGTTTTGTTTGGCGTGTGTGGTTCTAAAAATAAAGTTCGTTTCTTTTGACAAGTGGCTCCTGATTGTGCCCAGCCAGACTGCGGCATTTGGTGGCTTGCACGGGGAGCGACTGAGGGTAAGTGAAACTGCTCGCCCCTGAGGGCAGGGCGAGAGGATGGGTAGCCATTTTAAGATTCTTCTTTTGTTTTCCTTCACTTTTGTTTTAAGTTGCCTGTCCCTGGAGATGAGTGAGACGGAAGAAAAACCGCTCACATCTGAGGAAAAACTATTTACGTCTGAGGAACAGATAGGAAGAAAGGACGGATGCACATTTCAGGAGGATAGAAAGGCTATAATGATTTTTTGTTGTTCCACTTTTATTTCATTCTGTCTCGGTTTTGTTTGGCGTCATCTTGTTGGGTTGTATTATAGTAGAAATATGGGATCAGAAATTAGTAAAAAACAAACCGAAAGAGTGTTAAGTAAATTGTTAGAGGAAGGAGGCATCCCAGTAAAATCAAGAGCAGTCAGGGAATATGTTGATACAATACAAAAATGTAGCTCATGGCTTTTTAAGGAGGAATTGTTGAATATATCACAATGGAACCATCATGGTGAAGATTTAAAAAGAATAGAAAAGAAAAGCCCAGGGACTCTGCCAGTTGGCACATTGCCATTGTGGACATTCATATCTTGTTTGCTTAGTCCAAAGCCTTCAGTTCAGACAATGGTAGAAGAAGGAGAAGACATTTTGATTCAAGTAAAAGAGAAGGTGTCTCAAGTTAGTCAGTAAGAGGAAAAGATTCAAGTAAAAGAGAAGGTCTCTCAAGTTAGTCAGACAGAGGAAAAGATTCAAGTAAAAGAGAAGGTCTCTCGAGCTAGTCAGACAGAGGAAAAAATTCAAGTAAAAGAGAAGGTCTCTCGAGCTAGTCAGACCGAGGAAAAGATTCAAGTAAAAGAGAAGGTCTCTCGAGCTAGTCAGATAGAGGAAGAAAGCTTAGAGCAGAAAAAGCCATCAGGGGAAAAGTTACAACAGGAGACTGCTACTAACACCTTTCTATCACCAGAGGACATAAGTGTCCAACCAACAGCGCCACCTCTACAGGAGACTGCTACTAACACCTTTCTATCACCAGAGGGCTTAAGTGTCCAACCAACAGCGCCATCTCCATATGCTGGGAGGCTTCCAACCCCCGCAGTTGATAGTTGGGATCCTGAGACAGGATCTCAAATATTAACATGCCCTGTGTTTGAGGCAGGAGGGCAGCGAATTCACCATGCTTTAAATTTCAAAACAGTGAAGCAGCTAAAAGAGGCTGTAACAACCTATGGTCCTCAAGCACCCTTCACTCTAAGCATGGTTGAATCCATTACCAACTTGAACATGACGCCAGCAGATTGGGCTAATATGTGTAAAGCTGTGCTAAATGGAGGACAATACCTGTTATGGAAGGTTGCCAATGAGGAATTTTGCAAGGAGACGGCTAGGCAAAATACAGCAGCTGGTTATCCTCAGAGAAATCTAGATATGTTGTTAGGAAAGGGACCTTATGAGGATCAGCAGCAACAAATTGCATATGATCCTGGTGTATACGCACAAATTGCTGCAGATACAGTTAGGGCATGGAAAACATTACAAGGGCATGGAGGTTTACAAGGTCAATTATCTAAGGTAATACAAGGAGCTAATGAACCTTATGCTAAATTTGTAAATAGGCTTATTTAAACAGCTACCAGAGTTTTTGGGAATACAGAACAAGCAATGCCATTAATAAAACAACTGGCTTATGAGCAAGCGAATCGTTGGTGCAGAGATATCATTAGACCATGGAAACATGAAGATTTAAACACATATATTAAATTATGTAGAGACATTAATGAACAAGGGCAAATCATGGCAGCTGCAGTAAAACAGGCTTTAGATGCCAGGCCAAGAACATGCTACAATTGTGAACAAACAGGACATTTTAAAAGGAATTGCCCCATTGGAGGAGGGTTTAACAAAACTAGGTATCAAAGGAGTAGAATACCCGGTATTTGCCCACGATGCCTGAGAGGGAGACATTGGGCTAATGAATGCCGTTCTCAAACCACCATAGAGGGTACTCCATTATCAAAAAACGAACAAGGACCAGGTGTTTATCCACGATATTGTAGAGAAAGGCATCGGGCTCCATTGCCAAAAAATGGACGGGGGGCCCAATGCTCCGGGGCCCAAAACCACAAATATATGGAGCACTGGAGGAACCCAGCAACCCCATCAGGGTAGTGCCCAGGACACATTGTCCATCAGATCCCTCATCAGACAAACCAGAGGGAGCGCAGGGTTGGACATCTGCGCCTCCGCCAGATCAGTACTAACTCCAGAGTTGGGAGTTCAAATCATTCCCACAGGGGTGAAAGGACCTCTTCCCAAAGGAACAGTAGGCTTATTATTGGGACGCAGCTCTTCTACTCTAAAAGGACTTATGATAAGTCCTGGGGTAATTGATCCTGATTATGAAGGTGAAATAAAAATTATAGCCAGTTTTCCAAAGGGTATATCAGTAATTTCACCAGGAGACAGAATAGCACAGTTACTAATAATACCCAGCCTACATGAAAATTTTCCAGTCATACTGCAGAAAGAGGTTCCAAGGGATTAATGTTACATAATTTTTTCTTTAGCCATTATTGCCAGAATTCCTATCTTCATCCCAGTGCCAGTGAAGACAAAGATAAAAACAATCTACAGCTTCTGCAATAGCCATCACTGAACTGCTTGCAGAACTTGACTGGACTATGTATCACTTGTATGCATTGTGAACTATCTGTTGGTACAGTGACTTGTGGTAGTATTGGGGTATTTTTGCTGATGGTGTCATCGGTGGTACAATTTTTCCAAAAGGAGCCGTCAATTGGCTTGGTGTATCTTCCTCCCTTCTGCTTGTCATGGTTGTTCAGCTAAAATTTGGGGGCCAACAGAAGTGAGGCAAAGAACCTCACCCCCCCGCTGGTACAAAGACCTATCCACAGGTGTGGCTGTATGCTGGACCGGTAGTCAGTGACGGGTAAGATCCAATTGCAATGGTACCAACCTAAGACAGGAGGCTGACACCTTGAGGTCAGCTCATCAGATAACAGGTAAGGACCATATGTACTATTGGACAACCTAAGGCAGGCACGGTCCCTAAGCCACATGCTTGTTGTTTAAACAGAGAGGGGGAGATGTTGAGAGCCACAGCCGAAGGGGCCCCAGCAAACTTCCAGCTGCCAGCAAACTTCCAGCTGCCAGCTGATGATTGGCTCTCAGCGGCCCCAGCAACGTCTAGCTGATTGTCTCCTCTTCGGTGATGCTCATTGGGCTGTTTCCCCGCCCTTTCAGACTACGGAGCTGCTCATTGGGGGACTTTTTTTGGCTCCGCCCACACGACCCAGCCAATCGGCCTCAAGAGCAGGAGGAGTGGGGGAGGTTGAGAGGCTTGTGGGAAGCCGGTGGTGGCAGTTGGGCTCTGAAGGTTTTTCCAGAGGAGCTGTTTTGTTTGGCATGTGTGGTTCTAAAAATAAAGTTTCTTTCTTTTGACAAGTGGCTCCTGAATTGTGCCCAGCCAGACTGCGGCACTACTATAAACGTGGTTATATGTGTATCATTATAGTAGGCAGAATTTAACTATTTTGGACAAATACCAAGAAGTGGTAGAGCTAGATCATATGGTGGTTCCATTTCTGGTGTTTTGAGGAGCTTGCACACCGATTTCCATGTGGTCGTACAGTTTACATTCCCACCAATATAATATAAGTATTTCTTCATATCCTTGACAACTTATTTATTATTTATATTCTTGATGATAACCATTCAAAATGGAATGAGGTAAAATAGAATAGTTTTGATTTGCATTTTCCTGATTGCTAAAGATGTTGAACATATTTTCCTGTTAACATGAAGCTTTTTTTTTCAATAGTCCAATCTTCTTTTATTCATTCCTTCATTCATTTGGCTTGAAAGTATTTAGCAACTTTACTAAGTATAGAATTTAAGATATTCCTCCCACATACACAAAAGTGAAAAAGACAAGTGTATATTTTGAGGTCTTTACATTTTATGTAGGGATACAAAATTATTTATTACATAAAATAGGAGATTTGTTTTGAAACATTAAATGAAATGCTTGAAAATATATCACTATTTAAATTACTATTGTCTAAACATTTTTTCACACAGCAAACACACAAAAAACGATAGTGTTTATGGGCACACAAGATGAAAAAGAAGGTAATTTGTGGCTGGACCAATCCAAGGCCCTACCACTTTCTATCTTGATGCTGAAGGTAGTAATAGTTCAACTCTTACAATCCATTTATAACTGACCCATGTATTCTGCACAGTCTACACCAGCTTTCAAGGTCTGTTTCAGAGTACTCAAAGGCAAGTTATTGATAGGAAATATCTTCTTGAAATTGTTAAATATTGAATCTTATTTTATATCTGAACAAGTTCACATATAAACATTCCAGATAAAAATAATGTTGTTGATTATAATGATGACATTGTTGGTGGATAAATCCAAACAAAGACGATTAGAATAAAATTAGAATAAAATCCCAATTTTCCAACTGGGCACATATGCTCACAATAAGGAAGAGTTCACAGATTCTTCAGCAAATCCTAACACTGTCCAAACTTTTCTAGGCACTAAATCTAGCTATACACTCACATGGTCAAAGGAGCAATGTTGAACTTATTTTTTTCATATTGTTGGTCCTTTGTATCTCTTCTTTTCAGAATTATCTGTATAGTTCATTTACCCATTTATTGATTATATGGGTGTTAAGTTTTATTAATTCCTTATGTATTCTGGACATTAATATTCTATCAGTACAGTAGCTGGCAAAGATTTTCTCCCATTATGAAGACACTTCATGCTCTTGCTTTCTTTGCTGTGCAGCTTTCTAATTTGATGCCATCCCATTCATTCTCAGTATTATTTCCTGAGCTTTAGGAGTCCTAGATAGGAAGATGTTGCCTGTACCTATATATTAGAGTGTTTACCCTAAGTTTTCTTCCAGCAGTTGCAAAGTCTCAGGTTTAATTCCTAGGTCTTTGTTCCACATTAGGTTGACTTTTTGCAGGGATCAAGATTCATTCTTCTACATATTGGTGTCCAGTTTTCCTAGCACCACTTTTTTTTAAAGTGCTTGTTTCCCTAACATGTTTTTTTTTTGGCACCTTTGTCAAGGATTTGATGACTGTATCTGTGTAGATTTGTCTGTGTCTTCTATTCTACTCATCTTTATGTCTGTTTTTATGATAGTGCCATGCAGTTTTTGTTACTATAGCCCTGAGGTACAATTTGAAATTGAGTATTGTAATGCCTCCAGCTTTGCTCTTTTGATTTAGCATATTCTAGGTATTTTATTCTTCTATATGAATTTTAAGAATTTTTTTTATTATTTCTCTGAATAATGTCATTGGTTCCTTGATGGGGACTTCATTGAATATGTAATTTTTGGTAAAATGGCTATTTTTAACAAGAGTAATTCTGCCTATCCAAGAATATGAGGGGTCTTTCCATTTCCTAGCATCTTTAATTTCTGTCTTTGGGATTCTATAATTTTAATGTAAGTTCTATAATTTTAATGCAATCTAACCAAAAAGGTGGTTAGATTACACCTTTTTGGTTAGATTTATTCCTAGGTCTTTTATTTATTTATTTTAGGGGGTATTGTAAGTAGATTTATTTTCCTGATTTCATTTTTGGTAGATTTACTATTGGATTTTTTAATAGCTATTGATTTTTGTATGTTGATTTTCATCCTCCTATTTGATTGAATTTGGTCATCAGCTCTACAAGTCTTTTGGTGGAAATTTTTTTTGGATGTTTAAAGTATAGGATCTTGTCATCTGCAAACAGTGAAAATTGGCTTCTTTTTTTCTTATTTGTATCCCTTTTATTGCCTTCTCTTGCCTAATTGTTCTGGATAAAATTTCAGGTACTCTATTGAATAAGAGGGATGAGAATGGACATCCTTGTCTTGTTAATGATTTTAGATGAAATGCTTTCAGTTTTCCATCATTCAGCATGATGTTGGCTTTAAGTTTGTCATATAGCCTTTATTATGTTGAAATAAGTTCCTTCTATCTGTAGTTTCTTCAGGCATTTTGCCATGAATGACTGATGAATTTTGCTAAAGGACTTTTCTGCATGTATTGGGTTGATCGTCCTCAAAATGGCTTTGTTATTATGACCAGCATTGGGAGTGTATGTCTGGCAAGGCTGAAGGCTGTTCCTCTCACCCATGCTGCCTGCTGACCAATCTAGATTATGTCACACCCCCTCACTCCAGGAGCCCCACTCTGTGTGTTGGAGAGAGGTATGTGGGAAGTATCAAGCTATCTTCCTGACATTTCTGGGTAGGGGGAGGTTATACGCGTATCTCCTATATGCGTAACTCCATAGGCTGTTATGGGGTCAGTGCTTTCTACTGAACTCTAATCTGTCCCAGATCCATCTCTGTCAATGATGCTCCTTATGTTCCTTATCCTAGAGATAAGACCACAGATTTCTCTTCCAAGTTTGAATAACAACCTCATTACTTTTCCCAGGCTGATTCATGGTATGGGCACTCATCAATCCAGTGAAAATCATAGCCTAAGTGGTTGTTTTGTCTTGGGTAGTCAGAAAGTGAGTAAAAACAAGACAAAAAGAGAAAAAATGGAGATAAAAAACAAGGTAAAGTATGGGGATTTCTAGTCTCCTGTTTAGGAAGTCTAAACAAAGAGTCTTTTTAAGCTGTCATCACTTTTCTACTTTCAATATCTCTGTTGGAGAGTGTCAGAATTTTCCCTTATATCAGCTCAGCTAACTGTATCTGAGTTTATTTTCTGCTCAGATTGCAATTATGTTGGACAGTCGTGCCTGTTTATCTTAAACTTGGTGGGAGAAATTCTTTGGACTCCTCTGAGGGGAGCTTTCCCTCCCTCACTGAGCCACGATGTGCCCTGCACTGCTGCTGTATATTGTTTTTATTAATTCTCTTTCTACACTGGAAACTGATATTTTTGATTGTCATCCAGTTGCTAGCTCTCTTGAGTTGCTTACTGGCATTGTCCCACAGCCTTCCTACCTCAATATGCTGTTGCAGAACCATTGTTTTAATTCACTCTCAAGATGCTACAATATTTTGGGATGCTCTAATCCACCATTTTCTCCAGTTCCCCACTGCATTTTAAAGTCCCAGCTTGTGGTGATAGTTCCTGCTATAATTACTAACACAGTGAGAAAAGTGTCCAAGGAGCTCTTCAGAGAAATTGGGGCTCCCTTAACAAATCCATTCCTCACAGTCATGGTGAAAGTTGTATACTGTGAACTCTTCTAGGGTGGGTAAGAATATCTTGTATGATAAATCCATTCTAAAGTTTCAATCTCTCTAAGCATTTAGACAAGTTTCTCTCCAGAATACAAAGGCATTCTGGCATTTTAATATTATTTAGTATGGGATACATTTTATTTCATGTGTCAACCAAGCTATCAAAAAAAAACCCTTACATATATACATTTAATTTATATATGTGTATATATAATATATATGTATATCTATATGATTATATAGATATACATACATATATAATCTTAAATATTTTCTTATCTCCAAATATATATTTTTGAGAACTTTCTAAACACTTGAGCTAAAACATTGAATTCAAAACCTCTGCTTAGCACCCTATGTAAATAAATTCAGCTTAATAAAATACTATGCTGCTTTTGCCATTATCCTACACCCTTAACAGCCTTTGCCACACATGAATGACGATGGAAAAATAGTTTATATGAGACTTAATACGAACACCAAATATTAAATAGGTATTTATCAATGAAGATACATTTGGGAAGGCTCAAGGATCCAATTAAGTTCCTGCAGCAACACAGTGAAGCAAAAATAGAGAATAACCACACCGATGGGATTTCTAGGGAGATCAGCATTCCCAAGGTTTCTGAAGATGGCTCAGAAAAAGATGAAGGGTGAGGGCTATCAGCATAAGCCATACAGGGGGGTGCCACCTGTAAGTTACAATGGAGAGACATTCCAAAGGTTGTCAAATATTTTCTTTCCACTAAATATATGCTATTCACTAGAACCTAAAATGTCCACAGTGCTCAACAATGATGACCAGATTTTCAGTGTATTTCAAGGAACACTAATTAATAAGATGGTAATAAGTATCATATATATGTACATAAACACATATGCATACAAATATATATATATGAGATAGACTGTATGTGTATGTATTTTCTTTTTTCTTTTTTCTGGGGGCGTACCATGGATTGAACCCAGGAGTGATTAGCTACTGAGCTTCATCCCCAGCCCTAGCACTGTTTTATTTTTAATTTATTTTTTAAATATTATTTTTAGTTGTAAATGGACACAATATCTTTATTTTTATTTGTGCATAAATTTATTTTATTTTATTTATTTTATTTTATTTTTTTTTGTTATGTGCTGGGGATTGGACCCAGGGTCTCATGCGTGTGAGGCAAGCACTCTACCACTGAACTACAACTGCAGCCCCATTTTATATTTTATGTTGAGTCAGGGTCTTGCTAAATTGCTTAGGGCCTTTCTAAATTGCTGATGCTCTCTTTGAACTTTTGATCCTCCTGTCTTAGCCTCCTAATGCACTGGGATTATAGGCATGCACTACCATGCCTATATTTTAGTTTTTACTTGGCCTTAAATTGAATGCTTAAAAATGTCATCAGTTTATTATGCAATCTGAGTTGCCCATTAGAAATGACATTGTTTGTCAACCACATCTTAAATTTGGACATCCACAGCAGCACCCTATTATCAAATGTAAATGTTATATGTGAGATCAGTCTTCAGCAGGCCTTAATGAATCAAGTAAATTACATGAGGAAATAGTCCAAATACATAAAGTTCCAACTTCTGCCATATCACCTTCTTTCTTCCAGTTTTAACTGTAGCCTCAAAGGAGTTTCCTACTTTTACTTTTCAGGAAGAGAATATTCAGGCCTGGTTTATAGATGGTTATCTATGACATACAGAGATACTACTAGAAGGTGGATAGCTGTAGGACTATGGCCTCTTTATGGGACATCCATAAAGAACAATGATGAAGCAAATCCAGAACTTCAAGTGGTGCACTGTATTGTTCATTTTGTTTGACAGAGTTTTGGTTATATAATAAGGCAATGAATTTGTTGAATCATCGAGGATTTGGAAGGAATGTGATTAGAAAATTAGTAACTAGAAACTCTGAGGAAAAGTTATCCTGATAAATCTCTTTGCATGGTAAAAATCTGGAAGATAGTTGTTTATCATATAAACTCTTACAAAAGT
The DNA here is from genome assembly GCF_021218885.2 of Marmota monax. NCBI lineage: Eukaryota > Metazoa > Chordata > Mammalia > Rodentia > Sciuridae > Marmota > Marmota monax. The sequence continues at coordinate 5,980,078 of NW_026695065.1, read as the reverse complement.
GACATCAACAGAGGAAGAGTGCATAGGGTGACCTGCTCTATGGACAAAACTCAAACTATTTCCCCTTCCACCCCTGAATTTCTCCAGTTGTATCACAAACACAATAATAATGGTAGTAGGAATGTTGGTTTCACATGAGTTCAGCAGTAAGAACTTTCAGTCACCAAGATCTCCCTGGATTGTGTCAGCAGTGGATACTAATCCCAAGCAACGTTCTTGTGGCCAAATTTGGATAGGGAATTAGTATGGTAAAATATGACAATATTCACGCTGGTGATTATCCATCTACCTGTAACAGATTGATCACATTGTACTTCTTCTATCATGGAAGGAATTTGCTTTAATCTTACTGGGGTAGACCTAGATTCACATTTGCCTTCCCTACATGTAATGCTTTGGTGAAAACTAACCCCTGTGGGCATGCATCATACCTTATCCACTCTTAGGATTTAACACACAGCAACATTTCTGGTCAAGAAAATTACTTCAAGCAAATGAAATCTATCAATGGTCCCATGCTCATGGAATTTACTGTTCTTACCATATCCCTCATCAGAGATATGATGCCTTGATAGGTGGAATGGCCTTTTAAAGACTCAGTTACAGTGCTGGCTAGGTGGCAGTAACTTGCAGATCTGGATAATTTTCTCCAGGAGATTGCATATTGCCCTAAATCAGTGTCCAATATATGATGACAATTCTCCTTTAGATATGATTATTGGGCCTAGAAATTAAATAGGAATGGAACCACTGTTTCTCTTAGTGATCCAATAGCGTATATTTTTCCTTCCTTTTCCCATGTTCAGCTGGTTTAGAGATCTTAGTTCCAAAGGAAGGCATTCTTTCACTAGGAACAAAACAATAATTCAAATAAGACATAATTCCCTCCTTCCATTTAGTATGGCATCTCAATCAATAGATAAAGAAGGGAATTATGTACCAGTGTGACTAATTCTGACAACTGAAGGGATAAGAGAGTCCCTCAAAATTCAAACATGTCCTGCCAAACTTCAGTAGCCCATTCTAAAAATTTATCTGACAAGTAAATTTCTCCATTTTTAAATTTATGTAAAATTCTGTCGTTATCCTTGAAATTTGAACTTTTTTTGCTTTATTGAGTATCATTATTGGACTCTTTCATTATTATACTGTTTTATTGTAAGATAATTTTAAATTCAGGTACTAGTTTAGTTATGGATTTTTTTGTTTTTGTTTTTAGCAAATTGTCTGATAAATTTGTTAATTTTTCTTACAGTTTGTTTTTCTGATATCTGTTACCATCATTCTATTGCTAATATTCTCATTTATAGAATAATTCCTTTTATATCATAAAAAACTTTTTTATAATGAAAACTTCTGATTTTTAATGTCATTTATCAGGTAAGTGAGGTATATTTTTCAATATACTAACATGGTTTTGTTGGGTTTTACATTTTTATTTCATAGAATCTCTCAAAATATGGCATACATTCTCAGTTACTGTTGGTCCTACACTTCTGAGAATTTCTGACTTGTTTGCTAATTCATCCTGTAAAAGTAGTCATTTTTCTTTTCTAGATACTGACATGGTTCTCTGTTAATCCTTGCCATTGAATAGTTTGCCTGACTTTGTGTAAATACTGGTATATTTGCATTATTATTTATAATGATGATTATTATTTATAATAATAATAATAATGATTTATAACCTTGTCTCTTAGCTGTAGATTGGGCAGGCTGGAGTGTGGTCAGCGAGCATGGGCAGTCACTGCATGGAGCCCACCATGCCAGCTCAGGCCTGAGGCACAGCAAACCAGAGATGAGTAAGCCAGAGTATGCATATCTGTTGCAAGGCAGCCTGAGCTGGCCATGTGAGGATGAATGTTCCACACAGAACCACAGTATCCATGACCTGAGGACCTCAACCTCCTACTTTCCAATGAGGATTGGAAAAACAGAAGTGGGGCAGACCTGAATGGGACTGCAGGGCTCATCAATAGCAATGGTACTTTTTCAGACCCTGACTGGCATAGATTTGGACCAATAGTGTTGACCCATGTGCCATATATATATATATATATATATATATATATATATATTTTTTTTTTTTCACACACCCTTAGACTAGCACAATCAAGTGGCAACCTACTACTATCAGGTCCCCTTTTGCCCTGGGGGAGTAGTCTGTTTCTGTTCGCACTTGAATAAATCCTACTCTTATACTCACTCATCTTCATCTATGGATTTATTCATTGAATTCATGAGACATAAATCCAGAAAAAAATGGTGGTGAGCTTCTGGGTTCTGCTTCAACAGGAGATGGCATATTCCACCATTAAGAGCTGCAGAGGTCCACAGCTTATGCAGTCCCCAGAAGGAGAGAAATTTCAGTTTCAATGGCAATTACTATCATTTTAAATTGTAAAATTTTAAGTTGATTCATACGTTTATCTCTGGAAAATTTTATTAGTTTGCCCTCCCTAATCTAGTTGTAACAATCTATTTTCTGCAAAAACATTATGGTTGTTGAGCATATTATCAATCCTCATTTGTAATTTATCTTTTATGATTTGTTTCACCATCAAAACTTACGTCATACATGTATATTTTTTACTTTGTTTTTTTAAATGGTCCAATTTTCATTTTGTGATGAATGTAGTGTACCTTTAATACCATGGCTTCAACAAATGCAAGGACTGTGTCTAAGCAGGTGTGGATATGACCAGGTTGACTGGTATTATCACTGTGATGTCAGAATTCTTAAAAATTAAGTGCATGTTGACCTGGAAACCTTCATGTATACAATATTTCAGAGCCAACATAGAGCAGCAACCTGATAATTCATCCTTTCCAGGTAAAATATATTTTATAATTTTGGATTTTTATAGGATTTTTATAGGATTCTAACTTTATCTTTGACTTTTGACATTTCAACCAAATTGTGTCATCTTTCCATTAATATTATTGTGACATATGTTATAATATTTGTTTGGTTTCTATATTCTATATTTTCTATATTTTCCTTTATTTTCTTCTTTTTAATGTAATTAGATTGATGTTGTTTTCAGGAATGTTCCATGAATATGCTAGATAATTCATTATTTATTCTTCCAAATTTCTCTCTCTCTCTTTTTTTTTTTTTATTTGAGACACGGTCTCAGTAAGTTGCCTAGGGCCTCGCTAAGTTACTAAATCTGGATTTGAACTCATGATCCTCTTGCCTCAGCCCCTCAAGTAGCTGAGATTATAGGCGAGCATCACCGCACATGGCTCATTTCCTATATGTTTGAACACAACATATTTTATACCTTAATAGCTGAAAATGTTTTTCTTAATCATCAACTTTAAATCTACTACTCATATGAATCTTTAGTATTTTAACATAGGCCAATATTGTCACTGAGAATATGTGAATACCTGGTGTGATATTTCATTATGAGGTGAGAAACTCCCTCAAAATTCTAAGTAATCCTGATAACTTTATGTCATAGTGTTCAAGATCCAGTTTAGGCCAGCCTGAAAATTCACCCTTCCCAAATAATCTATTTTGTAACATTTCTGAATTTTTATGATATTTTAACTTTATCATTGACTTTGGAAATTTCCAGTAGAGTATATCTTTCCTTTAGGATTATTCTGGTATATGATAAAATAATTAAATTTTCATGTTGTGAAATTTTTCTTTATTTTTTAAAAAGTAACTAATAAATCTCTCATCTATACTTGTCCACTCTTACTGCTTCTTATAAATTATTCATTTTAAATCTCTTTATTCAAAATAAATTTTACACTGTAATACCTGAGAGCTTTTTCATTCATTTTTATCTTTAAATTTATATCTATACAATAAGTAAATATTTAATATCCTAGTCTAGGCCCATCCTGGTACTGTGAACATGTAGTCATCTTGGTTGGCTTTTTCATTGTGAGGTCAGAAACTATCTGAATATTCTAGGTATTTCTGGTAACCTTCATTTATACAGTGTTCAAGAGCCAGATTAGGCCAGTCTGATAATTACTCTTCTCAGGTAATGCATATTTTTACCTTTTCTGAATTTTATGAGATTTTAACTTTATCCTTGACTTTAGAATGTTCAAGTAGAGTATATCTTGGTTTTGACATCTTTCCATTGGAATTATTGTGATAGGTTGTGGTATAATCATATATAAATATAAATAAATAAATAAATAAATATATATATATATATATATATATATATATATATATATATATATAATACTGTCACCCAAAAGTATAATATATATATATATATATATATATATATATATATATATATATATATATACCATCTCAGTATCACCATTTTAATGCCTAATAGTTCTTTCAAACTCAATTCATCCAATGCAATCCTGATTATATCTCCAGATTTTCTTTTTTTGGAACATTCTGGAATTTTATAAGTGGCACTTGACTTTCCTCCTTTTCCTTAGGCCAAGCACTTGGTGTCATGTTTTATTTCTCACTTTCTGATACTATATATATATATGTTGTGTAACACATATATATGTGTTGTGTAACAACATATATATGTTGTGTAACATATGAAAAATAAAAGTATTTCTGTTAATCTAAGTATGGCATTTTTTATCATTTCTAATCTGAATGCCTTGTCTAAGCCATCATGTCATTGTACTAATGCTATATCAACATCTATTCTTGGCCTTTATGACCTTTTCTCCACAAAGTGGAATACAATGTATTAGTTCCTTAATAGCTTCTAGTGGATTCCCTTTGCAAGTAAAATAAAATGAATACTATCACTCAAAAGTATATGAAATATTCAATATTTGAAAACTTTCACCTAGAAAAAATACGTTTGATCTAATTCTCTTTGTTTTATTACACCCTTAAGTACTCATTCTTCTCCACCCTCACTGATTGCAGCAACTACCAGTTTTCTCCTAATTCACTATGCTACTGCTAAAGTGGTCCATCTGTTGCTTGGCACTTGTCTTTCCAGGACTTGGTACTCAGTACTTCATCTGTTTACCAACCAATTTTTCCATTGTCTTGTATAGTTTTCTCCTTTCATTATTCAAGTGTTAACTCAAACATTACCTCCTAAGAGAGGATATCTTAGCTTGATCTGACTAAATAAACTCTCCATTTTATCCGATTTCTTTTTTTCACTGTTACCTATTTCATTGTCTTTAAGTGACACAATTAAAGTCTGTCATTATGTGTCCTGCACCTTAGTCTTCCCTTCCCCACATTTACACAGTGGGATCTAAATTTCTCAATTAAAAATTTGATTTGTTCATTGTTTTATTTGCATTGCCTAGCAAGGTGTGGGTTGTGTTCCAGGTACTAAGAAAAAATATGTATTTTATGCCTGTTTGATAACATTAAAAAGATAAGTGAAAGATCGGAAGAAAATAGAGCAGAAGAATATACTGAATAGAAAATAGTACTAAGAAAATTGGTAATAATAAACATAGTAGGAAAATGGATGCTGCTTATGAACAAAAGAGAAAAATGTGAGTGGCAAATAAAAAAAATTAACTCAGTACATAGTCAGCCTAGGTGTCAATAAACAGATGAAGGAATAAAGACAATGTATATACACAATGGAATTTTATTCAGCCATTAGAAAGAAATTATATAATTTGCAGAAAATGAATGGAACTGGACAGCATCATATTAAACAAAGCAAGACAGAGTCAGAAAGAGAAGTATGTGGAATCTCATCATGAAAATAGAAAGGAAACAAATGAGATAGAAAAGGAAGGGGTGAAAGGAGGGTAAGGGAAGATCTTGGAGAGTGAAACTTGTCAAATTATGATATATGCATGTATCAGTATGCCACAATGAAACCCACCATTCTGTATAATTAATATACATCAAGAAAAAACAAAAAACTCAGATTTTAATATCTAGAGAAATGCAAATAAAATATCCATAATATTACCTCCTCATAATGTAAACAAATGTTAAAAAGTTTAACCATATCAATTGCTGACTAGGACAACTCTTACTCTCAATTACTATATTTATCTATTTGTTGATTTGTACCAGATTGTGGAACTGAATTGATCAGTATACTTCCCTTTGAATAACAATGGACTCACATGTGGGGAAAGAGCATTCTGCTAATGCAAGCAGCAGTTTTTGGAGCAAATTTAAAATATATAATAAATTGTGCGCACTCCCCACCCCAAGGCTAAATTTCTGTTTTCTTTTGTGTAGTGCCTGGAATTAAACTCAGGACTTCATACATGCAACTGTTCTATAACTGAGTTATATCCACTGCCCCTAGAGTTAAATTTCTAAGAAAAGAAACATGCCTACTTGTATAAAGGAGCATTCATTAAAATGTTGATATCAAAATATTCACATTAATTAAAAATTTAAGACACTATGGATAACCATGAATAGATGTTTAATATATGTGCTATTTCATCTTTTCAATGACATACTGAATATGTGATTAAAATGTATCAATATGTATAGGTTCAAATAACCAAAATATCGAGTGAAATTTTTTATATATACTTTTTAAGAATCATACCATCTTTACACTTACAGCCACATTTAAATACTTATCAGTGTTATACATTGTGTATATTTGCATATACCTAAGTAAAAGTCTTTAAAATATATGTAGAAGAATATGTTAAACTCATGAATTTAGGCCTAGGCCTGAAACTCAATGGTACTACATTTTGAAAGTATCAAGTAGTGCTTCACTCAATCCAAATTTCTGTCTATAACATTAGTTAATAAGAATTTTCATACTCAAAAATTTAAGAAAGGGAAATATTAATAAGAAATGATTGGGGCCCATACATTTGTGTGTATGAAACCACTTCCATTTCATTATATGTGTTTATTTAAAATGAACAATAACAAATAGACCCATTCAGAGTTGTAAGATGTTACCCAGAAGAATTTCATGTATAAATTGTAAATTTTCCTAATATAGGGTTTTTAACGCTCTGTATAAAGGAGACCAACCCTAGATGACTATAAGTAGAAACAGACTAACATAAAATTATTCTTATAACAAAATTTTAATATGTAACATTTAAAAACATCAAATAATTATGTTTGTTTTAGTTCATTTTTATATTCTAGAAGATTGTTCAGGTCTCAGGAGGCATTAGCATCTTCTCCTTGTCCCTTAAGTAAAGCTAAAGAGCCATTTTTCCCCTAAGGTTCTGTATTAGAATTTTACATGCTATCTGACTTTGGAAAAAACTATCCATTATATGTATCAGACTCTCCATTTATTGAAGTAAACGATATACTATTGTCTAACTCATGAGTTTCTTTCTATATTAGGTCATATTTGTAAAAATAGTTTCTTGCATATAGCACTCAGTAAACACTGGCACAAATCTGCAGCTATAATTGTAAAATGTAAATATTTGTTAATTTTAGATTTAGAGTACATATGCTGACATTCCTCTTAACATCTTTTTCAAATATTTATTTTGTAGTTGTATTTGGACGCACATGATAGGCAAGTTCTCTACCACTGAGCCACAACCCCAGCCCTCCTCTTAGTACTTTATACAAGATTTTATGCTTGGAATATTTTGTTTATAAAAATTCAGAAAAATTATGAAAAAAGCAATGGGTAAAAAAAGCAGAAAAAGTATAATCTTCTATTTTTTCTATTTTAAAATTGACAAATAGAGTTAATATGTCATTAAAATATCTTCTAATCATCAAGAGAAAAAGTTAAAATCATCAACAACAAAGGAAAAACAAAATAGGAAAAATATGAAGAGCTAGTTTTTAGAAGAGGAAATCTAAATGGACAAAAATTTTAAGTAACAATTGTTGAATCTCGTGTAACCTACTTGTAATAATATGATAACTCCTGAAATTTTAATGGTAACAGAAAACAAGCAAGAAAGGTTATCGACATGGGAGTGTCTGAAGAAAATAATGGTGATCATATCCTAGAATACATTATGAAAGTATAACAGTGAGTTAGACTCTGAGTACAAAAGACAAAGACTGTACAAAACCCCCCACACCTTGGCGAAAATGATTACATAATTCAAAAAGCAACTATCTGAAGAAACAAGATTTTGTACAGGAGCAGACAGGTTTTGGTACGGAGTGTATGCATAGCTGGGGAAGAAAGACAAGGAGCTGTATATGAAAATTCCTGTATCCATGGGTTTTAGAGTAAGTACAGTTAGCATAAAACACACAATAACAGGGAATCCATGTGGAAAAGATTGATAAATTATATAACACTATACCCAACAACAGCAGAACAAACCTTTTTTTTTTTTTTTTTTTTTTCACAAGTACAGATGATGCCTTTATCAGGTTATTGGTATTATGGGCCATAAACACTTCTCTATTCAATTTTTAAAAATTGACACTATACAGATTAATTTTCTACTCACAATGGAATTAAATGAAAAACCAACATTAAGATAACCAGGGAAGTATCAAATACTTGAATAATGTGCAATACCTTCCAAATAAATATTGGGTAAAAGAATGAAATAGGTATTAGAAAACATTTTGAATTGAATGAAATTACAGAATATGAAAATTTCTTGGATATTAAAGCAGGGATGAAAGGAGATTTTGTAGGTTTAAATGAGAAAATCTAAAATCACAGAAAGTCTAAAATCAATTATCTAAGCTTCCATTAGAATATAACTAGAAAAGGTAGAACAAAAACTAAAGGTAAAATGAAAATAATAAACAGTAGAAATCCTTTCAAAAGAAAGAAAAAAAATAAAAACAATAGCAACAAAATTAAGGAATTTTTCTTTAAAAATCAATGGAACTAATAAACCTCTAACTAGACTAGCCAATTAAAAAATAAGAAAGAAACAAATCACCTATATTGACCATAGTACAGGGGACATAAAAAGAAAATCTTCATTCATTAAAAAGATAACAAAGAGGCCTGGGGGTGTGGCTCAGCAGTAGAGTTCTCGCCTCACACACCCTGGGTTTAATCCTCAGCACCATATAAAAATAAATAAGTGAAATAAAGGTATTGGGTCAACTACAACTAAAAAACATATTAAAAAAATAACAAAGGGATATTTTTAAACTCTCCCTTTGGAGCTGGGGGTGTAACTTAGTGGTAGAGTTTTGCCTATCATGAGTGAAGCCCTGAGTTCAATTTCTAGCACAAAGCAGAAACAAAAAACTCACATCCTCACATTTTTAAGACATTGTTATTTAAACTATCCCTGGAGGAAAAGCTGCTTCCATAATATGATTTTGATTATACTTGGAAAAAAATCATCCATTAAAAAAACTTAGGTAAAAGGTCATTTAACAAAATTGAACAAGCTGTGTCTTTGCAGGCCTTTTCAAAACATCCAAGAAAGGGTTATAGTGAATATTATTTGTCTGATTTAGTAGGCATAAGAACATTTATTATACAAAATGTTACATAAACCCTTATTGAAGTACTACTGTTCCATGAAAAACAATTGAGAAATAACTCTTAGAATTTACCATGAATAAAAATATATGTAAGAGGGCTGGGATTGTGGCTTAGTGGTAGAGTGCTCGCTTAGCATGTACAAGGCCCTGGGTTCCATCCTCAGTAAGACATAAAAATAAAATAAAGGTATTGTGTCCAACTACAAGGGACTGACTATAAGACCATTATGGTTATTTAAAAATTCATCTACTACGCATATTTCTATTCAATTTTGTAAAAAAAAATAATTAAAAAGAAAAGTTGACATGTTTGAGTCACTCTGCCAGAAGTAACCACGATTTTCTAAATATTCTTTCATGCAGAAATAACATTTGAGCAGAACAACAAAAAGATTTCTTAAAGTGTTTGATATATTGTTCTATCTTACCTTTTCATCAAACCCAGTTACCTGAAGTGCCCCTGTGGTGGTAAATTTCTGAGAGCACAAACTTACCTTACAGGTTAACAAAATGAATTGATATGACAATGTCATGGAACAGTCAATCTGCCTTAATACGAATTGAAAAGCTAAAGACAAAAGTATTATTCTCCCATTGCTTGATTTACAATGATTTTGCATTTAAAATGTAGTTTTACTAATGTTATATATAACTCCAGTGCACTAATAAAAATGTAAAAGAATGATCATCACAAATAATGCAATGTTCATCATCAAATAAATATTATGAACTGAGTGAACAGACATTGGAATGTAATGTGTTTATATTGATTTTTAGAGCAAAGAAAAGGCCTCTTTTCCAAAAAGTTCAGAATACATGATAAATTTAGATACTTTGATGCCTCCAAACAATGCTGCTGCCAGAAAAAATTTAAAAGGATTCTCTTTAATCTGCTCCAAATGAATCAATCAATTGTTACTTTTATAATTAATAGATGAGATCATAAAATTAAAAGGTACAGTATGATACAAATTTCCAAATGGAAAATAATGTGAAGCATCAGTCGAATCTTTAGGTGAAATAGTTCGATTTGTTTAATAAGGAATTTACTTTCAAATTCAGCAGCATTTTAAAAATGTTATTCTATGTTGAGCTCTAAACCTAAAGATATAAGAGCATTTTTAAGTGATTAGCTTTGAAACTAAGAATAAAATAGATGCACATACATAAATTCCCTCGGAAAGTTTCACAAATATTTTGAAACCCTGTAGAGGCTGACAATTAAAATATGGCTCAACTGCATCAATAAATAAATATAGGATTTTTTGTTGTTAATTTAAATTAAGTAAATTTATAATTTCCAGAACACAATGATCTATTGAGGTTTAAATTTCACTATATATCTATATCTATATCTATATCTATATATCTGTGTGTGTGTATGTGTGTGTGTGTACACACACACAAACACCTCTGGTGTCTACAAATATTACTTATAAATGGTTAATTAATTGAATTATCAAACAGATTCAAGTTATCTTTGAGGACTTGTGATAATATAGCCTTCATAGTTATCACATTTTTTCTTACTTGACTTTGTAATTTTTATATTTGAAAGTATTTATTGTTATGCTTTTAACTTCCTATTATCTTTATTATGGTGTGCCGCAGTCTGGCTGGGCACAATCAGGAGCCACTTGTCAAAAGAAACTAACTTTATTTTTAGAACCACACACGCCAAACAAAACAGCCTCTCAGGAAAAACCCTCAGAGCCCCAACTGCCACCACTGGCTTTCCACAAGCCTCTCTCTCCAACCAAGCGTCTCTCTCCACCTCCCACAATCCTCCTGCTCTTGAGGCCGATTGGCTGGGTCATGTGGGTGGAGCCAAAAAAGTCCCCCAATGAGCAGCTCCGTGGTCTGAAAGGGCAGGGAAACAGCCCAATGAGCATCACCGCAGAGGAGCCAATCAGCTAGATGTTGCTGGGGCTGCTGTGAGCCAATCATCAGCTTGCAGCTGGAAGTTTGCTGGCAGCTGGAATCAACTTTAAATCTACTACTCATATGAATCTTTAGTATTTTAACATAGGCCAATATTGTCACTGAGAATATGTGAATACCTGGTGTGATATTTCATTATGAGGTGAGAAACTCCCTCAAAATTCTAAGTAATCCTGATAACTTTATGTCATAGTGTTCAAGATCCAGTTTAGGCCAGCCTGAAAATTCACCCTTCCCAAATAATCTATTTTGTAACATTTCTGAATTTTTATGATATTTTAACTTTATCATTGACTTTGGAAATTTCCAGTAGAGTATATCTTTTTTCTTTGCACACTTTCCTGATCTGGAATTAAAAAAAAAAAAAAAAAAAACATGCCTTATGCATAGTCATCAGCACCTCAATTCTTTGCATTATCATATTTATTAGGTCAATCCATGGTTTTTCAGTAGTATGTTCCTTTTTTATTACTGAGTAATATTCCATTTTGATTTCCTTAATGACGGTTTTAATGCAATTTCCTTTCCTTGCTCTGTCTCCTCTAGTAAAATTATGCATATCAAAGAACTATAGACTGCTTTTTTGAACACAGTTTTTTTCTCTACTGTCATTCCCTTTGGGATATAACTTGAACTTATAAATTTGATATCATTGATACAGTGATGTTTTTCAAATGTATAACTCCAGCGCCAAAGTTCTGAAATTTTTTCTAACTTTTTTTAAAAAAAGGAATCGATAGTCTATTTTTCACCAGTCTCTCATCTACACTTGTCTATTATTGCTACTTCTAAATTATTCATTTTAAATCTCTTTAATCACAATATTTTTACATTGCAATATCCCAATGTCTTTATTTTCATTTTTGTCTTATATTTTTTATCTATCACTTGGCTAAATCTTTAATATCCTAGTATAGGTCTATTCTGGTACAATGGACTTATGGCCATCTTGGTTGGCGTTTTTTATTGTGAGAGCAGAAACCCCTCAAAATTTTAGGTAGTCTCAGTAACCTTCATGTACACAGTGTTCAAGAGCCAGCTTAGAGCAGTCTGATAATTCACCCTCCTCAGGTAATGTATGTATTCACTTTTCTAAATTTTAGGAGATTTTAACTTTATCCTTGACTTTAGAAAGTTCCAGTAGAGTATATCTTGGTATTGACATATTTCCACTGGAATTATTCTGATAGGTTGTGGAATAATGGTTAAACTTACATATTCTGAATTTTTTCATTATTTTTGAGAAAAGGAATTATATCAATTTTCGCCAAATTTATATTCATCTATTTTTTCACCAATCTCTCATCTATACTTGTCTACTCAATTATTACTCCTTCTAAATTACTCATTTTAAATCTTATTCACAGTATATTTTACACTATAATATGTGAGTGCTTTTTGTTGATTTTTTGTCTTTAAATTTATATTAATAACATGGTTAATCTTTAATATACTAGTCTAGGCCCATTATTTAACAAAATCAAATGTAATTGTTTATACTAGAGCTTTCTGACTTGTAGTTAAGAAAAGGCTGACTAAAAAACTTGAAAGAAAAAGGGAAAAAATGAAAAATAAAATGTCTACAGGTTGATTTGAATAAGTGATATATTCTTGGGGATCTAGGAGACCGCGTGTACATGTGCTTATGAATAACTTGACAAAAGACTAATATTTGGTGGCTGATCTGATAGCCACCAAAAACAAAAAGTGAAGGCTAAAGCAGAGCTGTAAAATTCTGAAACACATACATACAGAAGATTAATCAAAAATTGGATAATTATTGGTTCAGCACATTAAAAGAAATATTGAATTATAATATTTGTAGGCCACTAATCTATCCAAACAGAGAATTCTGTGGCTATAGACACAAAATAACACAGTTTCATATAATTTGTTCATTAAAATTACTTAACAACAACAACAAAACAAACTCTGAAAGGAACAGAATCCAATTTCCATATTTGTCACATTACCTAAAAATGTACATTTTCCAACAAAATTATAAAACCTGCAAAGAAACATAGAAATATGCTCCATACACACATAATAATGTCATCAATGGAAAGTGATTTTGAGGAAGTATAAATGTTGAATTGACCAGAAAAAAGGGTTTATATCAGTTATTATTATTATGTATAGGATTATATAAAGATTTAAAGGTAAGTATGACAAAACTAACTCATCAAGTCAAGATTAGCAATAGAGATATAAATTAATTTCAAAAGAACCAAACAAATTCTGGGTTGCAAGGTGGACTAAATGAAAAATTCACTAGATAGGCTAAGTAACAAATCTGAATTAACAATACAATGGAATCAATGAATATTAAGAAAGGCCAACTGAGAATACAGTCTGGGTAAGAAAAAAAAAGAATGAGGAAAAATAGAGCCTTAGATACCTATGATGTACCATCAACATATACATAATAGGATTTCTAGAGAAGAAAGGAAAAGAAAGAATGCTTGAAAAAATAATAGCCAAAACTTCCTCACATTTTATGAAACACTCTAATCTGTATTTTTAAGAAGTTCAACAAATTTCAAAAGTATAAACTCAAAGAGCTGCACACCTACATACATTATACTGTCAAAATGAATATCAAAAAGTCTTGATTACAAAAATAGAAAAGCAACTTATCATGTATTCTTGATAAATTCTTGATAAAATACCAAAATATTCATTAGAAACCATTAAGACCAGAAGGCACTGGAATGATAAAATTAAAGTAATGAGAGTAAGTAGGAAGACTGTCAACCAATAATTCTGTATGCAGGAAGAAGACAATCCCAAAATTTAAGAAGAAATTAAAATATGCCTCAGTTGACAACAACAGAACTTGTCACTAGGAGATCTGACATACAAGTAATACTAAATGGTAGCCCTTCAGGATTAAAAAAAAAAAAACGTTAGAGGCTAATAAGTAGTTTATATAAAGAAAAAAAAGAGAGGAATGATTAGCTACAAATAAATTATAAAATACAATATTATTTTCTTGTGCAAATTATTTTGTCTTCTATCAGATTGAAAGAAAACTATTAAAAATAATGATTATGAACTGTTTTAAAGAGCTTATAAATAAAAATAAAATCTGTATGACAGTACTTCAATGAAAGATGGATGAGGGAAAACAGGTATATTTCACTAAAATTTTGTGTAGTGTTAAAATTTAGTTGGGCTGGCATTGTAGCTCAGTGGTAGAGTGCTTGCCTAGCATGTGTGAGGCACTGGGTTCAATTCTCAGCACTGCGTATAAATAAATAAAATAAAGGTCGTTTGACAAATATAAAATATTACAATAATAAAATTTAGTCAGTGTAATACTAAACTACATTGTATTCAACCAAAGTAATAATTGCAATCCTTGGGGGAAGCCCAAGTGAAAGCACAAAACATATATAGAGAAAGGAGAATAAAACTGTGTTCTAGAAAATATCTATAAATAGAAAAGCATGCTTTAATGGAATAAGGGGGAAAAAGCTACATAAAACATATGAAAAGAGTAATTTGACCAGGCTTACATCTTATATGAACAATTAGAGTAAACGAAAAGAGATTCAACATTCTGGTCAAAAGACAGATAATTTCATGACAGAAAAATAAATATAATCCAACTGTATGTTGTTTAGAACAAACATATTCAAAGAAACAAATAGGTTCAAAGTAAATGGGTAAAAACAGATGAACCATGAAAACAGTACTTAGAAACGATTTAGTGTGGCTACAATAATATCATATAAAATAAAATTTATGACAAAAATTGTCATTAAACACATATTTTTCACTAAAAAAGGGTCAATAATCATGAATACACAAAATTTCCAAAAATAGAAACACCTAATAAGAGTCCTTAAATATGTGAAACAGTGAAGAAAGAACAGAAGGAAAAACAGATAATTCAACTATAATAATCAAAATGTCAATACCTGGTTTTGAATAATGGATGGGACAACTAGATTGAAGATTAACAAAAAAGTATGAGACCTGAACAAAACTGTAAATCAACTGAACTTCACAAGCAAGTATAAAAATATATACTCAACATCATGCATATTAAGTGTACATGGAGCATTCTCCAAAATAGATCATGTATTAGCCATAAAGAAAATGCACATAATTTGATAGTATTTGAAATCATTTACAGAAATTTATCTGACCAAATGAACTAAAATTTTAAAAAATTAATAAAATAAATTTGGATATTTTTATGGTTTATGAGGTGTCTGAGAACGTCCTGTATTAATGCAGGAAAGTTGAGAGATAAAATGCTTGAACTATGAGAGTTTTTTTTTTATTAGTTGTTCAAAATATTACATAGCTCTTGACATATTTCATACATTTGATTCAAGTGGGTTATGAACTCCCATTTTTACCCCATATACAGATTGCAGAATCACATCGGTTATATATCCACATTATTACATACTGCCATAGTAATGTCTGTTGTATTCCGCTGCCCTTCCTATCCTCTACTATCCCCCCTCCCCTCCCCTCCCCTCCCATCTTCTTTCTCTACCCCATCCACTGTAATTCATTTCTCTCTCTTGTTTTTTTTTCCCCTTTCCCCTCACTTCCTCTTATATGTAATTTTGTATAACGATGAGGGCCTCCTTCCATTTCCATGCAATTTCCCTTCTCTCTTCCTTTCCCTCCCACCTCTCATCCCTGTTTAATGTTAATCTTCTTCTCATGCTCTTCCTCCCTACTCTGTTCTTAGTTGCTCTCCTTATATCAAAGAAGACATTTGGCATTTGTTTTTTAGGGATTGGCTAGCTTCACTTAGCATAATCTGCTCTAGTGCCATCCATTTCCCTGCAAATGCCATGATTTTGTCATTTTTTAGTGCTGAGTAATACTCCATTGTGTATAAATGCCACATTTTTTTATCCATCTATTGAAGGGCATCTAGGTTGGTTCCACAGACTAGCTATTGTGAATTGTGCTGCTATGAACATCGATGTAGCAGTATCCCTATAGTACGCTCTTTTAAGATCTTTAGGGAATAGTCCGAGAAGGGGAATAGCTGGGTCAAATGGTGGTTCCATTCCCAGCTTTCCAAGGAATCTCCATACTGCTTTCCAAATTGGCCCCACCAATTTGCAGTCCCACCAGCAATGTACAAGTGTACCCTTTCCCCACATCCTAGCTAGCAATTGTTGTTGTTTGACTTCATAATGGCTGCAATCTTACTGGAGTGAGATGGTATCTTAGGGTGGTTTTGATTTGCATTTCTCTGACTGCTAGAGATGGTGAGCATTTTTTCATGTACTTGTTGATTGTTTGTATGTCCTCTTCTGAGAAGTGTCTGTTCAGGTCCTTGGCCCATTTATTGATTGGGTTATTTGTTTTCTTATTGTTTAATCTTTTGAGTTTTTTGTATACTCTGGATATTAGGGCTCTATCTGAAGTGTGAGGAGTAAAAATTTGTTCCCAGGATATAGGCTCCCTATTTACCTCTCTTATACTTTCTCTTGCTGAGAAAAAACTTTTTAGTTTAAGTGAGTCCCATTTGTTGATTCTTGTTTTTAACTCTAGTGCTATGGGTGTCCTATTAAGGAATTTGGAGCCCGACCCCGCAGTATGTAGATTGGAGCCAACTTTTTCTTCTATCAGACGCAGAGTCTCTGTTTTGATATCAAGCTCCTTGATCCATTTTGAGTTAACTTTTGTGCATGGTTAAAGAAAGGGATTCAGATTCATTTTGTTGCATATGGATTTCCAGTTTTCCCAGCACCATTTGTTAAAGATATTATCCTTCCTCCATTGCATGCTTTTAGCCCCTTTGTCAAAAATAAGATAGTTGTAATTTTGTGGATTAGTCTCTGTGTCCTCTAGTCTGTACTGTTGGTCCACCCGCCTGTTTTGGTACCAGTGCCATGCTGCTTTTGTTACTATTGCTCTGTAGTATAGTTTGAAGTCTGGTAATGCTATACCACCTATTTCACTCTTCCTGCTTAGAATTGCTTTTGCTATTCTGGGTCTTTTATTTTTCCATATGAATTTCATGATTGCTATATCTATTTCTATAAGAAATGCTGTTGGGATTTTGATTGGCATTGCATTAAACCTATAGAGAACTTTTGGTAATATCGCCATTTTGATGATGTTAGTTCTGTCTATCCATGAACAGGGTATATTTTTCCATCTTCTAAGATCTTCTTCTATTTATCTCTTTAGGGTTCTGTAATTTTCATTGTATAAATCTTTCACCTCTTTTGTTAGGTTGATTCCTAAGTATTTTTTTTTTTTTGAGGATATTGTGAATGGGGTGGTTGTCCTCATTTCCATTTCAGAAGATTTGTCACTGATATACAGGAATGCCTTTGATTTATGCATGTTGATTTTATATCCTGCCACTTTGCTGAATTCATTTATTAACTCTAGTAGTTTCTTTGTAGACCCTTTTGGGTCTGCTAGGTATAGAATCATGTCATCCACAAATAGTGATAATTTAAGTTCTTCTTTTCCTATTTTTATGCCTTTAATTTCTTTCATCTGTCTAATTGCTCTGGCCAGTATTTCGAGAACTATATTGAATAGAAGTGGTGAGAGAGGGCATCCCTGTCTTGTTCCGAATTTTAGAGGGAATGCCTTCAGTTTTTCTCCATCTAGAATGATGCTAGCCTGAGGCTTCGCATAGATAGATTTTACAATGTTGAGGTAAGTTCCTGTTATCCCTAGTTTTTCTAGTGTTTTGAACATAAAGGGATGCTGTACTTTGTTGAATGCTTTTTCTGCATCTATCAAGATGATCATATGGTTCTTATCTTTAAGTCTATTGATGTGGTGAATAACATTTATTGATTTCCATATATTGAACCAGCCTTGCATCCCAGGGATGAATCCTACTTGATCATGGTGCACAATTTTTTGATATGTTTTTGTATCTGATTCGCCATTATTTTATCGAGGATTTTTGCATCTAGGTTCATTAGAGATATTGTTCTGTAGTTTTCTTTCTTTGAAAGTGTCTTTGTCTGGTTTCGGGACCAGGGTGATATTGGCCTCATTGAATGAATTTGGAAGATATCCTTCTTTTTATATTTCCTGAAATAACTTGAAAAGTATTGGTATTAATGCTTCTTTAAAGGTTTTGTAAAACTCTGCTATATACCCATCCGATCGAGGGTTTTTCTTGGTTGGTAGTCTTTTGATGGCTTAATCTATTTCCTCCTTTGTTATTGGTCTGTTTAAATTGTGTGTATCTTCCTGACTCAATCTGGGCAAATCATATGACTTAAGAAATTTATCGATATCTTCACTATCTTCTATTTTATTGGAATATAGGGTTTCAAAATACTTTCTAATTGTCTTCTGTATTTCTGTAGTGTCTGTTGTGATATTGCCTTTTTCATCCCATATGTTAGTAATTTGAGTTCTCTCTCTTTTTCTCTTTATTGGCATGGCTAAGGGTCTGTGGATCTTATTTATTTTTTCGAAGAACCAACTTTTAGTATTTTCAATTTTTTCAATGATTTCTTTTGTTTCAATTTCGTTGATTTCCGCTCTGATTTTAATTATTTCTTGCCTTCTGCTACATTTGCTGTTGTGTTGCTCTTCCTTTTCTAGGGTTTTGAGATGTAGTGTGAGCTCATTTATTTGTTGTTTTTTTTTTCTTTTTTTGAGGAATGAACTCCAGGCAATGAATTTCCCTCTTAAAACTGCTTTCATTGTGTCCTATAGATTCCGATATGTTGTGTCTGTATTTTCATTTATCTCTAAGAATTTTTTGATTTCCTCCTTTATGTCTTTTGTAACCCATTGATCATTCAGTAACATATTGATCATTTTCCAGGTAATGCAGGATTTTTCCTTCCTTCTTTTATCATTGATTTCCAGTTTCATTCCATTATGATCAGATAAGATGCATGGTATTATCTCCACACCTTTATATTTACTAAGAGTTGCCCTATGGCATAATATGTGGTCTATCTTTGAGAAGGATCCATGTGTTACTGAGAAGAAAGTATACCCACTTGGTGATGGTTGATATATTCTATATATGTCAGTTAAGTCTAGGTTATTGATTGTGTTATTGAGTTCTATAGTTTCTTTATTCAACTTTTGTTTGGAGGATTTGTCCAATGATGAGAGAGGTGTGTTGAAGTCACCCATAATTATTGTGTAGTGGTCTATTTGATTCTTGAACTTGAGGAGAGTTTGTTTTATGAACGTTGCAGCACCATTTTTTGGTGCATACATATTGATAATTGTTATGTCTTGTTGGTGAATGGTTCCTTTTAACAGTATATAGTGTCCTTCTTTATCCCTTTTGATTAACTTAGGTTTGAAGTTGATTTTATTCGATATGAGTATGGCCACTCCTGCTTGCTTCCAAGGACCATGTGAGTGGTATGATTTTTCCCGATCTTTCACCTTAAGCCTGTGTATATCTTTTCCTATCATATGAGTCTCCTGAAGGCAGCATATTGTGGGATCTGTTTTTTTTAATCCAAGTTACTAGCCTATGTCGCTTGATTGGTGAGTTTAAGCCATTAACGTTTAGGGTTACTATTGATATATGGTTTGTACTTCCAGTCATGTTTATTTGTTTATTTATTTATTTATTTATTTTAATTTGGCTTGTTTTTCCTCTTTGATTATTTTTCCTCCTTTACTGAGTTACTTCCCATTGTTGGTTTTGGGTGCTGTTTTTCATTTCCTCTTCTTGTAGTGTTTTGCTCAAAATGCTTTGCAGTGCTGGTTTTCTTGCTGTGAATTCTTTTAATTTTTGTTCATCGTGAAAAATTTTAATTTCATTGTCAAACTTGAAGCTTAATTTTGCTGGATACAATATTCTTATTTGGAATCCATTATTTTTCAGTGTTTGAAATACATTGTTCCAGGATCTTCTTGCTTTCAACATCTGTGATGTAAAATCAGCTGTTAACCTAATTGGTTTACCCCTGAATGTAATCTGCCTCCTTTCTCTTGTAGCTTTTTACATTCTCTCCTTGTTCTGTATGTTGGATATCTTCATAATAATGTGTCTTGGAGTTGGTCTATTACGGTCTTGTATGTTTGGGGTCCTGTAGGCTTCCAGGATTTGGCAATCCATTCCATCTTTCATGTCTGGAAAGTTTTCTAAAATTATTTAATTCAACAGTTTGCTCATTCCTTTGGTTTGGACCTCTATACCTTCCTCCATCCCAATGACTCTTAAGTTTGTTTTTTTTTATGGCATCCCATAGCTCTTGGATGTTTTGATCGTGGTTTCTTACCAGCCTTTCTGCGTTGACTATATTCTTTTTGAGTCGATAAACTTTGTCTTCATTATATGATGTTCTGGACTTCTATTTGATCTAGTCTACTTGTAATATTCTCATTTGAGTTTTTGATTTGGTTTATGGTTTCCTGCATTTCTAGGATTACCGTTTGATTTTTTTTTAAATCTCTATCTCCTGGTAGAGTTCACTTTTTGCTTCTTGAATCTGCTTATGTAATTCATTTTCAAAGTATTCTTTCATTGTTTGGACTTGCTGTCTAATGATTTCTCTAAGATTCCATTCCATCTGAGTCAGGTATGCCTTGAGTTCTTTCTCTGTCCATTTTTCTGATGCCTTAGGTTCTCTTGCAAATTTAAGTTGTCCTGCATTGTTTTTAATCCTTTTTTCCCTTGTTTTTTCATGGTGTTCACGTTACTTTCCAAGTCTGTTTAACTGCTGTGCTTCTGTTTTCTCCTATAAATTTGTTTTGGTTTTGTATACCTCTGTGGTGTCTCCTTTGTGGTGGGAGACTATGTCTAGAGATGTTGGGCTTTATTGTAATTTAAAGCTGCTTCATTCATTTCATAAAAGGCTTATGGATTCTGTAGGCATATAGTGGTCTGTTGTATGGTCTTAGGCCTTTATGTTTAGTTAGTGTACTATGATGGTATGAAGGTTAGTATGTCTTGGCTACTTTGGAAGATTGCTCTACTGAAGGGGGATATTAACAGGCGAATGGATCATGGTATTTGGTAGTAGCTAGGTACTTAGGAGCCCTATAGACAGCCTCGGAACATTCACCTATTTGCATTTAGAAAATTACCCATAATGAAAGTCTTAATGCTTGGTGTGAACATTAGGGGGAAGAGGAAAGAAGAAGTCCTTAAAGAGAAAGAGGAAGAGAAAAATAGGTAGAATAAAGGAGAATGGAAAGAACAATAAAAAATGAAAAGGAAAAAAAAAGAAAAAAATGATAAATGAAGTCTTAGAGTTCTATTTTCTTCTCTTCCAGTAAGTGGAGCTGTGCCCTCTGAGCCGAGCTTCTGCCCTCTATGTGCCGGCAGCAATCCCTGTAAAGCGGCTCCTCTTCCCCTACTGGGCATCTCTCCAGTCCTGTTAGTCCAGAGCCATTTCTCTTCTCCGGCCCCTTCCCCCCTTCCTCCTGCCAGCCAGCCAGACCCCGCTCCCTGGAGGTGATCTCCACAGATCTAGTTACACTTGCAGCCCCCCTGAGTGCCTTATTTCCCAAACGACTGTGCACTCTCTCTGTTTGCCATTCATCCAGACCCCAAGGTTGTGGAGCGGGTGATCTGGGAACCGTCAGCTTAATTTGCCTGGACTCCTTTGGTGGCCACGCCCCCGGGAGCTGGCGGCTAAGACCTTGGGTGTCGCTGCTGGTGGTAGGGGGAGTTGGGAGTCGGGAGTCCCCTCTGCTTCCCTCCGCCGCTACAATCATGCCCAGAGAGCTCTCGGGTGAGATTTTTGAGGTTTCCCAGCTGTATGTATCTGGTGGGGATGGGAGTCACACACCTGTTGGAGCTGATTTCACTGGGAAGGGGTCCCGTCCGCCAAACTCTGGTGATGTCAGCTCTCTGCTATGGCGGGCCCCAGACTCCTTGCCAGAGTGTCTGATAGGAGGGGTGGGTCTGGCCTGTCTCTGGTCTGTCCCAGTCTCGGTTTTAGTTCTCAGTCCGCTGTTTCATGAAGTTTTGGTTAGCAACCTCTTCAAAGGGTCTCTACTCTGCACACGGTATCTGGCAGTGCTGAAACACCTCCTTCTGTGCCGGTTGCCAGACAACGGCGGCCTGCACCATCAAGCGCAGGGTGGCCGAGATTCACCCATCCAAGGCAAGCTGTCACCTCCAATAATCCCAAACTCTCTGCCTAGGTCACCTCACTTTCAGCGGAATTTTGCTGGGAGTTTCTCAGCAGGCAGAATCCGAACGTTCTGATGTGTCTCTCTGTCCGCATGGCTGAGGAGGGTACTGAAAGCGCTGCCTCCCTGCCCACCACCATGTTGAGTCTGGACTATGAGAGCTTTAACCTAATGAGTCCATCCTAGTTTAAATGAACTGAATGGGTTGTAATTGAAGGTAGGTGGGAGATGGCTGGAGGAGGTTGTGTCACTATGACTGCTCCCTGAAAGGGTGCATCTTCTCTGTGGCCCCTTGCTGACCCACCATGACCTAAGTGGCTTTCTTCTACTGTGCCCTTCCACCATGATGTGCTGCCTTGCTGTGGGCCCAGAGCATTGGAGTCAGCCATGTATGGACTGAGATTTCTGAACCCATGAGCCCCTAATAAACTTTTCCTCATCTAAATTATTCTTGTTGGGTTTTTTGTTCACAGTGACACAAAGATGGGTAAAACAGAAATGAAAGAATGTACTACCAAATAACCAGTGGGTTCATAGAGAAGCTATAATGAAAATTAGAAAACACATTGAGGTTAATAAAATGAAAAACAACAAAACTAAGAGAATACATCTAAAGCAGACCATTGAGAGGGAAATTTCTAATTTTAAATGTCTATAATAAAAATAAAGACCTTAAATGAATGATCTAACCTCCAAAAGCCTAACAATGCAGAAGAAAGGCAATAATAAAAACTACAGTAGAAATTAATGAAATGGAGGTTAAAAAACAAATACAGAATGTTAAAAAAATCTACCTATACATTTATAGTCAATTGACATTTAACAATTGAACCATTACCATTCATTGGGGAAAAAGAGTCTTTACAACAAACATTAATGAGGCCATTCAATATCCACACACACAAAAAAAAATGAACGTTGGTCTCTACTTCACACCACACAACAAAATTAAATAAAAAATTTAAGTGCTAACAATAAAAACTTAAATTATGAAATTATTACCAGAAAATGTGTGTGAATCTTGGTGACTTTTGGTTAGGTTATGTAGAATTTTATATAACACCTAAACACAAGTAAACAGAGAAAGTGATAAATGTCATCACAATTTCAAACTTTCATGCATCAAAGTGTATAGCATTAAAAAAGTGAATTTGGAATGTTCCAGGGTAAAGGCCTATTGTGGAGCTAAGGTACCCAGAGCAGTTCTATCTCACTGGTTTTTGTGATAATGCCAGAAAGATTTCAAATATGTTGCTCAGAGTAGCAGACGTGTGTTTATTGAAGGGATAGGAAAAGAAAAAGGGGATAGTCTTAAGGGAGAGAATGGATCATCTCAGAGAGGTGAAGAATGGTGTGCCCCTCCTGCCCTCCAGTTCTATAGGGGGTCTCAGGGAAGTTTCCAGAGTCCTGCCCAAGTCCACTTCTTGACTTTTGACTGACAGCAAGATGACATCAGACATTCAAGTCTCCACTGCTCATGAAAATTCTAGGACACTTTGGCCAATGCTGACCAGATTCAACTGGAACCTGTTCTTACACATTTTAAAGTAGAGGGGAATTACCCTTATCTCCCTGAGTTCTGGAACCTGCTCTGTGTAAATACCACAAAATTTCTCCCGTCTACAGTAACTTGTATTCTTATCAGTATTTTGGACCTGCATTTCTCATGCAGATAATAGGTTGTTTGCTGAAGGACATAACAAACCCTATTGACTTAAGCCAGATAAGGTTGTTGGAAAATTACTTTAAAAAAAAAAGCAGAAGGGTATCAGCACAGTGGGCCCAGTTTATAGAATTATCCTTTTTAACCTTATGTTCTCACTGCTAATGTATGTTTGTTGCCTATCAGGAGAAAACACTTGCAAATCACATGCCAAGAATATGGCAGAGTAGGAGATACCAGGTTTCATTCCACCACAAAAATCAACAATGATACATTTATCCATTGTTATGGTTTGGATGCGAGGTGTCCCCCAAAAGCTTGTGTGTGAGACAATGCAAGAAGTTTTAGAGGATAAATAATTGGGTTGTAAGAGTCTTAACCCAATAAGTGATTTAATCCCCTGATAATCTTAAAGATTAATTGTGTGGTGAGTGAAGTGGTAGGGTGTAGCTGGAGGAGATAGGAATTACTGAGCTTTCTTAAAAATTACTTTGATTTCTTTTAAGGTGATTTATAGATGTCCATTTTTGGATATCTCCATCTATGGGGGAAGGTTGTCAAGTCCAGTAGTATCCATGACCCTACTTCACCAGATTCTAAAACTGTAGCTCCTCAATGACTGCCTGAACTCTAGATCTCAGTTCTAGGACTTTCCACAGAAGCTACACCAAAGACAACTGTGCATCCATCATCATGAGCATGGATACTATTGGACTTGACAACTACAGGATTCACCTTGTCCATGGAAGTAAACGGTATTAGTGGGACCAAACCCAGAAACCTTTGCAACCAAAGACTCCACCAACACTTGACGCTACTGTAGATACCCCATTACCTTGGCCACTGAGGACCTCTGCAATCTTTGACAATGATAACTTTAGCTTACAGCTGCACAGAAACTATAACACTATATCCTCACTAGAGCTAAAACCCTTTGAGCTGGTATACTCAACCTTCCCCCATAGATGGAGGACTTTCCACACTGGTCACAATAGCACCTCTCAGCCTATAAACTCTGCAACAGGTGATTATTCCATCAAAGTACAGACATTAATGCAAAGAAATAATAAACATTAAAACCAAGGATGTATGCAGCCACCAAAGTACATAATAATTTTCCAGTAACTGACTTCATTATAGGAGATATCCAAAAATGGACATCTATAAATCACCTTAAAAGAAATCAAAGTAATTTTTAAGAAAGCTCAGTAATTTATAAGAAAACATAGATAAAAAAATCATTAAAATCAGGACAATGGATGAAGAAAGTCAACAGAGAGAAATGATAATAAAGGAACAAACAAAATTCTGTTGATGAAAAAATATGATGAATGAAATTAAAAATGTAAAAGAGCATCAATAGAAGACTTTATCATACAGAAGATATAATCTGTGAACTTGATGACTGGTCATTTGAAAATATCCAGTAAGAGAAAAAAAAAAAGAAAGAAATGAAGAAAACCTGTGGAATCTATGAGACAGCATTGAGAGAAAACTTTAGCATTATAGGATTTTAAGAAGAAAGACAGGGACAAAGATATATTTAAAGAAATAATGACAATATTTTCTAAATCTGAGGAAAGATACAAAAAATCCAGGTAAATGAAGATCAAAAGTTTCTAAACACATTAAAGAGGAAATTTTCCAATCAGGCTAAGAAAGAACTCACCAAAATACTACAATCAAACTGTCAAAAATCAAAGACAAAAAGAGAGACTCTTATAAGCAGCAAGAGAAAAGAGGTTTCTGGTATGCAAAGTGTTATAGTTTGGGTATAAGGTGTACCCCCAAAGCTACTTCATTATGTAGGAATATTAAGAAGTGAAATGATTGGCATATGAGAGCTATAAGCTAATCAGTATATATCCTAGTTTGAATAGACTGACTGGGTGGTAACTGTAGGCAGGTCTTGTATGGCTGGAGTAGGTAGGTCACTGGGGACAAACCCTGGAAGGGTGCATCTTCCCTGCTTCCTTTCCCTCCTTCTTCTATGTCCTTGCTATCCTGAGGGAGCAGCTTCCTCAGTTTCCTTCTCCCATTTCATTCCTCATGATATACTGCCTTACCTTGGGTCAGAGCAATGAAGTCTGCTGGTCTATGGACTGAAACCATTGAATCACAGCAATGTGAAACTAGTTAAAACACAAAGGAAGATCATAAGGCTGTCAATGTTGTTTAAACATAAATTTGTTTTCTAACAGTTTTGAAGACTAAGAAGATCAAGAGTATCAGATAATTAACTTTCTGATGAGGGCTCTTTTTATGGTTTGCAGATGACTGACTTCCTGTTTTATCCTTGGTGAAGAGAAAGGTCTGGTTTCTCTTCCTCATAAGTAAGGAAGTGCTAAAAGAAAAAAAATTAGGGCCCCACCCTATGACTCATTTAACCTTTATCATGGTCCTTACAGGTCCTATCTCCAAATACAATCACATTGCCAGTTAGGGTTTATATACCTGAATGCTAAATTGATACAACTCAGTCCATAGCCAACGAAGAGCCATACTTCTTAAACCCTCTTACAGGTGTAAGGTCATGTTTCTATTTCTGAATAGTGAAAAGTCTATGTAAAGTTCTTATGTTCCTTCTTCCCTCTCAAAGCAATAACAGAAGCGTGTATCAAATGTTATCTAAGTGCCTTGGACCTCCGTACCACTGCTTGGATTACCAAATGCATAGAAAGTCACCTATACTCACATATATTTGTGTTACAAATAGTTGTACTGATAAATAATTAAGACTTTTATGTTATAAAAATACTTCATAATAAAAACATTTAAAAATTGGGAAGAGAAGGAAATTCCTCAACCTGATAAAGGGATTTATTAAAACCCCAGAGGTAATATGATACTTGTTTTTGAAAGGTTGAATGCTTTCTTCCTAAGATCAGGATATAGATAGGAATGTGTCCTGTTACCATTTGTATGTAATATTGTAACAGAGGTTCAAGCTTGAGAAGTTAGGCAAGAAAAATAAATGAAGGCACTAAGGACACACAGTGGGAATAGGGCAGTCTTTTCAATAGTCCTGGCAAAAATGGGTATCCACATGCAAAAGAATGAAACTAAACCCCTCTCTCATATCAGTTACAAAAATCAAGTCAAAATGTACAAAGGACTGGGGTTGTGGCTCAGCGGCAGAGTGCTCAATTAGCACGTGCAAGGTCCTGGGTTTGATCCTCAGCACCACATAAAAATAAATAAAATAAAGGTATTGTGTCCAACTACAACTAAAAACAAATTTTTAAAAAAATGTATGAATGACAAATGTAAGACCTGAAGTAATGAATATATTATAAGAAAATGTAGGAGGAACATGTCAGGACAATGGAATGGACAAGAATATGGGGGCCAAGATTCCAAAATTATAGGAAAGAAAAGCAAAAAATAGATGAATAGGATTGTATAAAACTAAAAAGCTCCATCACAGCACTGGAAACAATCAGCAGAATACAAAGACAATCTATAGAATGGAAGAAAATATGTGCAAGTAATACATCTTACAAGGTAGCAATATTCACAATATATAAGCAACTCAAAAGCTTAACATTAAAAAATCAAATAACTTGATTAAGATGGGCAATAGATCTAAATAGACATTTCTCAAAAGAAACCATACAAATGGCCAATAGGTATATGAAGATACTCAATATCACTAATCATAAGATAAACTAAAATCAAAGCCACAATGAGTTTTCAACTCAATCCAACAAGAATGACCATTATAAAGAAAAACTAAAAGATAATAAATGCAGACGAGGATGTGGAGAACAGGGAAGTTTTGCAAAGTTGTTGGGAATATAAATTAGAACAGCCCTTCTGGAATATACTTCTGGAATTTGAACACTTCTCAAAAAATTAAAAATGTAATTGCCATGTGATCCAATAATTCCACTACATAAGTATATTGAAGAGCCATCTGCACTCCCATATTTATTGCAGTACTATTCACAGTAGCTGAGATAAAAAATACCTATGTCTTCATCAACAAATGAATGGCCAAAAAAATTTAGTAGGAGTCGGGTATATAGCTAAGTAGTAAAGCACTTTCCTAGCCTAAGTAAGGTGCTGGGTTTGATCCCCAGTACCAATAAAAGAGAAAAGAAAGAAAAAAAGAGGAAAGAAGGAAAGAAAGAAAAAAGAGGAAAGAAGGAAGGAAATGAGATACATATATACACAATAGAATACTATTCAGCCATAAAAGAATGAATTTCTGTCATTTGTGACAACATGGATGGAATTGGAGGACAATGTGTTAAGTGAAATAAGATAGAAGGAGAAAAGTAAATACCTTAAGATTTCATGCATATGTGGAGTCTAAAAAAATTGATCTCATAACAGTTAAGAGATAGTTTTATCAGAGGCTGAGAAGAGTAGATTAGAGGTTGAGATGAAGAAAGGTTCATCAGTGAGTATCAACTGACAGCTAGATGGGAGTAAGAAGTTCTAATGTAGGATGATATATATATATAAGATATATATATATATATATATATATATATATATATATATCTTACAAAGTTTGGCAAAATAATTTTGAGTGTTTCTGTCACAAAGAAGTGATAAATGTTTGAGGAGATAGATATATTTTACCTGACTGTTCAAAGTATACATGTATCAAAACATGTCAGATTATACCATTAATATCTGCAAATTTTGTTTTTGTAAATTAAAAAAAAACAATTATTACCAAATATAAATTAATTAAGGCATCCAATTTGGAAGGAAGAAGCAAAACCATCTCTTTCTTTGCAGAGGGCTTAATCTTGTATATGAACAATCATGAGGAATCCATAAAAATTTATTAAAACTAAGGAATAAAATCAACAAGGTTTCAGGATGCAAGTTCAATTTACAAGTTGTGTTGTGTTTCTATGTATTAGCAATTAACAGCCCAATAATATAATTAAGAAAACAATTCTATTTATAATATTATTAAATAGAATAAGAGTAGAAATGAAATAAAATATTTGGAAATAAACAACTAAGCAGGTGAAAAACTTGTGCTCTGAACATTACAAAACAATCTTTTAATTTTATTTTTTCTACTGCTGGGGATTGAAACCAGGGCCTTATGCTGGCTATGCAAGCACTCTACCACTGATCTATATCCCTAGCCTTACAAAACATTTTAAAAATAATATATTATTAATGACCTAAATACAAGCAAATATACCCGATGTTAATGATTCAGGGGCTTAATATTGTGAATATGAGAATATTCCCCTACTTGATTTTCAGATTCAACTTGCACTCTATCAAATTCCCAGCTTGATTTTAGCATAATCTTTGAAGTTGATGCTACCATTTTTAATGGAAGAGTATTAGGGATCAAGAATAGTCCAAGGAATATCTAATAAGAACATAATTGGAGTACTATCACTTCAATGTTTCAAACTTACTCTAAAGCTTTAATAAGAAAGGGTGGAAGTAGAGTAGAATAAATATATAAATAAATGAATATAAATGAGAAGTAAACCCTCACATTTGTGATCCTTCTAGTTTTACCATTAGTATAAGATAATCCAATGCGAAAATAAATAATGTTTTTAACCACCTTTTTGGAACAAACTGATATCCTCACTCACAAAATGAAGTTGTATCCCTTCTTCATACAATATAAAAATTAACTGAAAATATATCGAATACCTTTATATAAGATTTATAAGCATATTATATTGAGAAAAAATCTTAAGAGAAAATTTTTGTGACTTTCTATTAGGTAAAACTTTCTTAGGACAACAAAAGAAAAAGTGATAAAAACTAGATAATCTGAACTTCATCAAAAATAGAAAAGTATATATATATATATATATATATATATATATATATATATGTATATATATATATATATATATAAAGAAAATGAAAATGTTTACTGGAAAAAAATATTTAAAAATCACATATCTAATGAGTCTAGCATCTAGAATATATAAGTAATTCTTACAACTGAGCAACAAAAATATAAATAATATAATTAAAATATGGGTGAATGTTTCAATCCAATGTTTATCCAATGATCAACAGGCATCCAATTAGCACAAACAAACATGTTAAATATCATTAGTCCTTGGAGAAATGCAAATTCAAATCACAAAGCTGTACCTCTTCACATCCACTAGGAATGCAATAAAATAAAAATTTCACAAAAATATCTTCAAGGATGTGGTGAAATTGCAACCATTATTTATTGCTGACGTAGGTGAAAAGTAATGAAGCAGCTTGGAAGAAGAATTTAGCAGATCTTCTATATGTTCATCATGGAGTTACTATATGACTCAGCAATTCTACACAGATATACACATGGGAGTATTTTAAAAAGCTATTCATTCAGAAATAATTATTCATTAATATTCATAAGAGCATTATTCTTAATCCCAGAAAGTAGAAGCAACGTGAATGTCCATTGATAAATTTATGACCTGAGAAAATATGATATATCTATAGAATGGAATATCATTCAGCCATTAAATAGAATAACATCCTGATTCAGTCCACAAGATGGATGAACCTTGCAAATATTATTCTAAGCCCAAAATTTAGATACAATAGATCACATATTGTTTGATTCTATTTAAATGAAAAGTCTAAACCATATAATAAAAACCATAGATAGACACTAGTATGGCCCTATGTATAAATGTGGCTGTATAACCAATGTGATCCTGCAATCTGTACATGTGGAAAAATAAGATTAAGATTACATACCCCATTTGAATCAAATGTATGATATGTCAAGATCATTGTAATGTTTTGAGCAACTAATAAAAAATTTTAAAATAAACATAGTGTTAAGAATCATCATGTACAACCAGACAAATGAAGTTATGCTCTCTTTGTATACAATGAGTGAAATGCATTCTGCTTTCATGTATAACTAATTAGAACAAATAGGAAAAAGAAAAAAAGAAGCAAATTAGTTATTTTAAGGACTGATGGGAATAGAGAAAAGGGAATAACTATGAATGATTAGAGTCCCTTTTTGAAGTGAAGAAATGTCCTTCATGGGGATGACAAAACAACTCAGAGAATGTGCTGAAAACTACTGAATTAAATCCTTTTAAATAGGAGAATTGAATAATATATGAAGTATATTTTTTTAAAAAGCAGAAAATACTGATAGAGACATGTCAAAAGGACTGAAGCCAGCTCAAAGAAGTCCATACTGGCATATTATGTACAGTGAGTACATCAAAGCAACCAGTGACATTAATGAATTATAGTCATTTGAAATACGAAATCATTTGCTCATAGGCATAAAGAGAGGAAAAAAGAAGAAAAGAAATCTGATGATTAAACAATATTTTTATGTAGTTTCAAAGTACTTTCACCTAAAATACTTATTTACTAAGAGACAATAT
This sequence comes from Marmota monax, assembly GCF_021218885.2. NCBI lineage: Eukaryota > Metazoa > Chordata > Mammalia > Rodentia > Sciuridae > Marmota > Marmota monax. Next base: position 5,948,664 of record NW_026695065.1, on the reverse strand, counting down.
TATCTTTCCTATATAAAAGCTTGAAAACCACTCTCTGAATCAAATGATCACTAAGCACAATATCTGTTACTGGACATATCAAAGTTTTAATTAAATGTAATTAGAAGATATCATAACTCTTTTCAAAACTGCACCTAGTGTTTGTTAAATAGGATTTGTTTTATGTTCTAGTTATTAGTTATCATGCTTCTTTCTTTATTTAAACAGGAAACTGTCTTTATATATTTGGTAGAGGTAGAATTGAACCTGAGGCCCCACACATGCTAGGCAAACACTCTACCACTAAGCTACACCCCTTGTTCTCATTATAATTTAAATAAAAGAAAATCAAGTTACCTTTTAACCTGTGGAACTAATTAATCATATTCATAATGATATTACAGCTAATTTTTTATTTAAGAAAAATATTCATTCTTCTATCCTTCCTTTTCAGCTTCTCAATCTTCAAATATAATAATTGGATATAAAATATTCTAACTAGAGTCATATTTATTGGTACTAGAAAATAGGAAGAAAGATACTATTGTGAATATGTTTATAATGTACAGAAAAAAATGAAATAAGATAATATTTCTCTATAGATGGCATTTTTCTGAATAATATGAAAAAAATGAAGAAAAAGATTAAGACTGTGAACACCGGGTTAAAGGAGCACTGAAAAATATAACAATCACCAGTAAAAGCTGAAGATCAATAGATCTAGAAATTACAGGGAGAAGCTGCATGCAAAATTATGTCATTTTTGTAAGAGTTCCTCATTCCCATGATGCCAGCTCATTTGTTACTAAAGAGATATACAAAATTCTCCCCGCTATGTAAAGAAAAAAATAAATTTATTCATGAATATAAATGCACTCATTTCTGGTGTTGTCCTAAACTGTACTTTCTCCTAGCAGCAAGCATCTGTAGGTTTTACTCTGTTGAAAGTCACTCAAAATTAATGCCGTCCAAAGCAGTTCCCTTGCCAGTGAGAATTAACCTTCAGAAACCTCTTCAAGAGTGTAAGTAGTTTAGGACCAGCCATAGATTTACCACTGACTTTTTTTTTCCTTTTCATTACCCCTTTACTTTTTAATTCTCTGGCATCCATTACCTGAGGATATGACCTAGAAAAAAGGCATCTAAAAAGGCAGAAGAATGCAATATCATTGTTAATGATAACACTATCACACACACATATCTGAAGGCTACATAAAATTTAGCTATTTATGAACACAAAAATGATCTTACATTTTTCACATTGGTTTTGTTTCAATTTACGACAAAGCAGTAACTAGAGGAGTTGCAAAAAAGTGGTCACACTTAATGTGATCTTTAAGCAAATGTTTATTCTTGAAGTACCCATTTTTCTGCCAGTGCTCTCCAGCTGACTGGTTACTCAGCATGTACTGTAATAATCACCACATGCTACACTGGCAGGCACTCAGCAGCCAGCAATAAGGCATCTGCTATGCATTCAAAAACAAATACCAAATGTAATTCTCTAGAAATTTTGTATGGATTTTATATAGACTAGAAACAGTTATCCCTTTGGGGGGACATTTTTCTTAGAATTCAGGTATAAGTATTTCTATTATTTTGATTCATGAAGGTCTCTGGAAAATGTTGGCAAACAAACACATGCACACCCAAAGAAACCCTTACCCTTCACAAAATCTAAATGGCCCATTCTCCTCTATTTGATACTATTTCAATTACTTTGAGTCTTACAGTAAGTAATGGAATAAAGTTTATACTATAACTCATCACATATATGTATATGTGTGTGTATTTGTGTGCTTCTTTATATGTCCAACTGACAAAAAGTTTTCAACAATTTTGCACGTGATATCTAGAGACTGATAAACATGAAAAATGTGTTTGTGATACTATTAATTTTTGTGGCTATGAAAAGTATCTATAGAGTAATATTTGATTTCTGTATATTATTGTGTATATTTAAATACATTAAAATGTGCATAATTTTATAAATAAATCACTTTACTATAACTCCATTCAGTACTCTAATAATTACTTACCTTCTGATCTTGCAAATCAATAGTTTACTTCTGTGTACTCATTAGAATATCAATGTAATTCCACAAAATTATTTTGAAGTTTATTTTTACAAAACACATCTGAATACATAAACTTTGTTATTTGAATCAAACCAAGTAAGACTCTGATGTGCATCTGCACATTCATCAGGTCATATCTAACAGACTAATTAAAAATACACTTCTAGTAAAAAGACTAATTAAAAATACACTTCTAGTAAAGTTCAATTTGAGGAGGGTGTGGTGGTGCACACCTGTAATTCCAGTGACTCTGGAGGCTGAGGCTAGAGGATTGCAAGTTCAAAGTCAGAGTCAGACTCAGTGACTTAGTGAAACCGAGCCCTAAATTAAAATATATATATATATATATATATATATATATATATATATATATATATATATATATATATATATATATACGGCTGGTGATATGGCTCAGTGGTTAAGCATCCCTGGGTTCCATCTCCAGTACCAAATAAATAAATAAATAAAGTTCAATTTGGAAGAAATTCACAGACCAAATGAGTCTAAACTGAAGGTCCTCAAACACAAAGATCACCAAATAGAGACAAAGAATAATTGTTTTGTTTAATAGTTTTTAATCTAAAACTTCAAGAGGAAACTTAATTTATCACACTGTGGAAAATTAAACTCCTTATATTTTTATATTCATACTTGTTATTCTGAATTTATACCTTAACAGCTGAACAAGATAAAACTCCTCAAATGCCTGGTTGCATTTATATTATAATCTATGACATATATGCTTTATCTACAGGTAAACTCCAAGAAACTGAAATTAAAAGTTCACATAGTTATAACAGATTCATGTCCATATATGTTTCAAGCGTATTATCTTTCTATGGAATTCCCTTTTTCATAGGCAACTTCTTTCAAGAACTCTTTATCTTTGATCATCATATTGAACTAGATTTATATACCAGCAGTGTTTTCCTGGATTGGATCTACTGGTTTCTGGATGCCATATTTTTCCTTCTTGTTTTACTTCCTGGTATTTCATAAACATATTAATCTTTTCTCAACAAGGAGTTTTAAGTGGTATTTTTTCTGAGTTCTGATATGCCTTTATTATATTCTTTTGATTTTCTAAGTATAACATTGTAAGATAAACATCAAAATCATTTTCCCTCAGATCTTTGAAGGAATATTTCCACTTTCTTTTAGTATAGTGTTGCTTATGAGAAGTCAGAAAGGAGGCCAACAAAGGGGTGATTCAAACTTTCTCTCTCTCTCTCTCTCTCTCTCTCTCTCTCTCTCTCTCTCTCTCTCTCTCCTCAAAAACTTTACCCTTATATCTAACTGTGCATATTTTCCCCTTGGTGCACCTTTTTAATTTTAAAAACCATATATTATTTTGGGTGGAGAAAGTTCCTTATTTGTTCAATCATTTTTTAATCTTAATTTTCAATATTTTCTCTTTCTAAAGATTTTAAAATTAAAATAGTATGGAGAAGAAAGTGGAGAACAGTGAGAGGACAGATAATGAAAAGTGTGATTGCTAGAAAAAAGGAAAATACATTTTAAACTGGTTTACTTGGTGGGTTAACGTACATGGGATAAAAATAATGAAACAGCTTGATTCTTTTTACACTAGTGCTTTCAAACACACTCAATCCAATATGTCTTCCTCACTTCTTGATAGCAATTTGGGAGTATGACACAATTCTTTGTGACTTTTGGATTTTAACCGTTTGACTTTCAAGTTTCGAAGAAAATGCAGTACAAGATCAACTTTTATTTTTCTTATGGTTCATAGTCTATTCCCGTTCAATCCCTCTTATTTGATGCTCCAAGTCTAGCATGTAAGATGGAAAAGGCATATTCTGTTCATTTGTTCATTTTTTTTCTCTTCCTTTCCCTCCTCTACTTTGGTGCTTTGGTATTGGGAAAGGTGAACAGAAGCCTTTTAATTTAGCTGATGTTGCTTGTATTTCTCTTCACCCTTTATTATCTTACATGCCTAAATGATATGCTCTTTTTCTTGGTATCCTTTGATGGGTTCTATAGAAATATCTTTGCCAAAGTACTTCATATTTTACCATTGCTTGACATAAAAGACTAAATACTTGAAAAAATCTGTGACCCTGTATGAATCTGTTCCATACCTGTACCTGCCTCAGTGCAGGCATGACTGCAAATACCATACATGAAAGTGAAATAAGCTTTTCTTGATTTCTTATTTCGTATGTGAAAATGCTCTTTTGGGAACTATGATACTTCTTAATGATTTCTTATTTTGTTAGTTAGTAAGCCTTGATTTACATAATAGTATCTGTATGATAATTCTGGGTGTGAAGCTGCTGATGGTGTTGCTATCAAATGTTAAATATTTATTTAAAACAATTGCATTTCTGCTCTTACAAGGAAGATTATTAATCATTTGTATTCCAACATATCCCAAATCAATGGGAAAAAAGGTCATTGCTATTAATGTAAAAATGACAATTATTGAAGTGGTTTGGAAGTTTTAAGAACAAATAATTAAAATGGCAAGCATACCAATGGTATAAATTAGAAGAGCATGCTACTTATTATGTTTCACAGATATATAAGAACATTTTCCTTCCACATACATAGAAGTTCAGTTGTATGTTCATCTTTCCTGGGTTTACAGCTGCATTTTAAGGGTAAAACTAGATAAGTTAATTAAAGATAAAATTTTATACCAGCTGATTTTTTTAGATTTAATTTGCTGGATTCATCACAGGCTGAAACATTATACATTCTCTCTGCTTTGCCTAATTATGTACTACAGGAGGTAGTACTCAGGAACCTCACCTTGTTCATTTGGTAGGATCAGAAACCTGACTCAGACTTTTTGTCAATATTCACCTTCAATCCAGGTGCATATCATCTGCTTTGGATTTTTCCCCTTTTTTTCCTTTTTTTCAAAAACAAGCATGGCTATAATTAGATTATTGTGTCTTTGTTCATGAGTGAAATTGCAAGGATGGTGTTGGGGACAATTTGATCCAATCAGGGTAATGTAAGTGACTATAAATGTGATTCAATGTGAAACATGTCCAATAGTGTGTTTCATTTTAAAATTTCCTTTATGTGTTATTTGTTTGCATGGATTTTCAGGTTATGTGGTACTAAACTCTGAGGCAGAGAAGGATTTTAATTCTAGCAGTCCAACAAAATGTTGGACAATTTCTTTCAAGATGGGAAAACCCAACATTTTGAAAATAAATTCTAAATACACATGAGGAGAACAAGGAAATAATTTGAGACCTGAGATACTCTTGCTTATTCTTGTTGATTACTTAAGTTCCAAGCTTGCTAAATCTGTTCAAATTGATAGAAATATACATGCACACATGTACCCACACACCTTCCCTGGTTCAGACAAGATAACACCATGAAAGCTATAAACATTTTTAAGTCTATATCACTGAGCCATTCAGCAATTAATTTATGAATGCATAACAGAAGACATCAGTCAGATCAGCTCTAGCACTCAGTAGATGTAGTATCACTGCATTAAATGATGCCTTATCCTTGATTTCATCTATAAAATGTGGACAAATATTAGCACTTAAAGAGTTTTTTTGGTGAGACAGCATTAATAAAGTTCTTAGCACAGATCCTGGCACACCACTAATCTAATGGGTAAGACATATATTTAAATAGACGAGTACAATTCAAAAAAATAAATGTTTTCATTTCTTAATGATTTTTTTATTTGGATTCTGACAACTCTGTGGATGGTTCTCAGTGATTACACTGATAAATTTCTAAATCCTTGCTTCATAATTCTCCAATTTCACTCCATTTTAGACTCCTGTACTTATGACACCCACCACTTCAGATCTTGACATCCAAATCATTCTGCTTTTAAAATATTAAATTCTAATATTCAAATAGTTGAAAACAAAAATCATCTTTTTCTAGGTCTCTCATTCTCCTTTTTTCTATTACACACCTCTTTTTTAATCACTTTACTGACTCTCAGACACTACAGTTGTCCTTCAATGAACATATTATCTCATTCCTTCTTTTGAGGATTACACTTTGGGAAACAACAGGCTTATAGCAAGGGTAGGGTTGAGCAGTCCTAAGGATATGAGAGTGGTTCCCCTTGGGTGCATGCAATAAGGAGTTACACTAGAAAAATTTTAAAGAATAAAACTCACAAAAAATTTTTAAATTTTTATCATCATTGTGCACCCAATAATTCTAAACAATGTCAGGGATAAAGAAACTACTTTCCTGGATAAATCATTTGTTTAAGTTCTTTTTTATATTTTTAATGTTCACAAAGGTGGTTTAATGATCCTTTTTCAAGATCAGTATTTCCCATCAGGATTTAAGGCTATTTACAAAATGTTTTATTCTACTACTTCTAATTTTAAATATATTGAGCACTTCTAAATATATTGAACTTGATATTTCACATGAGAATAGTCTGCTATGCACACAGAACTAGTAAAGAAAATTACACACATCACAGTGATTTTAAACTGACTTATCTTCTGATAGGACCATTTTGTCCTTGAACCCTTCAGTCCTCACTTCCTTCTCTTTGCTTTCAGTCCAGGGAACAAGTGCAGGTATAGGTAATGCTTGTAAGTGGTTGAAAAATTTATACCCAGAAGTTTTGTTTTGTTTTTATAGAGGGTGAGCTTTACTATGAATTTCAACACAAAGAGTATAAAATGTGCTAATTTTACTAACAACTTTTTCATACATCGATGACCTCTTTTTACATCTAGAGACTAGATGTTGCAAAATTGGGCTCACTTGTGCATTACATAAATTATATACACAGCAAAATACACAAAACATACAGAAAAAATTCTGAAAATATCTAAGTGTGAGCACAAAATCATATTACCTTTGAAACTATTTCCCTCCCACCTCCTCCACTTCACTTAAGTATAAATGGTGCTATACCACTCACAGACATGTTTTAACAATTCCCTTCTGCAAAGACAATGTTTCATATGAACTTTAGCAAAAAGATAATTACAGAGTGATATTTTGCTACCTCCACAGTTCTATACATCTAGACAGGCTAGATGTTTCAGGTAAGGAATCAGTTTGCCCACTATGTACACAACAGTCTTGATAAACTGCGTAAGTGTAACAATAGTTCTAATTTGAAAATGTCTTCAAAATATGAGCATTCTGGACCTTCACCAATCCAATGGGCTGTAATGCTTAAATTTTCAGAAGACAATCTTTCCTAGGAATTTCAACATACAAAATTTATGTTTACTAACTCTATTTCTGTCACACACTGGCAACCTCTTCAATATCTAGAAAGGCTATCTATAGATTAGGAATCATTTGTCCTTTATATACACTATGTACATAGCAAAGTAAAGCAATGCATAGACATAAGGAACAACGGTTACTCTTGCCTCATTATATGCACACTGCCATGGCAGTGTATGCATTTCCTTGTCTGGAAAACCAGCACACAAATACAGTGTGTAGTAATCAACATAGGGTTTCATATGTTAAAATTTCAAAAAGAAATTTACAAAGTGTGTTATATTTCTGCTACTTCTACATTACATATTAGGAACAACACATATTGGGAACCTGAAAACATCTAGAAAAACTAGGTATTTCAAAAAAGAGTACTTAGCATTGTCAACTACAATATAGTAATGAGAAATAAAATGCACACACTAAACAGTGGCTGGAATACAAAAAAAAAAAACATGACCAGTCTGGCACAGGAACTTCTTCCCCCTTTCTCATGGTCTTCTGTTCCATGTCCTCCAACCTACTGAACAAACATGGACAACTCTTGCTCTTAGATGTGGTTTAACATCTCCATTATAAAAACTCAATTCCAGGAGATATTTCTTCTCTGATTTTTTAAAAACAAATGGACATTTACAAGAAATGTTAGCATGAATCCTACATTGGCAATCTATTTACATCTAGAACGTCTACATTTATGTAGCAAAATGTTTACAAGATGTGTTGATTTCTTCTTTACCATACTTTGGCAAACTCTTTAGATCTAGAATGTCCAGGTGTAGCAAAAGTTTTGTTTTAAAACGTTGGGGGAAAGTTGAGAGCAGCTTTTCATACTATATACAGAGGTCTTCTAACAATGGCTAATAAATCTTCCTAAGGGGTGGTGAGCACTTCCAACCATTCAAAAGTGTTGTGTTCCTTTGCTCTTTCTCTGTTGGGAAAACCCAAAAAACAAACACCCTGCAACCCCTAATCCATCCAACTGTAGGACACTGTTCCCACACGATGGCCGCTAACCAGAAGTCCTCCTGTTAGCTGCTAACCATTCCACCCCATCATCGTTGTCAGGGGCTTCACTCACCTTCCAGGATGATAAATGTCTTTATCTATTGTTGACCAGAGAAGAAGGTGAGGTATTATTGAATAGGCAGGGAGTGGTGGCCCTAGGGCCCTGATTGTGCCACACTTAAGTAACGCTGATCACAGCTATTCGGTCTACCAGCTTTTGGGGGGCCTTCGAAGTCTGTTAATACTTCGGTGGCCACTGTTCTTCTTGCCAGACCACACCTGCCACCACCCAGTGGTGCCAAGTTCTCAGCAGTCACTTCGTGTGGGCCGGACAGGACTGGGCCACAGAATCTGGCATCCCGCAGGGTCCTGGCTAGAAAAGAACAGCCATCAGCCATCAGCGCCATGGGGTAATGGAAGCAGGACTGAGATAGGTGCACAGGTACTTGGATGCCCGGGCTCCCACCAGTGTGCAGCCGCAAATGAGACTCCTGGTATCTGCAGGGCAGAGGACCCAGCCTGTCCCTAGGGTCCTCAACTCAACTGCCCTTCTGGGGTCTGAGGGACCCAGAGGGCCCCCAGAAACAGTGGCAAAACACCCTTCATTTCCCATCATGCTCCCTGCCAAAACTCTTGATCTAAATTCTATACATTTGCTGCAGTTGGTGCTGAATTTTGGTAATCTGTAAGAAGGACTTCCAAAAAAAAAAAAAATAGAAGTACTTCTATTGTCAGATCTTTATACCCCAAATCTGATTATATCAAGAACTCCTAGAAAGCACTCCTGAGGAAGTTATGAGCCAAAGAGTTTTTGTTATTTAAAGTGTTTTAATTGAGGATCATATGGAGGTATCCCAAGTGCCTTCCCTGCCCAAGACACAAGTGTTCTCATATTCTTTGGAAGATTTGCATCTGATCTCCAAAGCTCTGTAATCTTGAGGAAGCATAATGTTGATAAAATTAACCCAGATATTTTTACTTTTATAAGATTTATTGTCAGATTTCACTGCAAAAGTTTCTTAACTGCTTATCAGAAGAGAGATCTGACAACACAGTTCTACTACTCACAGATTTTTCTCCCTTTCTCATTTAATAACCCCTGATTCCATATCAATTGTTCTTCTGCCTTCATAACTCCACTGAGTCACATTCATCAATGAATGGTCTCTTAGTTGTTGTTTTTTTTTTTGGGGGGGGAGGTTAGGGGATTATACCCAGGACTTTTTACCACTAAGGTACATCTCCAGCCTTCAGTTGGTAAATTTTATATAGATAAATTTTCAGACTTCACTTTAACTGATGTCTTCATAGTCTTTCTGTATGAAAAACTCCACCCCCTTGGCTTGAAATGTACATTTTTTCCCCTGCATCTCCTAATTATTTCAAGCTTCAAGTTAATTTTCTCTTACCTCCCCCTAAACTGCAGATTGGGTTGTTAGAAAGTGAACACTGAGAGGAAGTTAGGAATGCAAATGGCTCATTTGTGAATGATTTAGGAAATGGAAGGGAATTGGGTTAGTCTGATAGGACTGTTGGGTCACAGTGCCAGTCTGATAGTTTCTTCCAGCCCAATGAAGAATTGCAGATCAAAGATTGCCCATTTTAAAAGTCCTGTGTTGGGGACACATGACAATGCATTAGTATTACTATATTGCTCAGTCATTGGCCAGTGGGCCAACCTGATGATAGCATGACTATAAATAAAAACAGAGGAGATGAACAGTTGAAGGCTTCTAAGCTAACTGCACCTCCTTGCAACTGAATAACGAAAACTTTCTTGGGGATAGGGATTTCAATAGCACATCTCTCTTTTTGCTACACCCAATATGATAGTGTTCCTTACAGTTGACTCATTCCACAACCTCCCCCTTGACAGTTCACCTTTCACATGAATTCTACTGCCTTTTACATGCATATGCACAGATTATATTTCTAGCTTAGATTTTGTTCCTAAATTTTAGATCTGCCTGCCATTACTACTTAGATATACCTATGTCATCTCTAACATAGCCAAACACATAATCACCTAGCTTACCTAAATTCATCTATACTTGGCAATTTTCCACTGTTCCTTAGTGAATGGCATCAAAAATCCACTCATTTGTCAGGCAGAGGGACAATTAAAAAGAGGAGATTTTTATTTATCCTTTCAAGCTTGGCTCAGCCATCACCTTTTCAAAGAAACTTCCTTGGGAGATAATCCTCCACCCTTGCAACACATATTGAATATATGCCAGGTGCACTGCCTATGGATTTTTATAACATCTTATGGTTCCTGTTATAGCACTTGCCACATTTAGGCATTGGTTTCCTGATGATATGGAAGTGAATCTCTTTTTTTGTGTGTATTACAGTACTTAAAATATAAGGTACAAACCATGTGTGGTGGTGCATGCCTATAATCCAAGCCACTCAAGAGGCTGAGGCAGGATGATCACAAGTTCAAGGCCAGCTTCAACAACATACAGAGATCTTGAGCAACTTAGCAAGACTCTGTCTCAAAAAAATATATTAAAAAGGGCTGGAGATGTAGCTCAGTGGTATAGTGCCCTGGTTTCAATCTCCCCTTTGACAGTTCACATTTTCAATGGATTTCATTACCATTTATATACTTAGACAAGTGTTATATTTCTGGCTTAGAATATGCCCCTAAGTTTGTATCTATCTATATGTATATGTATATGTAATATTTAATAGGTGTTTATATGTATATTTGTTGAATTCATAAATGAGTGACTGAATGAACAATATGCTATAGGATTACAAAAAATGAGATATCTACCAAAAGGAGGTGTGTAGTCACCTTTACCTCACCAAGACAAAATAGTAAACAAGAACATCTTAAAGGAGGAAAAGTTTAACATGAGCTCATGATTACAGAGGTTTAGTCCATGACTGGCTAATTTCATTGCTCTGGGCCTGAGGCTAATTTCATTGCAGAAGGGCATAGCCAAGGAAAACTGCTTGGCTCATGGAAGCCAGAAAGCAGCAAGAGAGAGAAAAACTAGGACAAAATTATAGTAAAAAACCACACAACCAATGACCTAATCCTTCCAGTCGTGTCCCATCGCGTATAGTTACCACCCAGTAGTCCATTTAAATCATTAGTCCATAAAATTGATTTATTTACTGATTGCATTACAGCTATCATTATTGAATCATTTCAGCTCCAAACATTTGTGGATTCACTAACACATGAGCTTTTCAGGAGACCCCTCATATCCAAACCATAATTCGAAGCGTGGAGATTTTAATACAAGATATAATCCTGAACAAACTTATTAGAGAATGAATATTTAAGTCAGATGGAGCTGTACTACTCTGCAAAGTACAGTGGCATGAATTACAAAATAGAGTTGTAATTGTGGGTGGAACATAGGATGTAGGTATGTTGGAATGGGGGAAAACTGAGAAAGTAGTTTCCTTGGGGCCAGATCATTAAGATCCTATACAACATACTAAGGAGGTTGGAATTCATCCTGAAATGTATTAAAAAATAAAAACTTGAAGGTTTTTAAGCAAAAGTGATAGGATCATATTTTTCTTTAGGGAAATATTCTGGAAGTAGTCTGGCAGGTAGAATGGAACAGGAGAAAATTAGAGGCAGGGGAATCAGGAGGCTTTTGCAGTCATCTGGATGACAAATGATGGTAACTTAAATAAAGACCTTAGTAGTAGAAATAAAAATATTACATTTGAAATACACTTCTGAAGTCAAGTTAATAGGAATCAATGCATGAATATGGAATCAAAAGAAAAGAGCCAATAAGGGTGAGTCTAAATTTTCTATATGGGAAATTAAGAGAATGTTTCTCTCATTAATCGAGATGGGTATTATTGGATAAAGAGTTAATATTGGAGAATGGAATATATAGAGTCCAAGTTTGGGCATGATGTTTGAATTCTGTCAGATATTCAGAGTTCTGCAAAAGACCATTCAAAATATTCATTTAAAACATGTTAAAATGATCTGCTTATTCATTATCTGCTGGTCTGCCTTCCTACCAGTCTGTCTACTTAATTATCTACCTTCCAATTGCCTAATCTAGTCTAATATCATCTTATTTTGTCTAAAATGAAAACAATGTCTAATAATTTGCTTTTATATACATCTAATTTCACTTATCAGAATAGTTGTAATAACTTAATTTTAATATTAATTCATTTCTCTATCTTCCACTTTCTGTTAAAACACATTCTATTAGACCTATATTTTTACTATCTCCTATTGTTATTGGTTAACTCCAAAACAGTAAATAATAGTTTTACTATATGTTTGCTTTAAAAGCTGGTAAAGCCAGAAATAGGTATACTGTACATTAGCCGTTGACTATACTGACTCTGACTATAGTGGTCTGTTCCCACCATTACATGTAGGATTATAAAGATTATTTGATCCTTACTCCAGGTTATTTCAATAGCCTTAGTGTTATAAATATAACACTCTAGGAGTCCCAATGCTATAGTTATGCTGGTGCCATATCTATAGCTGCCATATTCCCAACTTTGCCTATAATTCATTTTTTACCTAAGTGCTACAAGTTCATGATTTAGTTATATTATCCTGAGGCATATGGAATTGGGGCTTTTATTTAAGCACAGTGTTCACAGAAGATGAAAATGCATTGAATGAGTGAGTATAAGTTTTATCCAGGATGAGATATTTTAAGAGAAAATGATCTTGATCTTAATTTTTTATTGTTCCTCATTTCTTTATTTTCCAGTTCCATCACATTCTTCTGAATCACTCAAACCTATATAGAGAAGAAATACCAAATACTTTCGAGTAATACCAATCTAAGCAATCATGCTAGAGGACTAGAACATGTTCATGGTATAGTGGCAGCCTGGTGCTACAGAAATATCAAGGCAAAAAAGAGGAACTGAATGAAAGTTAATGTGTATCATCATTCTTTGGATGCAGGAACAGATGGAGGAAGCTATTTCTCTTAGCCTCCATTCATTTATCACTAGGATTTTTGTAGTTGCCTAACTATAAATTTGCTATGTAAGGAATTCAATAAAGTTATATTTTTAAAATTGCATAAACTGTATGAAATATTTAGAACAGTTTTAACTTCTTACACTTATAAGCAATGTCAAATGCAAAATAATCTCACTTTTGACAGAAGTGGTAAATTAAGAATATCATAAGCACCAAAAAAATTTAATATGCATCCTCTGTTATAGTGTTAAAGTAAAAGGAGACCAAATAGGTAACAGGTAAATGCAACTGAAATCCAAGCAACTATAGGTGCAAATAATATTTCTGTCAAGCTTAGCAACCAGATTTGAAAGTGTGAATTTGTTCTTTAACTACCTGAAAGTAAATATTAGTATACACAAAGAATCTAGAATCACTTATACAGTCTCCCTTAAATTTAAAACTAAATTATTTTCATTGTTTTTCATTAATAGATATAAACAGCTTTTGTGTTTGTTTGTTCCTTGGTTGTTATTGATGTTTGGCCATACATCTTTGAGAACATGAATAGAAGATAACCACAATTTCTTTTTGAATTTATTTCATAATGGATACAAGTCAAATTGGTATGGGTCAGATACTTGCTTCTTACAGATGTGTTGCTATAAACTAGAACTCCATTGACAGAAATTCATTTCAGAGTATGAAAATACAAATACTGATCATTAAATTGAAATGAAACTATATGCCTTTACAAACATTTCTTGTATAAAATAAAATACAACATCAAAGTTACAGAATATATATTCTCTTTGAGGAATTTTATCTTCATAAACCTATTGAGGAATTTCTTAAAAGACATAAGGTTTGTAAATGATACATAACATTTCAAAGTAGAAACAAAGGCTAGAAACCAGCCTCCCATTATAAGAAGAGAATGCTCCAGGTAACCTCTCCTCCTTCAGTCTATATCTTGAAATGAATGCAGTAAACTTGAAACCCATGGGAATTCTGGACCAGAACTTCCTTAGCTGATCCAGAAACCAATCAAAGAGAAATCACTGTTAGTAAACAATAGAATTTCCAAATTATTATCTAATTTTATCTCACAAAAGCATGCTAATAGACCAAACTTTTCAGTGAATCAGCAGAGATTATAAATAATAAATCTGTGTTCCCAAGGACTACATATAAATGAATTATCAGATACTCTCTGGAAAAGTACAAAACATGAAAAAGAATAAAAGTTATATGTAAGAAAATAGGCAAACAGTAAACTGATAGGATGAATACACATATTTTGAGGGAAAGCCCCAAAACAAATGGAACATTTAGATATGGAATGGTTGAAACCAAAATCAGCAGAAAGGTCAAACAGCAGATGAGATGGAGAAGATTAGGTAAGGAAAAAAATAGAACACAGAGAGTCTAATACATAATATTAAAGATACATCTAGAGATAGTGAAGATAGACTGACTCTAGCAGGTTAAAATGTACAAACAGAGCTCCAGATAGAGAAAATTAAGCAAAAGAAGTATAAGAAATTATTTGAATGTTACTGAACCGATAAAATAAACCTAAACCCAATGAAGAGCAATATTTGACAAGTAGTATATATGAAAAAAAAAAAAAACATTTGCACTTTGATACATTATACTATATTTGTGGAAACCCACAAGAAAAATAAATGCAGTCAGCAAAAGACAGATCATAAGCAAAGGATTAGCAGTCAGAGTATTAAAAGAGTTCACATAAGCAATAAAAAAAGTGAGAAGACTAAAATGCTTTTTACTAAGTATTGATAAAAAATTAGTGTCACTCTGGAATTGGTACTCGAAACTATCTTTCAAATAATGAAAGTAGAAAAATACACACATACATATAAACCAAAACAGAAGGCACTTATGAAGAAAAGTGTGGCTTCTGTGGATGCATTTTACAAAGAAGAAAATTGACACTAAAAGGATGTTTGAGATACAAGGGGAGCTGCGAGGAGTTGAGTATCTGATAGCAGACACAGTGAACATCAACCTAGATGAATTCTGAACTATTTCTGTTAATGTTCATATGACTTAGAGGCTCTCTAAGGTGGCTTTGTGTATGTGTGTGTATGTGTGTGTGTGTGTGTGTGTGTGCTAGGGATTGAACCAAGGGCCTTGTGCATGCAGGTCAAGCACTCTACCAACTTAGCTATATCCCAGCCCCTACTGAGGTAGCTCTTGCCATTCAACTTCCTAGCATACAGGCTCCCTTCCTCTAAATTCTTGACTTTTGTTTGTGGTGATTTGGTTTTAGGGCTTTGATTTGAGCCCGAGTATATTGTTAGTCATGTGACCTAGAATAAATTAATTCATTTCTTCTTGGTTGCATTTACTGAGAAGTTTCTGACCTAACCTGTTCCAGTCAAAGAGAATCTGAGAAATTTAGTTAGAATGTCTATTACAATGACAATAATTTTCCTGTTGGTTGTAAATGAGGACTGAAGTAGCTCATAAGGGAGTGCTTATCAGAAATCTTAGTACACCCTTTACGAGGGGTGTCAGTTTTTGTGGTTAGTAACCTAATTGAGTTGTAAGATCAAGCCTTTCCTGAAATCCACACCACAAATGGGTATTCATTATATAATATAATAAATCCCCTTTGTTATTTATAAAAATAAAATTTGAGCATCACAATCTGCTCCCACACTTCCCATAGGCAGATATTGTCTGTCTCATCCATAATTTATGATTTGTCTAGATTTGGATTTGTTTCATTTATCCTAGTTTGAATACATTGTTCTTCCAGGAATTATGCACTTATTTATTTTCAGGTACTAAAAGTGCAAGTAAGTAATTATAATAACTTCCTGGGAAAAATATGATAAGTGTAAAAAACTTCTTTAAATTAGTTATATTAACAGTGTCCCAAGGAAAACTAGATAACGCTATAGTTAAGCCAATAGTTGCCAAGTTCCACCCACATGTACAGAATTTTTATAATATGTTATGTCCCTATTTGTATTTTTATAATAATATTATTGTTAACATTTTCAAGTAAACACTAAAACACCTATTACCCAGCTTCAAAATCCATAAATGTTCTACATTATTTTTTAGAGGAGGAGGGAGCTAGAATATTTTGAAGTAAATCCCACTTGAAATAATATACATCATACTTACACCTTTAATATTCTCTAACTGAAAAGGACGTTTAAAAACACAAAATCACAATGACACTATCAAATTCTCCAAAATTAATAAAAAATCTCCTAATGTTTTCAATGTTAGTAATGTTAATTTTTTTGTAATTGTCTCAAAACAGGATTATTTTACTATTGTTTTGTTCAAATAGAGACATATTTGAATATTATGTCTCTTAATTTTATTTTATTTTATTATTATTATTTTTGTGGTGCTGGGGATTGAACCCAGGGTGTTGTGCATGCAAGGCAAGCACTCTACCAACTGAGCTATATACCCAAGCCCTCTCGTAAGTCTTTTTTTATCTATGAATTTTATTTTTCTTTTACTTTGTTTTTCTTTTTTTAATTATTTTTATTTATATATGACAGCAGAATGTATCACAATTCTTATTACACATATAGAATACACTTTTTCATATCTCTTTGTATACAAATTATATCCAAATCAATTCATGTCTTCATACATGTGCTTTGGATGATAATGTCCATAATATTCCACCATCATTTCTAACCTGATGATTTTCTTTGTTTTTCAAGTAGACTTTATTATTAGAAAAATTTAAATTTACAGAAAATTTTTGAAGTTAGGTCACTGTCCATATATGACATGCTCAGTTTCCCCTGTTATTAATATTTTAGTAGTATTATATATTTAATGCAATTAATAGACCAACATTGATACATTATTAGTAACTAAAATCAATATTTTATTCAAATTTTCTTCATTTTTTTTACCAGATATCTTTTTATGCTCCAGTATCCCATTTCCTTTTCCACTAATATCTGTCAAAACTCCTTTCACATCTTTCTCTTTTTTTTTTTTTTTTTTTGAAGGGTGCCAGTACCAGGGTTGAACTCAAGGGGACTCAACCACTGAACCACATCCCAAGCCTTATTTTATATTTTATTTAGAGACAGGGTTTCACTGAGTTGCTTAGCACCTCACTTTCTCTGAGGCTGACTTTGAATTCTGGATCCTCTTGTCTCAGCCTCCTGAGCTGCTCGGATTACAGGCATGCACCACTGTGCCCAGCTCACCTCTTTCTTATAAGGATACTTGTGATGGCATTTTGAGAGTATCAAAGTGAATCAAGTTAATCTTCCCTTCTCAAGATCTTTAGTTTAATCACACTTACAAAACTTTACCATAAAAGGTAACATACAAAGATTTTAGATATAAAAGTAAATCTTTTGATGACTATTATCAAGCATAGTACAGATTGCTCATAATATTCCTTAGTAGCTTTTAAAACTCTATGTGATCAGTAGGAAATTTCACCGGGGGTTGAGGGAGTTGAATTTTTTATGTTAACTTTGTATTAATTTTGAGCATAATTCTTTTTTAATTTTTTATTTGTCCTTTTTATACATGATAGTAGAAATTATTTTTACATACATATATGGAATATAGCTTATTCTTCTGGTTGTATATGATGTAGAATTACATTGGTTGTGTAACTATATATGCACACAGGAAAGTAATGTCCGATTCCTTCTACTGTCTTTCCCATTCCCATTCCCCCTTTCTTTGCTTAACTCCCATTTGTCTAATCCAAAGTACTTCTATTCTCCCTTATCACCCTCCTTATTTTGAGTTAGCATCTGCATATCAGAGAACATTCAGCCTTTGTTTTTTGGGGGGGATTGTCTCATTTCACTTAGCATGATATTCTCCATTTCCATCCATTTACTGGCAAATACCATAACTTCACTCTTCTTTATGACTGCCTAATATTCCATTGTGTATAAATACACATTTTCTTTATCCATTCATCTTTTGAAGGGCACCTAGGTTGGTTCCATAGTTTAGGTAATGTGAGTTAAGCTGCTCTAAACATTGATGTGGCTGTGTCACCTGTAGTATGATGATTTTAAGTCCTTTGGGTGTATGTCATAGAGTGGGATAACTGGGTCAAGCGGTGATTCCATTCCAGGTTTTCTGAGGAATCTCCATACTGCCTTCCAGAGTGGTTGCACCTATTTGTAGTCCCACCAACATTGTATGAGTGTACCTTTCCCCCTACATCGTCACCAACATTCATTGTTACTTATATTCTTGATAATTGCCCTTCTGAATGGAGTGAGATGAAATCTCAGTGTAGTTTTAATTTGCATTTCTATAACTGCTAGAGATGTTGAGCATATTTTCATATATATGTCGACCAATGTTATTTCTTCTTCTGTGAAGTGCCTGTTCAGTTCCTTTACCCTCTTATTGATTGGGTTATTTGTTGTTGTTGTTGTTGTTGTTGTTGTTGTTAAGTTTTTTGGGTTCCTTATGTATCCTGGAAATTTATGTTCTCTCTGAGGTGCAGGTGACAAAGATTTTCTCCCATTCTTTAAGTTCACTCCGTTTTTGATTTTTTCCTTTGCTGTAAGAAGCTTTTTAGTTTGATTCCATCACATTTGTTGATTCTTGATTTTACTTCTTCTGGTTTATGAGTCTTGTTACGGAGGTCAGTTTCATTTGCACATAATAAGGGGGAATGAAAGAAAGGTTGAATGTAAGAAAGAATTCAAATAATTTTTTTGAGGGATATAGATTTGGAGACATAATTGGCTTACTCTGTATATAGGACATGAACCCACACCAAGAGAAATCATTTTAAAGTTTCAGATCACTAGGGAAAAAGAGGAGGTTCTATCAGAGAGAGAGATGGGGAAAAACACATGGTCATAATATATATTTTAGCGGGAATTAAGCTGGTTTCAGATTTCTTAACAGAGGAAGGTAGAAGAGAGTACGGGGATGCATTCCAAATGTGAAGGCAAATGATTTCCAAACTAGAGTTCAATATACAGCCAAATTTATAATACAATGTTACAGTAAAAAAAATTGGACAGATAAGTTCAACATAACTTGCTTGCATGTAAATTATTACTTTTCATAAAGAAATATTATAGGGTATCATTTACTATTACTATGTCAGACAAAGTTGCATTTTTTTTTATTTATTTATTTATTTTTTTTTTAATTTTTTTTATTGGTTGTTCAAAACATTATAAAGCTCTTGACATATCATATTTCATACATTAGATTCCAGTTGGTTATGAACTCCCAATTTTACCCCAAATACAGATTGCAGAATCACATCGGTTACACATCCACATTTTTACATAATGCCCTATTAGTAACTGTTGTATTCTGCTACCTTTCCTATCCTCTACCATCCCCCCTCCCTCCCCTCCCATCTTCTCTCTCTACCCCATCCACTAAAGAGGGTATTCTGTGTTTCCAAAATGAGAAAATGCTAGTTTCTTTTCCAGAGCTATTTGACTCTGCTACATCCCTCACCCCTCCCCATTTTCAGGGAACTCTTCAAAAACATAATGTTGTTGTGAACCTATGTTGGGAAATGCTTTTATAGCCTATCTTAGATAACAATCATAAAGTTAAGAATTTTGTCAAATGTGTTATCTAGTATTTTTTATTTTAAAATTGAAATTTGGGGACTACATGTTCATAATATTCTGAAATTATAGTTTTATATTTGCATTGACATCAACTTTTAATTTAATAAATTCATATTTTCCAGATTATGGTTTAAGACACTGTTATTCTCCCCTAAAAAAAATCCAAATTATTTTTCCTGCAAGATTGATTATTGAAGACAAAATTGTTAGCACATTAATAGAATCACTGGAAACAGGGACCCAAAATAGATATATATTCCATCGCTTTTTTTTCTGAATGGATTTATCTACCCAAGAAATAAATCTTGAATATATACTATGCCCTAGGGACATAACAGAGAACAAAATGGGAAAATGTTCCCCAGAGTTTATCTTTTCTTGGGTTAATAATAGGTAACCTTTATTTAATTTGTTTAAATGCCTTTGTTTACTCCTGAGCAACCCAATATAACAGGTATTAATACTAATTCCATTTTTCATTTGAGTAAGTTAAGGTACAATAAAACTAAAAAATTTTCTAAATGTCAAGTTTAGTAAATAATAGAAGTATAATTTAAACCCATACAGTTCTTAAACATATAGTCTTAACCAGTATGCCATCATGTCTTCTTTTGTGCTTTCATGTATACCTTCTTTTACATTTGAATTACTTTTGGCACTCAGGTGCTCTTTATGGGTCTTTGAACCCTTCCACATTATTCTTTAAATATTGTATTATTTGAATCTTTTAATTTAAACAAATACTTGGAAATATCCAAATAAACAACTATTATTCAACTACTTGGAATTTGCATTTTGAAAGATTTTAAATACCATTTGTTCCTTTTAGGAACTTTTAGCATGGAGAACACTTGATTATTTCTAAATCTCACCTGTCACTCGGTTGTCTAATACTCTGTATCATATTGACTATTATTTAGAAAACACATTCAGGAATTTTCATTTTTTAAAATAATGTTGGTCACTCAACTGGAGTGACATGACTACCTACAGTCAACTGGCTATTATGAATTTGATACATTGGGTCTTGAAAGATAAGTATGGCTTCCAACATAGAGAGGAAGAAATGTAACAGAGAAGTAGAAGAGAGGGAACAGTCCATACAAAAGAAACAGGCAACTATGAAAGGTTTACTGTGGCTGGAGACACAGCCAAAGAAATTTTGTAGCATATATAGGGAAGAATAATGTCATATTCCATGAGTGATTGTTATATAATAAAATGTTTGGTTTATTAGTTTCATAACTGTATGTAAAATATAACAGCAAGTAATCCACATATAATTCTGAACAGTATGCGTACAAAATAATTTACATGCTATAAATGTGTTTTTTAAATTTAAAATGTATTATTTTTCAACTTTAAATCCTCATCTTTCCATTGAAATGTAGATTACTAATACAAATCAGAGAGAGAGAGAGAAAAAACCTCTTCAGAGATACTCTGGAGATTTCCCAATTTTAAATTTTGTCAGTATATGTGTTAATTTGCAATGATAATCCTTTTATAGATGAAAATTTTAAAGATAAAACCCTAGGACATACATGAATAATATGAGAAGTAACATGGTATCCAATGATATGATTTGGGGCGTGCTGCACCAAAAATATTTGAAACTGATGGAATTTGAGAAAGCCACAGAAGTAGGAAGGTTACTCTCTCACTTTCTCCTGCCCTTCTCCTCTGAAGCAGGTCATAAAATCTAGGAACAAACTTTCTGATCTTGACCCTGAAGCAGTTTATCAGACCTGATATGAGAGGTACCCTTTCAATACCTAGAGGAAATTAATGCTTGTATCTTCGAAGACAAAGGGGCACAGAGAAAAATATGACCAAACAGGCTTTGTTATGTTTCCTTTAGTTTGTGTCTATTCAGTCCTGTTTTTCTTTATCCAATCATATGCATTCCTAACTATTCACTTCATCGGATTTAGCACAAGAAATGCACAGGTTTACATAGCTTTTTGTGACTCCCTTTCCTTATGAAGGCTCCTTTGTCACTCAAAATGTATATTAAACAAGTCTGCATATTTTTCTCTTTTTAATTTGTCTTTTCTTATAAGGACCTCAACCATGAACTTAGCATGGTTGAAGAAAAGATAGTCTTTCTTTCTTATAATTGAATGATGTACTTGTGCTCTGGAATTCAGGAGAACTTAGATATAAGATATAATAACTGAGCAATATATGTGATACATTTTTCTTTATATCTCAAAGTAACATTATTGCAGATAACTGTGACCAAGGAGCATGCCTAATCTATATTTGAGTTCAGTAGCTTAGTGGAATAGGGACTTCACTTTAGTTCCAGGTTTTTCAATCAACTATGTGCTCTTAGGCAATGTGTCTAATATTTGTATATTTCAATTTTCTTACAAAATAGAATAAACTCAATGTCCCTGCTCTTAAATAATAATAGTAACAACAATAAATAATGTCTTTGAACACAGTATAATCCAGACATTGTGTTTTTAACATTTTTTATTTCATTTAATCCCACAAATGTTCATATGAGGTGACTAGTCACTTTTTTCTTTTAAAATGGAAGGATTGCTTGATGTGAAGAGATTAGTGGACAAGTTTATGGTCACACAGCTGGTAAGCTGCAGATCAGACTCAAATCTAGTTTTATCTGACAACAGAGTTCATGTGTTTAATATCTTTCCTCCCCAGAAAGGTTACTTCCTTATTAGAAAAATTGGGATTATGTGTAAAGAATTTTAAGCTTTCCAGTTCATTAGGCCTTTCTGATATTGTTAAATGCATTATATATCCAATTTAGAGTGTCTGAATCACTTTGAGATGATTTTATCCTACTACAAATCTCTACAGGAAACTTATGAATACAGAGAAAAAGAAGAAGCTTTTTTATCAGGCAGAGATTAACACAGTTTTTGATTATTAAGGATTATTTTTCTCTTCCTTTTTTTTCTCTTTAATATAAGCAATTGAGCAAGTTGTTTTAAAAAGCTTACAAGCCAAACTACCACACCTTTCATGTAAGTGAGGGGATAATTTAAGAAGAGTTAAGTAAGCTATATATTAAAAAAAAAAAAAAAAAACTGCACTTAGGTTGAATAATCCAGTCCATGCCAGTTTGGATAATTATGAAAGAGGAAGTATTTAAAAGCAGATTCATAGCTAAATTCCCATTAGAAATCTTCACATTTGGGGCTTAATTATAAGAATTTATTTCTTCATAGGCAGATCTCCTATTCTAAAAGATAGAGAAAAAGATTGTTTATTTAGGATCTCTTATGTGCCAGGCATTGTGTGGCTAGAACTTACATAAATAATTTCATTTAATATTTACAGAATCTTTACTGCATACTATGTTATCCTGAACTTACAGCCAAGGAAGGTTGAGACTTACAAAGCTTAAAATGTCTTGACCAAGTTTGTATACCTACTAAGTAGTAGAACTGATATTGAAATGTAGGTCATTTTTTTAATCCTCAATACATCAACTTTTCATTTTATTTAACTATTCCTCAAGAAAATGCATTGATATAATTGTTGTAATTAGAAAATTATTATGGTTTTGCTGAATAGTGAAATTGTAACACTAAGCAAATGCAGAACTGGAAGTTTTTTTTTTTATTGCATCACAGAATATTCATTTGATATATTTCACCTTTAATATTATCAGGTCTAGCTTGTTGATAAAAATCATTTTTTAAACTTGATAACAGTAATATTCTCGTCACTACTTTCTTGACTAAATGCAAAATGTCCTTGTAGAAACAATTCTATACATATATGGATGTTTCTACCATGAACTAGCTAGAAATGTCTTTCTTCTTTAGCTTCTTTAGTCAGTTCAGCAAATATACTGCATTGTTTGCTGGTCATTTGGAATTTTATCTGTGGATATATTATTTGAAAGCCTTATGATGTCAGAAATAGATATTCAAATAGATGTTCAGGATTTACCTGAAGTGAATTTAATGTGAATAACTTTACTTACTAAATAGAGAATAGTCTTTTAATTTTTTTTTTATTTTTTATTAGTTATACATGACAGCAGAATGCATTTATGCATATACATAGATGGGCTATATTTTCTCATTTTTCTGACTGTACATGTTACAGAATCATATTGGTCATGTAGTTATATATATACAATAATAATGTCTGTTTCATTCTACTATCTTTCCTATCCCCACATCCCCTCCCCTTCCCTTCTATCACTTCCTTCTACCTAATCTAAGATAATGCTATTCTTCCTTAGAGCCCTCCACTTTATTGTGAATTAGCATGCACATATTATAAAAAACATTCGGCCTTTGGTTTTGTGGGATTGGCTTATTTCATTTAGCATGATATTCTCCAGCTCCAACCATTTATTGGCAAATGCTATAATTTTACTCTTCTTTAAAGCTGAGTAATACTTCATTGAATATTTACCACATTTTCTTTATCCAGTCATCAATTGAGGGACAACTAGGTTGGTTTCATAGTTTAGCTATTGTAAATTGAGCTTCAATAAACATTGATGTGGCTGTGTCACTATAGTATGCTGATTTTAAGTCCTTTGGGTATAAACCAAGGAGCGGGAAAGCTGGGTCAAATGGTGCTTCTCTCCCCAATTTTCTGAGGAATCTCCATACTGCTTTCCATAGTGGTTGCACCAATTTTCAGTCCCACCAGCAATGTGTAAGTATACTTTTTTCACATATCATCACCAACATTTATTGTTGCCTATATTCTTGGTGATTGTCATTCTGACAGGAGTGAGATGAAATCTCAGAGTAGTTTTGATTTGCATTTCTCTAATTGCTATAGATGTTGAACAATTTTTTCATATATTTCTCTCTCTTCATATATTCCCAAAGAGAAATACAAGATTTTCTTAGATTCTGAAAATCTTTTATTTTGATTGAAACATAATGAAGTTGACTACAATGATAGCAACAATGTAATATTCAAAGAAATACAGGCTGTTTTTTTAAGCATGTGCTTGTATGTCTTTGGGTAGCCATCTGTATGTTAAGAGTCAGGAGATTCCATTTTGTCCAGTACTCAAAAATTATCTCCTGAAGAGATATCAGAATAAGAAGTAACACTTAATCTTTCCATTTAGGTCAGTTAAGACTTTAATTTGATCTGTGCAACATTCTGAAGTTTGGAACCTAGCTTTAATTTTATTAAGCACCTTAGGTAGCATCTCTTGGTAGTATTTTATCGCTATAGAAAAACTTCATCAACCAAAGATGTTAAACCACAAATATACATGCTTGGTTAAGAAATTTAAAGGCATTTTAATCCAAGTGATGGCAGTTTAAAATTCTTTCCCAAATAAGAAAGTGACAAATAATAAAAGCCTTACGTGTAGAAATAGCTGGTAAGCTGTTATCTCCTAAGCTGACCTTAAGAAATTCACCACAAAATTTAAGTCCCAGAGTAAACAGAACCAGAAAGATTCAAAGAAGGACAAAATTGTCAAAGTTCTTGGACACAGGTGGACTGATGAAGAATATAAACTGTACCCTATTTATTGTAGGGACCTTAAAAGGAGTTGAGCTCAAAGGAAATAACAAAAGGACTATCAAGCGTGGAAAACTCAGTTTTTACTAGTTACAAATTAGTTTCTTTCATGATTGGATATTTTAAGGATACTTTCCTGAAAATGTGAAGAATAGCATTTAAAATATTATTAGCAGCTTTCAAAATCAGTATACTCACTTGCTTTGTAAATGCTACTTTATTTTAGTTCTGATTTTAACATCCTTCAAATGCGTGAACCATGCCATTGTAGTCCAAATTTTTGCCTCTCAAAATATATGTCAACTGCTTATATTTAACAGCAGACTTTTTCTTTCCATTTCATCACCACATCATTCATAACTTGCAATGTTTTATTTTTGTTGTAACAGTTCTTTCAAAGGTTTTTCTGCCAATCACTTTCTATTCATGAGGAAAAGGAAACAATATGTAAATTTGCTGTGGAATATCATGGAAAAAGCCATTACAGTGTAGCAAGGCAAAGGAGGTGTCTTATGATTACATTTTAAGTTTGTTAAAGGAAAACAGTAGCTAAGGTTTCAGGACAATTCAACTAATTAAATAAGGTAATTTTTAAAAACAAATGTTTTACTCACACAACAATGGAGAAAATACAATTACATTAACCAATTATAATATATTTAATGATAGATGCTGATTTAAATATTCATGATCTTAAAAATAATGTGTTTCCAAAAATGGGTAAACCATTCCAAAATTCTTTGAGGTTCTAAAGTAAATATAATGATGAAGCTGAATCCTCTGAAGTCTGAAGTGTTTAATTAGAGTTTAAGAAAGTATATATAATGAATTGTACAAGTGTTTCTGGTTATAAACTAACAATGGACTAATGCAGCACCTTATGTATAACATTGCTTTTATTTTTCAATATTATAAAGCACTCTACACATATTCTCACCAATCCTTATAATTTATAGTGATCTCTGGCAATTTTAAAAAGCTAAATGAATAAAAAGTCATACTTTTAATTTTTTTCCAGTGATGTTCTTTCTTGTGGGTAATAAAAAATAATAAGATCTACACATTTTGAAGCACCCCATGCTGCTTTTTTAACAAGATATTGTATGATTTCTTGGAAAACTTGTCATTATGATCAAAAGGATAGACTGGGGCTTTTATCAAGACTGTACCATTAGCAGCCTGATTTATGTAAATGGGTTCAGAAATAAAACACTAGGGAAAAAGAGAAGAACAAAGGAAAGAGAGGAGTGAACACAGATGAATAGAATAGCTCAGGAAAAGGCAGAATCATGTTAGTGAAACATTGATCACATATTCATATCACTCTTCATCATACACATTTGAAAGTTCTCATTTTGCTAAAACCAAACAAAAAACAAAAACATTTTCCAATAAATTTTAATGCATATAATCCAAACAAACAATTTTAGGCAGCTTTAGGTTTCAAGTTAAAATCAAGACACTTATTCTTTCTAAAAGTCTTGTATTTTTGTTTTATTCAAGACTAAATAACACAAGATGAATCAATCAATTAGTTCAAAACTTCTGCATCTTAGGACATAATATAAAACTATTTTTAAAAGTTGTGTATCTGGCTATATTTTTCACATACACATGGAATGTGATAGTAAAGTCTCCTCTAAGTCTTCATAGTTTATTCGTGAATAGATGACACAATTATCTTCATATTCTTTTTTATTTATATATTATATCCCCTTTTTATTTTGAGATCACAATGATCTTTACAAAAAAAATGATCTTTTGAAAACAACTGAAGTCTAGCCTATTTTGGAGCCATTCTAACATGGACTAAAGTGAGGCAGCACCTAATCTCAGGTAAGGCATGGCACTTGACAAATAATACAATACAACATTACATCTGAGACATGAATAAAACAAAGGCTAAGATATGGAAGCAAAATGCTTCCATATTGTACAGTGTAACCTTGAAACAGATCAGGCTATTCTTATTACTTTCCAAAAATACATTTAAATTTCTATTCCAGTGTGAAGAGTAACACAAAATTGTATATAAATCTTATTGACAATAGTTATTTTATCCAGGTATAAAATATCAAATGGCATTTATAAATACCAACCAAATTTGTTATTTCTATACAAATTAGAGACTATTGCTACAGATAATTTTAGTTTTGAGAACATCATCTTGGTAAAGTGCTCTCCCCTAAGCTTTACATTAAACTAAGTTTAACTTTTAAGGTATAAGTTAGAACCCATAGTGAATAGTAACAATAACCACAGGTCTGCATGGGTTATCAGTACAAGCAAAAATCAAAGGGTAGCCTTAAGTTCATCAATGTTAGGAAGATTTGTAGATCTATGAAATCAGACTCAAATTAACTCAGGACAAATTTTCAACTCTTGTGATTATTATTATAGGCACCACCACACAAGTACCCTTCCTTTATTGCCTCCAGCTTTACTTACTTTAGTAAGGCTGATATAAATGTGTATCTTAAATTGCATTAAAAAAACATTG
The DNA here is from genome assembly GCF_021218885.2 of Marmota monax. Classification (NCBI taxonomy): domain Eukaryota; kingdom Metazoa; phylum Chordata; class Mammalia; order Rodentia; family Sciuridae; genus Marmota; species Marmota monax. The sequence goes on along the minus strand of NW_026695065.1, from coordinate 5,920,872 downwards.
TTTTTCTTTTTAAATGTCTATGTAGGATTGTGCTTTTAGGCTATACCCTCCGGCAAGATATTTAAGAACAAGTTGGTCAAAATTGACCTTGTTCTTTTCTATCCTTAAAAGTCAGGTGAGATTCCTCAGAGATCACTTTTGGGGACATGAGTGAAGCCTTTAGCTCTCCTCTACCAGTGGTGCCACTTACCAGGATGGTTTGAGGTCTGGCTGACCATATGTGGCTTCTCTTGGAGGCATCAGGAACATTTTCCTCTCCAGTGATCCTCCTTTTTGCAGAATATGCACTGGTTGGCTTTCTGTTCTCTAAGATCTTCTTGATCTCCCTAATCAGCAGATTGGGCGATTCACCAGAGTTTCAGGGCCCAGAGAGGGTTCCCAACATTCTCTAGACCTTGGCTGACCTTGCAGAGCAAGGACCAAAATGTTAGCAGCTTTTTTCTTGGTACTTTTACTTACTTGACTTTTGTCTCCAAGTTTTTGGTATTAAACACTCAGCAAGCCAGTTTCACCAGTCTTAAAGAGGAAGTAACATGTTACAACTTCAATGCTATAATTTTGCAGATAATTCTTTCATTTAATTGAGGTCAGAATTAGTACTGGAAGTCAGCATTTTATAGTATCTGCCCTGTTGCTGATGGCTTATTATCTTAAATTAACCCAGGTTGATTTTTTTGAAGCAGTACTCTGCAAAATACTAACAGGCAACAGTTATAAAGTTTACAAGGAAAATACAAAATGAAATTAGCAGAGCAAAATATATTCAGTTTGGTTAATAGCTATGAACCAAGAAAAATACTTTTATAATCCTAGACCTTTACTTAGTTACATATAATATTCCCCATTTGAGATCACAGGAACTTTTATAACAAAATCAGTCTTCTTAACACAACTTTAAATGAGCGGAAGTCTCTCCTATTTTTGAGCCATTCTCACATGGAGTAAAGTGAGAGGCAGAGCCTTATTTCAGGTAAGGTGGGGTTCTTCACAAATAGCACAATACAAAATTACATCTGAAACATGAATCAAAGAAAGGTTAAGAGAGCTTTTAACTTTCCTTTAGTGGAAGAAGTGACAGAATGCTTCCATGTTTTACCATGTCACCTTAAATAGATCAGGATCTCCTTATTATCTTCCAAAACTGCATTTAAATCAATTTCTAGTGTGAAGAGAAACACAAAATTTTATTTATAACTTATTGACAACAGTGTACTTTATCCAGCCACAAAATATCAAATTACATGAATAAATTTTTAAAAATGTTATTTTTATACAAATCGGACACTTTTGCTACACAGCAACTTGGCAAAATGCTCTCCTAAGTTTTATATTTAACTAAGTTGAAATTTTAAAGTACAGTTTAGAATCCACACTTTATGGTGATAATAATCACAGGTCTGCACAGATTAACAAATGATAGCCTTAAATCTCTTATACATTTAGGAAACAGTGTTAATCATCAAAAATTGACTTAGTTAAAGCAAACAGATATAAGACAGGTCTTCAAATGACAGTGTGTCCCTTCTATGTCAGATATAATGTATAAAATAGAGCACTTATTGGTTATCTTGCCAGTAAACTTACATAAACTTTAATTTTTTAAACTTTTACATAACACTTACACAAGGCTTAGAAAGATAGAGTTCTTAGATGTGTATGTATCCCTAGTCTCATAGGGTGTCAACTATATTGTTTGTTTAACCAGTTACAAAATACTCATTTAAGGCTTTTAAACAGGTACAAACCTTAATTGTTTATGACTTAGTTTCCCCAAGTAATAAAACCTAACAAATGCAAGAAAATTATCCCAATAGATAAGAGCAGATTAGTGTTTCAGACTTTGCTTCATATCAGTACATTAAAGTTCAAGTTACTTTAACTGACTGTGCTAATTATATCCAATTTAATCACAAATACAAACTTTTGAGATTTACCTTCCACAAACTTTCTGTGACAGACATTCACAACTTTAAGTTCTTAGTTTTGACCTCTTTAATCTTTGAATTTAGCCCAAGAATATTACTTTACCAGACAAAATACTTTCTCATCCAGAAACATTTCTTTTACCTTTTGATTTTCCATACTAAAGCATATTTCCATATCTACAACTTTCTTTTATCTTTTCTAGATTTGGACCCTTTCTTAAATTAATATTCTGACATAGTCCTTATTAACGTCATCCATGCATTTAATTTACACAACAAATTTTATCCTAGGAGAGGGCTGGACCATCCAGAATATATATTTAAAAAAAAACAACTGTGCCTTAATCTTTTTTCTCCCAGGTTTCATTCAAGGGATTGAAGCACAGGATATTTTTGAGGCTGACCTATCTCCATATCACTGTCACAATGCCATCAATTTTAAGTGAGTTCACCATTGTCAAGTGTACCCAGAGAATCATTTTGGGCCTTTTCCTTATACTAAGCATACTGATATGCAATGGAAGAAGCCCTTTCCATCCCTTTATTTAGGGTTTTTTTGAGATCCCTTTGCAGAGGCTGCCTACAAAACACAGGTTGGCCTTAGTTTATGTCTTTTTCTTTTCTGGGTACAGATATTTATCCTGCCAGTCTCCCCAGACATTTAGTTTGATGGTATACTATTACAGCAAAAATTTCCTTGCCCCAGTGATAAATATCCCCTGGCCAAATGGGGTCTTCTGTTAGATCTTAAAAGTGAAAACAATTTCTGTGCCAAGGTCATAAACTAAGAGTGCTAAAACCTACTGCCTCAGCTTCTACCCTCCCCCACAGGGGCAAAAGGGGCTGAAAGGCAGGGCAGGGGCCAGGTTCTCTTTGGTCATTTTTTAAACAGCCCAGGCAGCTTTTCTGAGATTCTGGGGCTGCCTGGGGACAGGCTGAGAAAGAGTGCTAAAAGTATCAGCACTGGGATAAAAGATTTAAATCTTTTTAACCCTTTGTTCTGGTGTTCTGCTATCTTGCACACCAAAAGCAGTGCCTTTTGGCACCTTCAATTTAGTTCCTTACAGTTAAGACCCTTTATCATGTGACTGCATAAATGCCTGTACATACAAAATCTCTTTCATATACTTATCCCTGACAGATCAATTTAAAGATTATATAATAATTAATAAAAAATAAAACTATTCAAAGGCCAGATTATGTTACAGGAAACCATCTTCCTCTTAAACAGGCTTATACCTGTAGGTGGCCCATTCAGCCAATACCTGTAAAATCAATATAACAGGGCCCATGTCTTAAAGGGCCACTAACAGCCAAAAAATAAAAATAAAAAACAGACAGACCTGCATGTACAAATTTCTCCCACTTACTTTACCTCTGACAGACCAACTCCAACTGCAAGATTGTACAATAATCTAGAAAGCTACTTAAAAGCTGGATTGTTACAGTAAAACATTATCTTAGAGAGACTTATACCTATATGTGGCCCTTTCTTCAACTCACTTTACCTGTGACAGATCAACTCCAATCGGAAGATTGTACAAAAAGAAACAGAAGGCTGGCATTATTGTTTAGCAGTAGAGCGCTTGCCTTGCACATGTGAGGAGTTTGATCCTCAGCACCACATAAAAATAAATAAAATAAATGAAGTAAAGATATTGTGTCTATCTTAAAAAAAAAAGAGAGAGAGAGAGAAAAACAGAGAGGAGCCCCCAAACCATGGCTATTAGATGGGAACTTTTAAATTGACCCACCGAGATCTTTCTCAATTAGCTACATATAGAATCAATGCAGTACTGGATGTCTTAAAAGGGGAAGTAGCAGACAAGCACAGGGAATTCCCAAACCATGGCCAAAATACAGGAACCTTTTTAAAACAGACAGAACAGATTGGGTAAAATCCCAACTTCCCAACTTCCATTTAACTATGACTTCCATACCAGCAGCACCATGGAAGTCCCCACAAAGATCGAACAGATGTTCCCACAAAGGGGAAACACATGTGTAGAATCAAGGGTCTTGGTGTGCACATCAGGGGAGCTTACCTAATGGCCAAAGTTGTCAAATCTTGCTGAAGTTCAGGTTCCTTTTTGTCAAAGTAGTTCAACTGATGGAGCAACTTGTGCAGTTCAGGGAGAGAAGGGCAGAGCTCCCTGAAGCAAAAGAACTTTGGCAGTTGCTGGGATGATCACTCAAGTCCCTCCCTTCACTCACAGGAACAGCTCCTCTTGTTTATCCCAGTCAAACTCACGTGGTCTCAGTCTCCCAATTTCTCCAGCAGTCAGCTCTCAACAAATTCACTAGTCACTTTGTATCCTCAGAATGGTAGTGGGGATCCCTTGGAGTGCCAGACCTGCCCAAGAAACCTGGAGCAGTTGCTGCTCTGGGTTCCCATCTGGGGTGCCAATTTTTTTTTTCCAAAAGCTAGGTCCTTGTCCTGGATGTCAATTTGATAACAAGGACACAGTTTTGAGAAAAAGGAAAAAGATGGTTTATTGCTTTGCTAGCAAAGAGAGAAACACAGGGGATTCCTGTCCCAAAGGCTATGATTCTGCCCATTAGCAGGAACAGGGGGGTTTTAAAGAAGTGATTCACAGAAAATGAAATTAGGGAGGAGATATCAGGAAAAAGAAGATCAGGAAAAGAAGGTCAGGAAGGAAGATAGGGAGAAGAAGTTTGGAAAGAAGAAAAAAACATATGAGGTTTAAAGCCATAAGGGATATAGTCAAAGCATCAAGTGAGCCTCTGTTACACTGTGACTTACTTAGACATGAACAACTTGTTTACATCCTTAGTGTTGTCTTCTATTTGATCGTGGATTTAGCTCAAGAATATTACTTTATCAGACAAAATACTTTCTCATCCAGAAATATTTCTTTTATCTTCTAATTTTCTGTAGTAAAATATATTTTCATATCTATAACTTTCTTTTATCTTTTGTAGTTTTGAACTCTTTATTAAACTCATATTCTGAAACAATTCTTATGAATGTTATCTGTGCATTTAATTTACACAATAATTTTCATCCTGTTGCTGAAAGCTCGTCCTTTTCCCCAATGCCAATCCAATAATGAGGATACGATTTTGAGAAAAAGGAAAAAGACATTTATTGCTTTACTAACAAAGGAGAAACATTGGGGACTCCTGTCCCAGTGGCTGTGATTCTACCCATCAAAAGGAACAGGAAGCTTTTATTTTATTTTATCTTATTTTATTTTTTAGTTGTACTTGCACACAATACCTTTATTTTATTGGTTTATATGTGGTGCTGAGGATCCAACTCAGGGCTCTGAAGGTGCTAGGCAAGTGCTCTACTGCTGAGCCACAACCCCAGCCCACTCTCCCCCAACAGGAAGCTTTTAAAGAGGTGATTCAAAGGCTACATTCTATGTGTTCTCTATTGTACTTCACTTGTTTATTTGGGAGATAATCATTTCTGAGGTTTTGTGGTACCATCCCCAAAGTCTGGATTACTTTGTTCTTATGGTGGGTGTGTACTCAAGGACAGATAACTCTGCCTAGGTAGGGGAATAAAGGTAACACTGTTAGGGAGGAGGAGAGATTAGGGAGGAGCAGTGAGAAAGGAAGAGAAAGAAACATATCTATTTTTAAAATAAGTTGCAGTGGAAGAACAGCAAGGGCTTTATTTAAAGTATAAAGTGGACCACTATTACAATCCCAGGAGAGGAATTGGACAATCTGGCATATATAAAAACTGTGCCTAAATCTTTTTTTTTCTCCCAGGTTGCATTCAAGGGGTTGGAGCACAGGATATTTTTGAGGCTGACCTGTCTCCCTATCATTATCACAATGGCATTAACTTTAGGTGAGTTCCCCATTGTCAGTTGTAACCAGAGGTTTCTTTTGGGCCATTTTATTATACTGGGTATATCAATATGCAATTCCATCCTTTAAATAATTTTTAGTTGTAGATGAACACAATATCTTTAACTTTTATTTATTTATTTTTATGTGGTACTAAGGATCAAACTCAGTGCCTCACACATGTGTGGCAAATGCTCTACCACCGAGCCACAACCCCAGCCCTCCATCCTTTTCTTTAAGGCTTCCTTGAAGACCCCTTTTTGCAGAGGTTGCCTACCAAACATGGGTTGGCCTCAGTTTCTTTCTCTTCCTTTTAAGGGGGCAGCTGTTTGTCCTTCCAGTCTCTCAATACATTGAGTTTGATGGGATACTGTTATAACAGAATTGATTTCCCCCAGTCATGGATATCTTCTGGCCAAATGGAGTACCCTGTCAGATCTTAAAAGGGGAGACTATTCCTGTCTCCAGGTCATGAACTGAGAGTGCTGGAACCTACTGCCTCATTCTTTGTGGCCAGCAGCTTCCACCCTCCATGGGCAAAAAGGGCTGAAAGGCAGGGCAGAAATCAACTTCTTTTTGGTCATTTTTCTACAGTACATGAAGATTTTCTGGGATTTTTTTTTCATCAGTTTAGGGCTGGTGTCCTTGAGGCTCAGTGAGATGATCCGCAGCTGCCTGAGGTCAGGCTGAGAAATAGTGCAGGGAGTGCTAGCACAGGGTTGAAAGAATTTAAATCTTTGTAACCCTTTCTTCTGGTGTCCTGCTATCCTTGCACACCAGAGACAATGACTTTCGACCCTTTCAACTTAGTTTTTGACTGTTCAGATCCTTATTATGAAACTGCATAAATGCTTATATATGCAGAATCTCTCATATCTTTTACCACTGACAGACCAACTTCAACTTCAAGATTGTATAACAATCCAGAAAAAACTTTTAAAGGACAGGTTGTTTTACAGTAAACCATCTTTCTCTTATGCTTATAAAGTAAGTTGAAGAAAGGGCTAAGGGAGAGCAAAAGGACAGTCAGTATAGGCAATGAATGATTGGGTCATTCAAAAGGAGATAAATAAATAACTAAAAAATAACAATAAATGCTAATACTTCCAAAGCACTTCTCTCTCTTCACCTATTGCCAAGGTTACCTGCCTCTGGAAAATTGTTCCTCTCAACAAGGTGTTAATGAGTGTGGTGGAGTGGGGGCACTGCCTTCCTGCCTATATCCTGGGCAGCTGCTTTCTAGCCCTTGGATCATTCCATCTTTTGGTCACTTGTCACCTAGGCAGAATGGGTGGAGGGGCTCAAGAACAAAGGAAATTTGAAATATATAAAAGGGGAAAGACACCCCACTACCTTGGGCAACCAAACTGGACCCCCCTCCTCTGCAGAGGAGCCTGCCCCCATCCTTCTCTCTCTCTGTTTTATCCGTTAAATAAAAGTTTTGCTCTTGCCTTGGCATTTCTATGGTGTTCAATCTTCAATTCCAGGGGAATAAGATTTATCCCTGATTCTCATCACTGGTACCAGGGGCACCTATATGTATAAGCCTGTCTAGGATAATGTTGTACTGTAAAGATATGGCTTTGGGATAACTTTCTGGATTATTATACAATCTTGTGGTTGGGGTTAGTAGTTCAAAGGCAAAGTAAGTGTAAGAAATTTGTATGTGCATGTCTGTCTATTTTAAAGTTTCCCATCTGTCAGTCCTGATTTCAATGATCCTCTCTTGTCTGTTTTTTTTGTTTTTTTGTTTTTTTTTTTTTTTTTTTTTTTTTTTTTGTGTGTGTGTGTTGTTACTGGCCCTTTAAGACATGAACCCTGCTATGTTGATCTTACAGGTAGTGACTTGAGCAGAAATATCTTAGCTGAATGGGCCACCTATATAGGTATAAGCCTGTCTAAGAGAAAGGTGGTTTAACATAACATAGTTATCTTCATATTCTACTACTTAGAAAAAAACTTCAACTATAAGAAGGTATGTAATTTTCTCAGAATGCTATCTTTCCTGGAAGAATATGACTAAACTCCCATTTTATATTTAGACAATAAATACTTCTTGGAAAATAAAAAAAAAAAATTAAGAAAGTGTTTGTAGTCCACTCCACATAGTATTTTAATTTTAAATTAAGTAATTACAAATCAATATACAAAACTTCTTAAATCACTTCACACACATTTTGTGCTTGTGTGTGTATAATCACAGAAGTGAAACATTATGTCCACTATAGTATTGAATTTTATTACATTAGTACTTTACATTTATGATTATTTTTAGGGACTTTGTTTATGATGACTAACAAAATGTGTGATTTATTAGAGAACAAGTGAATAATGCCAGGAAACAGACTCAATTTCTTTTCCTCCCTTAAAATTTGCCATGCGAATATTAGTTAAACTTTATTACAAATGCACAATAATTGTTTGATATACTAGGCATACATACATATTTCACTAGTATAATATTCATGCATGAAATTACTGAACACATGAAATACTAGTGTTTACATTTTTAATGACAGCATATAAATTCCTGCCTTGATATTTGTGCTTTAATCTCTACCTGGGTAGTATTCCTCCTGAGACACAGGGTATGACCATGTTCAGCCTTACTGGCTAATGCCAAACTATTGTAACATATACCTGTATCAGTTTATACCCCACCATCATTCTCCAAGATTTTCTTTTTATCCATATTTTCTCCAAATGCTTTGTATTGTGAAGTTTTGTATTATTACAAATATATTTGTCATAAACATTTTATCTTATATTCTTACCTTGTTTCTCCTTTTCCTAATAAAATTGAGTTTTTTGTATATTGTCAATTCTCATTTTTTTAAATTCAATGATGTCTTATGTCCCTTTTTTTACATTAAATCAAATGTCATGAATTTGCAGCAGGATTTTTGTGTTCTACCTATTCTAGATACTAATCCTTTTTGTTTGTTTGTTTTGTTTATACTATTACAAATATCTTTTTTTCTGTATATTAGTTGTCCTTTTGCTTTTTCTTACTGTCTTTTGATGAACAAAACTAGTCAACTATGGGGCATAGAAATTTATTTTTTTCATTTTTACAGTTAGTACTTTTTATTTTCTTAAGAAATCCTCCATATACTAATAGTTAAAAATATTGCTGTATATTACTTTTTAAAAGTTTACAATTTTGCTTTTATTTCAAAGTTTTTACCTTTTCTGGATTGATGGTTTGGAATAGAAATGCACATATATATTGTCCACATAGATTACCAATTTTAACAGCATAATCTTTTGACCAGTCCCTGTTTTTCAATACCACTTCTGTCACATAGTAATGATCTATAAATATTTTGTTAGTCTTGTTATGTAGAAGGTCATAATACCACACATTATTTTTATTTTAATTGAAAAACAATAACTTTATTTTTATTTTTTATTGGTTGTTCAAAACATTACAAAACTCTTGACATATCATATTTCATACATTAGATTCAAATGGGTTATGAACTCCCGTTTTTACCCCAAATACAGATTGCAGAATCACATCGGTTACACATCCACATTTTTACATAATGCCATATTAGTAACTGTTGTATTCTACTACCTTTCAATAACTTTTATATTTATTCAGTGCAATAGAAAATTTTGATTCATATATACATTGTGGAATGATCAGATATAGCTAATAAATGTATTCATCATCTAAATTATTTTTCTTTGTGGTGAGAATATTTTTCATTCTTCAGCAACTTTGAAATATACCAATACATTATTTTTAACTATAGTCACCACGTTGTACAATAAATCACTAAAATATGCTTCTGTTATCTAATTGAAACTTTGTACCTTTACCCAATATCTGTTCTTTTGCTCATCTAGCACCTCAGCTTCTGATAATAACCATTCTATTTTTGGCTTCTGTGAGTTCAATTGTTTAGATTCCACATATAAATGACACCACGAAACATTTGTCCTTCTGTGTCTGACTTATCTCACTCCATATAATATTCTCTAGCTTCTCACATGTCGTCACAAATAACAAAGGAGTTCCTTCATTTTAAATGTCATATAGGTGTTCCACATTGTGTTAATGTTTGTGTGTGTATTCCTTATCCATTAGTCTGTTGGTGAACACAGCTTGTTCCCATATTTTGCTACGAACATGGGAGTACAGATGTCTCTGATATTAATTTCAATTTCTTTGAATTATACCCAAAATGAGAATGGTGGATCATACAATAGGTCTATTTTAATTTTTTGAGGAAACTCCATAATATTTTCCCTTTGGGCTCTACTAATTTATGTTCCCATTAACAGTGTAACAGGGTTATTTTTTTTCATGTCTTTCCCAACACCTGTTATCATTCATAGTTTCAATTATAGCCATTCTTATATGTGTGAGGTGATATCTTATTATGCTTTGCATTTAGCTAATGATTAGTGATGTTGAAATGTTTTCGTATATATATTTGCTCATTTGTATGTCATCTTTGGAAAAATCACTGTTAAGGTCTTTGCCCATTTTTAAATGGGTTATTTACTTATGTTATTTAGTTGAGTTATATAATTTGGATATTAGCAGTTTGTCAGATATATGGTTTGCAAGTATTTTCTCCTAAGCTACAGGTTGATTAGAAATGTTGAAGAATTTTTTCATATACTTACTGGCCATTTTAATGTTTTTCTTTTGAGTGATGTTTATTCTTGCCATTTGCCTATTTTAAAGTTTAATTTAATTTTTTGCATGTGCATACATGTTTTTCCTATTATGTTTAGTTAAGAAATTGTCTTTTCCCCATTGAGTGTTTTTGCTTACTTTATTGAATATCAACTGGTCAGAAATGTTTGGGTGTATTTATGGGACTTATATTTTGTTCTCTTGCTCTAATTACCTGTTTTTATGTTAGTCCAATGCTATTTTACTTATTATAGCTTTGCGATATATTTTGAAATTAGGTTATGTGATGCTTCCAGCTTTTTTTATTTATCTGTTTGTTTTACTCAAAATTGTATTGACTTTTTTGGGTTCTTTTGTGTTTCCATAAAGACTCTAGGATAGTTATTTTTTTTCTATTTTCATGAAAAATGAAATCAGACTTTTTATGTAGATTACATTGAATTTATAGATTGCTTTGAGTAGTATGTACATTTCAGCTTAATACTTCTTCCAATCTGTAAGAATGAGGTACTTTTGCATTTGTTTGTGTTGTCTGAAATTTCCTTCATTAGTGCTTTAAAGCTTTCAGAATGCAGATATTTCATTTTCTTGGTTAAATTTACACTTAAGTATTTTATATTATGTTATTGTAAATAGGACTATCATTTTTTTAATTTCTTTTTTTGGTTCATTTGTTTTTAGGGTGTAGAAGTAGTACTGACTGATTTTTGTATGCTGATTTTATATCCTACAAATTACTGAATTCATTTATCAGCTTTAAGATTTTTGGTGGAGTTTTTAGGGTTTTCTACATATAAGATCATGTGGTCTGAAGAGACTATTTAATTTCTTCCTTTCTACTATGTATATAATTTTATTTCTTTTTCTTGCTTAATTCCTCTGGCTAAGACTTCCTATAGTACATTGAATAGAAGGGGCAAAATTGGACATACTTGTCATATTCCTAATCCTGAAAATAAACTTCTCACCATTGAATGTGTTCTTAGCTGTGGCCTGTCATATGGGTACCTTGTTCTGTTGAGGTACATTTCTTTTCCAGTTTTTATCTTAAAGGAATGTTGAATTTTATCAAATGCTTTTTGTGCCTATTTTGAAATAGTCACATGTGCTATGTCCTTCATTTTGTTAATATAGTGTATCACATTTATTGTTGTATATATTTTGAATGATTCTTACATATCAGAGATAAACCCAACTTGATCATGGTGACTGACCCTTTTACTGTGCTTTCAAATTTGAGTTTGCTAGCATTGTGTTGAGGATTTTTGGATATACGTCCTTCAGAGATATTGTCCTCTAATTTCTTTTCTTGTAGCATCCTTCTTTGTTTAGTCAGCATATCCTGAGTATTTCATATAAATCAAATCATAAATGTGTGACCCATTTTGTCTGATTTTTTAATTATATCCATCTCAGTGGATATAAAGTGATATTACAATTTTTATTTGCATTTGCATTTCACTAATGATTGTGAACATTTTTTTAATATAATTGTCAACCACTTAACTTTCTTCTTTGGAGACATGTTGTATGATGTAACCTTGAGAAAATTCGATGGGATTTGGGAAAAATGTGCATTATCTTGTTAAGTATAGTATTGCATAGAAATTGTATTTCCCCCTTTTACAGTATTGGATTCTTTTGTTGTGTTTTGGCTATCAGTCTATGTTTCTTCATTGATTTTTCTGAATTAATGCAATTATGTCTTTATTTTTTCTCATATGAAGCCATAGGAATCTATCCCCAGTTTGTTTCATGATTATCAAATATTTGGACAAAAGTTTCTTTACTCACCTGGAAACAAATTCTTAATCTTTATGGAAAGAATTTTTGTGTTGTCTTTACTCTCATCCAGGCAGTTGACAACACTAAGACTTGTTTCAGTTGGAGCAGAACATCAAAGTCAGCAACAAATGAGAGTTTAGGGTCTTCTCATGTATTTCATGAGCATGTGAACAGCACTTGGAATGCACACTGTCCTGTACTTTTCTGTAGCCCTTAGATTCCAAGGAATATTTTAGAGATTTTCAAAACTACCTATGGAGAATGTGTTATCCAGCTTTTCCTTTTATTTTTTTTTAATTATTGTTTACCCCAACTGTCAATTCCAGCCTCATGTGGCTGTAAAGTTATTGTAATATTTGTAATAATTTTTTTAGCTTTATCTGAGTTCCTAGTCAGTGTAAAATACAGACAGCCTCTCAGGTGACATGCTCCAATGAACAGCTCAACAGGTCATATAATGAAAATTATTTGGATATGAGGTTTCAATTAGTTCTAGTCAATTCTGTTTCCTCTAGTGATCTGTAAGTTGCTGGTTGTCACTCCAAGTGTGAACTATTATCTCTTAAAGCCACCATGACCATGAAGTTGGAGGCAAGTTAAAAATGCCACAAAGCTAAGTATTCTTAGACATTTTTCTTGAAAAAAAATTCTTTCTGGATTATAATAATACTTTGATTAATTTCCAAAGTTCTGAAAATAAAGTTGATTTGAAACAATTTTTGTGAACTTTCTTATTGCTTTAAAGTTGAGAGTATTTTTGAAGAGTCTTATTCTGAAAATTTTGCTGGCATCACTGGTCTCCTATACTATTATTTATGGAAAATTGGACATAAAATGAAGAGTTTTAACTGTATAAGCCTATGAATTTTGACAAATTTGTGGACTTGGAATCCCTAACAATATCATGATATGGAACATTTCTATCCAAATATTGATTTATGTGTCTATGTGTTCTATAAGTTATTGAAAAGAAAGACCACTGAAATATTCAAATATAATTGGGCATTTTCTGTTTCTCCTTTTTGATATATACATTTTGGCTTCATTTATTTTGTCACTGTTACAAGGTAAATATACAATTAGTATTATTGTATTTTGTTGAAGACTTTGTTTATTATGAAATATCCTCCTTTATCCTTGGTTGTACTACTTTTTCTGAGTCTATTTGATCGAAAGTTAATGTAGCTACTTCATCATATTTTTGAATACTGTTTGCATGGTACATCTTTTTCATCCTTTTTTATGATAAAAGTATATTTTATTTATTTATTTTTATTGCTTCATTTTATACATAACAGGAGAACCCATTTTGTATAATTATATATGCATGGAATCTGTCTTATTCTAGTTAGGAAACCATTTTTTAACAAATATTTTTAGTGTTGGACCTTTATTTTATTTATTTATAAGTGGTGCTGAGAATCAAACCTAGTGCCTCACCCGTACGAGGCAAGCACTCTTTCACTGAGCCACTCCAGCCCCAGGAAACCATTTTTGTGTATGTACATGAAGATGAGATTCACTGTGGTATATTCATATTGTACATAGGAAAATTATGTCAGATTCATTCTACTGTCTTTCCTTGTCTTATCCTCCCTCCCTTCCCTTCATCATCCTTTTTCACATAATAAATTACTGAATTTATGTTAAAATGTTTAGTGAAATGTTTGAACCATGTATATTTATGGTAGCTATTGATATATTTGGGTTGAATGTACTATCCTTATTGTCTGTTTGTTATATCTGATTCATTTTCTTCTTTTCTGTCTTCATTTGGTTTCAGAATTTTTCTGAATGTAATTCCCCCACATTTATGATTATTTAGAAATACTCATTTTTTGCTTTTTAAATTATGTTAAAATTATCATATCCCACTTTCACATAAATTGTATCATTTTTGTAAAATGTAAAAACTTTAAATTATTTAATTTTAAATTTATTTTTCATTCCACACATTAAGGTATGAAACATGATTTTTATACACATATGTAGTGAAATAATTACTAAACTCAAACAAATTAACATATATCCATCATTTTCCCTTTTCACAGTTTTTTGTCCTTGCACTAAAATTTACTCTCTCAGCAAATTTTCAGTATGCAATACATGATTATTAACTATAGTCTTCATTATGTCCATTAGATGTCTGAATTTATTCATCTTATTTAACTGCAAATGTTTACTTCTTCCCATTTTCTGCCAAGTCTGTCCCTGGTAACCACTGTTCTATCATCTATTCCCATATATTCTTGAGTCCCAATGTAAGTGGGATTACGCAGGTTTTTCTTTGTGTTTCTGACTTGTTTCACTTAGCATAATATCCTTCAGAGTCATCTGTAAATGGGAGAATAATAATTCATGATATGTGTGTGATAGTAATATTTTTATCCATTCATCCATTATTGTACAGTTAGGCTATTTCTTGATCTTAGCTATTTGTGTAATAATACAATAAGCACAAGAAGGTAGATATATTTACAAAGTACTGATTTAATATTTTTGGCTATAAACCCAGCAGAGAGATTGCTGGTTCATATGGTAGTTATACTTTTAACTTTTTGAGAAAGATGAAGATAAAAATTTTAACATGCTATATTTCATAATGGCTGTAACAATTCAACATTCATGTGAAGAGTGAACAAGTGTTCTCTATCCTCCACACCCTCACTAGCACCTGTTATCTCTTATTTGTTTCCTTGTTTTTTGATGACAGCCATCTAAAGAGGTGTGATAGGGCTATCTCATTGTGGTCTTGATTTCCATTTACCTGATGATCAGTGTTTTAGTCAGCTTTATTATAGCTGTGACCAAAATATCTGATAGGAATAAAAAGAGGAGGAAAATTTGTTTTAGCTCAAGGTATGAGACGTCTCAGTCCATATACAGCCCACTCCATAATTCTGCACCCAAGGTGAGGAAAAAATTCATGGTGGAAAAAAGTAGCGTAGAACATGGCAATCAGGAAGCAGGCAGAACTCGACTCCCCAGGGACAAAATATGTACCCCGAAGTTATGCCTCCATTGACAACCTAACTGCCTATAGTTACTGCCAAGTTAATCTAGTCAAGTGGATTATGTGTTGATTAGATTAAGGCTTGAATAACCTGATCATGTCACCTATGAACTTTCTTTCATTGTCTCACACAGGAAACGTCTCATACGTAAACCAAAACAATCAAGAATATTGAGCGCCATCTATATACTTGCTGGCCAGTATTATGTATTTTATTAAAATAATGTCTATTCAGTTTCTTTATTCATTTTTTGGTGGGGGAGGACTAGGGATTGAATCCACAGGTGCTTTACTACTGAGCTACATCCACAGTCCTTTTTTTTTCTTTGAGACAGGGTCTCAGTTGCTTAGGGCCTCACTAAGTTGCTGAGGCTGGCCTTGAACTTGTGATCTTCCTGCCTCAGCCTGCCAAGCCACTGGGATTATAGATATGTTTTAACACACTCAGCCATTTGCATATTTTTGATAGGATTATTATTTTTTTTACTATTGTGTGAGTTTCTTATATTTTGGATATTAGTCCCATATCAGATTCAAGATTTATAAATATGTTCTCCAAATCTATAACCTCACTTTTCATTCTGTCAATTTATTATTTTTTTTCTTTTTTGTTATGTGCCGCAGTCTGGCTGGGCACAAATGCCGCAGTCTGGCTGGGCACACAATCACGAGCCACCACACACTTGTAGATTCAAACAGCAACTCTTTATTCCCAAACTCACACCAGCCGTCTACAAACACGTTCTGGGGAAATCCACGTTCTCTGCCCAAATCCACTCCCACTGGGCTTCTGTCTCCCAAAAAATACTGTCTGAATCCCGTAAGAACTCAAGGGGAACACAGGCTGCAGGATACGCCCTATTCCCAGCAGGAATAATCTTAAACCTGGAACGCCCTAAACCCGATTATCCTAAACCGGGAACACCCTAGTCCCGGATCCGCCCTGGTCCTTGAGCAAGGTCACCTAACTGCAATGTCACTGCAAAATGTCCTATTTCCACGAGTCCTTCCACTAAGCAACATGGGGTATGCTGGCAAGGAAATTGTCATACCTACTTGGCTAATGGCTCCCAGCATCTCCCCCCTTCTGATTAATTAAACAACAAGCAATGTGGCTTAAGGACCGTGCCTGGTAGGTTGTCCAATTCAACATATGGTTCTTACCCGTCATCGGAAAACTGACCTTTAGGCGTCAGCCTCCTGTCTTAGGTTGATACCACTGCAATTGAATCATACCCGTCACTGACTACCGGTCCAGCATACAGCCATACTTGTGGATAGGTCTATGCACCAGTGGGGGGGTGAGGTTCTTTGCCTCACCTCTGTTGGCCCCCAAATTTGGCCTTGGTGCCAGTGGGGGAGTGAGGTTAATGTGGCTTAAGGACCGTGCCTGGTAGGTTGTCCAATTCAACATATGGTTCTTACCCGTCATAGGAAAACTGACCTTTAGGCATCAGCCTCCTGTCTTAGGTTGATACCACTGCAATTGGATCATACCCGTCACTGACTACCGGTCCAGAATATAGCCATTGGCTCCCAAATTTTAGACCATCACCAGCAGAAGGGAGGAGGATACAGAAATGCCACAACACCAAGCCAATTGACAGCTCCTTGGGAAAAATTGCATCACTGGTGACACCATCAGCAAAGATATGTCAGTACTACCACAATTAACATGGGGTGTGCTGGCAAGGAAATAAAAATTGCATCACTGGTGACACCATCAGCAAAGATATGCCAGCATTACCACAATTCGCTGCACCAAACGATAGTTACATAGTCCAGGCAAGTTCTGCAAGCAGTTCAAAGCAGAGGAATCTATCAATATGTCCATTTCCTCCCAAAATCCGTTTCCTCCCAAAGTAAGCTGACTCCTTGATTGAGCATTACTTGTTGAGTTATATTCATTGATGCATCAGTTTATACAGTTTACTGTGATAGCTATCATAGAAGCTGTAGTTTGGTTTTATCTTTGTCTTCACCAGCACTGGGATGAAGATAGGAATTCTGGCAATGATGCTAAAAAGACATTATCCTGAAAAGAATTATTGAATATAATGAAAAGGAAAGGTGAAAGTAAACAAACAGATCTGTTAACCTACTTTAAAAACAATCCTTAACAGCTTTTTACCTAATTTAAATTAGTAAACAAACAGATCTGTTAACCACCTTTAAAAACAATCCTTAACAGCTGTTTACCTAATTTAAATTAAACCATTTAAATCACGTGAATAAAAAAATAATAATAATAATACGGATCCATTTTTTCATGAGCGCTCCTCATATAAGAAATATGGACATACGCACATACAGATACAACACAAAACACAAGAGTGTACACAAACATACAACACATAAGAAAATAGTAAAGGCCTTGTAGCTTTACCTGGGTGAAATCTCCATTGCAATGTTTAAAAACTCCACAGTCAAAAAAATAAAACAGATCAGAAAAACATTAACCTAGGTTTGTATGAGCTCAAAAAATAAAAATAGAACCTTATGATGTGGAAAAAGGCAATAATAAAATAGCTATTGAAAAAAGCATCCTGGTTAATCACTGTCGCAGATGTAAGAATGGCCAAGCTGGAGTTCTGGATATCAGCTGTTATGGATGTGAGTCAAATCATCTTCTTTTCGATCTGTAGAAATTGTTTTAATTAATCTCTCTGGAATCCAAATCGGCTGCTATTCTCCCTGTGGAAACACACAAACAGACCCCCGACTCCAGACAATCACTGGGTCAGGACCTTTCCATTATCCTGTTAGAATATCTTTCCAAAGTACCTTAGGCATATTTACATTTTTTAGATACATATGCCTTTCCGCAGCACTAAGTCCTGATGAATCCAAATTTAAAAAGTTTAGAGTAAAAAGCGTTATTTTAAGTTTATCTTTGGGGGATATATACCCCTTTCCAATTCCCTCTTTTTGCTTTAATAAGTACGTTTTAATAGTTTGATGAGCTTTTTCAACTATGCCTTGTCCCTGTGGATTGTATGGGATTCCTGTTATATGAGTAATACCAAATGATGAGCAAAATTGTTTAAAAGAGGTAGAGGTATAGCCAGGACCATTATCGGTTTTTAACTGTTTAGCAACGCCCACAGTGGCAAAATTTTGTAAGCAATGAGCTATAACATCTTTAGTTTTTTCTCCGGCATGAAGGGAGCCCATCAAAAATCCAGAAGAAGTATCAACTGTAACGTGTAAATATTTTAATTTTCCAAATTCTGGCAAGTGTGTGACGTGCATCTGCCAAATATGGTTAGGTATCAGTCCTCTAGGATTGACTCCAAGATTAACTTGTGGTAAAAATGTCACACAATTTTGACATTGTTTTATTATATGTCTGGCTTGTTCCTTAGTTATTTTAAAACACTTTTGTAAAGTATTAGCATTAACATGAAACCTTTTATGAAAATTTGTAGCTTCTTCAAATGTAGAGAAAATATGTATGTCATGTGTAGTTTTATCTGCTAAATCATTGCCTAAACTAAGGGCTCCAGGCAATCCTGTATGTGCCCTAATATGTCCTATAAAGAATGGATCTTTTCTGTCCCAGATTAGACTTTGTATAGTGGAAAACAAAGAGAAAACAGTAGAAGAAGGGGAAATCCTACCAGCATCTTCAAGAGATACTATAGCATTAACTACATACTGACTATCAGAAAATAAATTAAATACAGAATCTTTAAACATCAAAAAAGCTTGTAAAACTGCATTAAGCTCTACCTTTTGAGCTGATTGTTTGGGTACTAAAAATGTTAAAGTTTGATCAGGGGTAACTACTGCTGCTGTACCATTATTAGACCCATCAGTGAATATATTTGGAGCATTCATGATAGGTGTTTTTCTTGTCATTTTAGGAAAAACTACAGGATGCTTAGACCAAAAAGACAACAAAGGATTAGATGGTAAATGATTATCAAATGAAACATTAGATTTACACATGATTATTGCCCAAGTATTTAACTCATTAGCTAACTCATCAATTTGATCCATAGTATATGGAGTAATAATTTTATTGGGAGAAATTCCAAACACACCCTTTGCTGCTTTTATTCCTTTGAGTATTAATTGTCCTACAGCCTCAGGATACCTAGTAAGAATAGTGTTAGGAGAATAAGATAAATGTGTCCACAATAATGGACCTTCTTGCCAAAATACTCCTGTAGGAATATTTTTTGTTGGTAGTACAATAAATAATAAAGGCAAACTTATATCAATTCTATCCAAATGTATATTTTCCATGTATGTTTCAATAATTTTTAATGCCTTTCTTGCTTTAGGAGTTAACATGCAGGGTGAATTTGGATCTGATGGACCTTTTAGAATATCAAATAAAGGTCCCAACTCTCCTGTTGGTATACCTAGATAAGGCCTTATCCAATTTATGTCTCCCAATAACTTTTGAAAGTCGTTAAGTGATTTGAGTTGATCTACTCGTATTTGAATTTTTGGTGGACGGACCATGGTTGAGGATAATAGAACTCCTAAATAATTAATTGGAAAATTTAATTGTACTTTATCTATTGCTATCTCTAGATTATAATTTTTTAATAAGTTTGTAAGTGTGGCATAACATTCCAGCAATATGTTTTTATCTTTATGTGCCAATAATACATCATCCACATAGTGAAATATTTGTAGTTCAGGATTTTGATTTCTAAGTGGCTGGATTGCTTTGTTAACATATATTTGACACATAGTTGGACTGTTAGCCATCCCTTGAGGGAGTACTTTCCATTCATATCTCTGATCAGGACCTTCATGATTTAATGCAGGGATAGTAAATGCAAAACGTGGACTATCCTCAGGATAAATTGGAATTGAAAAAAAAACAATCTTTAATATCTATAGCTAAAACATGCCAGGTTTTTGGCAAAGCAGACAACTGAGGAATCCCTGATTGAGCAGGTCCCATAATAACCATCTCATTATTAATGGCTCTTAAATCTTCCAATAATCTCCATTTACCAGATTTCTTTTTAATGACAAAAATGGGAGTATTACGGGGAGATATGGAAGGTTGTATATGTCCTTCCGCTAATTGTTGTTTGACCAGATCATGGACTACTTGTATCTTTTCTTTAGTCAGGGGCCACTGAGGAACCCACACTGGTCTTTCTGATTTCCAAGTAATTTTGATTGTCTCAGTGGCCCTTTCTGAAAATCCAACCCATGTCTGTCTGTTCCTTGATATATTTGTATTGGTGCTGCTATACCTTGCCCTTGTTTTCCTAATCTTTTTTCTTTCCTAAAGCCTTGTCTAGCCCTAGTAGTGGGCGCATTAGGATTGATGTTATTTGTTAACGTCAAACCTAATTGATCTAGGACATCTCGTCCCCATAAATTTATAGGAAGATGATCCAATACATATGGCTGTATAGTTCCTTCACATCCTTCAGGATCCTTCCAATCTAATATCATAGAACTTCTATGGGGATTAGTCGCCACTCCTAGGCCTCAAAGCGTTTGAGTGGCTTGTTGTAATGGCCAATTGGCCATTCTTGACGAGATATGATGCTAAGGTCAGCTCCTGTGTCCAGTAGCCCATTAAACTCATGACCTTGAATATTTAGTTTTAGCATTGGGCGAGAATCTAAATTTAAAGACAACATAGCCCAATCTACACCTGTGGAGCCTAATCCCCTGGAACCTCTTTCTACACTATGACTAGGAAATTTATTATGTAGGCTGGGTATTATTAACAACTGTGCTATTCTATCTCCAGGTGAAATTACTGATATACCACTTGGAGAACTAGCTATAATTTTTATTTCACCTACATAATCGGGATCAATTACTCCAGGACTTATCATAAGTCCTTTTAATGTAGATGAACTACGTCCCAATAATAAGCCTACTGTTCCTTGGGGAAGAGGTCCTTTTACTCCTGTGGGAATGATTTGAACTCCCATCTCTGGAGTTAATACTGCTCTGGCAGAGGCGCAGATGTCCAACCCTGCACTCCCTCTGGTTTGTCTGATGAGGGATCTAATGGAAAATGTGTCCTGGGCACTACCCTGATGGGGTTGCTGGGTTCCTCAACTGCCCCGTAGATTTGTGGTTGTGGGCCCCGGGACATTGGGCCCCCCTGTCCGTTTTTTGGCAATGGAGCCTGATGCCTTTCTCCACGATATCGTGGATAAATACCTGGTCTTGGTCCATTTTTTGATAAGGGATTACCCTCTATGGTGGTTTGAGAACGGCATTCATTAGCCCAATGTCTCCCTCTCAGGCATCGTGGGCAAATACCCGGTATTCTATTCCTTTGATACCTACTTTTGTTAAACCCTCCTCCTATGGGGCAATTCCTTTTAAAATGTCCTGTTTGTTCACAATCATAGCATGTTTTTGGCCTGGCATCTAAAGCCTGTTGTACTGCAGCTGCCAAGACTTGCCCTTGTTCATTAATATCTCTACATAATTTAATATATGTGTTTAAATCTTCATGTCTCCATGGTCTAATAACCTCTCTGCAGCAACGATTTGCTTGGTCATAAGCCAGTTGTTTTATTAATGGCATTGCTTGTTCTGTATCCCCCAAAATTTTGGCAGCCGTTTGAATTAGCCTATCTACAAAGTCAGCGTAAGGTTCATTAGCTCTCTGTATTACCTTAGATAGCTGACCTTGTAAATCTCCATGTCCTTGTAAAGTCTTCCATGCCCTAACTGCGTCTGCAGCAATTTGTGCATATATAGCAGGATCATATTCAATTTGTTGCCGTTGACCCTCATAAGGTCCTTTTCCTAACAACATATCTAGATTTCTTTGAGGGTAACCAGCTGCTGCATTTCGCCTAGCTGTCTCCGTGCAAAATTCCTCATTGGCAACCTTCCATAACAAATATTGTCCTCCATTTTGTACAGATTTACACATGCTAGCCCAATCTGCTGGCGTCATGTCCAAGTTAGTAATGGACTCGACCATGCTTACCGTGAAGGGAGCTTGGGGACCATAGGTTGTTACAGCCTCCTTTAACTGCTTTACTGTTTTAAAATCTAAAGCACTGTGAATTCGCTGCCCTCCTACCTGTTCAAGTACAGTGCATGCTAACCTTTGAGGTCCTGTCTCAGGATCCCATTTATCAACTACGGGGTTTGAGGGCCAATCAGCTGTCCTTCCACTAAGCAACATGGGGTACGCTGGCAAGGAAATTGTCATACCTACTTGGCTAATGCCTCCCAGCAGTTATGTGGAAGCTTTTGTGTTTGATATAGTCCCACTTATTTATTTTTTAGTTTTGTTGTCTTAGATCTTGATGTGACATCAAAATACTTGCCAAGGCTAATATCAAAAATCTTTTACACTCTAATTTCTTTGAGAATCTTTGAGGAGTTTTACACTCTTGAGGCTTGTGTTTAGTCCTGTAATGCTATAGGATGAGATAAGACTTTAATTAATTAATTTATTTTGTTTGGTGTGAATATGGTTTTTCAACAATATTTGTTGAAGAGACTACCCCTTTCCTATTATGTTTTCTTAATGAACTTTTCAAAATTTCTTGATCATATGTATTTAAGCCCATTCATGAGCTTTTTATTCTATTCAGTTATTCTATTTCTGTTTTTGCCAGTCTTTTATATATTTTTGTAGCTTTGCAATATAATCTGAAATAAAAAATGTCTCCAGCTTATTTTTTTTTTCTTTCTTAATATTACCTTGACTATTCAAGGTCTTTTGTAGTTCCAAAAATTTACTCTTTTTCTCTTTCTGTGAAAATTACTATTGGGATTTTGATAGGGATTGCATTGAATTTGAATATCACTTCAGATTGTTGGGGCACTTTAATAATATTAATTCTTACACTCTGTGAAAATGTTTGCACTTACTTCTGGCTTCTTCAATTTTTATGAATGTTTTACATTTTTCAGTATACAGATCTATCACTT
Organism: Marmota monax; assembly: GCF_021218885.2. Taxonomy (NCBI): domain Eukaryota; kingdom Metazoa; phylum Chordata; class Mammalia; order Rodentia; family Sciuridae; genus Marmota; species Marmota monax. Next base: position 5,897,774 of record NW_026695065.1, on the reverse strand, counting down.
CCTTCATCAAGTTTATTTCAACATGTTTTGTGTTTTTCTTGATTTTTTTCAGATAGATAGTTATTGGTTCAAATAAATAGTAGATAATATTTGTATGTTGCCTTTGTATCCTACTACTTTGTTGATTTCATTCTTTAATTCTAACAGTGTTTTGTGATTCTTATGATATTCTAGATATAGAGTCATATGACCTTTGCTAAGTAAAATAAGTCAGACAGAAAAAGACAAGTATTTCATGATGATCCCACTTATGTGAAGTACCTGGAGTAGTGAATTTCATAAAGACAAAAGTAGAATGCCTCTGGCTGTGGCATGGGGTTAAAGGAGAAGTGAGAGTTATTATTTAATAAGTACAGAATTTCAGTTTGGAAAGATAAAAGTTTTAGAGGTAGATGGTGGATATTTTTTGCACAATATTAATATGTTAACATCACTGAATTGAATGCTTGAAAATGGTTAAAATGGTAAATTTTATGGTATGTGTATTTTAACACACACACACACAAACACATACCACTAAACAAATAAATTTAGAAAAAGTTACATCCAGAGTTTTTCTCTATATGAAAGATGCATCAGAGCTTTATTCCATATAAAGGAAGAATATTTAAAAAAGAAAAGTCTATTGAAATTAGCTCCATAGAAAATATTAAAAGCACCCTTCTTCCTATGTCAGCAACAATAGTAATGATATTTTTAAATACAAACTAAACTGAAACTTTATATAACTTGCAGAGTAAAGGATAGTGTTGTCTGTGATTTATGTGTTCCAAGATTAAACATTTTCAGAATATTATGGGGGCACATATGTGGGTCTTTTGAAATTGTTTTCTTTCATGGTTTATCTAATATTATAATGTATCTCTTAATTTGGGGCTCATATTTCTCTTTTATTTTTAAGATGTGTCAAATAGCACTCCTTTAAAATCAATGAGTCTTTTTTTTTCCTTTTTCTTCCTATTATTTTTTGGTGGGTGGTACAGGGGTTAAACTCAGGGGCACTTCACCACTGAAGCACATCCCCAGCCCTTTTTTTATATTTTATTTAGACACAGGATCTGACTAAATTATTTAGGGCCTCACTAATTTGCTGAGGCAGGCTTTGAACTTATGATCCTCTTTCCTCAGCCTCCTAAATTGCTGGGATTACAGGTGTGAGCCACTATGCCAGGGCTGCATTTATGGTTTTAACTTTTCCCACAATATCATTTCAATTTTTTTCAAATTTACCTTTTCCATTATGGTTTTCTCATATTTCAATAGTTAAACTATCCTTCCCTGATTGTAATATTACACACCTGTAGTTACCAGTACTTATCAAGGAGTTTTATGGGAACAACTGAATTTTAAATAAATATCATTAAATATTTCATGATTTAATTTGATGAGTACAAGGGTGATTGTTATGGTTAATATATGAGTTGTCTCCCAAAAGCTCATGTGTGAGACAATGCAAGAAATTTCAGAAGGGGGAAATGACTGGGTTATAACAACCTTAACCTAATCAATGCATCACTCCCCTGATAGGGATTAACTCAATGGTCACTGTAGGCAGGTAGGGTGTGGCTGGAGGAGGTGGGCCACTCTGGGCTTATGTTGAGGGTATAGATTTTGTCTCTGGTCTGCAGTCTCTCTCTGCTCCTTGGTGGTCATGTCCTGAGCTGATTTCCTCCACCACAACTCTCTGCCATGATGTTCTGCCTCACCTCAGGCACAGAGCAGTACAGTTGGCTGTCTATGGACTGAGACATCTGAAACCATAAGCTGAAATAAACTTTTCATCCTTTAAAATTATTATTGTCAGATCTTTTTGTAACAGTGGCAAAAACAAATGTTGAATATAACAGTGACATTAAAACTTATCTTAGGCTGGGAATGCTGAGGCAGGAGGATTGTGAGTTCAAAGCCAGCCTCAGCAATTTAGTTAGTCCCTAAGCAACTCAGTGAGACCTGGTCTTTAAATAATTTTTTTTTTTTTAAAAAAGGGTAGGAATCTATTTCATGAGGAGAGAGTAGAGAGGCAAAGGATAGTCTCCTTATAAGCCAGTGTTGTTTGGGGGTTTTGTTGTTGTTGTTGTTGTTGTTTGTTTAGAGACAGGGTTTCACTGAGTTGCTTAGCACCTCACTTTTGCTGACACTGACTTTGAACTCATGATCCTCCTGTGTCAGCCTCTTGTGCTGGTGGGATTATAGGTGTGCACCACTGAGCCTGGCTAACTCAATTTTATTCCATGTGTTTATGTTACATATTTCCCTCTTAATTTAATGACTTAAATTTTTCTCTGTAATCTTAAAATTTTTCAGTGAGTCTAGGTTTATTTACTAGGGAGCCTTTCAGTTTGTATACACATGATTGTTTTCAACTTAAGGGCAATTTTAAGTTATAAATTTGAATGTTTATTTCTAGTTTTAATTTGTTGTCTAAGAATATCTGAATCTTCAATTGAATGTCCATTTTCTGATATCCAGATAAATTGCTCACTTTTTCATTTTCATTTATTTGCAGCTTAAAGACTTTTTTGACTTTCTGTTCATGTTTCATGGAGGACGCATTTCCAGCATCTCATTGGTAATTCCAATCAGGTTTCTTTCTTTCTTTCTTTCTTTCTTTCTTTCTTTCTTTCTTTCTTTTTCATTCACTTTTCTTTTGTGTAAGAAAAAATTTCAGGAGAATGTGTATTCTTAGACTTCAGGGGTACTTGTCCTTTCCTCATATCCACAGTACTTTTCAGAGTCCTTTTAAAGAATTTTTACTCCTGTTAAAATATATGGAATCATAAGAGAGAGATACACATAATATTTTCCTTAAGACAGAATATTGTTTCGATCAGCTTAATATATCATACACATTCAATAGAAGTAGAAAATCAGAATTTTCACATGATATAAATTTTATAACTTAGAAGTAGACTTTTACATGGTTTTATAACACATCCTTTTAAAAATTTTTGTTCTAATTAGTTATACGTGACAGTAGAATGCATTTCAACTCAGTGTACACAAATGGAGGACAATGTCTCATTTCTCTGGGAATGTCCTTTTTTTGTTGGATTCAATGCTCAAATATGAGTCTATTCAAATAAATACATGGACTAATAGTGTACCTATTCTATAATACTAAGTGTATTTTTTTCAAACAATGAATGGAGAAGGTTAATATGCATAGATCATATTCTAATTATTACTATGATAAAATAATGTATTTACTACAACTGTATAAGCATCCTAGAACACTCTAACCTATGAACTACCTGAAAAAATTAAATTCTAAGCACTCACCACATATGGTCCTTTGGTCTTTACCTGCTTTACATTAGTCCACAAATTTTTTTGGTGCTTATACTTTGTAATCTATAATGTACTGCCATTATCCACTCTATTTTAAGACCTTTTTGGAGGTGACAGAAGGATTACTGTATTTCTCTGAATGTAAATGAAAAATATAGTCCAAAGGCAAGGTATTTTTCTTGGAATAATATTGTAACAGTATTTCAGAAATGATATCCAAGCCAAAGTAGGCTGATTGTCCAGTTTTCTGATTAATAAAATCCTGACTGTTTTGTTGGCAGGGTTGCTCTGCATATTGTTCATTACAGAACTTCTTTCAGCTCTGTTTTTCTTGTTATAAGGATGCATTCCTTACCAGTTATACCAATAAGTATTATATCAACCTTATTATTTTTTGCTTATTATTTTTAACTCCATTTTTGTCTTCATAAGAATTATAAGGAAGTTGAAAGAGTGATCTCAGGGGCATCTTGTTTAAACTGGGAAAATTATGATCAAATTATTAAATAAAATATAAAATATAACATTTCATTTTCCCCTCTTCTTCTAGAATCACACACAGAATGGTGTTTTCTATGTTGCTGTTGTTGTTTGGGTTTTTTCCCAACCATGAACTTCAGTGGAAATCCTAATGTTTTGTTAATGGTTTGTTTACCATTCAATTTTGAGTAGTTTTTTTTTCTGAAACCAGTTACACATTTGTTATATTTTCTTCAATTGAGATTAACCTACCTTAATATTTTAAGAGAAAGGAGTTATAAGAAACATGGAGATAAAGTATGAGGAAAGTTCCTTATTTTGACCTTAAAGTTTCTTTCCATATGTATCTCTTTCCCAAGAAAAGAAGTTTTCACACTAGTCAATCAAATTTCACTGAACCCTTAGTCCTGGAAATGATTTTAAGCATTTCAATAGAATAGAAAATTAGGCATAAACTTTTTTCTTATAAATTTAATAGCAGCTGAACTGAAAGTTTCAAGCATATATTTGTCATAAACCATTTATTCATTATCTTCATAGTTCATTTCAAAGAAACCATCATGACTAGTTACTGAACAATGTGGTGGAAATCCAAACAGGAAATATTGCATTTGTCCTGATCTGGCTAGGGGCTCACATTTTAGTGGAAAACACAAAAATGAACATCAGTGATTATAATTATTTTTAACATGAATAAACACCTATTTGAGTAAAGAGAAAGAAGTGATTAATTTCTTTTTGTATATTTGTTGAGGACAAGAACCATATCTCTGTTCTTCAGTTATTATCCAAAGTAAACAAGGTCCTGTCATATGGTAAGCATTCAACAGATACTTATTTCATAAGTAAATAAATAAAAGTTATTTAGGAAAGCTTCACAGGAAAAAAAAAATGATGCTATGCTTTTTACCTTACAAATTCTTGTCAAGTTCCAATCTTGTATTAAATACTTTGTTTCATGAGATATTTGGGGTATGGACTGGCATTGCGTTTACTAGCTATTTACTAGAATACCCAATTTACTAGAATCAAGACTTTGCTTATTTATTTATTTATTGTAGTGCTGGAGATCCAGCTGGGCAGACATGTGCTAGCCACGCATTCCACCATGGAACTAAAGACCCAGCAGAGCTTCTGTTTTCCAGTTCTGCAAATGTTCTGATTATAAATACTAATTCTTTTTTAATGTTGTGAGGACTTCTATCCAAGCATATTTGTCATTCTTTATCCATTACCTGCTGCCTGTTATTTTTGTTGTAATCCTAGTGACCAGTGTATGCAATTGTAAATTGTATTTTCTCATTTAAAGGGTCTCAAAACTTTAACAGTAACAAGTTGGATGTTTTCCATGACCATAAGAATTGGCTCTAATGAAGGAGTTCTGAAATTCTTCAATAATCAGTAGATGGTATAAAAATGAACACCAAACAAACAAACAAAAACTTAAGATGTAGACAGCGAGACTGAGTCAAATGGCCTAGCCATAGTTCTGCTTCCATTTTTTTCAATGTATCAAAAAAATTCAAATAGAAATTGTTAGTTGAAGATATACACTTGGTTTTTAGCTGCCCTTTCATGACAGGTATTTTACAATGTATTTTTTCAAAAGAATATATTACAAAAGAGCATGCCCTTATAAACTTTCCATGTATGCTTTCTAACTGCCTATCATATCTGTTGTAGTCCAAAAGGTTGTTGTGTATATCCTGAGTATGATAATTTTCAGGTTTATGGTCATGCAAAATTAAATATGTAGTCTTGAAAGGTAAGCTGTGTAAGTGACAAAAAAAATGTGATTATGTTGACTTTGTGACTTGTTTTATTTGATTCTTGAATTTATATTTATTTATTCAATCTTTCAAATCTTTCAAGTACTACCTATCAGGTTTTTAAAAAAGAATCACTAGTTAGGGTCAAAGTAATTGTACCAATATTTAAAATATGCAAGGCACCATATTTCAGTCACTGATATGATCATTTATGAGTAACCTATTACAATTTGTTAATGCAGATGTGACCTTTTTCTTGTAAGCAAAGGGCACATTTTACAGCTTTCTGAATATGTCTTATCTACTTAGAAGGCTTTAGAAAAAAGTAAGATGTGGTGACATTTAGTTTTATTCTAGTTCATTGCCATTAACCTCATGCTGCTGACTTTTAGATATTTGTATATGGTCTTTCATCAAGACAGAAAAAATGAAAACTTCTCCGTATGCCATTGAAACTTGTTAAAGTATGAAGGTAATAATAAAAGAAGTGAAGAATTTAATAACTCATGTTAGTGATCTAGTGAAGCTCTTCAAGATACCAAAAATACCCAAACAATCAAGGGAGGGATGCTTGAGAAGGTTTCCATCAAACTCTAGTCTTTATGAAAACCTCATCACTCCAACAACTGTCATTGCCTTTGAGCAGCAATCACTTACAAGCTCCATTTCCACATACTTAAATTCACATGAACAGTAGAAAGATCACAAAATAGAAAATGATTCTGATTTTGAGCTTCTTTCCAATGTTGCGATTTCATTCAGAATGCAATTTCATTCCCAGCTCTGCCAGGCCATTTACTATACTCGTTGCCTGGCCTTGCACCCTGTGGATCAATTCAGCTATGAAGTTAACAAAGTATGGAAGCTTTCTATGAGCATATATTCAACCATGCATTTGCTATCCTTTTCTCTGCAGTGTGTTTAATGGATTTGGACATAAAATCTCAGGCATTTCACAGGCTGTTTGGTATGTATGGGATATCACAGTTCAGAATGAGGTTTTCATTTCAGTTAATTTAATGTTTGGAGTCTGTCAGATACACTGAGAGATGGGTAGTTATACTATGTGTGCCACAAAAGGATCAGATCTTCCCTCCTCCTCCCCTCTGGTTAGCCTTTCTTGAATGTTTCATTAAACTGATAAATGATTTCCAACAGGGAACATTAGAAATGCTCCAGACATTGGAGAACAAAAAGAGAAGGAGAAAACTGACATAAAAGTAACAATTTCATAGATAACCTTCTATTGCAAAGTGGAACCTTACCTCAGTCTTACTAATTGTTATTTTTTTAATTTAATTTTCTTTTTTCATTGTTGCTTATGATTAGCTCTCACACTTAAAATAAAACATATTTCAAATCCTTGTACTAATTGCAAATACCAAAAAAGTAAAAGTAAGTAGAATCCAATGTAGTGATAAAAATTCACTTTCATCTATACTAATATTAATGTTTTATATTTCCCAATTATTCAAGCATGGGAGAAGACTATAAAATAAAATTTAACTTTTGAAGAAACATATTTCATTTATTAGAATAATTTACAACAAAAAATCTCTATAAAATTTTCTTTGTATTCCTAAATGATTTTTCTTTTGATAGTTATTGTCAAATTTCTTGTTTGAAATCAATTAATTAATTTTAAATTTCTACCATTAGATAACATTAAACTCATATTCTCTTGTCCAGAAATATTTTCTTTTTCATGTGGCTTTCTTTTGCTTGATATGATTTTTAAAACTGAATTACAATAAAATATATAAGCAGAATATTAATTAAGATGTTTTCAAATGAACAGGCAGTAATTTGATTATAAAACCACTCAAATCTATATGCAAACTGTGTATTTACAGTCAAAAATAATGTATACTTTCTAACTGCCTATCATATCTGTTGTATGGCAAACCATAATCTCATTTTTATTTTTCTAGCCATATTTGATTAATACTTTACACATTTATAGTACTTCATAAGCTTTCCCTTTGTTGTCACAGCCACAACCATAAGTATGCTCACGCTTCAGAAGTGGCTTGCCTCAGTGTCCTCAGCTGTGGCAAAATGGTCTGTTAGATCCCAATGAGACAGATTAAATAGCTAATGCCAACTTTTGGCAGAAGATCTGGAAGCTGATGAAAGATTAGCTGTTTATCCACAAGCTTGTGACTGTCTATTCCCAGACTTCATACCAGGAAAGTGGCTTGGCTTCCCAAAAAGGTAGGTTTATGGACATAGGCAAGGAAAGAGTGTGCCAATCCTTAAATGCTGGAGAAATCAACCCAAATAAGGAGGATGAGGATTCTTTACAGGCTTCTCAAGAAATACTGTGGATCTAAGAAAACTGACTGCCAGATGTATCACAGCCTGTACTTGAAGGGTAATGTGTTCAAAAACAAGCATATTCTCATGGACTACATCTACAAACTAAATGCAGAAAAGACCAACAGGAAGCTCCTAGCTGACCAAGCAGAGACCAGTAGATCTACCATCAGGGAGGCAGGCCAAGTACCATGAGGAGCATATACAGGCCAAGGAGATCATCAAGACTCTGTTAAGAAAGAAGATAACAAAAATAAATTTCTTCTTGTTATCTTCTTGTCTGTACAAGTAACCTTGGTGATTATGTAGATCAGCCATTGAAATGAAACAAGGATTTATCCATTGCAAAATAAATAAACAAAATAATAAAGCACTTCACCACTTGTTTTCTTAGGAAGAAAAATCAGAAATTTTAACAATAAAATATTCAACATTGTACCCTATTAAACCATGTTACATTGTTCATGTTACCTTGGGGGAGTGTTTGAATACCTTCAGATCAGAAAATTAGCATTCATTATCTTCCTGTTTCACTGAGCTAAATGTAGCTCCATATCAGCTTTACATTTATGGTCTTATGTGTGTGGTAAAAGTGGTCTTTTGTTTAGAATATGCAGAATCCAGAGGATTTTGTAATTATATATATTCTGTGCTATAGAGTCAAAGAAGACATGTTTAAATCTCTGAATTTAAAAAAAAAAACAGCACACTGTAATCAAGTAAACTATGGTATTTTATGATTCAGGATGTAAATTACAGTTCTCTTCAAACTGATTGTTTGGCTTCAGTTTTTCTCATACAAAAATGTGAGTAGAATGAAAGGCACTCCAAGCAAACTGTTAGCCTATAAATGCTATCATGAAAAAAGATAAGGGAGAATTTAGGAGCTGCAGTTAAACATGTGAGTATTAGGTTCTCTCTGCTTGTAAAAAAAATAAGTTAATCCATTTTTATCCTTATGTAGAAGTTAATCAAGAAAAAGTTTCTAAATTGAAATCCCAATGTTTTTCTTTAGAGATCAGTAAATATTTCACAGCAAAGGTACATTTTTGTTTTTTCACTTTTTTTCCTTATAAATAAATTCTTATGTCTTTATTTTTCTTATCCAATAGCCATGTTTTGTACACAGAAAGAATTCAACAAATATATGGTAAGTGGTTGATTTACTACAGGGAAAGGTACTGGTTAAATCTCAACTAATAATTCATTGAAATAGTTTCTCCCATTGGAAGAAAACAGACAACATAACAAAGAATGAAAATTTTCATGCTCATAGATGGTTACTATTGTCAAAATATACAAAAAGTCTATGCCTGTTTAATAGCATCTTAAAATACAAGATTATTGTGGTGTTTAGGGATACATTTATTCAGAAGAAAGTAAAAATCCTGAAATTTGTAGTTTATTTTCTAAGCTTTCCCTGTTGTCTAACCATTCCACTGAAATGCCTCATTGTGTGTATATTAATTCTGGTCTGACCAACCAAGATGAAACCAGGAAATATAACATAGCATTTAAAGCAGATGGCCTTTTTAAAAAAATATTTATTTATTTTTTTAGTTGTAGTTGGATACAATACCTTTATTTCACTTATTTATTTTTATGTGGTGCTGAGGATCAAACCCAGGGTCTTGCACGTGCAAGGCAAGCTCTCTACCGCTGAGACAGAACCCCAGCCCCTAAAGCAGATGGACTTTGATGTAGTTGACTTTTTTCCCAGTTGATGGAAGAACTGAAAAATCAATGAGAGGCAGTGAGGTAACCAATATATTGGCAATAGCAGGAATCCCAGCCAATTCTACAGTAAAGAGATATGATACTTTTGCTGAATGAAAGCTAAGCTATGGCAGACCTATCTGGCCATCTGGCAGTTCTGGAACCACAGTGGAAAAACAACTACTTGTCCTACCGTCCAATCTCTCACTATAACTTCCCTTAGGTTTAAGTCAACAGAGAGGAGTGACTGGAAAATCCAGAGTGTTTTAGCCACCTTCTAAACAGAACAAAGCAGAGTCAGAGTGACTAATGAATATACAGATAAACAGGTTCAAAGTAGGACAAGTAGGAAAGAATATAGAAAAATTAAAACTGACTACTCCTTATATACACAAGAAGTCCCATTACAATTGCTCTATCAATGTGGAAGTTCATGGACTAATGGTATTCACAGCACATATTACAGTAAAAGGTGAGAAGAACTGTGCTGCAATGTTTCTGAGAATAAGCATTGAAACACAGAGAAAGATTGCCAGATAAGGGAGATCTAATTCAGCTTTTATTTCATCTAAATTCATATAAACAGACAGGAGCTGTATTTGTGTGTGTGTGTGTGTACATCACACTACTATTTCCCTTGATAAGGTTACCTTGTAGCATGATTTTGATAATGGATATGTACATAAATCATGTTATTTGGATGATTTGCAAAGATTTTAGGTTTCAAAAAAAGTAGCCTAAAAATATTTGGATATATTCCCTGTAGGGCATGCTATAACATGTGGGGCATGTTGCATCAGAAAGGAAGAAACCTAACTTGTTACCCACTTTCTGGTCCTGGGGCCTCACATGGCTAGATGGCACCTGGCGATCAGCCAGGAGGCATTGCCTGGGTTGTGACAAAAAATCAGATCACCTCTAGGATAGGCTCAGAACTCTTCTGCCCTCAGGGACAGGACAGCTCCTGTCTCCCATTACTGCCTGTAGAAGGGGTGTAGATGTAAATTCTCCCCACCCTGCTGACCTTTACCCTGATTGGCTCCTGTACATTATATTAGCTGTGTGTGTTTTCTCAATAAACTGAGATCCTGCTTTGACTGGTCTCCCTGGCATGCTTCTGATTATCCTTGGTGAGGGAGGGCTGGGTGTGGGCGGCCAGTCGACTGGGCAGGGCGTGCTTTCTCCATCTCTCCCTCAGGTCAGGAGGAAACGGAGGGCTAAAAACCCGGTCAATTCCCTGCCTTTGATCCCTATTTCACAAACATGTATATATCGGGAATCATCTGTCATTTTATACTTGTTCTCATACTTTCCACATAGCTGCTGAAGAAAAGTGTTTCTTCACTAGATAACTCATTAAAGAGAACTGTGAATATATGCACCACACATTTTTGTAATTGCTATAGAAAAATATATCAATCATAAATATGAACATATATCATTCAAATGCAAATAATGCACTAAAGAATGAATATTTTAAATGGATACCATGATTCATCCAATCTGTAAACATATAATAATTTTATAAATTCCTTGTAAGTAACAAGGGGGGTTTTTAGCAATTTTGTTCTTTAAAAATCTATGTAATTTCCCTAGGATAATTACTAACTTCAAGATTCTGCCTGAGGCTAGCTGGAAAGAATACAATAATGATAATTAAGTATCATCACATTGGGATTTAGAAATATAGAGACATGTGAGTGGATAGAAAAAAATGAACCAGAAACTTTATCTTTTGATAAAATGTTTGTGATTCTATAGAGTACAAAGGATAGGGAAGAAATTGTGTTAAATCTATCAACTTATAGAACAGATATAGACATTGTTTATGAAAATAAAAATCACTGGCTAACCAACTGTTAAAATTTAATTTACTACTAGCATCCTGCATCTATATTGTCATCAAGATAATCTCCAAGGTCCGTTATGTCAGCTGGCTTTTCAGTTGGTTTAGATAAGACCATCTTTGGGCAAAATTGTTAAAATATTTCCAGAAATTATTTTCTTAGTTTTCGTTATTATTGTGGTGATCCAGGTCCCCTTAAGATAGTGACAGCTAACTAAATCTGAATGTCTTTTGTTATGCTCGAATATGGGACCCCCAAAGACCACCAGAGACCCAAGATCGATGTAAGCAGCAAAGAGGTGTTTATTGTGAGCTAGCTCTGTCCTCCACGTGCACACACAGCAACTGGTGACACTGAGAGGCCCTGAGCCCAGGATTTGCAGCAGTTTTATACATTCTTTGGAGAGGGCAGGGACTTCACATACATCATAGCCTCTTTTAGCAAATCATCACACACCGCGGGAAAATCAAATAACAACTCTAAAACATGATTAGCACATTCACTGGCGGGAACAAGTTGGGTAGGGGTGATTGGTCAGTACAAAAGGGGGATTCATTTAAACTGATTGGTTTAAGCCAAGAGGGGTGTACGTGCTAAACTGCAGGGCTTCTAGTTTAGATACTGGTGACCACACCTAGGTGGAAGCCATCTGGAATTTCAGATATGTGGTTATCTTGGCCTATCTGCGGCTTTTTGAGAACTGTTTCCACAGAGCTTTTCTGTAGTTTTTTTCCTGACTTTAGGACTACAATAAGTCAGAGGATAAGTTTCAGAGCAAAATAAGATCCCAAGCAGAATGAAATTCCTTAGGTCTTTCACTTTGTGGGGGTCTTCAAACACTTGTATAAGAAAGCCTGCAATTGCTGACAACCACCAGAAACAAGGAACAGGAAAGGGAGGATTCTTTCCTAGAGACTTGAGAGATGATCATGGCCCTGCTACTACTTTCTTTTCAGATTTTTAGTTTCACAAACTAAGAGAAAATTCATTTTTATTGTTTTAACCCATCTGGTTTATGGTAATTTGTTACAGCAATGTTAAAGAAAAGAGATAGTAGTCAATAAATATTTTTAAATTAGAGAGTCAGTTTGAGTCCATGCCACACCAGACTCAGCAAAGAAATCACAGAAAAGTATAGGTCTCATGTACTACCTATGGCAGAACATGGATAAAATCATTCCCAGAGAAAGAGGAACCTGACCTGGGTGGGGAAATATTTAGTACAGGTGAGATATAATGCACAAAATCAGGAAAATAATTGAAGTGGAATAAAAAAAAAAAACTTGAAAGTGTATGAGAAGTCTTAGGGAAGCATTATTTCAAGGGAAAAATGGGACAATTTAGAAACAGGAGATATCACTTAATGTGTTGGTATAAAGGAAAAAAAACGAACAAGTGATGAAAATTAAATGAATTACGAAACAAAATTAAGTCACAAAGTGATAAAGCACATCAGTTTTTTTCCCTTGACCAAATAAAAATGACATGAATTAAAATGCATTGCATTTCACCACAACTCTGGGTATAGTGAACTAAGAAACTAAGAAGTCACAAAAACATCTCACCCCCAACTCCTATTGTTCATTTTGAAAACATGAGACATTGAAAGAATAAACAGGAAACAGAAGACCAAAAACCATAGGGAACTATTATTAGAAGAAAATAGAAAATGAAAATGAAAACTTACACGTTGGAAACTCTTTCCGGAAACCAAACATAACACAATCAAAGCAAAGAAACCCTGCCATACCATCTCAGCTTGAAGTAAAAGTTCTAAAATTATGAAAAAAACTTCAAATCATAAATTCAAAAATTCAGAAAATAGACAAGAAACCTCAGGAAGATATGAAATAAGGGTTGACAAAAACAAAGATGCTCCAGAAACAAAAAAGAATAACAGGCTTACCAGGGAGAATAGATTCAACTGAAAACTTTCAGAAAGTAAAGAAATGAATTAAACTACAAAATAAAGAAAAAAAAAAAAACAGAAAATACTGTAAGAGTAAAAGAAATTGAAGTTAAAGTGTAAAAGACCGGGTGTTGTAAAGTTTCTAAGCTGCAAAGCCTGAGTTAAAATGTAAAGGACCAGGTATTGTTAAGATCCTATGCTACACCCAAAACCTGAAATTCCTGTAGCTGTTAAAACAATTCCCGGGACTGTCCAGTAGATAAATAACCTGGACCCTGTGCAGTTTGGCACGTAGGCATTCAGGGCCCAAACCAATCAGTTTGAATGTACCCCCCCTTCCCGCCCGACCTGTTCCCGACAATGAATGTACTAATCATGTCTAAGAATTGTTGTTTAATTTTCCCACGGTGTATGGTGATTTGTTAAAGGAGACTGTGATGTATGTAAAGTCCCCGCCCTCCCCAAAAAGTGTACTTAAGCACTGTTCAACCCCTGCTCGGGGCTCTGGGCCGCTCTCCCTTGTTGAGTGAGCATGGATCCCCAGCGCGCTGGATTCTCAATAAACCCCCTTCTGCGGTTGCATGAGTCGGTCTCTTGGTGGTCTCTTCCTCCGACGTTCACCGGACCCTTACAATACCTTCTTGTACAAGATATTCAGAATTCTAGTATTCATGTATTGAATTAATCTGTAAAAAATGAGAAGCAAAACTAAAAGAATTAATGTTTAAAAAGAAAGAGAACAGGATTTTATACGCAGCCAAGTAGTAATTTAAGTATCAAAAAAGACAGACTGGTATCCATTTTATGGATGATATTAGGTAAGATTGAGGTTGAAGTGATTTTTTAATATTGAAAACAAAATAAGTTTTGAGCAAAAAAATAAGAAAAGTAAAAATTATGCAACCTTTTATTTAAAACTGTATGTTATGGTGTAGATCATATATGTTCCCCAAGCTCATTTGTTGAAGTATTTGTCCCCAGTACACTGATGTTCAGAGGTGGGGCTTTGGGAAATGTTTAGATCATGAGGGCTTTGTGACTTCATTAGTGGGTGGGCATGTTTGGAAGAAGTAGGTCACTGTGGATATGCTCTGGAAGGACATTTCTTGTCTTTAGCCTTTCTCTCTCTCTCTCTCTCTCTCTCTCTCTCTCTCTCTCTCTCTCTCTCCTTTCCAGCTGCCATGAGCTGAGCAGTTTTCCTCTGCTACACCATTCATCCATGCTCTTTTGCCTTGCCTCAGGCTTAAAGAAATGGATGTACCAGACCATGCACTGAAACCTCTGAAACTATGACCCAAAATAAACCTTCCGTCTTTGAAGTCCACCCCCTCAGGTATTTGACACGGCAATTCAAAACTACCTAACACACTGTACTATGGCAGGAATATCCAAACTGAAGTACCAAATAGACTTTAAAGTGGTGTGTGAAGCTCCAGAGATTTTTCTGAGAAATTTTAGACATATACATATTTTTTTAAGGAAGTTGTCTTTCTCTTCCATAGTCTTCAAGAAGTTAGTTACTCAAAAAGTATTTAAAATTACTGTTCACAATGATATGATGTGTATAAAAGCTACTTTATATCCTTCATGTTAATAATAAAATAGGACATGCATTATTAAAGGGTTTATGTATGTGCAGAGTTAAAGAATTCCCAACTTCTCCTTTCTGTTTCATTCTGGGAAACGTTAGTCAGCTTTTCATCACTGTGACCAAAATACCTGACAACAACAACTAAAAGGAAGAAATATTTATTTTGGCTCATGGCGGATTCAGTTCATGGTAGCTGGCTCCAAGGCAGAAACAATTTGTGGAAAGGAATGGCAGAGGGGCATGGCAGAAGGAAACTACTTGGTGTATGGCAGCCAAGAAGCAGAGAGAAGAGAAATGTAGGTAGCGTGGGCACATAAAATTGAAGGACACACCCTTAGTTACCTACCTCCTCCAGTTAACACATTTTTCTACAGTAAACCACCCAGTAGTCTATCCAAATTGTTAATCTATCAAGTTGATTAATCCACTAATAAAATTATAATCATTGCCTAAAAGCCTCACTTCTGAATCATGCTGCAATAGGAATCATGCTTCCTTAAGAGCTTCTCAGGGGGCATTTTAGATCCAAACCATAACAGAGTGGTACTGTGTGTTCATGCTATTAATCTGCATATTCTGCTATTAATCTTCATAATTCTGAAAAATGAATATAAATAACAACTCTGAAATACAGGTATTATTGATCGTATCTTACAAATGACTATCAATAAAAGCAAAAAGGCTAAAAAGTTGAAGATTTGGAAATAAATAATTTATGATAAAATAAAAGTCATTAATGGGCTTGGGATATAGTTCAGTTGGCAGAGTACTTGCCTTACATGCACAATGCCTTGGGTTCAATCCCCAGAACCACAAAAATAAAATAAAATAAAACTCATTAACATATTTTAGATCTATTGACCCCTTCCTGGGCACGTTGGTACATGCCTGTAATCTCAGCAGCTGGCGAGGCTGAGGCAGGACGATTGTGAGTTCAAAGCCAGTCTCAACAACATGGTGAGGCCCTAAGCAACTTAATGAGACCCTATCTCAAAGTCTAAAATGTGTGTGTGTGTATGTGTATTTTATATATATATATATATATATATATATATATATATATATATATATATATATATATATATATATATATATATATATTCTGGGGAAAATCTAGCACCTATATTCTGGGGGAAATCTAGCACCTTAAAAAGTGAAATGAGCTGACAAAAAGAATTGAAGTATTAGGAGATATATATATATATATATATAGTCACCTAATTCTTAGTTCAGGTATTTGGTTTAATTTGTTGAATATGTGTTTTTATGTGTGTTTGTGTGCACACACACGCATGGGTATGTGCGTTTGTGCATGCATGTATTCTTATGAATCAGCAATAAATCAATTTTACATGAAATGAACTACTAAAAATGCTTTGCTTATGCTATACATTAGATATTCAATCATAATAGAAACTACCTATAGCTCTCCTGCTCAAATAATCAAGGTCAGACCTTGGTATTAAGGGTATTTGTATTTTTATTCTGCATCAGCAAGCATGGCCCCATTTTAATAATAATGAAGTTTTTTTTTAAATAGCCATTTGAACTTCTAGGTTAGATTATTCCCAGGTAAATATGAATCTCAAGGAAGATGCTCAATTATAGAATGACCAAATGAATAAATGAGTACAACTTAGAAGAGGGTTTGGTTACCAGCTTGATGGTATACAATGTACTTGAAATTTTGCATCCATGCAACAGTGACATATGGAGGAATAGAGATGACTCTAAAGGATATTCACTAATGTGGTTCCTATTGTGAAATGTCCCTGTCCTCAATTTGGTTTCTTAGGGATTTGCTTCAGCTGCCTTGTAGAATATGTGTAAACCTAAATGAATCTTGTGTGCTTTTTTTCTTTTTTCTTATTAGTGTATATTAGTTACATAAAATAGTGTTTCATTGTGTCATATTCATACATGCATATAATATAACTTGATTAATGTCACTCCATATTACCTCTCCTTGCCCACTCCCTTCCTTTACCTTAAGGGTCTCTCTTCTAATTTTATGAGAATACTTTTTGTATCCTCTTTTATTCTCTAGCTTCAACATATGAGAGAAAGCACACCACATTTGTTTTTTTCTGAGTCTGACTTATTTTGCTCAACATGGCGCTCTCATCCATTTTCATACAAATGACATAATTTTATTCTTCTTTGTGGCTGACTAAAAGTTCAATGTGTATATATACTACATTTTATTTAGCCATTCACTTGTTGATGGACATCTAGGCTGGCTCCATAACTTGTCTATTAGGAATTATACCATAATAAATAGGGGAATGTCTATATTTCTAAAGTATGCAAGGTTCAGATGTGGGGGTTTTAGGTAATAATTGGATCATGAAGTCTCTGACCTCACTGGTGAATAAATTCATTTGATAGATTCATCCACTGATAGCTGAGTGGACTACTAGAAGGTGGGACCTAGTTGGAAGCAAAGGTCACTGGGGATATGCCCTGGAAAGGATTATTTTGTTCCTAGCCCCTCCCTCCCCCTTTCTCACTCTCTCTTCCATGGCTACTGTGAGCTTGTCAGCTTTCCTTTGACCAGCCTTGAAGTCAGCTGGATTGAATCCTCTGAAGCTTTGAGTCAAAATAAATCTTCCAGATTTTAAGCTGTTCTTCTCAGGTATTAGGATCACAGCAACAAAAAAGCTAACACAAACTATAATGTATTGTGAAGAGGTTCTTTCCTGGTCTTATCTATTTATGGTGCTAAATGCTTTCAGCAATTTGGATGTCCATTTCATTCCCAAGGTTTGGAAATTTTCTATTATTATTTTATTGTACAGTTACCAATGTCATGAGCCTATATCTCTGCTACTTTCTCAATATCTATGAGTCTTAAATTAGTTCTCTTAATGTTCCAATGTTCTTTCATATTCTGATCGTATTTTCTTATTTTTTTCTTTAATAGAGTCTTAATGGTTCAGTATAACCACCTTGTCTTTAAGTTCTGAAATTCCATCTTTTATTAATCTAATCTATAGAGACCTTCAAGTGAGTTTTTTGTTTAACTTATTGTTACTTTCATTCCCAAGATTTCTATTTTTTTCAAAATCTCTTTATATATTTTTAATATACTGTATTGTCTACACTACTTCCATCCTTATTTCTTACTCTAATTTTTTAATTACTATAGTAATCAAGTTTTAAGGGGCTGGGGATGTGGCTCAAGCGGTAGCGCGCTCGCCTGGCATGCGTGCGGCCCAGGTTCGATCCTCAGCACCACATACAAAGATGTTGTGTCCACTAAAAAATAAATATTAAAAAATGTCTCTCTCTCTCTCTCTCACTCTTTCTTTAAAAAAAGTTTTAAAATGGTCAACATTCCATCTACTTTAATATCTGCGGATTCAATTATTTGTAAATTTTAAACTTTTGAAGGTCTCTTGTTGGTTTATTTCTATGTCTCCTGTGATTCTGTTTTGATCTTACATCTGTTGTGATGAATTCTTATTTCTCTATTTTGTGAGGGTCTTTTACTGAGCAGTCATCTCTTTATGTTGTTCCCTGGACTGGGGGCATTTTCTGTAGTGTCAAAGCACTCAATCAGTGTGCTCAAACTGATAGGTTCAACTACCAGCTCTTCACTGAAAGCAGAAAGTAATCACAAGTAATAGTGGTAACTTAAAGGCAAATTATATATCACCAAGTAATAGAAAACTTATTACTGATGATCTCTACAAGTCTACTTGTCGCGACCCCTTGCCCGCAAGGAAGACGCAACTCAGGAATCTTCTTTCAGCAGTTTATTCAGGCCCTTGATATTTCTTCTTCTTCCCCTCGGATGCCCCTCCCAGCCTTAATAAAGCGTCTCAAGCCCCAATGCGAAGCTGCCACGTGGAGCTTTCTCATAGGGTTGTGAAAAACCATGCGCCAACTCTCCCAAATAAGGAGTTGTTTGTCACAGACCACAGCGGAGCCAGCGCCATCTTGTAATGGCGACCATAGTCTGCAGAAACGGCAGAAGCGGCTCACCACAGTTCCCCCTTTCTGTTTTCTTAAAACAATACAGGCGAGAGTAGAGGTCCTATCCCACTGTGCAGAAGTGGCTGCATAGTATGGCTCAGTCCTAAGGAGGGCCCTTCCCCAGATCTGAGGCCATATCAGCCGACGCCTTTTTTTGTGGGGCGGGGCGTGGCGTGGACGCGTCTAACCCGCATGCAATAGGATATGCTCTCCTTGAGGTCCACGTCAAGGATCACTCAAGTGCAGTGCTTTGCCTCGCATCCTGTATCGTGACGATGGTGGACGAAAAGGGGGATAGCTGAGGCTGAACTGTGGCTGTTTACAACGACAAACAAGTTGACAGCACCCTGAAAGAAAGGCACGGACTTTAAGACGATAGAAAAGCACTAGTGTGGAAACCCATCTGCGTGCAATGGCAGTAAGACCGGCAGAGTGCAAGGGCTTTCCAACACTAAGAGAATAACAAGGAAAGTCATGTCGATCCCAGTGCAATGTTATAATAACTTGGGGTGTAACGACCATGTCAAAGGTTTACTGTTTAAGATGCGCAAGCCAGACTTGAGGTGAGTTGCCATTTTCTAAAGCTGCAAGAGCTTGTATGATCATAGCCTTATCATGAGCACTGCGGGCCTTAAGGCGACAGAGAAACCACAAACAGAGGAACATACCGAAGCAACACATTGCACCAAAAATGCCTACCCCCACCCACTCTTTGAAGAAGGAAAAAGCAGAAGATATCCAATCGGTGAATTGACCCAAAGTCACAGGATCGACACGAGTACTATTCAAGACAGCTATCTGGGTTAGTTGAGACTGGATCATGTCTTCCGCTGCCATGGACCAATTTCCGGCCAAATATTCGCCAATGATGCGGGAGGCATTCCTGGAATCATTAAATCTGACAGAGGTTATGCATAAATGTGCACGTTGATCAATACAACCCAAATGTACTAGGTCAGACAATTCCTCAACTTGAGCTTGAAGCAGATCTATCCTTTGATTAGCAGCCAGAATCCCAGATAAAATATGTTGATTAACTCTACTTTGAGATTCAAGTATGGTGGATGTTTGTTGAATAACCTGATTAATAGTGGCAGCAGTTTGAACCTGGCTGGCAATGGCTACTCCAGCTGTAACTGCTGCAGCAGCAGACACCGCCACAGCTGTCACTATAGCTGCCGTAATTCCAAAATCTCTACGGGCTCTAATCAGTTCAACAATAGGAAAAGATTCTGGATCTGCAGTAACCGGGATCGGGACAAAGGTTGGAAATTTCATAACCATTGCCATAGTCCAGGAGCCATTCCAACACTCAGACAAGTAGCAGGTAATATTAGAGCAATTAAGCATCCCCTGTGATGTATCATTAGCCAAAAGAAACAGGAATGGAGATTGGAGACAGACTGCTGCGGAGGGTAATGTAGCATGAGATAATTGTGAATTATTTGCAGAAATTTTAAGCCTCCTACCTCGCTCCGAGTCTTGGGTACTGCCAGAAACATTAAACAGCCAACTTTGGACTCCTAATATTTCCCTGGGGAAACACAAGCACGGACTAGACTACCCAATCTGAGGGAGTCATGCAAAATCTAGTAAGTCCCTCCACCTGAGTGAGAGTGAAAGCGGCATCTATGCCATAAGTGCGGACAGATTCTGCCAAGGTTTTAATTATCTTAAAGTCTAAAGGCTCATGATATCTTCCCCTGTTATTGTCCTGAAATACAGGGTATGCAAGTCCCATATCTGTATTAACTGTTCTCCAAACTTGTGCATGAAAAGATCTCCCGGAACCTTGGCTCCCCCCCACATACAGAGGTGGGGCAATCGGCACCATATCTTCTTCTAGATATTCTACCTCCTCCTCCTCAGAGTTTTGTTGACCGATGTTAACTCCCTTCCCCTTCTTACAGTAGGCCTGCGTGCCCTGTGTCTCCTTTTTCTTCTTTTTCATTTTTATCTTATGTAGTTGTTGTAACAATATATCAAGGTCCTCAGAACTCTCTGAGTCGCTTGTGTTCTCAGGCGTTTTTAATTCGGTCAAGTCTGGGTAGAGCCTTCTCCTATTTTTATCTTCAGGCTCTTTTGCCTTCTCACTACTGTTACTTTTAATACTCTCTGCCACTTCACTACATGATCCTTCAGATTTTTCCTCATGCAGTTGCTCAAGAATAGCTTGACCCTCACTCACAGCTTCCTGGCATTTACCATCTGTTATACATCCTCTAACTAACTTCCAAAGTGGTATAATGCCACCCTGCAAGGTACCTTGCTCATGAGCGAAATCTAGATCTTTCCCTAATTTGTCCCAGCTGGGAACCGTAAGACTCCCTGAAAAAGCAAACCAAGGAGCCGCTATATCAGCTTCTCTTAAAAACATCTGCAAAGTACTCTGCTTTATCTTAAGTCCTTTTGAATGTAACAACCCATCTAGGGCCAACAAAATTGGGCTTGAAGAAGCAACGCCCATAATGTTTTTAGAGCTATAAAGAAAGTGAAAGTACAAAAGTCCCCGCTCTCTTCCTTTTACAGGGGAGCGTTCCGTTCTATGAATTCCCAGCTCTCTTCCTTTTACAGGGGAGTGTCCCTGTCGTCACAACAACAAAAGAAGCACAAAAAACAAAAGCGAAATGACACAACAAAAGAAACACAGAAAACAAAAGCGAATGTAGAAGGGAAAGTACACAGTGCAGCTGCAATAAAATGTAATGCTCTCTCTTTCTTTACAGAGGAGCTGCCCCGCTTTGGTCGCGGATCCCACTTACCTGGGACTAACCCCGCTTTGATCGCGGATCCCACTTATTGGGACTAACCCCGCTTTGGTCGCGGATCCCACTTACCTGGGACTAACCGGTGCACCACCCCTGACTGCTGAAAGTTCTGGTTCCCGGGTCTCGGCACCACTTGTCGCGACCCCTTGCCCGCAAGGAAGACACAACTCAGGAATCTTCTTTCAGCAGTTTATTCAGGCCCTTGATATTTCTTCTTCTCTCCCTCGGATGCCCCTCCCAGCCTTAATAAAGCATCTCAAGCCCCAATGCGAAGCTGCCACGTGGAGCTTTCTCATAGGGTGGTGAAAAACCATGCGCCAACTCTCCCAAATAAGGAGTTGTTTGTCACAGACCACAGCGGAGCCAGTGCCATCTTGTAATGGCGACCATAGTCTGCAGAAACGGCAGAAGCGGCTCACCACATCTACTAGATAATGAGAAAAGTGGGTGAGAAATATAGAATGCTGAAACTTTGATAATGATAGTATACTTAATAGATTATATTGAAAGAAAGGAAAAAAAAGTGGGAGAGTGAAGGGAGAATAAAGAAAATGAGCAAGGATAAATTAGAAAGAAAGAGAATGAAGGTGAAAATCAAGAGTTATTTATAAAACTCCAATTGGTAAAATTATATAGAATTATAAAAAAAACAAATAATGAGGGAAGACATAACAAAACAATTTACAAAAAAAAAAAAATGAATGCAACATCAATCATGGAGTTGGAGAATATTATGCTAAGTGCAGTAAGCCAGTCCCAAAAACCAAATGAATGTTTTCTCTGATATGAGGATTCTGATCCATAATAGAGATGGCAGGGGGAGCATGGGAGGAATGGAGGAGCTTTAGATAGGGCAAAATGGAGGGAGGGGATGGGAGGGATTAGGGGCATAGGAAAGACGGTGGAATGAGATGGACATCATTAGCCCAAGTACATATATGAAATCACGAATGGTGTAACCCTAATTTGTGTACTACCAGAGACATGAAAAATTGTGCTCTGTATGTGTACTATGAATTGAAATTCATTCTGCTGTCATATATAACAAATTAGAATAAATTTAAAATAAATAAATAAATAAGAAAATTTTAAAAATTAAAAAAAAATCATCTTTCTCTTTGCTGGAATATTTAAAATGAAGACATGTCTTTCTGGAACTTTGATTGTAGAATCCCCATCTAAGAGGAGGTTTACGGGACGCAATTATCATTCAACTTATTCCCAGTTTGGGCCCCAAACAGCCAAACCTTTTAAGGGAATTTATATGCTGAACTCCACCTCCTTGCCTGCCAGCAAGTGCTGGGGGGAAAAGAGAGCATTATCCACTTCAGAGCAGAAGTCACATTAATTGCATGGTTTTATTGTACCCAGGTACCAGTGTATGGATCTAATAGGGGCTGCTGGCCAGCCCTCTCAGGTAGCCTGTGGACTGATCCAAAATGTGCTACATATGTCTTTCAAGGAGCCTCAGTCTCTGCACTCAGGGGTTTGTGTAGGAAGCGCCCAGGTTGAAGCAACAGATCCTCCAAACACCTTGGGCTTTTGGGAATGTAATCAGGCCCAGGAAGGCTGTATTTAGTAGCAGCTTTCATCCTGACCCACACAGATCCCACATTCACTCTAGCAGGTTTTGCTGCTTGTTACAGTGTTCCGACTGCCGGTTTCTAAAGAAAGTGCCTTCTGCCTTTATGTGCTTCACAGACCCATACATCAGCAACTGCACAGTCCATTGCTGCCTGGATCTGTGTCACAGTCTCACAGGTTGTGCATCTACCAATGCAGTGAGGAGTAAAGCATAGTTAACCATTGGGTCTTTGGTATGAGAGAGAGAGAGAGAGAGAGAGAGAGAGAGAGAGAGAGAGAGAGAGAGAGAGAGAGAGAGAGAGAGAGAGAGAGAGAGAGAGAGAGAGAGAGAGAGAGAGAGAGAGAGAGAGAACATACACAAATACACACAGAGAAAACTGTAGGAATTTCTAGTCTCCTGTGCAGAAAGCTTAAGCAATGTCCTGATGTTGAAGCTGACTCTCCTTCCAGCTTTCACTAAGTCTGTTGAGAAGCACCCCACACTGACTGGCTTTGCAGTATCAGGAGCCTATTTTCTACTCAGATTGTAGTTTTCCTTGGCAGTGGAATCTGCACTTCTTAAACTCCCTGGGAAACTCTTTCAGCTATCATGTGCCTAGCACAAATGCAGTCTATTTCTTTTATTAAATCTCTTTCAATTCTCAAATACCAATATGTTTGAGTTTCACCTGGTTGCTGAGTTGCAGTGAAACACTTTCTCACTACTTTCCTACCCAGTCTCTAGGAGTAGCTACTATGTGGTGGATATTTCTAATCCACCATTTTCCATCTTGTATCATTTCTTTTAAAGTTCTATCACTTTGAGATGGAAGAAAGAGTACAGGAATAATTAAAACTAGAGCAACCATCAGAAAATTTATTTAATAGTTTGTTTTGCAGGCTATATAGTTTCTGTTGCAAGTACTCAATTCGAATAGTGTAACACAAAAGCAGTAATAGACAATAGATATGAAAATTATCCTGGCTACTTTTAGATAAAATATCAACAAATATTACCCCCCCACACCACCAAAAAGGTAGTTTACTAGTTTGGGCCCAGGGCAGTAAATTTGCCAGCCACTACACTAGTCAGAGAAGTTCTATCCACTCTGGGATTAAACTACATAAAAGTTATGTATATATTAAAACTGTCTACATGTGTTAACGCACTAGAATCCAAATAATGTAGCTACACGTTTAGTATTCCAGTGATGGGGACAGACAGATGTGAGTGGTGGAAACATGAGATTAAGGGAATAGTTTTATAAAATTGTCCCACTAAGCTGACCCCCACATGATTTGTTTAAAAAAAATACATGCAGCTCTGTCTGGCTTAAGTGGACAGGGTATATCATATTTCTCAGAAACTACCTGTTATCAGCAGGAGAAAATGCAGGCCCAAAATAATTTTGATAACAAGAACACAAGTTACCCTGAAACAGGGAACTTTTGTGAACCTTACACAGAGGAGATTACAACAGAATTCAGGGAGATAAGGCTAATTACAATGAACAGGTTCTAATTAGAACTGGTCAGCATATGCAAATGTGACCTAGAGTGGTCAAGGCAGTGGAGGCTTGAAAATGTGATGTCATCCTGCTGTCCAAAGCCAAGAGGTGGAACTGGGTGGGACTCTGGAAAACCAGAGTCCAGGAGAAGCATGCTGTCCCTCTTCTCTCTGAGAGGATCCAATCTCTCCCTTGAGAGTGTCCCCTTTCTCCCCTTTACAACCCTTCCAATAAGTGCATGCCAGTTATTCTAAGCAATGTGTCTGAAATCTTTCTGATTTAATAGCAAGAATCAGCATTTGAAGGGTGGTTGGGGGGGGGGCGGTTCATGCTGCCTCAGTTTCCTGGAAGGCCCAGCCCTAGTAACACTAGGAGTAGCTCATGTTTAGTAAGCTATGTTATACTGAGCAAAGAGATTTTACTTTTCGTATTTTCCTTCTTCTTGTGCAATTCTTATTCTGGTGCAATCCTTTTGTTCTGACAGCTCAGCCATAGCTGTGAAGCCAGATAAATCCTCCCCACTGAGTTCTCTCCTGTGTAAGTTTCACAGCTTGAAATGAGAAATCTACACCTTTCATAAAGCTCTGCATTCCAAATACTCAGATCTGTAAAAACATCCCTTACTACAAGGAAAAATATCATAAGGGAAATTGGGAGAAAGTAAAGCTACTAGCAACCTATTAACAGATAAATAGATAAAGTTGAAATAGTATAATGAGAATAATGTTAGAATGAAGGTTTATAAGACTATCAGAATTTTATTATTTCATCATCCAAGTGTTTTTTTTTTCCTAAGTGGTGCCTTATTAGGCATTAAAAGTTCCCCACAACAGGTTCATAAGCAATTTTTTTATCACCTAATAGAAGACATTTAGCTTACTTTCATTTTCTAGCATTTATTCAAAAGCAGCAGGTCAGAGCTATATGATATCTTTTCTATTTTGAATGCTTCCAAGCCTACCATTCATTTTTAAAATAGCATAATTCCCTATAAAGGTGGATAAATGAAATGTTAATTTCAGAATATTTCTTTAATAATCTGGAGATGATGATCTATAACCAGACCAATATATTTTCTTTCAAGTTACACTTACTAGGTATGTTAGTTAGCCTATGATGTAAATCTTTAATCAAACCTTCTCCTTCTATATGACAATTCATTGTTACTTTGAAGCACTTCTTTACTTTTAAAGGTCACATCCCCCTTCAAAATGGACCAGGATTGTACTTACTATCTCATTCTGACAAGTTCTACATTTACATGCATATATTTCTTCTTCTTTGACAAAGGCTACCCACGATTCATATGCAATTGGTGTGGAAACGTAGAAAGGGGAATTTTTACAAAGAAGAAAGCGAACAAGATCCATAGGTTATTTTTTTTTAATTATGAATGAAATTATGCATGGTTCTATGAAACATTTTAAAAACACTGTTCCTAGACAGTTGACTTTTTACTTTGCCATCTCATTTCAACTGAATAACCCTTTTTATTCATGGACTGTGTGACACTAAAATAATTAAAGGTTCAGTTTAGATGAAAGATAAGATTCTTAAGTCCCTAGTATACTGCATATATTTATATAATAAAACTAGAGAAGAACTGTTTAAAACATGGTAGAAATTCCCATACTGTGTACTACTGGTTAAGTTAGAATTATACACATTGCTCAAATTAACACCAAACTCATAAATGGGACCAAAAAACAATACAAAACAAAAAACTCTCATTCTCTATTAGTTATTTTATTTTTGGCATGTAAATTACTTCTCATAGTAGGTATTGAATATCTTTTAACTCAATAGACTTAATCACTTTATTGTTATGATAATAATAATATCTAATATTAGTAATGTTCTAATACTTTCATAGAACTTCAAAAATTTTGAAAACTTTACATTAACTTATTTGATCCCTAAAACAGTTGTATACAACAAACAAGCTTTATTATTTCTATTTTTGCAAATAATATAAGGAGATTTTCAAGATTTGATTTTTCCAGGGTCACATATAGTAAATTAAAGCAAAAACTTGAATCCAGATTTTTAAAGCAGTACTGTATATTTCACTTCAAATTGTACTTTCTAGATGTGAAATAGTTTAGCATTCTACCTATTTTATCATGAAGATTCATCCCTCTCCCCCAGGAGTTTCTCCAGTTGCCTAAAGATAAAGGGTAACAGAGACTTTTCAACTTCAGCTTATACTTTTCAAAGTTCTTGAGCAAAACCTCATAGAAAAAAAAATAGGTAAGTATAATAAGTTCTTGTATTCCCAGGAAAGGTCTTGATTTTTATCTGATATTCTTGTATAAATTATTAACAGCACCTTCATTCTCTCTGATAAATGTTTCACTTTTGATGAAAAGTTATGTGGATATCCTACTAACATCAGAAACTACTTCTGCTCTGGTGGGAAGAATCTAAATTTAATCCTGATGCCTGAAAGTCGGTAGCTAGTGTTCTCAAAGTAGGGTCTGGATATTTATGTTTTCATAAAATTTGAGCCTTTCTGCCTTTCTTGTTTTGCTCATTCATTCATTTGAATTCCACCATCCTCTCAAGAATCTTATCAATTTGACTCAGACTCATCACTGCAATATATTCTTCCTTCTGTGATGCAATATAGAGTTTTCATCATGTCTAATGGACTAGTCCACAGATATTCAGTTTTTACTACCAAGGAACTATTGCAATAAACTTTTCTTTGTCCATTTTCTTCCCTGTGTCAACATAGGTCCACAGCACTATTTCTTTAATGTTTCTGAAACACCTAGTCCAACCACCCTTAGGCTTTAAATATTGATGCTACTAAATGGCTTTCATAATGAATTTTCAAGGGTCTTTGTGATTCAGTCACTGGCTACCTTTCAAGTTCATCTTTTATTTACCCCATCTCCATTATCATTCTACATTTATTTTATACTTGTGCATTTATTGTGAACAACAACAGAGCAAGGTGTGGAAATTGTTATTTTTATTTTACTGCTCTTTCCATTAGACCATGCTTTATTTGTATCATACATAGAATGAGCCATGCCAAATCTCTGATTTGGGCTTCAGATATGTTCATCTACTGAAGGGATGAAATTAAAAGATTTAATTAGAAAGTGACTATTAAAATTGTAATCTTAAGATCATGATTATATGAGAGCTGAGACTGATTATAGCAAACTTAGGTCAGGGAGATGTAATGATTTTCTACATGTGAACAGATACTGAGTCAAGACTTTTGAGACTTTGGTTGGCATATTATTAATAGGTCTTTTATTTCCAACTCCACTTTTTGGTCTTATTTTATATACTCTTATATCAGCACCATCTTAAAATTTACTGATTCAGGAATGTTTGATCAGAATGAATAGTAATTGAGAGAATATCACTGAGAGTGTTCCCAGACCCTAATTTAGAAGTTCAAGATTAAATGTTGCAAAATGTTCATTGAAGAAAAACAGGACATGCAACCTTTTGACATCTATATTGTCAAATTTTCTTTCAACAGAAACCGATTAGTTGCTTCTTGACTGAAAGCTTATCTTTTAGTGCCAGACAGTCACTTCTTCATTGCTTGCATTCACCATCACCAGACAATCATAAAACTGGCTAAAGGGCAATTTGGGGTCTTTGCTATATTGTCTGCCTGTGGCCAAAATAGCAACTAAAATTTCAGCTAATCCTGTCTGAAAAGATGAACCATACAATAGCCTTGATGAATCTGCAAATTATTTTTAAATGCCAGCTGTCACATTATACACTGCAAAAAGTAGTACCAGTGATATTTTCATTGATAAAATATGCATTCACATGACAGCATATTTCAAGCTTACCCTTATATGAAATATTTGATCAAAGAATCTTGCACCAGTTTTACTGTGAGAAGAGGTAAGAAATAACATCCTTAGAAGACATTCTTTTAAACTAGGAAATGTTTTCTGAAAAGCTTTTAGAATGAATATATTACTGATACTTTCTTTGTATTCATGGCCATTTTTTTCCTGTTTAAAATTTTTTTTATTGACAAATAATAATTGTATAAAATATGGGAGATGTTAAAATGTTTTGTTATATGTATATATTGTGTAATGATTACATTGAACTAATTAACATATTAATAACTTTATATTCTTATTTTTATGAAAATATTGAAATCTCTTTTAGCAATTTTGAAATATATAATACATTATTATTATAGTCACAATGCTATACAATAGATGTTAAAAAGTTATTTCTTCTACTGAAACTTTGTCACCTTAGACCAACATTTCCCTCAGCATATAGCAATCACCATTCTGTGCATAACTTCTGAGTTCAACCTTTTCAAATTTCATATATAATTGGGATCTTGCAATATTCATTTTTATATGTCTGGCTTATTTCACTTAGCATAATGTCCTCTAGGTTATTCATGTTGTTTCAAATGAATGACAGAATTTCTTTCTCATTTTTAAACACTGAATACTACTTTATTTTGCATATAACCATGTTTTCCTTTTATCTTAATTTTAAATTGAAAGATAGTATATGATTACATCTAACTAACAAATTCATTCCTTAAAAAGTTATCATTTTTGTGATAAGGGAACTTGACATCTACTTTTTTTGCATTTCTCAAGGCATAATATATCATTATAGTCACCTGTCTGTACAATAGACATCTTGAATTTATTTCTCCTAACTATAATTTTTTATCCTTTGACCAATATCTCCCCATGCTTCCCTCCACCTTAATCATTCCAGCCTCCAGTGAACACCATTTTACTCTCTACAGATACGATTTCAACTTTTTAGATTCCACATACAAGTGAGATCATATGTTACTTGTCTTTCTGTGTCTGGTTTATTTCACTTAAAATAATGTGCTCCACGTTCATCCATGTTGTCACAAATAAAAGGATTTCCTTCTTTGTAATGATTGGCAAGCATTGCATTGTGTATATATGCTACATTTTCTTTCTTTGTTTATCTTATGATATACACATAGGTTGATTGCACATCTTTGCTAATGTGAGGAGTGCTGAATGAGCATGGGTGGGCAGGTTTCTTTTCAACATACTGTTTCCTTTTAATATAGCCAGTAGTTGAATTGCTGTATAATTTGGTAGTATTTTGAGTATTTTAAAAACAGTACTTTTATTCTGTTTTGGATAATGGCTGTACTAGTTTACATTCCCACTAACAATGAGCAAGAGTTCGGTTTTCTCCATATTCTTGCCATCGTTTGTTATGTCTTTTCATTTTTTATTGTTCTAATTATTTATACATGACAGTAGAATGGACTTTGGAACATCCTACAAAAACGGAGTATAATTTCTCATTCTTCTGGTTGTAAATGATGTAGAATCATATCAGTCATGTAGTTATATATATATATATATATATATATATATATATATATATATATATATATACAGAGAGAGTAATAATTTCCAATTCATTCTACTATCCTTCCTACCTCCATACCCCTCTTTCACTCCCCTTTACATAATCCAAAATACCTCTATTTTTCCCTAGAACCTCATCTCCCATTATTGTAAATTAGCATCTGCATGTCAGAAAAACATTCAGTCTTTGGTTTTGGCTTATTTCACTTAGCATGATGTTCTCCAGCTTCATCCATTTACCAGCAAATGCCATAATTTAATTTTTCTTTAAGGCTGAGTAATATCCCATTGTGGGTATATACCACATTTTCTTTATTCATTCATCTGTTGATGAATGAATAAAGGACATGTAGGTTGGTTCCATAGTTTGGAAATGTAGGTTGGTTCCATAGTTTGGCTATTATTGTGAGTTGACCAGCTATAAACATTGATGTGGTTGTTTCACTATAGTTTGCTGATTTTAAGTCCTTTGGGCATAAACCAAGGAGTGGGATAGCTGGGTCAAGTGGTTATTCCATTCCAAGTTTTATGAGGAATATTCATACCACTTTCCATAGAATAGCCATTCTTATTAGAGTGATAAGATATCACATTGTGGCTTTGATTTGCATTTCCCTGATGATTAGTGACATTGAATAGTTTTTCATTTACCTGTTGGTAAATTGTATGTCTTCTTTGAGAAATGTGTATTTAGGTCTTTTGCTCATTGTTTTAGTTTGGATTATTCATTGGGTTGTGTTTTAGCAAGCTTTGCATCACTGTGAACAAAATATCTAACAAGGACAACTTAGAAGATAAAAAGTTTATTTTGGTTCATATATCTCCAATATATAGTGACACAGAGTAAACATTCTCATTCCAAAAAGCAGTATGGTCATATAAATAAGTGATGGGACCAAAACATGACCATAACCCAGGTGAGAAAACAGGTCCTGTAACTCTGCCCATAAATTATTGTACAGAGTCTAGGAAACATGGCTACAAGGTGTACTCTCCAAAGGTCTTAAACAGTCCCACCCCATTGGCCATGCTGGTTGTAGGTCATATGGGATCTCTTTTCATTTGGCACTATTCACTAACAGCTTTTCTCAGCAGATAGTGCACATTATCAGCATCTTTCATTTCCTGGTGATGTTCCCATTTTAGCTTTAGCTTTACCTTTATCGCTTTCTGCATCACCCTTCTCAGGGGAAGCCTGCAGGGACTCCAACCTTGCTACAATTTGTTTGGCTTCCAAGACTTTCTTTTGAATTATCGGTGGAAGTCTACATGATATCTTATCTTTAGCATCCAATTTCCTTGCAGAACCAGCACTACATGGATAATGTCAAGGTCTGCTGCCATCTCCTGCAGTATCTGGATCACCTGGAATCACAAATCCTATGGCCAATGAGCACCTGAATGGCTGATCCTGGTGCATCAACTTTCTAGGGCCCCTATGCAAGTTCTTCCTCTCAAAGGAATTTTCCCTTCTACATCCTTGAGCCTGTGGTGGGTGTGGTCACTCAAATTTCTGAGATGCCCTTGAGGCATCTTGCCTATTTGTCTTTGTACAAAGTACTTAGTATCTCCTTAGTGGCTACATTCACTTACAAGCACACCTTCCTTGGCCCTAGCTCTACACATACCTTTCTAGCCAAATTCAAATTTTAAAAATCCTTTAGTTTTATTCTCTCCTCCCCATTCTCACAATAAACCTGCTAAGAACTCCCAACAATATTCATGCCACAATCTAAATGTTACTTTGTCTTGAAATTTCCTCTACCAGATTAATTAGTCTGTCACCCTTAAATTCAGCTTCATACAGAGTCTCAGGATAGGCATAAAATTTAGACAAATTATTTGCCATAATTGTAATATAAATCACCTCTATTTCCATTTCCTAGAATCCTCATTTTCCTCTGAATCTACATAAGCACAGTTCACATTCTTATTGACATTTTGGTATTCTGAGCTTCCACCAAAATCACCACTTAAGCTGTGCTTACAAAATTCTGAGGCTTTTCCAGGCTTCATCTCCAACTTTTCCAAATTCCTTCTGCAAACCATTTTCAAAGAATTTTGAACTACATCATATATCATAGCAACAACTCTACTCTTAGTACCAATTTCTGTGTTAGTAAGAACAACTAAAAGGAGGAATTTAAATGTTTATTTGTTCATCTTAATTATACATGACAATAGAATGTATTTTGACATATCATGCATACATAAAGTATAACTTCCCATTTTTGTGGTTGTACATGATATGGAGTTACACCAGTTGTGTATTCATATAAGAACATGGGAAAGTTATGTCTGATTCAGTCTACTGTCTTTTCTTATTCCATCTTCCATCTCTTCCTTTTATTCCCCTTTGTCTAATCCAGAGAACTTCTATTATTCCCCCACCACCACACTTATTGTGAGTTAGCTTCTGTGTATCCGGGAGAACATTTGGTCTTTGGTTTTCTGAGATTGACTTATTTCACTTAGCATGATAGTTTCTAGTTCCATCCATTTACCAAGAAATGCCATAATTTCATTCTTCTTTAAGGCTGAGTAATATTTCATTGTGTGTGTATGTATGTGTGTGTGTGTACATACATACACATATATCTCACATTTTCTTTATATATTCATTTGTTGAAAGGCACCTATGTTGGTTCCATAGCTTAGCTATCGTGAGTTAAGCTGCTATAAACATTGATGTGGCCATGTCACTATAGTATCCTGATTTTAACTCCTTTGGGTATATGCTGAGAAGTGGGATAACTGGGTCAAACGGTGGTTCCATTTCAAGTTCTCTGAGTAATCTCCATATTGTTTTCCAGAGTGGTTGTGCCAACTTGCCATCCCACCAGCAATGTATGAATATAACGTTTTCCTCACATCAAGAGGAGGAAAAATTTACTTTGGCTCATAGTTTTATAAATTTAGTCCATTGTGAGCTGAGTCCATTGCTCTTGGCCCAAGGTGAGGAAGAGCATCATGGCAGAAGAGTGTGATAGAGGAGTGCTTCTCCATTCATGGCAGCCAAAAACAGAAAGGAGAAGAGTGGAAGGGATTATAGGGAAGATGAAAAATTTCAGAGCACACCTCCAGAAACCCACTTCCTTAAGCCACACTCACCTGCATATAGTAATCATTCAGTCTATTCAACCAATCATAGAATGATTAGGTTACAGCTCTCACAGTCTAATCATTTCACCCATGAACATTTTGACATTAATATAAGACTATTTGGAGAACACCTTAAGTCCAAACCATAACACATTGCATATGTTGAAGCATGTTTGCATCTCTAGGATAAATTCCACTTTATAACAGTGAATGATCTTTTAAAAATGTGCTTTTGAATTTGGTTTGCCTGTATTTTGTTGAATTTTGAATACGTGTTTATCAGGGGTATTAACCTATAGTTTTCTTTTTCTTTTATATCTTTGTCTGGCTTTTGTATCAGATTATTTTTAGAGCTTTATAACTACATATAGTAGTTTGGGTAATCCCAACAAACGCATATTTGCATGAAATTCAATTTCAGTTCATGACTCCCTCTTTTTCATCCTATCCTTGCTCCCCTCTCCAATGTCCTACTGTTACTTTACTAGACTTTCTTTCACTCATATATTTGTTTATATTTGATTGGTTCTTTCTTTTAAAAAATATTTATTTTCTAATTGTAGTTGGACACAATATCTTTATTTATTTATGTTTATGTGATGCTCAGGATTGAACCCAGGGCCTCGCATGTGCTAGGCGAGCGCTCTACTGCTGAGTCACAATCCTAGCCCTTGATTGGTTCTTTTTACCTATACCTAAAGGTGAAGTTCACCATGGTATAATTATATATGTACATAGTATGACTTTTAAAGAACTATCATGCAAGTGACTCCCTATACCCTTCCATCCACTCAGCCTCTCCATTTCCCTCTTCTACATTACTTATCTTCCCTTTATCTTTGTTATTCTATCCTTCCCCACCCCTTTCCCCTATTTTACTCTAGCTTCTGCATATGAGAGAAAACATTTGACTTTTGAGTTTCTGATAGGTTTATTGCACTTATTATGATATTCTCCATTTCTTCCATTTACTGGCAAATGCCATAATTTCATACTTTTTTATGGCTTTGTAGAACTTCATTGTATGTATGTGTATGTATATATATATATATATATATATATATATATATATATATATATATATATATCACAATTTCTTTTTAAAAAATATTTTTATAGATGGATGCAATATCTTTATTTCGTTTATTCATTTTTATGTGGTGCTTAGGATCGAACCCAGTGCCTCACATATGTGAGGCAAGCACTCTGCCACTGAGCTACAACCCCAGCCCCTGTCAGGATGTCTTAATCCATTCATCTATTGGTGGGAAACTGGCTTGATTCCATAATGTAGCTATTGTGAATTGGGTTGCTATAAACATTGAGGTGGCTCTATCACTGTAGCATGATAATTTTAGATCCTTGGGGAAAATATCAAGGAGTGGGAGAGGTGGGTTATATGATGGTTCCATCCTTAGTTTCTTGAGGAATCTCCCTACTGATTTCCAGAATGGTTCTACTAATTTGCTGTTCCACCAACAATGTATGAGTGTACCTTTTGCCACACATCCTCACCAGCATTTATTTGTATTCTTGATAATTGCCATTCAGACTAGAGTTAAATGAAATCATAGGGTAATTTTGCTTTGCATTATTATGAATGCTAGAGATGTTGAATAATTTTTTTTTTCATATATTTCTTTGCCATTTGGGTTTCTTCATTTGAGAAAGTATGGTTTACAAATTCTGCACTTTTGCACATATATTTATTGGGTTGGTGTTAAAAATTTTTAGTTTTTTTATTCTGGATGTTACTGTCCTAAGGACTGGTTGGCAAAAATCTTCTCCAATTCTGTAGGCTTTCTCTTCATGCTTTGTTTCCTTTGCTGTGCAGAAGCTTTTTAGTTTGATGGCATCTCACTTATTGATTCTTGAATTTATTTCTTATGTGGGATCTTGTTAACTAAGTAAGTGCCAGTACCTGTTTGATAGAGTGTTGATCCTATGTTTTCTTTTAGTAGTTGAAAAGTTTCTGGTCTAATTCCTAAACCTTTGGTCCATTTCAATTTGAATTTTGTGCAGGGTGAGAGATAGGGGACTAGATTCATTTTTCTACATATAGCTATCCAGTTTTCCCAGCACCATTTGTTAAATAGGCTGTCCTTTC
Source organism: Marmota monax (assembly GCF_021218885.2). Classification (NCBI taxonomy): domain Eukaryota; kingdom Metazoa; phylum Chordata; class Mammalia; order Rodentia; family Sciuridae; genus Marmota; species Marmota monax. The sequence goes on along the minus strand of NW_026695065.1, from coordinate 5,862,451 downwards.
TCAAAATATATTTTTGGCATCTTTGTCAAATATCAGATGGCTGTATTCATGTGGATTTGTCTCTCTGTCTTCTGTTCTGTTCCACTGGTCTTCATATATATATATTTTGATGCCAATGTCAATGCCATTCTGTTTTTTTTTTTTTCTACAGTCCCATAGTACAATTCAATTTCAGATCAGATATTGTGATGCCTCCTGGTATCAGGATCTTGCTGGCCTCATGAAGTAAGTTTTTAAGTGTTCCTTTTTCTTCAATTATTGTTTTTTTTCCAGGTTTAGAACAATTTGTATTCATCTTTAAATATTAGGATTAATTCATCAGTGAAGCTATTGGGTCCTGAATTCCTCTGCTAGGAAATGTTTTATTACTTATTTATTTTTATGTTGTGCTGAGGATCAAACCCAGTGCCTTACATATGCCAGGCAAGCTCTCTACCACTGAGCTACAGCTACAGCCCCTATTTGATCAGTTTTAATATGTCTTTATTCATCTTTGATTTTATTTTTTTGGTATTCCCTCTTCCCCCACGGAGCTAAAGGTTTGTCTGTCCTTTCTCAAAATATATTTTTGGTATCTTTGTCAAAGAACCAACTCTTTCCTAAGAACCAACTCTTAATTTTCCTGATCTTTTGCATTTTTTGTTCTGTTATTTCTTTGCTTCTACTAATTTTGGGTTTGGCTTGTTCTTGTCTTTCTAGTTCCTTGAGGTAAAATGTTAAGTTACTTATTTGGGATCTTTTTTTCTCTTTTTATGTAGGCATTTTTTTTGCTCTAAGCTTCCCTTTTGGCATTGCTTTTTCTGAATCTTATAGGTTTGGGTATAGAACAAGTTGTTTAATTTTCATTTATTTATAAAATTTCTGAAGTTTCTCCTGTTATTGATTTCTAGTTTTATACCACTGTAGGCAGACATTTAATTTTAGTCTTCTTGAATTTGTTAAGGCTTACTTTATGGACTGATATATGATCTGTTCCAGAATTTGTTTTAAGTGTAATTAGAAAGAATGCATATTTCATAGCTTTTGGGTGGAATATTCTGTTAGACATCCTGTTAGGACTCTTTTGTCTAGAATCAATTTTAATGTGATTATTGTTGTTGTTGATTTTCTATTACTGCCAGTATTTCTATTGTCTTTTAAAGAAAAATTACCCAAGATAACAATGTATTATTACCCTCCTTAATTAGCAACTTTTTATTCTCCTTTGAATATATTCTAATTTATCTTTAAAATGATCATTCTACCAAAATCAAACTTCTCATTTCAAGATCAAAAATTACCTTTATATTACAAAGTCCAATAGTCACACTTCCATCTTTATCGTATTGACTGATAAAGGGCCTTAGGCACAATCATAACACCATATTTCCTAAAATGCATTCTTCTCTTGGCTTTAGGCCCCATGTAAAGGTTTCCTTACTGTTTCACTTAATATTTCCTCTCATCTTCCTTTCCTGTTTTCTTTTAAACTCTATGACCAATAAATGTTGAAGTCTCTGAAGCTTAATCCTTGAAACTTTCCTATACTTTGTCTATTTTTTTTTCTCCCTCAGTAATCAAATCCTCTTACATAATTTCAAATACAGTTTCATGCTGCCAAATCTCAAATTTACATTGCTGGTAGATTTTGCAACTAAACTTCTGGCTATTTTACATAGAACAGATTATTTGAATATCTGATCAATATACTAAAATAACATCCTTTAAAAATATTTTTCTTTTCTGTATATTTCAATCTTTTTATCAGATTTAACATATATTCAAACTCTGTCAACAACCTACAAAAATATACATAACCCATCCTCCAGCAATTTGTGAAATTTAATTTCTTGTCGTTCTTCCTTCTACTCCATTACAATATGCAGTTCCTTTCTGTTATTTCAAAGATAAAATGGATAAATTAGCTTTGTTTCATCTTGGCTTTCCTTAGAACTACAAATTACCTTATTTTTTTTCTAAGTAGATTATTTAATTCCCATTCTCTCTCTCTCTCTCTCTCTCTCTCTCTCACACACACACACACACACACACACACGCCACTAATGAATTACTGCTGAGTGTTCAGTCCTCCAATTATGCATGAAGATTCTGAGTCTAACAATTGACAATTTATTCATTGGGGAGAGCTGGGGAGCCTGCAAAGCTGTAACCTGTTTTGTTCTTGCACAGCACATCTTTTATAGGGCAGTGTGAAGTTAAACATTAACTATGGCATAACATATTGAAAACAACTCTTGTTTGCTAGTACTAAGAAAACATTTTTCCCAGTGACAAAACAGTATATGTTCTCACAAAATTTCCACTAGGAAACATATACCGAAAGTACACAGCAGTAGCACAGTTGGGGTTTTATTTTTCTTCTTAAACAGGATCATCATGCCGTACAAGAATTAGCCTAATGTGAGGAGTTATTGCTTTCCTGTCATATTCAGCATCCCAACTTCCTTGACTTCTGCTAATAAAGAGGAACTCCGTATTCAGATTCTTCAGGGTTCACTTTCCATGACCTCAGAATGTTAAACCCCAACACACACACACACACACACACAAAGATCTCTATTAATTTTGTGTTTCTAAACCTATGTACTGATTTTCATCCTTACAAAGTTGAATCCTCAGACCCATTTTGTGAAACAGAAAAGATAGTCCTTCTTCATAATGTCAAAACTATTTGCCTTTAATATTCTCTCTCTTGCTATCCAAGTTTTACATTATTAGTTATACTTTATTGCCTTATAGTGGTAAAAGCTCAAAGAACTTTTATTTACACTTTTATTTCAGTCACTTTTGTGCAATAAATATTTAATAAATGACATCAACAAAAATAACACAGAGTAAGTACCTCTAAAATTATATAAACATAGTAATAAACTGGCAAAGATTTTAAAAATGGTTTCAAATATTTAAGGAAATGTCTCTCTGACAAGCTAAGTCAGTAGAGACTTAAGCAGCCATGCAGGATGGAGAATATATCATTTACAGAATTATATCATAAAAATCATTATACAAAGCAACAAAACCAACAAGAGTAATAACAAAAGCTGGGGTGAATAAAAAGAATCTTATTTCCAGAGTAACCAAAATCATATTATTTAATATATTCATTATCCAACAAGAAATTACCAATCTTGCTAGGAAGCAAGTAACCATGGCCTATATACAGGGTAAAACTATCAATAAGTAATGCCCTAAGGAAGTCAGATGATGTTGTAATTAATACACAAACTTGAAATCACTATATATATTCAGCAAGCAAAAAAGAAAACAAACAAAAACTGTTTGAAGAGCTAAAGGTAAATAAGAAAATGATAACTCACTCAGTAGAGAATATTAACAAACCAAGTTATATAAATTATAAAAATGAAACAAATGGAAATTTTGACTTGAAAAGAATAATAGTTGAAAACTCTACTACAGGGCTCATTAGCATACCAGGCAGAATAATCAATGGACTTGAAGATAAGCAAGTTGAAAATAACTTATGTGAGGAACAGAAGGAAAAAAAAATGCTGAAAAACAGAGCCTCAGAGATTTCTGTGTGTATAAGGGGGTGGGGTGTAATCAAGTGCCTTGATTTGCATAATATGAGTTCCAGAGAGGAGGGAAGAGAGAAAAGACCACTAAAGATATTTGGAGAAATAATAGTTGAAAGCTTTGGAAATTCTATAAAAATAATCTGTATATTCAAGAAACTCACTTGATTTTATCCATATTTGGATTATTCACTAAGGTAAACCTTAATCAAAACATCAAAAGTCAAACCAACAGAGAGGTGAATCACCACATACAAGGAATCCTCAATAAGAATAAGAATTTTTTTAAGAAACCATTAAATAGCAGGATGCTATATATTAAAACTTCTTAAAGGAAGAAAGAAAAAAGTCAAAGCAAAATTCTATACTTGGAAAATTATCCTTCAAAAATGAAGGGATATTAACATTTTCCCAAGTAAATGGAAATTGAGAAAGTTTTTCAACAGCAAACTTTCTCCATAGCAAATATTAAAGAAATTTCTTCAGAGTGAAATGAGGGATCAGCAGATAATAACTCAAATCCAAATGAAGGAAAAAAGAACACTGGCAAAAAAAAGTACAGAGGTAAAAAAAAATCATGAATGTCATCTTTATAATGCCTTTTTATCTCTCAGCTAATTTAAAAATCAAATATAATAATTATAAAACTATGCTGAATAGACACTGATTATGTAAAAATGTAACTAACAATAATAACATAAAAGAGGAAAGAAAGCTCTGTAGTAGTAATCCATTCTCTATTATTAAAACTAAGTTGATACTATAGATTGTCATAATTTAAAATGATAATTTTACTCCCAGGGCTGGTGTTCTGGGTTAGTGGTAGAGCACTCACCTAACACAGGTGAGGCACTAGGTTCAATCCTCAGCACCATATAAAAATAAATAAATAAAATAAAGGAATTGTGTCCACCTACTATCTATCTATGTATATATGTATGTATGTGTATATATATATATATATATATGAGAATGTTAATGGTACTCGGCACTGCAGTTACTAAGAACACAACCAAAAAACATAGAGTAAAATAAACAATGAAGAATTAAGGGCACATTAGAATATATCTACTTAACACAAAATATACACTAATAAAGGAATCGAGGAAAAAAAGACACATAGAAAACAAACAGCAAACTGGCAAACAATAATTTTTGTAAGTAATTGCACTGTATAAATAGATTAAATACTCCATTTAAATGGATAGACTAGCAGTATGATTTTAAAAATCCATGATTCAACTATTTTCTATATCTAGGAGGCTCACTTTACATGTAGAGATGTAAATAGCTTGAAAGTACAGGGATGGGGAAAAAGGTCATGCAAAAAATAATCACATTAGAGCTACTATAGTTATGTTAATATCAGACAAAATTGATTTGAATCCAGAAATTGCTATGAGAAACAAGGTCATTTTCTAGAAAATAAAAAATATCAACCCATCAAGAAGATAAAATTATAAGGATTTATGTCCATAAGTATGGAATCCTCTAATAAGTAAAGACAAAAACCTGACAGAATTGAAGGGAGAAATAGACAATGCATTGTAGTTGGACATTTCTCTACTTCACTTTCAATAATGGATATAAGAATTAGACAGAAATCAGTAAAGAATAGGAGACTTAAAAAATTGCTAACCATCATCTAGACATTACTCTCTCTCTCTCTCTCTCTCTCTCTCTCTCTCTCTATATATATATATATATATATATATATATATATATATATATATATATATATATTTAACATTCAGTATACACATTTCTGTCTAGTGAACATAGGATGTTTTCTAAGAGAAACTATTTTTTAAGCCATAAAAAATGGCTTATATGTTTTGATAAATTTTAAAAGTACGAAATCAAACAAAGTAGATTTTTCAAAAGATGCAATAAATTTAGAAATCAAAAGGTGGAAATTTTGGAAATTTACAAATATATCAAAATAAAGAACACACTGTTAAACAACCAATAGGACAAATATAAAACAACAAGGAATTAGAAAATATTTTGAGATGGATAAAATACAGAATACCAAAATTACGAGAAACAGCAAAATCATTTTAGGCAGAAATTTATAGTTATTTATGCCTATATTAAAAAATTATAGAATAAATGAATAAATATATTTTGAAGAAATTGCAATGAAGATAATTCAAAAATTTAAAAAATAACAACAATAACTCAACATTCTACCTTATGAAACTGGAAATCTAACAAACTAACAAAAATTTAGAAAATATTAAAAGAGTAGAAACAAAAAACAGAATTTAAAAAATGAGAAAATAAAGAAAACAAAAAGTTCATTCTTGAAAATATCAACAAATTGACAAAGTTTAGCTTGATTGATCCAGTAAGAAATGTGGACTCAAATTATTAAAATCAGGGATTCAATACTGATATTACCATCTACCACACAGAAATAAAAAGGAATATAAGAAAATGATATGAAAATTTTATACCAAAATTTAAATAACCTAAATAATAGACAAATTCCTAGAAACAGAAAAACTATCAGAATTAACTAAAGAAAAATTATAAAATCTGAATATACATGTAACCAATTAAAGATTGAATTAATAATCTGAAAATGTCCCATAAAGGAAAGTCCAGCATTAAATGGTTTTGCTAACAAATTTACCTAATATTTAAGGAACAAACAACAAACCTGTCCCATATTCATGAATCGGAATATTTAATATTACTAATTTGACAATAACCTCCAAAGCAATCTATAGAGTCAATGTAATCCCTATAAAAATTCTAACTGCTTTCGTTGTGGAAATTTAGAAACTCATCCCAATATTTCTATGGAAATGCAAGAGTTCCAGAGGAAGTCAACAATATTGAAACCTAAAGAAAGCTCATGCTTCATTATGTCCAAACTTACCACAAAATTCTAGTAATTAAGATAGTGTGTTACTGTTATAAGAGACAGATGGATAAAGGGGAAAATGGAAAGTGACTACTAACAAGCATAATATTTATTTTGGGGATGAAAATAATATTTTATAATTTTAAATAGATTATGTTTGCACAATTTTATGAATATACTAAAAAAGCACTGTACACTTTTAAATGGTGCATTTTATTGTATCTGAAGTACACTCAATAAAATATCTGTCTATATTACCTGCTGTATGCCAGGCACTATAATAGACACTAAGAACTATGATGAACAAAATCATAAATGACCTTTGCTTATATACATGGAAAGTTCAGAGGGGCTGTTAGACGTTAACAAAATAATCACACCACTGAACTTATTATTATGAACCGGGATAATGCTCCTAAAAAAGAATGTACCACTTTAGAAATGCATTCTAAAAAGAAATTTCCTGTTGACTAATAAGTGGTAGTTAGTTAGGGAAGAAAAAGGAACAAATCTTTCAGAACTTTATGTACCAAAATTCTTTAACAAAATGTAGGATGCGGGGGCTGGGTTTGTTGCTCAGTGGCAGAGCGCTTGCCTAGCATGTGCGAGGCCCTGGGTTCGATCCTCAGTACCATATAAAAATAAATAAATAAAATAAAGATATTGTGTCCAACTAAGGAATAAATATTTTTAAAATGCAGGATGGTACTTACAAGGAACTTAAAGGTAATTTTCTTATATCATAAGTATTTGACCTTATCTAACTGTGAAAGTTGGTATGAATATTGCTTCTTAATTGTGATAAATCTGAAATCATCATAATAAACTGCAGGAAGGAAACAGGGACATTATTCACAGGAAGCAAAAACAAACTAGAATCAGTAAGGACAAATCAGCATTGCCTCCAAGCTTCCAACTTCAGTGATATTGGTGAACTGTGTTCTTTGTCACAGATATAAATACATGCCTGGCTTAAAAATGAGATCCAGTGAGCTTTGAAGTTCTGACTCCTGTCTCATGACAATAAGATGTGCAAGGCAGTAGATTAGTGACTGTGAGAATTTTAACACCACCTGTTCCCACTTTCCTGCTATAAAAGAAGCATGGCTGTAATTTTAATTTTAATAATTAAACAGATGCATTGAAAATCTACTGCAGATGATCATCAGCTTTGGTCGTTATTTTATTGAAATTGTACTAGCACAATGACTTTCAAAAATCTGAGCAGCTTATAATAAATAGAAATATCTACAGATAATTAATTCTTCTTCACTGGTTGTCCCTCAATATTGCAGGAGTACATCACTACTTAATTTCAGTAAGAGGATAAGCAGGTTATTTTTTTCTGAATATATGCATGCCTGAGAATGACTTCATTTTGCCTTAACACTTGAATGACAATTTTTCTTTCCTCAGAATAATGGAAATACTGCTTTACTCTTTCATAGGATTGAAGGTCACTGATGTTGTTACTCGTACTCATTCCTTGGTGAGCCACAATTTTTCCTCTTTGAAAATTTATTTTTAACATCTTCACTTTGAAGTTGGTGATCTGGAATTTCACAATCATATTTGTAAGTATAGGTCTTTTAATCATAAATTTTGATGTGTATTCAGTGGTCTTTTTCAATAAAAATAAGCATATCTTTAAAGGACATTTTTTTTTCTATTACTCAATGACTCTTTCTCCTGTTTCTCGTATTCAACACAGAAACTCTTATTACTTTAGGTAAAGACAAGTTGTTAATATGACATATTTTCCCTCAAGTTTTATTTGTTTTGTTTTCTGAATGTCATGTAATATTTTAAAGTTCAGCTGATCATTTGTTGATAAATTTACAAGGGTTCTTTATAATTTTCAATTTTTCCTTTCACTATATTCTCTCTCTCTCTCTCTCTCTCTCTTTCTATATATATATATATATATATATATATATATATATATATATATATATATATGATTATGTATCTATTTATTTATATCTTAAGTTAAACTATATGAGATAACCATTTGTCAAGGTCAAAAGAAATTGAGTGTATATGATTCCTTATGAAGAGATCATATAAAAGCATGGAAGAGATGCAGAAAGGAACAGAAAAAGAATGAAGACACTGATAACTATTTTGTTGTCTCTCTTTATATTATATATATGATTGTTTGATATTCCTCTCACTCTGAGCTATAAGTTTCATAAGAAGGGAGATATTGTGTGTTTTATTCACTGCTATATTCCCATAACCCCATAAATGAGTTTCAGTTCCTATCTTTTAACATAGAAGACCATTCAAATATTAGTTGAATGAATGCTTTATTGAATCCATATATCCAGCTCTGAATTACTCACCCACTCAATAAATATTTGTTGGACATCTAAATATCTCTTTTTAAATACTAAGCTGCATAAGAGTTTCTTTTCTTGAAGAGTACATCATCTATTGGGTAGTATAGGCAAGAAATTCAATCACAATTAGGTAATGTTGTGAATGTTTCATAATAGTTATGGAAATAAAGAGAGAAACTTAAATGTGGGAAGTGCTCAAAAATTTTTAGAAGTTAGCAAAGAGATTTTAGGAGACAGAAGCATTCAAGTATATCAGCTTATTGAAAAGAACCTGGGGAAATTCAAACAGGTAGTATAAGAGTAATTAGATCAAAGGAGTTTCTAGGTGAGAATGTGTCAACAGAAGAAAGTGAACAGGACAAAACTAAGAATATACTGTAGCTTAATTACTAAGCTCAAGAATTTAAAATGAATATTCACTAAAGTATTTTAGAGCTAATATTGATAGAATCATTTTTGTTTTCCAAACAAAACCTAATGGTACAATTTCTTACAAAATTAAACTTATACTCAATCATACTCTTTGCAATTTGTCACGGAAAATGAAAATGTATTTTTATATAAGCCCAGTACATGAATATCCACAGCAGTTTTTATTTATAATAGCTCCCAAAGGGAAACAATCTGGATATCCTTTAGCAAATGAATGGATAACAAACTGGTTCGCTCATACCATTCACCTTCAGTACCAAGGGATGGGCTTTTGATACAAAAGACAAGTTGGATAAATTTCAATGGCATCTGAAATTACGTTGTCTAAAGTTACATACTATAAGATTCCTTTTATATAACACCCTTGAAGTTTTTGATTGTTTAGAGCAAATTATTGCTTCCTAGGACACAAATAGAGTTGGTGTGATTATAAAGAGATAACATGAAGGATTTCTTTTGTGTTGATGAAACAATTTTATATCTTGATTGTAATCATGACAACATGTGTGTGATTAAATATCATAGATGTACAGATATAAAAAGCTATGCATTAGTGCATTTAAAAACTGGTGAAATCTGAACAAGATCTGTAGTCTAGTTGGTTATATTGTACCAGTGACATTTTCCTGATTTTGATAATGCAGTATAGTCATGTAAATTGTTATCTGAGTAAAGTGTACATGGGAAATCTCTGTACAAGTTTGGAATCTATAATTATTTCAAAAGGAAAAAATAAAACAATTTTCTAATGTTAAATTAAAGGCATATTTATGTGTATTTTGTTTGAGAACAGGGAGATAAGTTAGAAGGTTACTATATAATAGTAATTAGAATTAATGAGATTCTAACAGTGAAGATGGAATTAAGAGTGTGTTTGTGTGTGTGTGTGTGTGTGTAAGACAGTTAATTGTAAAATTTGATGATAAAATGAAAATAGACATGAAAGAGATGCAATTTGTAATCGATGAATCATACTTTATGGCTTAGACTAGTGGGTATAATTGTAGTGTAACCAGGTAAAAAATGACAAATATTCCTAAGTAATTTTATCAACTGTTACCAGATTAAGTTCACATATTTCTCAATATTTAGTACAGGGATATGTACATTGAAACCACACAAACCACAAGAAGTATTCTGGGAAACTGTAAGTTGTGGGAAAACCATACCTTTAAATTACATTTACTCATATAATGAGTATCATAAAGTACACTTAATGATGTCATTTTTTAATGTATAGAATTTTGTGAATCATTTTTGTCTATAAACAGTAAAGTAGGTTTTATGATATACTTATCTTTAAATCAGGTATTTAAATAAATTTATTGTATAGTGAAAATGATATATCTTTTAAAAATATATCTTCAGTTATATTTGTTCCATAAAAATAAAAACCAATTTTATATCCTTAGAAACTATAAAAGAATTTAAAAATCTTTAATTTTATCACATTCTTTGTCCTTTGAATGTGTATAAAATGTAAAGTGTTTATAATTTATCAGTACTGTCTTATTTAAAAATAAGTATACAAAGACTACTCATTGGAAATGAGCATTAAATTTTTTAAATGAAATGTTTGAGTGATTAAAATGTTTATAGTCCACTGCTTATTTGTTTAAGTCTATACCTGTGAAAATGAATAACACAAAATAATACAGGATATTTTGGCCACATGAATGGAAACATATACATCAAATTATCCTAACCTAATAAAATTATATTAGAATTAGATTAAGTTCCAGAAAAATTATGCATAGGTAATGTTAAAATTATAATTGGATTTTCATTTCACATTAAATTCTTTAGTGTGTTCCCCTTATAACAGGATTTTAATTATTATGTATTCATTAAATTCATAATTATGCACTCAAATAGACATGATCCTCTTAAGTTAGAGGATATTTAAGTTCAACTATGTGTGATAGTTTAATTCCCAGTTAGATGTAGCTGTATTGTTTACTTCATAGTACAATTTGAAAGAAGGATTTCTGGGAGATATAATCAGATTAAAGGGAAAAATAATAAGTTCTTCCTTACCCTCAATAATAGAAAATAACATTTTAAGGTCTAAGCTAAGTAAAGAGTACAAATGCTCAGATATCATAAACCTAAATACTTAAATTTTTTATATCAAGCCATGCTTATACCTGGCACTTGGACACACATTTCCAAATAGGAGCCTGTAGCCTACTCTCCTGGGATACCCCTGGAGAACTGGAAGCTCTACTGTCTCCTGTGCCTGAGGGGCAGGACAAGATGAAAGCTAAGTTCTGTGGCCAGAACTTGAGAACTGACAGAAAATGCTGGAACTTGAGATGGGACTGAGCATATCAACAGCCCCAGGGAACAAAGGCTAGCAGAATCTTCATCCCATAAATGTGCTTTTCTGACTCAGGATATACAGACCATTCTAAGGTCTTCAAAGGAACAAAAGTGAGAGTAGTTACTGTGTTATCTGGAGAAGCTCATCTTTCTGGACTCCCACTTCAAGAGTTTTGGAGTACCAAATTCAACCAGAGGAAAGCAACCCCTATTTTTCTGGTTTCCCTGAACAGTGGATGACTTCTTTCCTCTCCTTTCAAACACTCGCATGATCTTAGCCTCACATCCTTTACTCCAGAAATTTTAGTTCACTTACAGGTCCCTCTCTTATAATTTATGCCTCTCATTCCATTGCACCAACAAAAAATAAACACTTGTGTAATATTTCTACTGAATTGTATTCATTTGCTTTTTGTTTGATTTCCTTCAAAAGAATTTATTATAATCTAAATACTTGAAAACTGAGATTGATTCTTTCTAGGACATCAGCATCACCTAGCACTCTGCAGCAGTGGCTAATTGTATGCAATAGGAGTGAATAGATTTTTAGCCTCTCACAGATCCCGGCTCACCCACTTATGGCTACAGATACCCTACATGTGAACACTACATTTCTGCAATTTCATATGGGATATGAGATAGGGACAAAACATATTGAAATATGGACGGATGACTCTGGTGATGCTGATTCCATTGCACTGCACACCCCACTTAACTCCCTTCTGTCTAATTCAGCTTTGGCCTAGGCAGGACAAATAGTGATAATAGATATGCATTGTATAAGTTGCTGTAGCTGAATTAATCTTCTGATTGGAAGTTGAGTATTAGTACAACTCCAAGATGTGACGGATTACTTTTTAGAGATACTAGGAAACACTAGCTTCTAGATCTGCTACCTAGATTTTAGGATTATCTTTAACTTTTCTTCATGTCCTCTTTTAATGTAATTTTCCCATGCTTACTCTTCCTTCCACATTGAGGCACAAATATCTCATACCTCCCCAATACCCACCTCAGTACCAAGCTGTATATGATAATATGGATTTATTATGTCAGTGGAAGTTAATGTCCAATGCCAGTGGTTTATCATATTTGATTATGCAATTGCCTCTCCTAATTATAAGGGCAGAAAATCTAGATTGCATCTCTTTTCTCTTTTCTTTTTCCTCCCTTAATATTTCGCCACTTGGTAATGCATTCTGCTGTCATATATAAATATTAAAAATTACATAAAATATTTCACTACCTGATTCTATCTTGAATCAATGAGAAGGCCATCTCTGGCCAATGGATTTACCTACTCATTCATATGACCCCAATCACAAAGAGCGTATCTTCCTAGATATTAAATAAAATCATTAAATATTTATTCAGCAGTAATTTAGTTTTATATTCTACAAATGGCAACTAGATCAATGTGGGTAGCCTTGAAGTCTCCTATACCTTTAATTACACTCTTTCTAGTTGTTCTATCTATTTCTGAGAGGGTTGTGTTGAAAGCTCCAGTTGTAGTTGTACATTTGTTTATAAATTATTCAGTTGCCTTTTGCTTAAGGTATCTTGAAACTTTGTTATGTGTTGACACTTTTAAGAATTCATACTTCCCTAAGAATGATGCTTTTTTATCAAAAACACTATAATGTTTCATCCATAGTACTCTTCATTGTCCTGAAACTTTATTTAGTATTAATAGAGCAATTCAAGTTTTCTTATGGTTAGGGTTTGAATGTCATCTTTTTTATATCACTTTAATTTAAACCCATTTATGGATGAATATTAGCATGTTTCTTGTAGACAATAGTCTTTGTCTTGCTTTCTTAGCCAGTGTGATAAGCTCTACCTTTTCATCAGATTTAATGTGATCATAATATGTCTATGCTTAAGTTTCAGCTTTTGTTTTGTCTTCTACTCTCATTTTTCATTTGTTCTATTTTTTCACCATTTGTTGCCTTCTTTTAGACCCTATAAACTGTTATACCAGAAGCTGTGAGTTGCTAAATTCTACATATTTGCAAATAGGCTTATTTGCATGACTGGCTATTGGCCAGCTTTGAGGAACTGAGGTTTTCGAATGTAACCGCATATTATTAACTGGAAAGGGGTATTTTATGCTATTACAATATTTAACCATGTTGTTCCAGCTTCTATATAGAGTTTGTAAAGCACTAAATTTATTTTCTGGGGACCCTGAGTTTCTTTAAGTAGAGTCAATCATGAATATAGTATTACTTGACCAACCACCAATAAAACCTATGTATTCTCAGGCTCTAGAGAACTTTTCTGGAATAAAACACTTCAAACCTGTGTCTGTGATGCCTTGCTGGGGGAATGAGCATGTCCTTTATACCATTTCCTATTGGAAGCTCATAATTGGTATTCTCCAGACACTACCCAGTGGTCCTTTTTCCTCCACTATTCTTATTTTACTTTCACTCACTGTAGTAAATCATAACCATGAATATAACAATTTCTGAGTCCTAGGAGTTGTAATGAATCCAAAATCTGAGATTGTTTTGGAAAAACACAGAAACACCGTCTTATCCATTCTATTGGCAAACTAGTTATGTGTCTTTGTTGTTGTTTTCAATGGTTGCTCCAGGGTTTTCAGTATTTAACTTTTGTTCCAATTTACCCTCAACTAACATTACACAACTTCATATGAAATATAAAACAATATAATAATTCTGCTTTTATTGCCTATTTTTTTCTGAATTTGAAGACATTTTTTAATATGGCATCTAAACTTTCTCATAATGAAAATGAGCTCTCTCTCTTAAACTATGACAGAACACAGCATAGATAGTAGATTTGATTCCATTTTTATTTGTTTTTATTACAAAATTATAACATTATTTTTTGAAACTCTGATGTTATTAGGCTAAGGGGATGTTCTACTTTACCACCTGCAGCCAGCACAGGTAGCTAAACTAGAGGTTGCTCGAGTGAATTTCCTAAGGTATCAAATAAAACACAGACACACAATTTACCTTTAAATTCAAGCCTGGAATGGCTCCTCTGCCCTTGGCCTCAAGCTCCCCAAATGGGAGAGCAAGGAATATCATGAGAGGCTGGCAAGAGAGAGCAAGCACATTTCAGAGTGGACTTTTATTGGAGGGACTCTAGATTCTTCAGAAATTTCCATCCAATGAAGGTCAAGAGGGGCAGAGTTACAAGGACAGGTAAGATAACTTGATCCCTGGGGATGTAGGAAGGCACACCCATGCATGAAGACTCATTTGGCTGCATTTTACTACCCTCAAGATCAGGGCTACCATCTTCAGCAACTTAAAAGTAGCCAGATCATCAGGGATGACCAACAGTGCCTCAACCAATCAGGAGGGGAAAATGCTGGTCACATGACATGATGGCATCCCACACTACTTAGTAATAGATATTTTTCATTTGAACATTACAAGCATCTATCTATATATTGGACATACTGACCATCAAATGTAGAATTTTTTTGAAAACAGGGACGTGTCAAAAGAGAGAGTGATGCATTTTATGGAAATGTTTTCAAAAATTCCATTGACTTAGGAGAATGGAGTGGAAAAATGTGTCTTAGACACCTATATTATGATAAAATAATGCGATTCTTGTTATACTGAAATAAAGATCTATGTTTATTGTAGTTGGAATGTGGTCATAAAAATGGACTGGATTTTAAATACTTTCAAAACCTGTATCACAAAAGAATTTTCTGATACTTATGCAGTTTGTGTTTTGTAAGTCCTTCAACTGTATACACACTGGAAATTTGGAAGATCTGAGCTTAAATTCCCAGAATGGTATAGATGAGACTTTTATGATAGTTTACATTGGTGTTTATTTATGTTAGTCACTAAATGACACACTTGACTTATACAACTATATTTTCTTTAAACAATTTGAATCACAAAAATAAATCCACAGTTCCACTTTATTAAGTGATACATAGTTGAGTGTCTAGTCATAAATGTTTTCATGGGAAACAAATAGTTTTTTTTCCTTTCTCATTACTGATTCTGCACTAATCGGAAAGGCACTTGAAGGTATGAAACATATTCTATGCTGAAAATGAATTAGCATTAAACTTTCAATTAAGATAGATATATTGCCTTGAGTCATAAAGAATATGAGACATTTAAAGTTTCTGAAAATTCTATTAAACATAAGTCTAGCTGTGATTTGGTGTCTCTAGGCCAATAGTTATTCAGGTCTGAGTTGAAGCCTGAATTAAAGATGGGCAACTTGAGATAATACTGGAAATTCATTCTTTTCATCTAACTGCTGTAATTGACAATTATAGAAAAGTAATATCATCTACTTCAATTTCAAAAGAGTATGCTACACAAAGTCTAAATAAAAGAGGAGTAGATGTTTAATTTCCCAAATTTTGAATTTCAGGAAATTTGGCCAGTGAGAATACATTTTAGAAATTTGGCAGGGGATATATAAATGAGATCCTAAATGAGAAATCATTTAAGGGAAACAGATGCTTTATGATTCTCTAGGTGATATGTATTTTTTACTCTCCTTATTTAGAGTTTTAGAGGTAATATGGACCCAGTAAAATTTAGATTAAGCCTAATAGACACCATATAAAGATATTTTTTAAGAACTAAGGTAATGAAAAAAGGTCCCAGCTGAATTGCTATGTGAGCAATCAAAGTAATAGGCTGAGTTGAAATGTTAATATGGCCCAATTCTAAGTAAATAGGTAGTATTCAATTTGATACACTGCTTTTGCTAAACTAGCTTGTTTTAAGCTTCTGATGGAACAGAGCTTAAGATAATTTCAGCATCTGTAATCTCCTTCATGTTGGGAATTAGACTGTTTGCTTCTTTTATATTGATACATAATAATACAGCAGTATTAAGTACTACTGGAAGTCTGCTGACAGGAATGCGTATGATTTTTCATGTGTTTAATATTACATTAAATTATTTGGAATATTTCCAATACATCTACCATGTAATTAGAGAGAAAGTGGAGAGGAAGAAACAAAGGGGCTTACCACTCAATGAAGTTTAACTAAAATATATTAAAATACAAAGTTTCCAAAGGCTAGAAGAAAGAATTTTGGTTGTTTTGCACACAAAGAAGTAATAAATGCTGGAAGGCATAGATATGTCTAACCTGATTACACAATGAGTACATATTAATTGGATATTAAGCAATATTTCAATATAAGTACAATTTTTTTTGTTTTTATGTATCAGTTGAAAACAAATTTGAGGGCTGGGGTTGTGACTCAGTGGTAGACCACTTGCCTAGCACATGTGAGGCCCTGGGTTCCATTATCAGCACCATCTAAGAATAAATAAAGGTAATAAAAATAAAAATTAAAAATAAATTTGAATATATATGTATGTGTTGTTATTCATACCATACTTATTCTCATTTATTATTAAAAGTAATTGAATATATCTTAAAAGTGAGAAAAAATGAAATCCTATTTAACACCATAATTGAATTCCTCTATAATAGCAAAGTTCATGACATTCCTTCATGATGTTGCTGGGCATATTTTAGTATATATTTAGTAGACATGAATTAATCAACTAGATATATTGAACACAAACCTATGAAGGATATAGCAAATGATTAAAGGAGTCTCTTGTGGAACTCAAAATGTGGTTGGTTAGTCTATAGAAATTAAACTGTGACTTGATTGGAGAAATAGAAATACTGCACTTTGTGGTATTGACAATTATTAACTTCTAAGAGCCCAAAACTATGACTTTATTTTTTCCCATTATTTCCTTGGAAGTAGCATCATGCCTGATAAATAGTAGTTACTCAATAAAAATTTTAATAAATGCATGTACATATGAATACATTAACATGTATGTTCATTTAGGGTTTCTTATAATTTGTGGCCTCTTCTTTACAAAATGAAACTTTTGTACTGTTATTCTTTTAATTGATTCTTATTCACCCCATAGTTGAAGAGTTTCTGCCTTAGGGTCATGGGGATGACCAAACATGGACAACTGACACAGAACAGATGTGATTGAAAGTATTTTAGTAGTCACATAAACTCACTGGCTAGGGGAGGAAGACACAATACATCATGCGTGTGCACAGAAGAGCTGCGATCTGAAGCATAGTGAATCAGCAGTATGCGTGAGGAGACAAGCTTTTTGTAATATCAAGTGAAGGAGTTGTCCTTGGTTTGCACTAGAAGATGTAATTGGATTTGTTTGAATATGTCCATACTCTGGCAGGGTACTGAAACCCACTAGTAAGGGCTTTGATAAAATTTGTCCTGGTCCTTTTGATAAGGAGTGTTGTTTTCCTAAGGGATCTTATCTGTGGGAGCAAAATGAGAGGGAAACTTAGAGTTGGGCCCTTTAGGTCTTTCCTATTTTACATAGATGCCATGGGAGCTTAATTTTAGGCCTTCTGTCATGGTTTAGTTAGGCTTTCTCATTGCTATGACTGAAAGGATCTGACCAGAACAACTGTAAAAGAAGAAAGATTTATTTGAAAGCTTACGTTTTCAGATGGCTTAGTCCATAGAAGGCTGGCTCCATTCCTCAGAGCTGGAGGTGAGGCTGATCATCATGGTGAGAGAGGATGGCAGAAGGAAGAAGCTCACATCATGGTGATCAGAAAGCAGAGAGAGAGAGACTCCACACTACCCAGATACAAATACATACCCAAAACCATGACCTAATTCCCACCTTCTGTAGCCAAGATGGGTTCACCACACTCCATTTACTTTCTTAATTGTTTTATGACTACCACCAGAAGTAGTGCATGATCTAGAAACTTATAGACCTCTTGTCCCCATACTTTTTAATGTACTACTGAATTCGTTTCCATCACAAAAGTTCTTCACTCTACCTGTACCCAAAATAAGCCTAGCTGGGAGTTAACAGTTTTGTTTTTATCAAGCTTTGACCCACTGGACAAGTGGAACCAGAGACAAAATTAGAAGAATGCCTCACATGATTACTTTGAAAATTAAATAATTTTATATAGTGGAAATATGTAGCCTGGACCTACCATGCTGGAGCTGTTTTCTAAAAGTTAAATCTTCTCCAGTAACACCCTCTGACACTATTCAGAAGATTTTTGATAAAGTCAAGCAGTCTTTTCCTTTATGAAATGTTTCATCTGCTCTCTCATTAGAAAAATATATCGTCCCACATAAATATTTTGTATGATTGAGTATAGGGTTGTTTTCACCTAACTTATCATTCTAAAACTGAATGCTTTCCAGCTATTAATACAAAATACAATCCCAAATCCTTTAACAGAGGTTAAGGAATAGATACATGGTCCAAATGCAGTAGAAGCTGAAACATTTTCTCCTGATTTATAAAGGTATGTAAGTAGATTCATTATGGCCCATTCTGGAGTATATCAACTTTCTTACTTTCCTGACAGTCTACTTTTACTTTTCTTCTATACCAGGTTTTAAATCAAACGTGTTTAATATGGTTGCACTTATGTCTATTCTCTGACATTAAAAGATGCTAAGAGTAAAACATCAAAGATTTTATTTGGAGAGAACTTGTTCCTAATGTCAATTAAAATACACTTAAAAAATAAAAATGTGAAATTCTTAAATGTGCTATGTAATTTATATACAATTCTGAAAAACTCAACTTGACTACTGCTGTCTTATCTTCATGAAAGTGTTACTTATGAAAAACTATTATTGAATTCTGTAGTAATGGTCCAAGGCAAAATTGTAACTTGATGATCCTATGGTGATCCCCAGTTTTACAGACCATTACTACATAATTGAGTCATCTGTATTACTAGCAAACTGTGACAAGCCTGAATGAGAACCAAACATTCATGTCATGATCCTACCAACTGCTTCTATTTGTTGATTTTGAGGCATAACTTTGAAACACTCAAGGAAAGACACATCATCCAATTGGTTGTTTGCTTCCAAAATAATTATATAAACATTAACAATGAGTCACTTAAAAATAGCATGATGAGGGGATTGAGTTGTGGCTCAGTGATGAAGCCCTTGCCTGGCATGTGTGAGGACCTGGGTTTGATCTTCAGCACTGCATATGAATAAAACAAAAGATCCGTTGACAACTAAAAAATATTTTTTAGATACTTTTTTACTACTGCCACAAAGTTTGTGCATTATCAAAATGTGACTTATACTTTAATTATAATTTCATGATAAATAAAAATAAAATTAAAGATTAGTAATTAAAAAGACTTTGAATATTGCCTTATGGAAGCTATATTTTTCTCAGATTTTAAAAGATTCATTAAGCTTGAGTTAATTTCAAATCAGATAAAGAATTTTCAAATCTGACACAATAAATTTGCATCATAGTATTTCTATCAAAGATAGGATGCACATTGTTCTTTACTCTTAATTGTGTTTATGAATTTTTTTAAATATAGGGAAAATTTCAAATCATATAATAACCACCTATGTATTCACAGTTACTCTTAAATAAATATTTAAATGTTAACATGTTTGTTTCAGATTTCTTTGTATTTTAAATAAATAAACTATCACAAATACATCTTCAGTTCCATATCCTTAATTCCTATTCCCAAATGGTTATCTTGAATTTGTTGTGTTTCATTTGTATTCATGCTTTTATATTTTTTTATTTAGAATTCATATATGTGCATACATTTTTTGTGTATCCTTTATAATTTTACTATAAGGTATATTTGTGTGATATCAGATAGGTGTCTACATTCCTCTATTTTAAATGTAAGATAATATTTTTCTAACAAATTCCAAACCTGATCATTTTTCTCAGACATCATTAAAACACGTAAATGCCTATGTTACAATTCAGCAAGAATTTCTACATAATCTAAAGCATTCATAACACAAATGACTAATTATATACTGCTTAGTGAACTCTTTGGGGAATATGTTCATATGCAGTTAATAAAAATAATGTAGAGTAACTGATGCAAACAATTTTCCTTTCAAATTGCAATATTCTATATGTTAAAATATTAAAGATGGTTTCCAAATAAAGAATTCATTCCAATGACTACAAGCTCCTGAAAACAGCAAAGACTTAGGTTCATGAAGGACAAAAGATGTCAAGGAAAGTTTTGGGAAGATAACTGAGATGACACACAATACATGTTTGTATTAGATATACATGACAGTAGAGTGTATTTTGACATATTATACATACATGAAATGCAACCCATTCCAATTAGAATCCCATTCTTGGGTTGTACATGATGTGGAATTACATAGGTTGTGTATTCATATATGAGCATAGGAAAGTTGTTTGATTCATTCTACTGTCTTTACTATTCCCATCTCCTCTCCCTTTCCTCTATTCTCCTTTGTCTAATCCAATTAACTTCTATACTTCCCCTCCCTACCCTCCTTTTTTATGGGTTAGCATTCACATATCAGAAAGAACATTCAGCCTTTGTTTTTATGGGATTGGCTTATTTAACTTGGCATAATATTCTCCAGTTTCATCCATTTACCTGAGAATGCCATAATTTTATTCTTCTTAAGGCTGAGTAACATTCTCATGGGTATATATACCACATTTTCTTTATCCATTTGTCTATTGAAGGATACCTAGGTTGGTTCAATAGCTTGGCTATTTTAAATTGAGTTGCTATAAACATTGACATGTCTGCATCAATGTAGTATGCTGATTTTTAGTCCTTTAGGTATATGCCAAGGAGTAGGATAACAGGATCAAATGGTAGTTCTATTCCAAGTTTTCTAAAGAATCTCCATACTGCTTTCCAGAGTAAATACACCATTTTGCAGTCCCACCAGCAACGTATGAGTGAATCTTTTTTCCAACATCCTTGCCAACATTAATTGTTGCCTGTATTCTTTTTTTTTTTTAATTTTTATTGTTGGTTGTTCAAAACATTACATAGTTCTTGACATATCATATTTCACACTTTGACTCAACTGGGTTATGAATTCCCATTTTTACCCCATATACAGATTGCAGAACCACATCAGTTACACATCCACTGATTTACATATTGCCATACTAGTGTCTGTTGTATTCTGCTGCCTTTCCTATCCTCTACTATCCCCCCTCCCCTCCCCTCCCCTCCCTTCTTCTCTCTCTACCCCATCTACTGTAATTCATTTCTCCCGCTTGTTTTTTTTTTTTTCCTTTTTTCCCTTTCCCCTCACTTCTTTTTTTTTTTTAATTTTTTTTATTGGTTGTTCAAAACATTATAAAGCTCTTCACATATCATATTTCATACATTAGACTCAAGTTGGTTATGAACTCCCAATTTTACCCCAAATACAGATTGCAGAATCACATCGGTTACACATCCACATTTTTACATAATGCCCTATTAGTAACTGTTGTATTCTGCTACCTTTCCTATCCTCTACCATCCCCCCTCCCTCCCCTCCCATCTTCTCTCTCTACCCCATCCACTGTAATTCATATCTCTCCTTGTTTATTTTACCATTCCCCTCACAACCTCTTATATGTAATTTTGTATAACAATGAGGGTCTCCCTCCATTACCATGCAATTTCCCTTTTCTCTCCCTTTCCATCCCACCTCATGTATCTGTTTAATGTTAATCTTTTCTTCCTGCTCTTCCTCCCTGCTCTGTTCTTAGTTGCTCTCATTATATCAAAGAAGACATTTGGTATTTGTTTTTTAGGGATTGGCTAGCTTCACTAAGCATAATCTGCTCTAGTGCCATCCATTTCCCTGCAAATTCTATGATTTTGTCATTTTTTAGTGCTGCGTAATACTCCATGGTGTATAAATGCCACATTTTTTTTATCCATTCATCTATTAAAGGGCATCTAGGTTGGTTCCACAGTCTTGCTATTGTGAATTGTGCTGCTATGAACATCGATGTAGCAGTGTCCCTGTAGCATGCTCTTTTTAGGTCTTTAGGGAATAGACCGAGAAGGGGAATAGCTGGGTCAAATGGTGGTTCCATTCCCAGCTTTCCAAGAAATCTCCATACTGCTTTCCAAATTGGCCGCACCAATTTGCAGTCCCACCAGCAATGTACAAGTGTACCCTTTTCCCCACATCCTCGCCAGCACTTGTTGTTGTTTGACTTCATAATGGCTGCCAATCTTACTGGAGTGAGATGGTATCTTAGGGTGGTTTTGATTTGCCTTTCTCTGACTGCTAGAGATGGTGAGCATTTTTTCATGTACTTGTTGATTGATTGTACGTCCTCCTCTGAGAAGTGTCTGTTCAGGTCCTTGGCCCATTTGTTGATTGGGTTATTTGTATTCTTATTGTTTAATTTTTTGAGTTCTTTGTATACTCTGGGTATTAGGGCTCTATTTGAAGTGTGAGGAGTAAAGATTTGTTCCCAGGATTTGCTCCCTATTTACCTCTCTTATTGTTTCTCTTGCTGAGAAAAAACTTTTTAGTTTGAGTAAGTCCCATTTGTTGATTCTAGTTATTAACTCTTGTGCTATGGGTGTCCTATTGAGGAATTTGAAGCCCAACGCCACAGTATATAGATCATAGCCAACTTTTTCTTCTATCAGATGCAGTGTCTCTGATTTGATATCAAGCTCCTTGATCCATTTTGAGTTAACTTTTGTGCATGGCGAGAGAAAGGGATTCAGTTTCATTTTGTTGCATATGGATTTCCAGTTTTCCCAGCACCATTTGTTGAAGATTCTATCCTTTCTCTATTGCATGCTTTTATCCCCTTCATCAAATATTAGATAGTTGTAGTTTTGTGGATTGGTTTCTGTGTCCTCTCTTCTGTACCATTTGTCCACCCGCCTGTTTTGGTACCAGTACCATGCTGTCTTTTTTACTATTGCTCTGTAGTATAGTTTGAAGTCGGGTATCGCTATACCGCCTGATTCACACTTCCTGCTTAGCGTTGTTTTTGCTATTCTGGGTCATTTATTTTTCCATATGAATTTCATGATTGCTTTATCTATTTCTACAAGAAATTCCATTGGGATTTTGATTGGCATTGCATTAAACCTATAGAGAACTTTTGGTAATATCGCCATTTTGACGATGTTAGTTCTGCCTATCCATGAACAGGGTATATTTTTCCATCTTCTAAGATCTTCTTCTATTTCTCTCTTTAGGGTTCTGTAGTTTTCATTGTATAAGCCTTTCACCTCTTTTGTTAGTTTGATTCCCAAGTATTTTATTTTTTTTTGAGGATATTCTGAATGGAGTGGTTGTCCTCATTTCCATGTCAGAAGATTTGTCGCTGATATACAGGAATGCCTTTGATTTATGCATGTTGATTTTATATCCTGCCACTTTGCTGAATTCATTTATTAGATCTAATAGTTTCTTTGTAGACCCTATTGGGTCTGCTAGGTATAGAATCATGTCATCCACAAATAGTGATAATTTAATTTCTTCTTTTCCTATTTTTATGCCTTTAATTTCTTTCATCTGTCTAATTGGTCTGGCCAGTGTTTCGAGAACTATGTTGAACAGAAGTGTTGAGAGAGGGCATCCCTGTCTTGTTCCAGATTTTAGAAGGAATGCCTTCAATTTTTCTCCATTCAGAATGATGCTAGCCTGAGGCTTAGCATAGATAGCTTTTACAATATTGAGGTATGTTCCTGTTATCCCTAGTTTTTCTAAAGTTCTGAACATAAAGGGATGCTGTACTTTGTCGAATACTTTTTCTGCATCTATCAAGATGATCATATGGTTCTTATCTTTAAGTCTATTGATGTGGTGAGTAACATTTATTGATTTCCGTATATTAAACCAGCCTTGCATCCCAGGGATGAATCCTACTTGATCATGGTGCACAAACTTTTGATATGTTTTTGTATCCGATTTGCCAGAATTTTATTGAGGATTGTTGCATCTGTATTCATTAGAGATATTGTTCTGTAGTTTTCTTTTTTGAAGTGTCTTTATCTGGTTTTGGAATCAGGGTGATGTTGACCTCTTAGAATGAATTTGGAAGTTCTCCCTCTTTTTCTATTTCCTGAAATAGCTTAAAAAGTGTTGGTATTAGTTCTTCTTAAAAGGTTTTATAAAACTCTGCTGTATACCCATCCGGTCCTGGGCTTTTCTTAGTTGGTAGTCTTTTGATGGCTTCTTCTATTTCCTCAATTGATATTGGTCTGTTTAGGTTGTCTATATCCTCCTGACTCAATCTGGGCAGATCATATGACTTAAGAAATTTATCGATGCCTTCACTATCTTCTATTTTATTGGAGTATAAGGATTCAAAATAATTTCTAATTATCTTCTGTATTTCTGAAGTGTCTGTTGTGATATTGCCTTTTTCATCCCATATGCTAGTAATTTGAGTTCTCTCTCTTCTTCTCTTCGTTAGCATGGCTAAGGTTCTGTAGATCTTATTTATTTTTTCAAAGAACCAACTTTTAGTTTTGTCAATTTTTTCAATTGTTTCTTTTGTTTCCATTTCATTAATTTCAGCTCTGATTTTAATTATTTCTTGCCTTCTACTTCTTTTGCTGTTGTTTTGCTCTTCTTTTTCTAGGATTTTGAGATGAAGTGTGAGATCATTTATTGTTTTTTTTTTCTTTTTTTAAGGAATGAACTCCATGCGATGAATTTTCCTCTTAGAACTGCTTTCAATGTGTCCCATAGATTCCGATATGTTGTGTCTGTGTTTTCATTTATCTCTAAGAATTTTTTAATTTCCTCCTTGATGTCTTCTATAACCCATTGATCATTCAGTAACCTATTGTTCATTCTCCAAGTGATGCATGATTTTCCCTTCCTTCTTTTATTGTTGATTTCCAGTTTCATTCCATTATGATCAGATAAGATGCATGGTATTATCTCCACTCCTTTATAATGTCTAAGAGTTGCCCTGTGACATAATATATGATCTATTTTTGAGAAGGATCCGTGTGCTGCTGAGAAAAAAAAGTGTAACTGCTTGATGTTGGGTGGTATATTCTATATATGTCAAATAAGTCTAGGTTATTAATTGTATTATTGAGTTCTATAGTTTCTTTATTCAACTTTTGTTTGGAAGATCTGTCCAGTGGCGAGAGAGGTGTGTTGAAGTCTCCCATATTTATTGTATGGTGGTCTATTAGACTCTTGAACTTGAGAAGAGTTTTTTTGATGAACATAGCTGCACCATTGTTTGGGGCATATATATTTATGATTGTTATGTCTTGTTGGTGTATGGTTCCCTTGAGCAGTATGTAGTGTCCCTCTTTATCCCTTTTGATTAACTTTGGCTTGAAATCTCTTTTATTTGATAGGAGTATGGACACTCCTGCTTGTTTCCGAAGTCCATATGAGTGATATGATTTTTCCCAACCTTTCACCTTCAGTCTATGTATGTCTTTCCCTATCAAATGCGTCTCCTGTAGGCAGCATATTGTTGGGTCTTGCTTTTTTTTTTTTTTTGATCCATTCTACTAGCCTGTGTCTCTTAATTGGTGAGTTTAAGCCATTGACATTTAGGGTTATTATTGAGATATGGATTGTTCTTCCACCCATATTTGTTTATTTATGTTACTTAACATGGTTTGTTTTTCCTCTTTGATTATTTTTCCCCTTTACTGTACTACCTCCTGCTGTTGGTTTTCATTGTTGTTTTCCATTTCCTCTTCCTGTAATGTTTTGCTGAGGATGTTTTGAAGAGCTGGTTTTCTAGTTGCAAATTCTTTGAACTTTTGTTTATTGTGGAAGGTTTTAATTTCATCTTCCATCCTGAAGCTTAATTTCGCTGGATACACAATTCTGGGTTGGAACCCATTTTCTTTCAGCGTTTGAAATATGTTGTTCCAGGATCTTCTACTTTTCAGAGTCTGTGTTGAAAGATCGGCTGTTATCCTGATTGGTTTACCCCTAAATGTAATCTGCTTCCTTTCTCTTGTAGCTTTTAAAATTCTCTCCTTATTCTGTATGTTGGGCATCTTCATTATAATGTGTCTAGGTGTGGATCTCTTATGATTTTGCACATTTGGCGTCCTGTAGGCTTCTAGGATTTGGGATTCTGTCTCATTCTTCAAGTCTGGGAAGTTTTCTCATATTATTTCGTTGAACAGATTGCTCATTCCTTTGGTTTGGACCTCTATACCTTCCTGTATCCCAGTGACTCTTAAGTTTGTTCTCTTTATGTTATCCCATATTTCTTGGATGTTCTGCTCATGGTTTCTTAACAGTCTTGCTGAGCTGTCTGTGTTCTTTTCAAGTTGAAATACTTTGTCTTCATTGTCTGACGTTCTATCTTCTAAGTGTTCTACTCTGCTGGTAGTATTCTCATTTGAGTTTTTAATTTGGTTTATTGCTTCCTGCATTTCTAGGATTTCTGTTTGTTTGTTTTTTATAACCTCTATCTCCCCATATAGTTGATCTTTTGCTTCTTGGACTTGTTTTTGTAATTCATTGTCAAAGTGATCTTTCATTGTCTGATTTTGCTGTCTAATGTCTTCCTTGAGACTCCAGATCATCTGAAGCATGTATATCCTGAATTATTTATCTGACATTACATCTGCTGCAGATATTACCTCTTCTAAAGTTGAGTTGACCTGCATTGCTTGTGGTCCTTTCTTTCCTTGTCTTTTCATACTGCTTGTGTTTCTTTCTGCTCGGTTAAACTGTTGTGTTATTGAATTTTCCCCCTATATATTTATATTGCTCTTGTATAAGTTGCAAAGTCTCCCTTTTGTGGAGAAAGACAATGTTAACAGTTCTCAATATCAATAGTACATCATCTAAGCACACATTTTCCTTATTACTACATTTATAGCTAGACTCTATGTCTACAAATGTTGGTTATGATTATCGTTTACAAATATAGTCATTAGCTTCATGAAAGGCATAGCATTTCTGGTAGCTTGAAGAAAACTGGGTTTCAGGTGTAGGATGTTATGTTTATGGGGAAAGGAGTGAGGGTATGGGGTTAATCTAACTTAGTAACTTTGGAGAGCTCTAACCAATGGATGGGTAATTTATGGAAGAATGTATAGATTCAAATTCCTATCTGTATTTATAAGATTACCCTACTTATGAATAGTAAAATTTAGGGGGTTGCAAGTGGGATAGAGGGAGTAAGAGGGAGGAAAACAGATAACAAGGAAAGGGAGAGAAAAGAGAGTGGGAAAAAGAAAATATGAGAACAAAGACAAGGAATAAAAAGGGGGAAGGGAGGTGGGGCATATGCAATTCCTCTATAGTATATTATTCTGGTGATTCAGTTGTTAAAGACCATTTTCGTGCACAATTTTTTGGTTTCACATATGTTGAGGTTGCGAAGACCCAAGGGGAAAGGGTAGAGGAGACGGGATGAATGGCTGAAAAGAGAGAGAGAAGAGAGAAAAAGAAAGAAAAAAAGAAAAAAAAAAGTCTCTCAGAACTCTGTTTTCATTTCTTCCAGTTGGTGGCATTGTCTATTCCTAGCTTGAGTCTCTGGTTTCAGGATGGTGGTGGTAGTCAGTGTGAGAGGACTTGAGCTTCCACCTGTGGCCTCTCTACTCTTATTCTGAGATGTAAACCAGGTGCCTGATCCGCTGCAGAACCGCACTGGTAGCCACGCCAGTCAACCAGTTGGTGGGTTTTAAGGGTTGGTGAGATTTTCCAAGATGAGTTCCATCAGTTTTTCTCATAAGGTGTTTGATGAGGTGGGGGTGTTGGGGAAACCTTATGTTTGTCAAGAGCTCGGTCAGGTGACCGCACGTGCGGGCAGCAGGGCCCCTCCTCCAGCTGGGGAGGTCTGTCTACCTCTTAGGCGTGTTGCTGGGCCTGTTCTCCAGGTCGCAGGTCTGCCTACCGTGCAGGTGCAGGCGGCGGCTGGGTCCCTCCTCCAATTGGGGTGCTCTGTCTACCACGTTGGCAGGCCGCTGGGCCTGTTCTCCAGGTTGCAGGTCTGCCTTCCGTGCAGGCGCAGGCGGCGACTGGGCCCTTCCTCCAATTGGGGTGATCTGTCTACCACGCCGGCGGGCCACTGAGCCCCTTCTCTGGGTTGCGTGGTCTGCCTACCTTGCGGGCAGCGGCTGGGCCCCTCCTCCAATAGAGGTGATCTGTCTACCGCACAGGGGTGGGGGGACTGCTGGGCCTGTTCTCCAGGTCGCAGGTCTGCCTACCTTGCAGGCGCAGGCGGCGGCTGTGCCCCTCCTCCAATGGGGGTGATCTTTCAACTAGGCCGGCAGGCCGCTGGGCTCCTTCTCTGGGACGCGTGGTCTGCCTACCTTGCGGGCGGTGGCTGGGCCCTTCCTCCAATTGGGGTGATCTGTCTACCATGCCGACGGGCCGCTGGGCCTGTTCTCCCGGTTGGTCGCAGGTCTGCCTACCTTGCAGGCTTGGGCTGCGACTCTGCCCCTCCTCCAATTGGGGTGATGTGTCTACCACGCCTGCGGGCCACTGGGCCTTGCCTATATTCTTGATGATTGCCATTCTGACTGGAGTGAGATGAAATCTTAGTGTCGTTTTGATTTACATTTCTCTTTAGTTAGAGATGTTGAACATTTTTCATATATTTGTTGGCCAATCTTATTTCTTCTTCTGTGAAGTACCTGTTCAATTTCTTTACCCATGTAATGGAATATAAGACACATAACCACATAAATACAGTTATCTAATACCAGAAAAAGTCACTATAAACATACATTAAAAAAAAGATAGCCTCTTCAACAAGTGGTGCTGGGAAAGCTGGAAATCCATATGAAATAGATTGAAATGGAACCCTTATATCTCACCCTGCACAAAAATCAACTCAGGGTGGATCAAGAACCTAGGAATTCACCAGAGACCCTGCACCTACTAAAAGAAAAAGAAGGCCCAACTCTCCATCATGTCAGCTCAGGTATAGAATTCCTCAATAACACACCTAAAGTGCAAGAACTAAAATCAAGAATCAATAAATGGGATGGCATCAACAAAAAAGCTTCTTCACAGCAAAGGAAACAATCAAAAATGTGAAGAAAGAGCCTACAAAATTGGAGAAAATGTTTGCCACCAGCACCAGGATATACAAAGAACTCAAAAACTTAACACACAACACATTTAAACAATGTGAGCACAGATGTGATGCTACCTCACCAGGACTCATGCTCAACTGGAATGAACACTCCTGGAACTCTCATGTAATAGATAAATGAACCCACAAAATAACCTACCTGAATTATAGTGTTACTTAGATGGACTAGAATTACTTCATTGTTTTCAAAGACTAGATTCAACTATATGACACTATAATATTTAAAGGTCCAGTATGAAGTTTTGTAGAACAGTTTTTACAGGCACATAAAAATATTTCTACTACTATTCATATACATACATTATCATAATATTTTTTTATTTAGACAGAGAATTTGTAGCAATTTTGAGGGGCATTATAGAGACTATTAGTGTAGTGAGTTTGGAGAGCAAGATAAACCTCGTGTGTTCATAAAGCTATGAAAAATATTGCACATATCCATATATATTATCTGTATATATCTACATATTTATAATAATATAATGATGTTTTGAGTGTTTATAAAATTTAAATTGATGGTATTAACATTAATTGATGGTATGAACATTGATGGTGTTAACATAGTATGCAGCAATAGGGATAAAGTTTAACAATAATATGCGAAAAATTAAAAAAAATAAATTAAATTAAAATATAATTTTAAAATATGGGCTATATATAAATGCAACAAAACTAAAAAGAGAAATAAAAATATAATAAAGATGGATCTCTGGATTATGATGACCTTATATTGATGGAGAAGATACTTTGTGAGACCATATTATTAGATGAGAGTTTTCTCAAATAATTTTGATTAACAACCTGATTAGGTTAAGTTTCCTATAATCCAATCATTTCATCTCTAAGCTTTTTTGCATTGTTAAACACATGATGTTTTGGGAATACCAAATAATTTTAGTATTGGTAAGTGGGTGTATTAGTATGCTTTCTTGGTTGCAGTAACCAAAAGACATGACAAGACCAATTTTAGAGGAGGGAAAGTTTATTTTTGGCTTCACAATTTCAGAGATCTCATACTATAGATGCCAGCTCCATTTTGGGGGATTGAGGTGAGGCAGGACATCATGACAGAAGAATGTGGCAGAGGAAAACACCTGGAGACCTGAACCAAGAAGCAAATAGAGAGCTCTGCTCAACAAGGAGAAAATATATATCCCAAAGGCAATGCTCCCAGAGACCCACCACCTCCAATCACACCATACCTGCTTGCAGTTACCACCCAGTTAATTCCTATCAGTGGATTAACAACTTGATTAGGTTAAGTTTCTTATAATCCAATCATTTCTTCTCTAAGATTTCCTGCATTGTTAAACACATGATGTTTTGGGGGATACCTAATATCTACTCCGTGAAATTCCAATCTTAGCCCCCAAAAGCTCATTTCCATCTTATAATGAAAACTTCACTTAGTACATTTTTAAGAATTCCCATAGTCTAAACAGTTCTAGGATTGACAAAAGTCCAACTCCAAAGTCTCCTTTGGGACTCAGAGCAAACACTCAGTAACAGCCCATACAAAAATCAAAAGCTAAACCACATTAAAGGGGGGAGGGGAATAAGAGTTCAGTAGATTAGAAAAAGGGGAATGAAGGGAAAGAGGGGAGAATAAGAATAGGAAAGATGGCCCGGGGTTGTGGCTCAGTGGTAGAGCGCTTGCCTAGCATACATGAGGCACTGGGATCAATCCTTGGCACCACATTGAAAAAAACTTGTGTCCATCTACAACTAAAAGTATTTTTTAAAAAAGAATAGGAAAGACAGTAAAATTAGTCTGACAGTAAAATAGTTTTCATATGTTCATATATGAAAATACCTAAGTGTATCCCACCATCATCATGTACATTGTTATGGTTTGGAAGTGATGTGTCCCCAAAAAGCTTACATGTAGAACAATGAAAGAAAGTTCAAAGGAAAAATAATTGGGTTATAAGAGTTTTAACCCAATCAGTAAAATAATCCCCTGATAGTGATTAAGGGAGTGGTAACTGAAGTGGTAGGGTTTGACTGGAGGTGGTGGTAATTAGGGTATTTGGGGGTTATATATTTGTATCTGGAGAGTGGAGTCTCTCTCTCTGCTTTCTGATCACCAGGTGAGTCACTTGCCTCCACAACACTCTTCTACCATAGTATTCAGTCTCACCTGGAGCCCCTGGGGAATGGAGCCAGGTTTCTAGGAACTATAACCTCTGAAACTGTGAGCCTCCAAATACATTTTTCTCCTGTACAATTGTTCTGGTCAGGACATTTAGTCACAGTGGCAAAAAAGATAACTAAAGCATACATCCACATGAATGGGTCCTAATT
Source organism: Marmota monax (assembly GCF_021218885.2). Lineage (NCBI taxonomy): Eukaryota > Metazoa > Chordata > Mammalia > Rodentia > Sciuridae > Marmota > Marmota monax. Next base: position 5,830,763 of record NW_026695065.1, on the reverse strand, counting down.
TGAATAAGACGTAATCAGTGCATGATATATAACTTTATCAAAACAGACTCTACTGTCATATATAACTAAAAAGAACCAATAAAAAATCAAAAGCAAGTTATACATATGCAATATATAAAGACACATAGTAAGCATTTCCATTCCACAAGGGAGAAATAAGGCATAGAACCAAAGGATAGAAATAAAGCAAGACTGAAAACCAGCTGGGAAAACAAGTCCTATAGATGTATGACCTATATCTAAAGCACATGGCATTGTGATGTTCTCTCCAGAGGTCTTGTATAGATCTACCCCTATGACCTTGCTTATTGAAATCTGCATAGCCTCTCACTTGGCTTGTCCCTGCTTGGTTCCTGCAGCTTTCCTTGTTAGACATCCTACTTTACTGTAATTTATCTTGGGGTCTCCACTGTAGCTTCATCTTCCTCCTCCCTTCTTCACACACCACCTCCTCAGGAGCAGCTTAAGGGGATGCCAAACTTGCTGTAATAGTCTTCTAGGCCTTCCTTTGAAATCTCAGTGGTAGCCTCCATGATCCCCTAACTCCAGCATTTTGCATTCTTGCAGAACCAGCACCAGCTTGTTGCCACCAAGATCTGTAGTTTTATTGAACATCAGCCAATCCTCCAGTGACCACACTTGCTGTGGCTTCTGAATTCCTGAGTGTGTCTGAGCATGGTGAAGCAATTTTCTAGGGCACCCCCTATGTAAGTAGGGTGCTTCCATGGTCTTTTCTCAAAGGCATTTTTACTTTTACATCCTAGATCCTGAGATGGATGTAGTCATGCCAGTTTATGAGATGCCTGATGCCTTAAGCCATCTCTACTATTGCCTCTGGGTAAAGTATTGATTATTTCTTTAGAGGCTATTGTCTTTAACAAGCACACCTTTAAATCTTTGCTTTGCTTTTTGCTCCTAATTATCACAAGAATTTTGGATAAAAGCTGTTAGCAACATTCATGCCATTGCCTGAATACCATCTTGCCTAGAAATTTCTTCCACCTGATTAAGAAGTCCATTGCCTTTAAATTCACCCTCACAAAAAGTCTCAGGGCATGGGAAAAAATGCAGTCAGCTTCTTATCCATAAAGTGAAATGAATGGCCTGTACTTCAATTTCCAGAAGAGTCCTCTTTCTACTCTAAAACCTCATGAGCCTGGTCTTTGTCCACCGTTCTATTGACATTCTGGTATTTTGAGCTCCCACCAGAATTTCCCATTAAGCTCCACTTACAATAGTCTAAAGCTTTCCAGCTTGTATTGATAAACATCTCAAATTTCCTTCCACAAATTCCAAAATAACTCTAAAATCTTCTGAACCACATGGTCTTGTTAGTCACAGCAAGACCCCACTTCTGAAACCAATTTGTTTTAGTCAGCTTTCTCATCACAGTGACCAAAAGACCCCTTGAGAATAATTTTAAAGGAAGAAAAATTTATTTGGGGGTTCACAGTTTCAGGGGTCTTCTTCCATAGGCCTAGCTTCATCCCCCAGGGTTCCAGGTGAGGCATAACACCATGGTGAAAGGGTGTGGCAGAGGACAGCAAGTGGAGACATGGCTTCATGAAACAGTTCCTCTGCTCAAGAAGAACAAAGTAGCTGCCTCCAAGGCATCCCATACATCCCCTCCAGGCATACCCTACCTACCTGAGGTTACCACCCAGTTAACTCCTATCAGTAGATTAACAAAGGGATTAGTTTGAGACCACCGAATCATTTCACCTCTAAGCTTTATGGCATTGTATCACACACAAGCTTTGGGGGGATACTTAATATCTAAATTATAATAGTGTATAGGCTGGTTATGACATTGTTAAAATTAAATATCAAAAATAAAACCAGGCAATCCATGTGAGAAGAATATGTGATGAACCAAGGATTTTAGTTAATCCATTTTTTTCATCTGAGTTAGAAAGAATGAACAGAAAAGAACAACAAAATAAAATAGAGAGAAAAATCTCACCATAATGTTTTTGAGGTAGGTGGGATACCAGTTATATTTATTTAAATGAATACTTCACTCAGAAATCCATTGAAATGTACCAGGGAGAACTAGACTGAAAGTTTTTCATTTGGCTAAAATCTGAGCAGTTGTTGATCAGTTTATACTTGCAATGCCTTAAGAATAATTGACTTTCCTACAGCTCATTCTCTATGGCTGTCATCTGTTTTTCACAGTTAAGAAAATATTTGTAGCTGAATTTAAAGACACACACAGATTGACATTTTTATGGGCCTGTACAAACTGTTCTACAAAACAGTGAACACTCCTGGGACTCTCATGTAATAGAGAAATGAACATGAGAAATAATCGGCATGAATTATAGTATAACTTACGTGGACTAGAGTTACTTTTTCTTTTCAAAGAATATATTAAACTCTATGACACTATGATATATTTAACAGTTCAGAGTAATGACCCATAGAGATGTGACCATGATGCATTGAAATCTTTGCTGTCATTATCTTATCTACAACTCCAACCTGAGAGACTATATCCTGAACATCTATTCCTCTCTGGAAAAGAACATGATCTGCATATCTTCTACTAGTTTTCGCATTTTAGTTCCTAAAATCAGATAACTTTGCAGTCAAGCAGATGTATGCAATTCCTAATTTACAAAGATTAGTGGAAACACTTCTTCTTTCTACATTGCATTTCCATTTTTGCAGTCCCATGTTAAGTGAAATGTGGAAAATTAAAATGTTTTATTTTTTTTTTCTTTTTTAAATATTTATTTTTTAGTTGTAGTTGGACACAATACCTTTTTTCTTTTTTTATTTGTTTTAATTAGTTACACATGACAATATAAAGATCTTGACATATCATACATTTGAATCAGATGGATGATAATTTCACATTTTTCTGAGTATATAGGTTGCAGAATCACATTGTTCATGCATTCACATATATACACACAATAATAATAATGTCTGTTTCATTTTACTATCCTTCCTATCTCCCCAACCCCTCCCCTCACCTCCTATCACTTCTCTCTACCTAATCTAGGGAAATGCTATTCTTTTTTTTTCTCACATCTTCATACATGTATTTTGTATAACGATGAGGGTCTTCTTCCACCATCCATGCAATTCCCTTTCTCCCTCCTTTTCCTTCCCACCCCTCTTCCCTATGTGGAGGTAATTTTCTTCCCATGCTCTTCCTCTCTTCCCTATTTTGAGTTACCCCTCTTTTATCAGAGAAGACATTCGGCATTTGATTTTTGGGATTGGCTAACTTCATTTAGCATAAACTGCTCTAATGCCATCCATTTCCCTGCAAATTTCATGATCTTATTATTTTTTAGTGCTGAGTAATATTCCATTGTGTATATATGTCACATTTTTTTATCCATTCATCCATTGAAGGCATCTAGGTTGGCTCCACAGTCTAGCTATTGTGAATTGTGCTGCTATAAACATTGATGTGGCTGTGTCCCTGTAGTATGCTGTTTTTAGGTCTTTGGGGTATAGTCCGAGAAGAGGAATAGCTGGGTCAAATGGTGGTTCCATTCCCAGCTTTCCAAGGAATCTCCATACTACTTTTCAAATTGGCTGCACCAATTTGCAGTCCCACTAGCAGTATATGAGTGTACCTTTTTCCCTGCATCCTTGCTAGCACTTGTTTTTGTCTGACTTCATAATGGCTGCCATTCTTACTGGAGTGAGATGGTATCTTAGAGTAGTTTTAATTTGCATTACTCTGATTGCTTGAGATGATGAGCATTTTTTTGTATATTCGTTGAATGATTCTATATCCTCTTCTGAGAAGTGTTTGTTCAGGTCCTTGGCCCATTTGTTGATTGGGTTATTTTTTTTTTTTTTGGTGTTTAGTTTTTTGAGTTCTTTGTATACCCTAGAGATTAGAGCTCTATCTGAAGTGTGAGGGGTAAAAATTTGTTCCCAGGATGTAGGCTCCCTATTCACCTCACATGTTATTTCTCTTGCTTAGAAAAAACTATTTAGTTTGAATTCATCCCATTTGTTGATTCTTGTTTTTAATTCTTGTGCTATTGGTGTCTTATTAAGGAGATTGGGGCCTAGCGCCACGTGATGGAGATTAGGGCCTATTTTTTCTTCTATTAGAGGCAGAGACTCTGGTTTAATTCCTAGATCCTTGATCCATTTTGAGTTAAGTTTTGTGCATGGTGAGAGATAGGGGTTTAATTTCATTTTGTTGTATATGGATTTCCAGTTTTCCCAGCACCATTTGTTGAAGATGCTATCTTTCCTCCAGTGCATGTTTTGGCAACTTTGTCTAATATAAGATAATTGTAATTTTGTGGGTTGGTCTCAGTGTCCTCTATTCTGTACCATTGGTCTATCAGCCTGTTTTTGGTGCCAATACCATGCTGTTTTTGATACTATTGCTCTGTAGTATAGTTTAAGATCTGGTATAGCAATACCACCTGTTTCACTCTTCCTGCTTAGAATTGCTTTAGCTATTCTGGTTCTCTTATTTTTCAAGATGAATTTCATAATTGATTTTTCTATTTCTGTTAGAAATGACATTGGGATTTTGATCAGAATTACATTGAATCTGTAAAGTGCTTTTCCTAATATGGCCATTTTAATAATATTAATTCTGCCTATCCATGAGGAAGGTATATCTTTCCATCTTCTAAGGTCTTCTTCTATTTCTCTCTTTAGGGTTCTATAGTTTTCATTGTATAGATCTTTCACCTCTTTTGTTGATTCAGAAGTATTTCTTTTTTGAGGATATTGTGAATGGGGTAGTTTTTCTCATAAACATACGGAAATCAATAAATGTAATTCATCACATCAATAGACTTAAAGATAAGAACCACAGGATCATCTCGATAGACACAGAAAAAGCATTTGACTAGAAAAACTAGGGATAACAGGAACTTACCTCAACATTGTAAAAGCTATCTACACTAAGCCTCAGGCCAGCATCTTTCTAAATGGAGAAAAACTGAAGGCATTCCCTGTAAAATCTGGAACAAGACAGGGATGCCCTCTCTCACCACTTCTATTCTATAGAGTTCTTGAAACACTGGCCAGAGCAATTAGACAGATGAAAGAAATTAAAGGAATAACTATAGGAAAAGAAGAACTTAAAATATCACTATTTTCAGAAGACATGATCCTATACCTAGAAGACCCAAAAGAGTCTACAAAGAAACTTCTAGAACTAGTAAATGAATTCAGCAAAGTGGCAGGATATAAAATCAACACCCATTAATCAAAGGCATTCCTGTATATCAGTGACAAATCCTCTGAAAATGTTTTAATAAAGCAAAAACAAAATAAGATGACCTTGGAAGAATCATACTAAAAGCAAAGTAGTATCCAAGAGAGGCCTACCTTTCCCAGGAAGCTTTTTGTAGCCACTCCAAGCAGAATAGATGGATTCTTTTAATTGCGTTCATACACTCCCTGTGAACACTTTCATTATGGCATTTATCCAGTAATACATCTATCTTATTATCATTTGTTTATATGTTCACATCCTTGTATACTCTATATTCTCCTCAAAGGAAAGAGATATATTTTACTCATGTTCATATCAAACCCCAATTTTTTTCTTGTCATAAAAATATTTAAATGAATGTGTATTTGATGAATAACTACTGGCTTAGTATGAGCAACTTTATTGATTTTTCTAATTATTTTGCAACATACTTGCTTCACCCATCATTTGTTTTTACATCAATCAAAATCAAGCTAATTAATTCAATTTTAATGATGTGTGAATTATAACATTGTCTGGATATATCATATTCAAATGATCTGGTTCCCTATTTGTTAATATTTGTGTCATTTTTTTTAGGCAGGGAACCAGCATATGACCAAGCCATACAATTCCTCAGTATTTATCCTAAAGGATTAAAGTCAGCACACTACAGTGATACATGCATATCCATGTTTATAACTGCACAATTCACAATAGCCAAATAATGGAACTAGCCGAGGTGGCCATCAACAGATGAATGGATAAAGAAAATGTAGTATATATACACAATGGAATTTTATTCAGCCATAAAGGAAAATGAAATTATGTGATTTGCAGGAAAATGGATGAAACTAGAGACCATTATGTTAAGCAAAATAAGTCAAACTCAGAAGGTCAAATGTTGTATGTTTTCTCTCATATGTGGAAGGTAGAGAGGAAAATGGAAAACTAAGGAGGGGATGGATGTCATGAATATCAAAAGGAGATCAGCAGAGGAAAGGAACTAAAGGGTGAAAGGCACGGAGGAAGGTGGGAAGTGCTGCAGTGTGGTATTGGTCAAATTATATTCTTATATTGAATGTTTAACAAGAAATCCCATCAGTATATAAAACTATAATGCACCAATTAAAAATGTGGAAGAAAAAATACTTGTCATTTCCTCTTTTTGTGTATTTTAAACAGTACTTATCTAACATAGTTATAAACCTGTGTGAGGGTTTCCATAAGTTATATATCCAAAAGTTACATTCTTCAGCCAAAAATTTTAAACTCTCAGGTGCAGTAGATATTGCTAAATTGCCTTTGGGAAATTTTTATCAGCTGCTAAGCATGTAAGTTCATTTTCCCAGGAAGACCTAGACACTTAATACTATGAGACATTTCAAAAAATATTTAGTACAAAAAAGATTTTGCTGTCATTTCATTCTTCATCTCCCTGATTAAGAATGATGTTAGTCATCTTTTCAGATACTTATTAGGTATATAGATGTTCTTTTCTGTTGATTTTTTTTATTTAAATTTGAAAAATCTTTGTAATGGTTTGTTTTGCTTTTTCTTTGAGTTGCTTTTTTTTCTTTAAATTATAAACTATGTGTCAATACTGCTTCTTATATACATGTAATAATGTTATCTTTGGTCACAGTGAAGTTTTTATTTTTGAATTTTGATTCAGTAAAATTTTGTTTATAATTTAGTCATTTGTCATATAAAAATTTACATCTGCAAAGACTGAAAGATGCTGTCATGTATTTTTATCTAATTTCTTGAGGTTTATTTTTACCATTAAATTTTTAATTTACACAATTTTTTTTTTCTATTTAAAATACTCTTAATATTAATTTATACTACTTTTGCATTTGAAACATGGAATAACATGAATTAACTCACTGAGTAGTCTGTAATCTCCCTATTGACATATAGTGCAACCTCCTTAGAATGTCAAGTTCACATGTAGGTATTTGTACATTTCTGGGTTCTCTAATCTGTTCAAATGATCTCTTTGTATGTACTGTGAAAAAAATAAAAGAGCACTGTTTCAAACAATCTACCTTCAAAACAATACTTCTTATTTGACATATATCATATACCTATGTTCAAGGATGTGTTTGGAAATTCTTAGATATTTCATATGCCACATAAATTTTAGCATCCATTTTCTAAACTCCATGAAAAAGTCTGATGAAATTTTATTATAGTTTAATTCCATGAATAGATTTACTTTTATCCAATCACTATATGTTATATTGTTTTCCTATTTGTAAACATAGTACATTGACTAATATATTCAGATTTTATTATGCTTTTTGAGTTAAAGGAATTCAAAGTTATTTTCATGTCCTGTTTATAAATTACATTATTTTCCATTGAGGAAATACTTAATTTTTACATAAATATACTTAAATTTATATTATTCTAATATTGTCTTTTCTCAATAAGTGTATGTATTTAAGATCCCTTTGAATAAATTAAAAGAAATACCCTTTAAAATATAGTAAAGTAGAATGAACATATATGTAATTATAACAATTGTTGGTGCAGGCCCAAGATGGCTATAATTAGGCCTCCTTGCAAAGGCTTCCAGTGGGCTATGTTATATTTTTAGTGTGTATCCAAGGCTGAGAATCAACTATATTATGGTTAGTCAAGGCCAAAATAGTCTGATTCAGTGTATATACTCAATGCCATAAACATTGACTTGTGAATATGTGACCAATGATGTAACATGTTGGCTATGTGCCTTCTTTATATGGTCTTCATATAAAAAGGGCCTATGGAAAAGACTCAATATGAAATGGGGAGGATATGGAACTGAATAGGGGCTGACGCTGTGGCTGAAGGCTGGAGATTGTGGCCACCATTAAATAAAGTATGTCTACTATCCTAACTGTGTCTTGCATCTTCTTTCACCTTCCCAGACACCAAATCTGTTTCCTGGGTTAGATCCTCCACACAACCATAGATAGTGTTATGATCTGGATATAAGCTGTTTGTCCTCCCCAAAAATCTCCTTTTTAATACAGGAGGCAAAATGATCAGATGTGTGGGCTGTAACCTAATCAGTGGATTAATCCATCAGATGAATTAATAATTTGAACAGATTACACAGTAGACTATAGGCAAGTGGGGAATGAATGGAGGAAGTAGGTCACTGAAAGAGTGCCTTGGGTATTATGAATTTTGTCCCTGGCTCCTTGTATGCTTTCTGCTTCCAGCTATTAGGAGCTGAAAAACTTTCCTCTGTTGCACACTTTGGCCATGATATTCTGCCTTATATTAGGTCCAGAGCAATGGAGTCAGTAGATCATGAATTGAAACACTGAAATTTTGAGGCTGAAGTAAACTCTTCCCCCTTCAGGTTGTTCTAGTGAGGTGTTGTGGTGAGCCGCTTCTGCCGTTTCTGCAGACTATGGTCGCCATTACAAGATGGCGCTGGCTCCGCTGTGGTCTGTGACAAACAACTCCTTATTTGGGAGAGTTGGCGCATGGTTTTTCACCACCCTATGAGAAAGCTCCACGTGGCAGCTTCGCATTGGGGCTTGAGATGCTTTATTAAGGCTGGGAGGGGCATCCGAGGGAGAGAAGAAGAAATATCAAGGGCCTGAATAAACTGCTGAAAGAAGATTCCTGAGTTGCGTCTTCCTTGCGGGCAAGGGGTCGCGACAAGTGGTGCCGAGACCCGGGAACCAGAATTTTCAGCAGTCAGGGGTGGTGCACCTGTTAGTCCCAGGTAAGTGGGATCCGCGACCAAAGCGGGGTTAGTCCCAATAAGTGGGATCCGCGATCAAAGCGGGATTAGTCCCAGGTAAGTGGGATCCGCGACCAAAGCGGGGCAGCTCCTCTGTAAAGAAAGAGAGAGCATTACATTTTATTGCAGCTGCACTGTGTACTTTCGCTTCTACTTTTGCTTTTGTTTTCTGTGTTTCTTTTGTTGTGTCATTTCGCTTTTGTTTTTTGTGCTTCTTTTGTTGTTGTGTCATGGGTGCCGCATCTTCAAGTCCGCTTCTCCTGGCCCTAGATGGCCTGTTACGTTCCAAGGGCCTGGAAGTGAAACATAGTACTTTACAGAGATTTTTATAGAAGATAGATATCGCTGCACCGTGGTTTGCATTTTCGGGCAGCCTTACTGTACCTAGTTGGGATAAATTAGGCAAATATCTTGACTTTGCTTCTGAGCAGGGCATATTAGAGGGTGGGGTGATACCCCTTTGGAAAATGGTCCGTAGTTGCCTTACAGATGGCAGATGTCAGGAAGCACTTACTAAAGGACAGGAAGTTCTAGAGCAATTACATGAGGAGAAATCGGAGACGGCAGGAAGTGAGGTGCCTCAGGAGGATGGGAGTGTGCGGAGCATGAAACAGGGGAGGATACGATTGTCTCCGGCAAGAAGTGAGGTATCTCAGAAGGATGGGAGTGTGCGGCGCGTGAAACAGGGGAGGAGACGATTGTATCCAGATCTCAGTACGCTGCGCACACCTCCATGTGAAAGTGGGTCAGAGGAAGAGGAGGATGAGGAGGAAGAGCTCGGGAGGCTGTCTCGTCAGCTAGAGAGTTTAGCTATAGGAGAAGGGAACAGAAATAAACAGGGGCTCAAGAAAAGCGATCCCCCGGATCCACCGCCGTATGGTGGGGGTGTTTCGGGGAGAGCTTTCCATGCTCAAACATGGAGGGCTGTTAACGCTGAGATGGGTCTTGCTTATCCAGTTTTTCAGGACAATAACAGGGGAAGATATCATGAGCCTTTAGACTTTAAGATAATTAAAACCTTGGCAGAATCTGTCCGCACTTATGGCATAGATGCCGCTTTCACTCTCACTCAGGTGGAGGGACTTACTAGATTTTGCATGACTCCCTCAGATTGGGGTAGTCTAGTCCGTGCTTGTGTTTCCCCAGGGAAATATTAGGAGTCCAAAGTTGGCTGTTTAATGTTTCTGGCAGTACCCAAGACTCGGAGCGAGGTAGGAGGCTTAAAATTTCTGCAAATAATTCACAATTATCTCATGCTACATTACCCTCCGCAGCAGTCTGTCTCCAATCTCCATTCCTGTTTCTTTTGGCTAATGATACATCACAGGGGATGCTTAATTGCTCTAATATTACCTGCTACTTGTCTGAGTGTTGGAATGGCTCCTGGACTATGGCAATGGTTATGAAATTTCCAACCTTTGTCCCGATCCCGGTTACTGCAGATCCAGAATCTTTTCCTATTGTTGAACTGATTAGAGCCCGTAGAGATTTTGGAATTACGGCAGCTATAGTGACAGCTGTGGCGGTGTCTGCTGCTGCAGCAGTTACAGCTGGAGTAGCCATTGCCAGCCAGGTTCAAACTGCTGCCACTATTAATCAGGTTATTCAACAAACATCCACCATACTTGAATCTCAAAGTAGAGTTAATCAACATATTTTATCTGGGATTCTGGCTGCTAATCAAAGGATAGATCTGCTTCAAGCTCAAGTTGAGGAATTGTCTGACCTAGTACATTTGGGTTGTATTGATCAACGTGCACATTTATGCATAACCTCTGTCAGATTTAATGATTCCAGGAATGCCTCCCGCATCATTGGCGA